>NC_086451.1:296884658-298084658 GCF_028390025.1 Pseudophryne corroboree
GAATTTCGGCTCGTACCGTGTGCTATAATGTGAATTTCGGCTCATTCTGTGTGCTATAATGTGAACTTCAGCTCATACAGTGTGGTTTAATGTGAATATCGGCTCATACTGTGTGGTATAATGTGAAAGGGGCATCAGTACTAGGTAGTATAAGAGGTCCTACTATTGTGTTGCATAATGTGTATAAGGGGTATATGGTGTTGTAAACTACACTGAAGGACACGCTTCCTTTTGAGTGGCCATGCCCCCTTCCCTGGAGGCACTTGCATAATAGCAACCTTCACTTTTCCATACCCCAACTTCAAAATTTCCGCTTCGACCACTGTACATAGGTATATATATATATATATATATATATATATGTATATACATATACATACACACGTATATATTTTATATACATACATGTATATGAAAGATTCTTTCAAATTTACCACCGAATTGTAATTTCTTTGTAGTAATTAAAGATGTTATGATTTTAATTTTAGATTTTAGGGCCCCACTGTCTTAAGTACCCCCGGGCCCCCCGAAGCCTTAATCCAGCTCTGCAGCCACCTCATGGGTGTGTTGAAAGAGCTGCTAAACTGCTACTGTAATTACTTTTTAAAAATGCTGACAGTTACATCCAACTCATTGATAACTTCAGTACTTGAAAATTTAAACTCAGGCAACGCCTGGTACTTCAGCTTCTAATATGATAAAACTGGCTCTGGCTGTATAACTCCTGAGCCCTCTGTGTCATCCACCTTTCCTGTCTGCATACACTGGCCACTTGTATTTCTTTATAAAAACAAAGAAGCTCACATTCTTATTGGAAGGCCTACATACCTGCAGGGACGTAGGGAGGGTGGTTCTGGTGAAGCTAGAGCTCCAGGCGCCCAAGACAGTACAGGGCGCCACAGCTCAACTCCACCGGGACCTCTGTCTGGCCGCACGGAGCTCGTAGCTGTCAGTCATGGACAGTTGCGAGCCAGAGCAGCGTCAGCTCCCTCCCCTGCTCCATGCTTTGTGATGCACGGGTGGCTGACGTCATGACATCAGACGCGCGACGGGTGGAGACCCGCCGCAGCCAGACGGGACAGGACTGCGGAGACGGAGCAGCAGGAGCGGGACAGGTGAGTATTGTTTTTGTTGTTGTTTTTCTTTGCGTGTGAAGAAGCGCTACCAGGGGGCACAACTACTGGAGACAAATATAGAGGGGGCACAACTACTGTTGGCAAATATAGAGGGGGCACAACTACTGTGGGCAAATATACAGGGGGCACAACTACTGGGGGCAAATATACAGATGGCACTACTACTGTGGGCAAATCTACAGGGGGCACAACTACTATGGGCAAATATACAGATGGCACTACTACTGGGGCAAATATACAGGGGGCACAACTACTGTGGGCAAATATAGAGGGGGCACAACTACTGGGGGCAAATATAGAGTGGGCACAACTACTGTGGGCAAATATACAGGGGGCACAACTACTGGGGGCAAATATACAGATGGCACTACTACTGTGAGCAAATCTACAGGGGGCACAACTACTATGGGCAAATATACAGGGGGCACAACTACTGGGGGCAAATATACAGGGGGCACAACTACTATGGGCAAATATACAGGGGCACAACTACTGGGGGCAAATATACAGGGGGCACAACTACTGTGGGCAAATTTACAGGGGGCACAACTACTGGGGGCAAATCTACAGGGGGCATAGCTACTGGTGGCACAACTACTGGGGGCACTAGTACAGGGGGCACAACTACTGGGGGCGAATCTACAGGGGGCTCAGCTACAGGGGAACAACTACTGGGGGCAAATCTACAGGGGCACAGCTACAGGGGGCACAACTACAGGTGGCAACTCTACTGAGGGCACAACTACAGGGGGCAAATCTACCGCTGGCACAACTACTGGGGGCACAACTACTCCGGGCACAGCTACAGGGGGCACAACTACTGGGTCCATAACTACAGGCGGCATAACTGTGGCGATGCCCCTTCCCTATGAAGCCATGCTCCTTTTTTTTCCCGCGCGCCTTCGGCACGCACTATGTTTCACCTGCGGGTGTGTGTGTGGGGGCACAAAAAGGAAACTTTCGCTGTGAGTGCCACAAGGTCTAGAACCCGCCCAGGTGGCCACGCCCCCAATTCAGTACAGGGGAGGGGAAACATAC
Source organism: Pseudophryne corroboree (assembly GCF_028390025.1). Lineage (NCBI taxonomy): Eukaryota > Metazoa > Chordata > Amphibia > Anura > Myobatrachidae > Pseudophryne > Pseudophryne corroboree. The sequence continues at coordinate 296,886,833 of NC_086451.1, forward strand.
CTTGCTCCAGGCACCATGACACCTTGCTACACCTCTGCATACCTGTATACTGTATTTCTGCACTTCACTTATACAGTATAAGCCAAACTCATCTTGCTAAGCTTAATAAGGAATGATTTGCATTCTTGGCACTAATATGTCTTTGTTTTTAGTTATTAGACTTACAAGTATGATAACAAACATCGCATAACTAATGACTTTTTAAAAATTAAAAAACAAAGGCACAGCCATCTACAGAATCAGATTAACAATAAGGCACCCGGGATGGTCACCCCACACGTAGGGACGGCATGCTACATGGTGTGCCAGGATTTGACTATTTGCTGATGATGATTGCTCAATCCCATTGGTAATGAATGGAGCGATTACTGGCTGCAAATAGTCGCAGCCCGGTATGCCTTGCAGCAAGCCGTATTTATCCTCTTTATACCACATTCATGCACTTAACGTGAGAGCTCGCTGTTATTCAGTTACTATACACTTTATTAAATAACACATTTCAATATACTGCCATACCCAGGATTCAAACCTATTACCTGTTTCATGCCAGTCAAACAAAACAAAACAAAAACTCTCATTTTTTCACAAAGTACAAGGTAAGCTTCAAATAGTTAGAATTCTCTAGATTTCTATTCAACTCATATACAGTAGCTCAATGAATAGAGTGTCTAACTGTAATGTCACAGGCAATGGGTTCAAATTCCGGGTATATCAGCATCTTGATATGTAATAAAGGACAGTGTGACTGAATAACAAAGAGCTAACAAGTTAAGTTCATGAATGTTGTATAGGTCAGTGGTTACCAAACTTTATTGAATCACAGCGCCCTAGAATATCAGAAATTTTTTCACGGCACCCCTAGGCCAAAAATTTCTTATTGAGAAATTTAGAAAGAAATATTACATTAAGTAGATCGCATTTATATGTCATCCTTAGGGTCAGTTGTGTGGTGAGGGACAAGATTTGCTTCTGTTTGCCCACATATTTTATGACTGACAGCCACCAGCACTGGTTTTGCCTATTATATTGACCATTAATAACTGGAATTGGTCCTGGACCACCAACCCAGGGCACCCCTGCAAGTGTCCCGAGGCAACCCATAGGGAGCCATGGCACACAGTTTGGGAACCTCTGGTATTAGTAGTAGCGCATGAAGGAGTGGAGGTAGGAGACAGCAGCGATCAGGAGTTGCTGGGCTTCAGAAATGGGGGAAGATGCAAGTGAAAGTAATTAACACATATAATTGACAAGTGTCACCAACAGCACCCCCTACCCTGCAGCGCTATGTGCGGTGGCACACTCCACACACAGCTAATTACAGCCCTGCTTACATACAAGCAATCCAAAACCGAAGATTCTGATTTTAAATCCAAGTTCCAAACCGAGGGAAGCTCCAAATCTGGACTCGGTTTGACTCAGATCCCTACATTTGCGTAACTTTATTTCTGAAAAACTGTACGTCTGTAATAAAAACTAACTTTAATAAAATTAGATTTGATATGTTTTTGCTGTATATATTAATATCCAACCATTAAATTCAGAGAAATACGTTTCAGACTGCTATGTGAATAAATATTGTAAAAAGACTTTTAGCCAAGTTTATGTTTCAATAGGGTTTATTGAAACTCTATTGAAAACGCCATTTTGAAACGCCATATTTTCAGCACGTTCTTTAGAAATATTTCACCATATTTCTGTCAGATACTTTGGAAATATAGGGGGTAATTTGGACCTGATCGTAGCAGCAAATTTGTTAGCAGTTGGGCAAAACCATGTGCACTGCAGGGGTGGGCAGATATAACATTTGCAGAGAGAGTTAGATTTGGGTGAGTTGTATTGTTTATGTGCAGGGTAAATACTATCTGCTTTATTTTTACACTGCAATTTAGATTTCAGTTTGAACACACCCCACCCAAATCTAACTCTCTCTGCAAATGTTATATCTGCCCCCCTGCAGTGCACATGGTTTTGCCCAACTGCTAATAAATTTGCTGCTATGATCAGGTCTGAATTACTCCCATAATGCTGGTGCCATTTCCCCCCCTCCTCCCCCCCACAAATGACTGAATATATGCAGGGCCGGTTCCAGGGCTTCTGGCGCCCCGGGCGGCATTGGGGGGCGTGGCTTCATACAGGGGGCATGGTCATTTACGCCCCCTGTACAGACTGGAATGATGCGCGGTGCGCGATGACGTCATCGCGCACCGCACATCAAAGGTCCTTTCAACGAAGAGAAACTAGACGCGTAGCGTCTAGTTCCCTTCGTGGAGAGGACCTTGGCCGTGCGGTGCGCGATGACGTCATCGCGCACCGCACATTAAAGGACCTCTCCACGAAGGGAAACTAGACGCGTACGCGTCTAGTTTCCCTTCCCAGCGGCCAGCGGCAGCAGGGCGACAGCGGGGGCCGGGGGGCACACACTGCAGCAGCGGATCTTGCCCTGGTGCGGCGCCCTCCGGAAGGCGCCCTGCGCCCTCCGGAAGGCGGCGCCCCGGGCAAAAGTACTGCTTGCCCGTGGCAAGATCCGCTACTGAATATATGGATTGGGTGGCCACCAGGTAACATATTATTTAGAGATGAGCACCTGAAATTTTTCGGGTTTTGTGTTTTGGTTTTGGGTTCGGTTCCGCGGCCGTGTTTTGGGTTCGACCGCCTTTTGGCAAAACCTCACCGAATTTTTTTTGTCGGATTCGGGTGTGTTTTGGATTCGGGTGTTTTTTTTCAAAAAACCCTAAAAAACAGCTTAAATCATAGAATTTGGGGGTCATTTTGATCCCAAAGTATTATTAACCTCAAAAACCATAATTTCCAATCATTTTCAGTCTATTCTGAATACCTCACACCTCACAATATTATTTTTAGTCCTAAAATTTGCACCTAGGTCGCTGGATGACTAAGCTAAGCGACCCTAGTGGCCGACACAAACACCGTGCCCATCTAGGAGTGGCACTGCAGTGTCACGCAGGATGGCCCTTCCAAAAAACCCTCCCCAAACAGCACATGACGCAAAGAAAAAAAGAGGCGCAATGAGGTAGCTGTGTGAGTAAGATAAGCGACCCTAGTGGCCGACACAAACACCGTGCCCATCTAGGAGTGGCACTGCAGTGTCACGCAGGATGGCCCTTCCAAAAAACCCTCCCCAAACAGCACATGACGCAAAGAAAAAAAGAGGCGCAATGAGGTAGCTGTGTGAGTAAGATAAGCGACCCTAGTGGCCGACACAAACACCGGGCCCATCTAGGAGTGGCACTGCAGTGTCACGCAGGATGTCCCTTCCAAAAAACCCTCCCCAAACAGCACATGACGCAAAGAAAAAAAGAGGCGCAATGAGGTAGCTGACTGTGTGAGTAAGATAAGCGACCCTAGTGGCCGACACAAACACCGGGCCCATCTAGGAGTGGCACTGCAGTGTCACGCAGGATGTCCCTTCCAAAAAACCCTCCCCAAACAGCACATGACGCAAAGAAAAAAAGAGGCGCAATGAGGTAGCTGACTGTGTGAGTAAGATAAGCGACCCTAGTGGCCGACACAAACACCGGGCCCATCTAGGAGTGGCACTGCAGTGTCACGCAGGATGTCCCTTCCAAAAAACCCTCCCCAAACAGCACATGACGCAAAGAAAAAAAGAGGCGCAATGAGGTAGCTGACTGTGTGAGTAAGATAAGCGACCCTAGTGGCCGACACAAACACCGGGCCCATCTAGGAGTGGCACTGCAGTGTCACGCAGGATGTCCCTTCCAAAAAACCCTCCCCAAACAGCACATGACGCAAAGAAAAAAAGAGGCGCAATGAGGTAGCTGACTGTGTGAGTAAGATAAGCGTCCCTAGTGGCCGACACAAACACCGGGCCCATCTAGGAGTGGCACTGCAGTGTCACGCAGGATGTCCCTTCCAAAAAACCCTCCCCAAACAGCACATGACGCAAAGAAAAAAAGAGGCGCAATGAGGTAGCTGACTGTGTGAGTAAGATAAGCGACCCTAGTGGCCGACACAAACACCGGGCCCATCTAGGAGTGGCACTGCAGTGTCACGCAGGATGGCCCTTCCAAAAAACCCTCCCCAAACAGCACATGACGCAAAGAAAAAGAAAAGAAAAAAGAGGTGCAAGATGGAATTGTCCTTGGGCCCTCCCACCCACCCTTATGTTGTATAAACAGGACATGCACACTTTAACCAACCCATCATTTCAGTGACAGGGTCTGCCACACGACTGTGACTGATATGACGGGTTGGTTTGGACCCCCCCAAAAAAAGAAGCAATTAATCTCTCCTTGCACAAACTGGCTCTACAGAGGCAAGATGTCCACCTCATCATCATCCTCCGATATATCACCGTGTACATCCCCCTCCTCACAGATTATCAATTCGTCCCCACTGGAATCCACCATCTCAGCACCCTGTGTACTTTGTGGAGGCAATTGCTGCTGGTGAATGTCTCCACGGAGGAATTGATTATAATTCATTTTAATGAACATCATCTTCTCCACATTTTCTGGATGTAACCTCGTACGCCGATTGCTGACAAGGTGAGCGGCGGCACTAAACACTCTTTCGGAGTACACACTTGTGGGAGGGCAACTTAGGTAGAATAAAGCCAGTTTGTGCAAAGGCCTCCAAATTTCCTCTTTTTCCTGCCAGTATAAGTACGGACTGTGTGACGTGCCTACTTGGATGCGGTCACTCATATAATCCTCCACCATTCTTTCAATGGTGAGAGAATCATATGCAGTGACAGTAGACGACATGTCCGTAATCGTTGTCAGGTCCTTCAGTCCGGACCAGATGTCAGCATCAGCAGTCGCTCCAGACTGCCCTGCATCACCGCCAGCGGGTGGGCTCGGAATTCTGAGCCTTTTCCTCGCACCCCCAGTTGCGGGAGAATGTGAAGGAGGAGATGTTGTTGACAGGTCGCGTTCCGCTTGACTTGACAATTTTCTCACCAGCAGGTCTTTCAACCCCAGCAGACTTGTGTCTGCCGGAAAGAGAGATCCAAGGTAGGCTTTAAATCTAGGATCGAGCACGGTGGCCAAAATGTAGTGCTCTGATTTCAACAGATTGACCACCCGTGAATCCTTGTTAAGCGAATTAAGGGCTCCATCCACAAGTCCCACATGCCTAGCGGAATCGCTCCGTGTTAGCTCCTCCTTCAATGTCTCCAGCTTCTTCTGCAAAAGCCTGATGAGGGGAATGACCTGACTCAGGCTGGCAGTGTCTGAACTGACTTCACGTGTGGCAAGTTCAAAGGGCATCAGAACCTTGCACAACGTTGAAATCATTCTCCACTGTGCTTGAGACAGGTGCATTTCACCTCCTATATCGTGCTCAATTGTATAGGCTTGAATGGCCTTTTGCTGCTCCTCCAACCTCTGAAGCATATAGAGGGTTGAATTCCACCTCGTTACCACTTCTTGCTTCAGATGATGGCAGGGCAGGTTCAGTAGTTTTTGGTGGTGCTCCAGTTTTCTGTACGTGGTGCCTGTACGCCGAAAGTGTCCCGCAATTCTTCTGGCCACCGACAGCATCTCTTGCACGCCCCTGTCGTTTTTTAAAAAATTCTGCACCACCAAATTCAAGGTATGTGCAAAACATGGGACGTGCTGGAATTTGCCCAGATTTAATGCACACACAATATTGCTGGCGTTGTCCGATGCCACAAATCCACAGGAGAGTCCAATTGGGGTAAGCCATTCCGCGATGATCTTCCTCAGTTGCCGTAAGAGGTTTTCAGCTGTGTGCGTATTCTGGAAACCGGTGATACAAAGCGTAGCCTGCCTAGGAAAGAGTTGGCGTTTGCGAGATGCTGCTACTGGTGCCGCCGCTGCTGTTCTTGCGGCGGGAGTCCATACATCTACCCAGTGGGCTGTCACAGTCATATAGTCCTGACCCTGCCCTGCTCCACTTGTCCACATGTCCGTGGTTAAGTGGACATTGGGTACAGCTGCATTTTTTAGGACACTGGTGACTCTTTTTCTGAGGTCTGTGTACATTTTCGGTATCGCCTGCCTAGAGAAATGGAACCTAGATGGTATTTGGTACCGGGGACACAGTACCTCCAACAAGTCTCTAGTTGGCTCTGCAGTAATGATGGATACCGGAACCACGTTTCTCACCACCCAGGATGTCAAGGCCTCAGTTATCCGCTTTGCAGTAGGATGACTGCTGTGATATTTCATCTTCCTCGCAAAGGACTGTTGGACAGTCAATTGCTTGGTGGAAGTAGTACAAGTGGTCTTACGACTTCCCCTCTGGGATGACCATCGACTCCCAGCAGCAACAACAGCAGCGCCAGCAGCAGTAGGCGTTACACGCAAGGATGCATCGGAGGAATCCCAGGCAGGAGAGGAATCATCAGAATTGCCAGTGACATGGCCTGCAGGACTATTGGCATTCCTGGGGAAGGAGGAAATTGACACTGAGGGAGTTGGTGGGGTGGTTTGCGTGAGCTTGGTTACAAGAGGAAGGGATTTACTGGTCAGTGGACTGCTTCCGCTGTCGGCCCAAGTTTTTGAACTTGTCACTGACTTATTATGAATGCGCTGCAGGTGACGTATAAGGGAGGATGTTCCGAGGTGGTTAACGTCCTTACCCCTACTTATTACAGCTTGACAAAGGGAACACACGGCTTGATACCTGTTGTCCGCATTTCTGGTGAAATACTTCCACACCGAAGAGCTGATTTTTTTGGTATTTTCACCAGGCATGTCAACGGCCATATTCCTCCCACGGACAACAGGTGTCTCCCCGGGTGCCTGACTTAAACAAACCACCTCACCATCAGAATCCTCCTGGTCAATTTCCTCCCCAGCGCCAGCAACACCCATATCCTCCTCATCCTGGTGTACTTCAACACTGACATCTTCAATCTGACTATCAGGAACTGGACTGCGGGTGCTCCTTCCATCACTTGCAGGGGGCGTGCAAATGGTGGAAGGCGCATGCTCTTCACGTCCAGTGTTGGGAAGGTCAGGCATCGCAACCGACACAATTGGAGTCGGACTCTCCTTGTGGATTTGGGATTTCGAAGAACGCACAGTTCTTTGCGGTGCTACTGCTTTTGCCAGCTTGAGTCTTTTCATTTTTCTAGCGAGAGGCTGAGTGCTTCCATCCTCATGTGAAGCTGAACCACTAGCCATGAACATAGGCCAGGGCCTCAGCCGTTCCTTGCCACTCCGTGTGGTAAATGGCATATTGGCAAGTTTACGCTTCTCCTCCGACAATTTTATTTTAGGTTTTGGAGTCCTTTTTTTACTGATATTTGGTGTTTTGGATTTTACATGCTCTGTACTATGACATTGGGCATCGGCCTTGGCAGACGACGTTGCTGGCATTTCATCGTCTCGGCCATGACTAGTGGCAGCAGCTTCAGCACGAGGTGGAAGTGGATCTTGATCTTTCCCTAATTTTGGAACCTCAAAATTTTTGTACTCCATATTTTAATAGGCACAACTAAAAGGCACCTCAGGTAAACAATGGAGATGGATGGATACTAGTATACAATTATGGATGGACTGCCGAGTGCCGACACAGAGGTAGCTACAGCCGTGGACTACTGTACTGTGTCTGCTGCTAATATAGACTGGTTAATAAAGAGATGTAGTATGTATGTATAAAGAAGAAAGAAAAAAAAACCACGGGTAGGTGGTATACAATTATGGACGGACTGCCGAGTGCCGACACAGAGGTAGCTACAGCCGTGGACTACTGTACTGTGTCTGCTGCTAATATAGACTGGTTGATAAAGAGATGTAGTATGTATGTATAAAGAAGAAAGAAAAAAAAACCACGGGTAGGTGGTATACAATTATGGATGGACTGCCGAGTGCCGACACAGAGGTAGCTACAGCCGTGGACTACTGTACTGTGTCTGCTGCTAATATAGACTGGTTGATAAAGAGATGTAGTATGTATGTATAAAGAAGAAAGAAAAAAAAACCACGGGTAGGTGGTATACAATTATGGATGGACTGCCGAGTGCCGACACAGAGGTAGCTACAGCCGTGGACTACTGTACTGTGTCTGCTGCTAATATAGACTGGTTGATAAAGAGATGTAGTATGTATGTATAAAGAAGAAAGAAAAAAAAACCACGGGTAGGTGGTATACAATTATGGACGGACTGCCGAGTGCCGACACAGAGGTAGCTACAGCCGTGGACTACTGTACTGTGTCTGCTGCTAATATAGACTGGTTGATAAAGAGATGTAGTATGTATGTATAAAGAAGAAAGAAAAAAAAAACACGGGTAGGTGGTATACAATTATGGATGGACTGCCGAGTGCCGACACAGAGGTAGCTACAGCCGTGGACTACTGTACTGTATCTGCTGCTAATATAGACTGGTTGATAAAGAGATGTAGTATGTATGTATAAAGAAGAAAGAAAAAAAAAACACGGGTAGGTGGTATACAATTATGGACGGACTGCCGAGTGCCGACACAGAGGTAGCTACAGCCGTGGACTACCGTACTGTACTGTGTCTGCTGCTAATATAGACTGGTTGATAATGAGATGTAGTATGTATGTATAAAGAAGAAAGAAAAAAAAAACACGGGTAGGTGGTATACAATTATGGATGGACTGCCGAGTGCCGACACAGAGGTAGCTACAGCCGTGGACTACTGTACTGTGTCTGCTGCTAATATAGACTGGTTGATAAAGAGATGTAGTATGTATGTATAAAGAAGAAAGAAAAAAAAACCATGGGTAGGTGGTATACAATTATGGACGGACTGCCGAGTGCCGACACAGAGGTAGCTACAGCCGTGGACTACTGTACTGTGTCTGCTGCTAATATAGACTGGTTGATAATGAGATGTAGTATGTATGTATAAAGAAGAAAGAAAAAAAAACCACGGGTAGGTGGTATACAATTATGGATGGACTGCCGAGTGCCGACACAGAGGTAGCTACAGCCGTGAACTACCGTACTGTGTCTGCTGCGACTGGATGATAAATAATGATATAAAAAATATATATATATCACTACTGCAGCCGGACAGGTATATATTATATAATGACGGACCTGCTGGACACTGTCTGTCAGCAGAATGAGTTTTTTATAGAATAAAAAAAAAAAACACCACACAAGTCACACGACGAGTGTTTAACTTTTTCAGGCAATCACAATATAGTATACTACTAACTATACTGGTGGTCAGTGTGGTCAGGTCACTGGTCAGTCACACTGGCAGTGGCACTCCTGCAGCAAAAGTGTGCACTGTTTAATTTTAATAATATGTACTCCTGGCTCCTGCTATAACCTATAACTGGCACTGCTCCCCAGTCTCCCCCACAATTATAAGCTGTGTGAGCACAGTCAGATATATACATAGATGATGCAGCACACTGGGCTGAGCAGTGCACACAGATATGGTATGTGACTGAGTCACTGTGTATCGTTTTTTTCAGGCAGAGAACGGATTATATTAAATAAAACTGCACTGTCTGGTGGTCACTGTGGTCAGTCACTACTAAACTCTGCACTCTCTACAGTACTCCTAAGCTCCAGTAAATCAAGTGTCTCTGTTTAAAATCAATCTCACTCTCTCTCTTCTAATCTAAATGGAGAGGACGCCAGCCACGTCCTCTCCCTATGAATCTCAATGCACGTGTGAAAATGGCGGCGACGCGCGGCTCCTTATATAGAATCCGAGTCTCGCGATAGAATCCGAGCCTCGCGAGAATCCGACAGCGTCATGATGACGTTCGGGCGCGCTCGGGTTAACCGAGCAAGGCGGGAAGATCCGAGTCGCTCGGACCCGTGAAAAAAAACATGAAGTTCGGGCGGGTTCGGATTCCGAGGAACCGAACCCGCTCATCTCTAATATTATTATGGTTCAAGCTCTAGTTTTTCCAATAAAGTTTTGCAAAAAAGCTAAATTAAATCAAGGTTTAATAAGGCAGAGTTCAATTGTTACTCAAACCCTCTCCTTTAAAATGTCAGATCCCCATGCTCATAGATTTTTAAGGTCACGAAAAATAGTAATATAAATATAATTCTTTTTTTTTGCTAAATAAATGTCTCCTAGAATATTGTTAAAGTCTTTATAAAATCAATCTCCCTAAAGGGGCATATTTATCACAATCAACATTTTTAATGTGGATGTGATAAATATTCGTGACATAAATTTGCAGCAATGAATTGCCAGGAGACGGCCCACCCTGATGAAGAGCTGGAAGCACCGTGATAGCATAACACTATCACATTGCTTCCTGGTTCAAACATCCCCCTCCCCCAGGGGTCAACGCTGAGGGATCCCAACACGGCAACATGGTACATCTGCGGGATCCTTAATATTTGTGGGATATTCCATAAATATTGGATGATAAATAGGCCCCTAAGTCTGAGACAATGTATGGCTAGTGTTATGATGCTTTGTAAGACTGTTGTGTTTTGATGCTATTAATGTTTATTACTATTCTTTGTTTGGGTGGATGTTAAGTCCTGAGTCATTTTGAGAGCTAATTAACCTAATACAGGAAGCCACAACTAACAGGCAGAGCGAAAGATGATATTGTGCTAAAACACATTCAAAACATCTTCTCAGCATACCCAATTATTGCACGCAGTTTAACTAATTGAACTGCAAACTGCTAATTAGCATTCCACCCAGAATGGTAAATGCAGTTTCCACTACTTGTTGCATTCTTTTGTGGCTCTGAAAGGAAACACATTTTCAAATTAGAATTGACTGAAACACAAATGAACTAATCAGTCCAATGGTCCAAGCCATTCAGAAGAATTAATAAAAAACAATGCGATGCAATTGATTAAAAAAACAGTGGATGACAATTCAGCCTGCACAGTTTATGGCAAGATTAAATTTTATGAGACCACAATGTGAATGCACTTTTTTTTATCATTGCTAAAACAATACGCATTCAAGGAACACACTTTAACTACTTAATGGCTGATGGGTACTTGCTAAACTGCTTTCTTTTCAAAGACAGAAAATGTTTTAGTACATGTTCTATAAAAGTAATGTAACTTTAATTCGAAATATATTATGAAAATCCAAAACTGATGCTGTCATTCTCCCAAATTTCTGACTCAATCAATCAATCAATCAATCAATCAATCAATCAATCAATCCGTTCTTATGTTCAAAACAGTTTCCACCTATTTGTAGTTCAGCTTTACATTGTTAAGGTAATCCTATATAATAAAAAGCTAACGCTACTCATCACCTCTATTGAGAGAATTCAATGGTTGTGTGTGACAGCGGCCACTAGATGGCACAGACGGAGCAATTCATTATTGTCGTTCTGTTATGTTGACGGACTGGTAACTAGTTAATAATAATTAGTAATATGCATAACATAATTTAATGCAATAATTTGTAAAGCTTAATTGTAAACTTGCTATATTTAAGAATTTATCGTCACTTTCCCTGTCTATATCATCCTACCAGTAGTACTCATTAAAGGACATTTACAAATATTCATAACAAAACCACTTGAGCCTTACTTTATATGATTCAGTCAGGCTGAGCATGTGAAGTGGAAAGATTATAGCTGCTGTACCTCTGCAAAGTCCTGACTACCAGGGCAGTAGAGACGTGTGCTGAGCCTGGGTGATACAGGATGTATGGCCTAATCCAGGAGGCATTGCCAGAGCCAATCAGAAAAAACTAATAAAAATACTATGAGCATAGAGGGGGCATTTCTCACCAGAGCGGACCCAGGCCTGGATAATTGGTAAACCCCCCTTGGCACAATTGCTGGCTACTACCACGTTAAGATTACTCCTTACAATACATTAGCCCCCCAAAAAATAATTTAAATTTGTTGGTGAAGAAACTTATGTTTGTAAATATATTGAGTTGACCTTTGCCACTACTGAAGTGCATGAGGCCTTAACCAGTACCACTTGTGAAGTGTATGATTCTTAGACCAATACTATTTGTGAAGTGAATGATCCCTAGACTTTTACCACTTGCGAGTTGCATGATCCCTAGGCCTTTACCACTTGAGAGTTGCATGAACCCTAGGCCTTTACCACCTGTGAGTTGCATGATCCCTAGGCCTTTAGCATTTGCGAGATGCATGATCCCTTGACCTCAATCACTTATAAAGTGCATGATCCTTAGACTGGTGCCAGTGGTATATTAATAGAAGAGTGGGGCCTATGTGCAGACTTCATCCAGGCCCCATCCCCTCTAGCAGGCAGTGGCAGCACAGTAGAATCTAGTGCATGCGCAAAAGCTGCCGCACCATTTTCCTAGTCATTTGTGCAGCGCTGCTGCCGTCAATGCGAGAGGTAAGTATTGAAAAAAATGGGTGCAGGTTGTGCAGTGTGGGCCCCCTAGAGCACCCTTGCCCCATTATTGATACGCCCCTGACCGATGCCACTTGTGAAGTGCATGATCCCTAAACACAGGCAAACTCAAGATTTTCTGGTGGTTTATATATATATATATATATATATATATAAAAATGAGATTTATGGTAAGACTTACAATGGTTACATCTCTTTCTGCAAGGTACACTGGATTCCATAGGGAATAAAATCGGGGTGTAGAGTTGGATCTTGATCTGAGGCACCAACAGGCTAAAAGCTTTGACTGTTCCCAGGATGCACCGCACCGCCTCCTCTATAACCCCGCCTCCGTGCACAGGAGCTCAGTTTTGTTAACCAGTTCAATGCAGTAGCAGGTAAAGAGACAGTAGATGTTAGTCACATAGAACCACGTTCTCACGACAGGAGAAGGGACCAGCGGCTAATGCCATACAAACCCAAAGAAGCTAAGTGCGTCAGGGTGGGCGCCTTGTGGAATCCAGTGTACCTCACAGAGATTTAACCTGCAAGTCTTGCCATAAATCTCCTTTTCTGCAGCGGGGTACACTGGGATTCTACAGGAATAATATCGGGGATGTCCTAAAGCAGTTCCACATGGGAGGAGATGCACTGTAGCGGGCACAAGAACCCGGCATCCAAAGGAAGCATCCTGGGAGGCAGAAGTATCAAAGGCATAGAACCTGACGAATGTGTTCACAGAGGACCACGTAGCCGCCTTGTACAATTGTTCAGCGGACGCGACACGGCGGGCCGCCCAAGAAGGTCCAACAGACCGAGTAGAATGGGCATTGATAGCAGCAGGAGCTGGGAGACCCACCTGCGCATAAGCTTGTTCAATCACCATTCTAATCCATCTGGCCAAGGTTTGCTTGTTTACAGGCCAGCCACGTTTGTGAAAATCAAACAGTACGAAGAAGGAATCTGACCTCCTGATAGAGGCAGTCCTCTCCACATATACTGGGTGCCCGTACCACATCCAAAGACCGCTCTTTGGAGGACAAACCAGAAGAGATAATGGCCGGAACCACAATCTCTTGGTTAAGATGGAAAGATGACACCACCTTAGGCAAATAACCAGGGCGAGTTCAAAGAACTGCCCGGTCACTGTGAAATATCAGAAAGGGTGGACGATAGGACAAGGCGCTAGGTCCGACACCCTCCTAGCAGTGGCAATAGCCAAGAGAAAAATGACCTTAAGCGTAAGCCATTTCAGGTCCACAGACTCAAGAGGTTCAAATGGAGACTCTTGCAGCGTTAAGAACAACAGACAGATCCCATGGAGCCACAGGAGGGCTATAGGGAAGTTGTATCTGCAAAACACCCTGAGTGAAGGTATGAACGTCAGGAATAGACGCAATCTTCCTCTGAAACCACACTGAAAAGGCAGAAATATGAACCTAGAGGGAGGCCAGACAAAGGCCTAAGTCCAGGCCTTGTTGCAGAAAAGCCAGAAGCCATTAAGTTCTGGACTTATAGATATCATAGTTCTTAGCAGCACACCAGGTGAAGTAAGAGTTCCTGACCCTGTAGTAAATCCGAGCCGAAGCTGGTTTACGGGCCTTCAGCATAGTTTGGATGTCTGCCTCAGAGAATCCTTTGGCCCTCAGGAATGATGCTTCAAGAGCCATGCCGTCAAAGCCAGTCTGGCCAGGTCTGGGTAGACACAGGGGCCCTGAACAAGGAGGTCTGGGCATTGAGGAAGAAGTAGAGGACATTCCATTGATAGACCCTGCAGGTCTGAAAACCAATGCCGTCTGGGCCACGCCGGAGCGACCAGACTCCGGCTGCCCTGGTGGATATAGTGGGGTCCCTGAGATGTACAGTGTCCACGCCAGCCGCGCGGCCCATCTCCTGGAGACCGGCGGGTCCCACCTGGGGGACCCTCTTACCTCCTCCCCATGTCCTGCAGCCATGCGATCCTGGAGATGTGCAGCGGCGGTTTGCCAGAATACCGGTGCGTCTCTGCTGTAATTACCAGGAACCAAGCCGCGAGAGTATACAGCGCCGCAGTGGGGAGGTGATGGAGCCGCAGCACAGTATATCCACTGGACCTAAAAAGTGCTGCGGCCCATGAAGTATCTTCAATAAAGCTTTTCTTCCGGGCTGCCTAATGCAGCCCCCCCTGTTAGTGACCTGCTATGCAGGCACCAACTTTAAAAACTGAGTTCCTGTGCACGGAGGCGGGGTTATAGAGGAGGTGGTGCGGTGCATCCTGGGAACAGTCAAAGCTTTTAGCCTGTTGGTGCCTCGAATCAAGATCCAACTCTACACCCCAATGTTATTCCCTGTGGAATCCCAGTATACCCCCGCTGCAGAAATATATATACAGTATATCTGTGTGTGTATGTGTTTGTATTTACTAAACACACACAAATATACAAATATATTATATATAACACACACACTTACACATACAATACATATATTCATATATACAATCTAACACATACATGCACACTAAAACAGTATACTGTACCTACAAACGTAGACTTTTCATGCACAGTTGCTGAAGGCAGGGCGATAGAGAGCGTGGCCGTGCCCAGGTATTGCAGGGTGTGTGGCCTAATCTCCGCAGTCGTGGCCACATCCCCTTAGAAAAAAAATATTTTCAGCATGGGAACCAATGTGGCCAGTATAGGGGGGAAAATCGGGTTTCTGGGTGCTCAGAACCTCCCCCTGCACATGCCAGTACTAAATTTGTACTAACTGTGGAGTACATGATCCCTAGACCAATACCACTCGTGTAGTGCACAATCCCTACATTACGGTTACTGAGTGATTGGTACAGTCACCATATGTTAGGCGCGGCGGTCCGTGGCGCCGCTACTACTTGCTGAGCGACGGTCACGGCTGCCGCACCTCCCTCTTCGCCCGCCCGGCGCCTAGCAACGCCAGGACGCCGTGCGTGCTGTAGCCGCCAGGTCCCTGGCAACGCTAGGACGCCAGGCGTCCACAGCCGCCGGGTCCATGGCAACGGGGACACCACCGGCGGACCACGTTCCCTGTTGCCAGATACTGATTGCACCTGATTAGTTGTTCGTGCAGCAGGGCAGCTGCATGACAACTAGCAATTAGGGTCTGGGGGCTGGTCTTGCTGGCTCTCCTGTTATTGGCCAGCAGGGCCTTTTTATTGGAACCAGCACATTGCAGCCTCGCCGGTGATAGCTTCCTGTATGCTGTTCCTGCCCTGCAGAGTTCATTGTCCAGCGTGCTGTTATCTGGTCGATCCTGCTCCCTGTGGTCCTGAGTCCAGGAGTTCAGAAGCCGGTCGCGGGAATCATTCCAGTTCTCTAGTCGAGTGTACCTGTAACAGTCATCTCGGGGTTCTCGCTCGTTGGGGTTCTCTCCCGGTCTCGTGAGTAGCGGCTTCTGCCGCGTCTTGCGGCCTAGGTCGCTGAGTCCTTGTGTTTATTTGTTACTGGTGTTCTTGCGGAGGTTTCCGCTCCCACTGTCCTCCCCGGTACACGACGGTGCCGTGTAGGGTGTGGACAGTGGAACCTTTGTTGTTCTTTTTCTTTGGCGGCGTGCCACACATATATTTAGTTTTAGGTTTCTTAGTAGCCCCTGGCTCTCTGTTTTGTTTAGTTAGTGGTCCCCTTGTTATCATCCCGTCTCGGTTCACGCCTTGTCTCACATTAAGACCTGGGGGCATCGGAGTTGGGCAGACCTAATCCGCCCTTCAAACGCGGCTGCCGTAGGCCCAAGAAACCACAGTCTCGCAGGCGTGAACTGACCACGCGGGTGAAACAACGGAGGTAGGTTGCTAGGGGTTACCATCACACCTGGCCATTATTTCAGCATCATGTTCTGGTGCTTTGGAGTTGCTACACTACACCTCTTTGTTCTGAGCACCAAGAACGTAACACCATAGGAATAGATCATTCTCACTGAACCGCATGTAAAGAGAGAGTCTGAAATAACATTGCACACTGTAATGTTTAAGTATATTTAATAGGTTAAGCTTGTAATAAATTGGTGCTATACTGTAGCTGGATGCCAGAAATATACAGTATAACAATGTATTTAGTAAATGTCACCGGAGTTCATGCACAAGTAATCGGCAATGGACAACCCCTTTAATTTTTAATTCTTGTCAAGAGCAAAAGTCACATTACTGTGCTTCATACATATGCAGATGCAGCAAGCATGAAACTAACAGTTACAGTATTTCACTTCTATTAATCACAGTTTTCATACATTATGATATGTATCTACTTGAATAAATATACTATGATGCGCAAAAATCTATGTAACATTATCACCGGCCCACAAAAAAAAAAAAAAAAGTTATTTGTATTTGGGTGGCTTTGAAATTCGGCCTCATGAATCCAGCAGTATCAGGACCGAATCCTAGCCAGCTTTTGACCAATCAGATTCAGGAACTCACTCAGATGGTTCAGGACTTACCCTTCGGGTGAGATCGCAGGAAGATCTTTTACGAGCCTCCCCGGGTATGATTCCTGAACCAAAGATGCATCTTCCTGACCGCTTTTCGGGTAACCAAAAGGATTTTTTTAATTTTAAGGAAGCTTGTAAACTTTATTTTCGTTTAAGGCCCCGATCCTCTGGTACTGAGTCTCAACGGGTCGGGATTGTGATGTCTTTGCTCCAAGGCGATCCGCAAACCTGGGTTTTTGGGTTAAAAGCCGATGACGCAGCCTTGCTATCAGTATATGCCTTTTTTAAGTCCTTAGGCCTTTTGTATGATGACGCTGATAGAGAAGCGTCGGCTGAGGGCCACCTGCGTGCACTTAAACAGGGAAAAAATCCTGCAGAGGCGTATTGTACCGAATTTCGCCGTTGGTCGAACGACTGTGGCTGGAACGACCTGGCCCTGCGCAGTCAGTTTCGCCTCGGTTTGTCTGAAGTTATCAAATACAGTCTCCTTCAGTACCCCGCTCCAGAGACTTTAGATAAACTCATGCAGCTTGCTATTAAAATTGATCGTCGTCTCCGAGAGCGGAGGGCTGAAAGAGGAGCTAATTTCAGGCCTAGTCCATGTGTGTATGCTTTCCCTGAGAACGTCGAGGAGCCCATGCAAATGGATCTCTCCCGGCTGTCCCCAGAGGAAAGAGCCAGAAGGCTGAATTCTGGACTCTGCTTATATTGTAGTGGCAAGGGACATGTAGCGCGTAATTGCCCAAATAAGCAGGGAAATGGTCTGACCAAGTGAATTGGGAGGGGGTTCACTTGGGTCTGCAGTTAATCTCCTCTAACGATTCCTTGTTAATTCCTGTGAAAATTTCCTTTGGTAGTCTCAGTTCGTTGGTGTCGGCCTTCGTTGACAGCGGAGCTGCAGGAAATTTTATGGATTTTGTTTGGGCTCAGGCTTTGGGCATTCCACAGATACCTTTGGATAAACGTATCACCATGCACGGCTTGGACGGTGGTCCACTTTCTAATGGGGTAATTACTCACCGCACACCTCCAGTGCAAATGACAGTGGAGGCCCTACATTCGGAGAAAATTGAGTTCTATCTTACCCATTGTCCGGCTGTTCCCGTCGTATTAGGTCACCCCTGGCTTGCCTTTCATAATCCCACCATAGATTTGCGGTCTGGGGAGATTTCCCGATGGGATTCCTTTTGTGTTAAGGAATGTACTGTATTTCCCATCCAGTCCGGGTCGCGGCTGTCACCCCAGAACTTATTCCTTTGGAATATCAGGACTTTGCCGATGTTTTTTCCAAAGGTAATGCGGATATTCTGCCTCCTCATCGGTCCTATGACTGCGCCATTGACCTAGTTCCTGGTGCCTCTCTGCCCAAAGGGAGACTATATGCCCTGTCTGGCCCGGAAACAACGGCAATGGATGATTATGTACAGGAGAGCCTGAAGAAGGGCTTTATTAGGCCCTCGAAGTCTCCAGTGAGTGCAGGATTCTTTTTTGTTGAGAAAAAAGATGGGTCGTTCAGACCATGTATTGATTATCGGGTGTTGAATAAGATTTCTGTAAAAAACACCTACCCCTTGCCACTGATTTCGGTACTCTTTGATCAGCTCCGTACTGCCGTCATTTTCTCCAAAATCGATCTTAGAGGGGCTTACAATCTCATCCGAATAAGATCTGTGGATGAGTGGAAGACGGCTTTCAGCACACAGTCGGGACATTATGAATACCTGGTAATGCCATTTGGTCTGTCTAATGCTCCTGCTGTATTTCAGGATCTCATTAACGATGTCCTTCGCGACTTTCTAGGAAAGTTCGTAGTCGTTTATTTAGACGACATTTTGATTTACTCAGAGTCCTCTGAACATCATATTATCCATGTGCGACTGGTCCTTCAGAGGTTACGGGAGAATCATTTGTATGCCAAACTGGAGAAATGTGATTTCCACATCACAGAAGTGTCCTTCTTGGGGTATATTATTTCTCCAAAGGGGTTTTACATGGAACCAAAGAAACTCCAGGCAATCCTAAATTGGACACAACCCACAAACTTAAAGGCAATCCAGTGCTTCTTAGGGTTTGCAGATTATTATAGGCGTTTTATTCATACCTTCTCGGATTTAGTTGCTCCTATTGTGGCGTTGACTAAAAAAGGAGCGGACCCTTCCAATTGGTCGCCACAAGCCAAGTCTGCCTTTCTGGCCCTAAAACAGGCCTTTGTCTCAGCTCCAGTACTTAGACACCCTAACCCAGATCTCCCCTTTATTGTTGAGGTGGATTCCTCAGAAGTTGGAGTGGGAGCCATCCTTTCTCAGGAAGACCCGGAGTCTCTGGAATTACACCCATGTGCCTTCATGTCCAGAAAATTCTCCTCCGCAGAATCCAGCTATGATGTTGGTAATTGAGAATTGCTGGCAGGTAAATGGGCCTTCGAGGAGTGGAGGCACTGGCTGGAAGGAGCAAGGCATACCATTACTGTGTTCACTGACCACAAGAACCTGCAGTATATTGAGTCAGCTAAACGGCTAAATGCTCGACAGGCACGTTGGGCGCTGTTTTTTACTCGATTCAGGTTTATCATCACCTTCAGGCCCGGTTCCAAGAATACGAAGGCCGATGCCCTGTCATGTTGTTTTCTTCCGGTTCACAATAACCACCCGGCTACAACCCCCATTGTCTCATTGTCCGTCATCCGGGCTGGCCTCACACAGGATTTATTTACACAGCTAGTCCAGCTTCAGCAGCAGGCTCCCAGTGTCACTCCTGCGGATCGTCTCTTCGTCCCTGAATTTCTGAGAGGCACTGTTCTAGCTGAATTTCATGATAATAAGGTTTCTGGTCATCCGGGTATTACTAAAACCTTGGAGTTAATCTCTTGCTCAGTGTGGTGGCCTAATCTTTCTAAGGACAAAAGAGAATTTGTCCTTTCTTGTCAGATTTGTGCTCAGCACAAGATATCCCGATCCTTGCCGGTCTGGCAACTCTTGCCTCTAGCCATCCCTCTCAGGCCATGGTCACATATTTCCATGGATTTTGTGGTCGACCTTCCTCTTTCAGCTGGATTCCAGGTCATTTGGGTGGTAGTAGACCGTTTTAGTAAGATGGCCCACTTCATTGCTCTTCCCCAATTACCCTCCGCTCAAGCTTTGGCAGTTTTGTTTCTCCACCATGTCTTCAGGCTCCATGGTTTACCCGTGGATATTGTCTCTGACCGGGGACCACAATTCATTGCCCGTTTCTGGAAACGTTTTTGTGCCTCATTAAATATGAAACTCTCTTTAACATCTGGATACCATCCACAGTCTAACGGACAAACTGAACGGGTTAATCAGTCATTAAAACTGTATTTACGGCTGTATTCGGCCAAACTTCAGAATGATTGGTCTGAATTTCTTCCTTTGGCCGAGTTTGCCTATAATAACTTTTGCCATTCTTCCACCAAGGAGTCTCCTTTCTTTTCGGTCCTGGGCTTTCATCCTAGAGCCAATTCCTTTTATCCTCATTTTCCAGTCTCTTCGTTGACCTTAACTTCCCGTCTCAGAATGATTTGGAAAAATGTGCATCTTGCCCTTAAGAAGGCTGCCTTCCGAGAGAATTTTTTTTTGGATAGGTTCCGACGCCCGTGCACTTTTAAGGTAGAAGATAAGGTGTGGTTGTCAACCCGTAACATCAAGCTCCGACAACCCTCGGCTAGATTGGGACCCAAATTTATTGGACCGTTTCTTATTGTAAAGAAAGTCAATCCAGTTGCTTTTCGGCTATGGTTGCCTAAATCACTCAAAATTGGCAATACTTTTCACTGTTCTCTTCTGAAGCAATATATTTTTTCCAGGAGATTCCCTCGGCAGACTTCCCAGGATAGACCTCCGGTGGATGTTCAGGGGCAACAAGAGTTCCCGGTGGAGAAGGTTTTAGATTCCAAGGTTTCTCGGGGACGGCTTTATGTTTTGGTTCACTGGAAAGGCTATGGCCCGGAAGAAAGGTCTTGGGTCCTGGATAATGATTTACATGCCCCTAAATTTAGGAGATTATTCTTTCAGGAATTTCCCCAGGAACCCGGCTTTAGGGGTTATTTAACCCCACCTCAGGGAGGGGGGGGTACTGTTAGGCGCGGGGTGGTCCGCGGCGCCGCTCCGACTGTTGCCGAGCAACGGTCACAGCCGCCGCACCACTCTCTTCACCCGCTCGGTGCCTAGCAATGCCAGGACGCCGTGCGTGCTGTAGCTGCTGGGTCCCTGGCAACGCTAGGACGCCGAGCGTCCACATCCGCCGGGTCCATGGCAACGGGGACGCCACTGGCGGACCGCGTTCCCCATTGCCAGATACTGATTGCACCTGATTAGTTGTTCGTGCAGCAGGGCAGCTGCACGACAACTAGCAATTAGGGTCTGGGGGCTGGTCTTGCTGGCTCTCCTGTTATTGGCCAGCAGGGCCTTTTTATTGGAACCAGCACATTGCAGCCTCGCCGGTGATAGCTTCCTGTATGCTGTTCCTGCCCTGCAGAGTTCATTGTCCAGCGTGCTGTTATCTGGTCGATCCTGCTCCCTGTGGTCCTGAGTCCAGGAGTTCAGAAGCCGGTCGCGGGAATCATTCCAGTTCTCTAGTCGAGTGTACCTGTAACAGTCATCTCGGGGTTCTTGCTCGTTGGGGTTCTCTCCCGGTTTTGTGAGTAGCGGCTTCTGCCGCATCTTGCGTCCTAGGTCGCTGAGTCCTTGTGTTTATTTGTTACTGGTGTTCTTGCGGAGGTTTCCGCTATCACTGTCCTCCCCGGTACACGACGGTGCCGTGTAGGGTGTGGACAGTGGAACCTTTGTTGTTCTTTTTCTTTGGCAGCGTGCCACACATATATTTAGTTTTAGGTTTCTTAGTAGCCCCTGGCTCTCTGTTTTGTTTAGTTAGTGGTCCCCTTGTTATCATCCCGTCTCGGTTCATGCCTTGTCTCACATTAAGACCTGGGGGCATCGGAGTTGGGCAGACCTAATCCGCCCTTCAAACGCGGCTGCCGTAGGCCCAAGAAACCACAGTCTCACAGGCGTGAACTGACCACGCGGGTGAAACAATGGAGGTAGGTTGCTAGGGGTTACCATCACACCTGGCCATTATTTCAGCATCACATTCTGGTGCTTTGGAGTTGCTACACTACACCTCTTTGTTCTGAGCACCAAGAACGTAACACCATAGGAATAGATCATTCTCACTGAACCGCATGTAAAGAGAGAGTCTGAAATAACATTGCACACTGTAATGTTTAAGTATATTTAATAGGTTAAGCTTGTAATAAATTGGTGCTATACTGTAGCTGGATGCCAGAAATATACAGTATAACAATGTATCTAGTAAATGTCACAGGAGTTCATGCACAAGTAATCGGCAATGGACAACCCCTTTAATTTTTAATTCTTGTCAAGAGCAAAAGTCACATTACTGTACTTCTTACATATGCAGATGCAGCAAGCATGAAACTAACAGTTACAGTATTTCATACAGGTTAAGTATCCCTTATCCAAAATGCTTGGGACCAGAGGTATTTTGGATATCGGATTTTTCCGTATTTTGGAATAATTAGATACCATAATGAGATATCATGGTGATGGGACCTAAATCTAAGCACAGAATGCATTTATGTTACATATACACCTTGTATACACAGCCTGAAGGTAATTTTAGCCAATATTTTTTATAACTTTGTGCATTAAACAAAGTGTGTCTACATTCACACAATTCATTTATGTTTCATATACACCTTATATACACAGCCTGAAGGTCATTTAATACAATATTATTAATAACTTTGTGTATTAAACAAAGTTTGTGTACATTGAGCCATCAGAAAACAAAGGTTTCACTTTCTCACTCTCACTCAAAAAATTCCGTATTTCGGAATATTCCGTATTTCAGAATATTTGGATATGGGATACTCAACCTGTATCTATTAATCACAGTTTTCATACATTATGATATGTATCTACTTGAATAAGTATACTATAATGTGCAAAAATCTATATTATGAAGTTGCAGCTGTCGATTGAGATTTCGTATTTATAATCTTAGATTGCCCTACTACAGGAAGGAAGATTAGGGTGCTTTTATATAATTAGATTTTACATTGTAAACGTGACTTGCATTTATTAATAACATGACACTATTGTACTATGTAGTGTACTGACTCCATGAAATTATATTTTGTACAAATAGGGGAATCTGACATTTGCATGCATAATTAAACCTGTTAAGCCCCATCTTTTACTAGATTTGAGAGTAAGAATGTACAGTTATATATTGTACTTTGGTTTGGAATCGTGAACATATCTTCAGCTATGAACGTAAGACTTAACATACCCATGTAATTACCGTTTTGTGACAAAAACTTGTCAAAAAATTAATACAGGTTGAGTATCCCATATCCAAATATTCCGAAAAAAGGAATATTCCGAAATATGGCATTTTTTGAGTGAGACTGAGATAGTGAAACCTTTGTTTTCTGATGGCTCAATGTACACAAACTTTGTTTAATACACAAAGTTATTAAACATATTGTATTAAATGACCTTCAGGCTGTGTGTATAAGGTGCATATGAAACATAAATGAATTGTGTGAATGTACACACACTTTGTTTAATGCACAAAGTTATTAAAAATATTGGCTAAAATGACCTTTAGGCTGTGTGTATAAGGTGTATATGAAACATTCTGTGCTTAGACTTGGGTCCCATCGCCATGATATCTCATTATGGTATGCAATTATTCCAAAATACGTAAAAAGTCGATATCCAAAATATTTCTGGTCCCCTAGCATTTTGGATAAGGGATACTCAACCTGTAATGGATCAAAAGTTAAATGAGTCCCTACAGTATGTCTGTAACCTCACAGGAGCCTTTAACCTGTGATGCCAGGAACTACCAATTTGGCAAATCCCCAAGTCCTGGCCTGGGACACTTCCCTGTGATTGACATTTGGCCAAATTACATATACTATCAATTCCAATTGCAAGGGAATTTTGAAGGACTAGATGAAAATCACTATTGAGCAGCTGTCCTTATGATCTGACTGATAGAAGTGTAAGAGAGAAGGCTGTGCAAAACTATAAGTCCCAGCCACAACAGGCCATACAAGAAGATGAAACTGAGGAGGAGATGTATTATAATTAGTTAAGTGACAATGGGGGTATGTTATAGGGTGTGAGGATCAGAAAGTGAGAGATTTTGTTAGCGTTTTCTGTTTGTTTTTTAAAGCTGCAATCATTAAAAAAAAAAACCCTCACAAAATCTCTCACTTTCTGATTCTCACAAAAATGGAGTTTAACCAAGGTTAAATCGGGCGTATAAGGGGCTGCTGTGCTAATTTGAGTAGCTGCTATGAAAACAGGTATAGTCAATCCTGTATAGCTAGAAATACCATATAACAAACAAATTAGCAGCGCTATACAATCAATAAGAATTCAGACAATAATGAGTGTAATAAATGAAATTAATTGATGCACATGGAGATACGTGGACTGAAGGTGGGAAGAAAAAGGTTATTTATTAAAAAATATATATATATAGTATATTCAATCAACAACAATGGTTAAAAATTACACAACATCCAGAACACCAAAGGGCTGATAAAGTGGTTTATCCGTTCCTTATTTCATGTGGACTATAGATGAATAGGTGCAAAAGAAATAAGGGCTGATGGCACAGTCCGGATGGTGATAGTTACCACAATGGTTACCGCTGGAGGAGAGGGATCCTCTGGATAGCGTCCCTTTTGGGGGGGGGTAAATCTCTAGGATCCTGAGTCCTCATCAGGTTGCGGAATCCTCAATGCTGAGTGGATATGTAAAGTCACCAGTGGGCAGGTGATGTTTGTCCAGTCATCTGTGGATGTATTTCATCACCTTTGAAAAAGCTGCAGGTACTGCAGCGAAACACGTCAGGTTTCTACTCCAGCTCACCATTGCCGATTGGAAATTGCACGGGCTATCTGGACCTTTAGTGGACTTTGAAATACATCCACAGATGACTGGACAAACATCACCTGCCCACTGGTGACTTACATATCCACTCAGCATTGAGGATTCCGCAACCTGGTGAGGACTCAGGATCCCAGAGATTTACCCCCCCAAAAGGGACGCTATCCAGAGGATCCCTCTCCTCCAGCGGTAACCATTGTGGTAACTATCACCATCAGGACTGTGCCATCAGCCCTAATTTCTTTTGCACCTATTCATCTATAGTCCACATGAAATAAGGAACGGATAAACCACTTTATCAGCCCTTTGGTGTTCTGGATGTTGTGTAATTTTTATTCATTTTTTAACCATTGTTGTTGATTGACTATACTATATATATATATTTTAATAAATAACCTTTTTCTTCCCACCTTCAGTCCACGTATCTCCATGTGCATCAATTAATTTAATTTATTACACTCATTATTGTCTGAATTCTTATTGATTGTATAGCGCTGCTAATTTGTTTGTTGTATGGTATTTCTGATTCTCACACCCTATTACATTCCTCCCACTGTGCTAAATTCAGAGCAATTTGCCATATTTATCAAACACCCACATGTATTAAAGCAGTAATACCTCCCAAATCCCCACCATCTGCTTTTCAGACACTGTCCCGCTGTCCCACCCTGCAGAGCAGTGCCCGTGAATGCACACATGCCCAGCATCAATTCAGTGCAAGGAAGAGGCTGAGGGCACACACAGTCATGCCCCTAAATGATCAAACCAGGGGGCATGGACTAGTGGTACACGAAACCACATTCAGACGGTTGGGAGGTATGCAGTTACTATAGAGAAAATCACTTTTTATTACAGTATCTGCAAGTGTGTAATGAGTTCGCCATCATCATTGTATGACCACCAAAATCAGGCAGCAGTTACTAAAAAACGATATACACTAGGGATGGCCATCGGTGAGTTATCAATCGATGGTTACCATTGATGGTACCATCGGTGAATAACCTCGATGGTGGGAAACAAGCTGTACGGGAACCATTGATGGTCACCATTACTTTAGTATTGAGCTAGCCGTGGGCCAATCAGGGCCCACGGGGCGTAGCTTCATGGGTGTCTGAGGGCGGAGCTATGCTCCGTGTCCCTGACACCCTGAAGAAAAAAGAAAAAAATATTTGATAGCTCTTTATCAATGATGGTGGGAAACCACCGGTCATAGACCCTTGATGATTTTGAATCATCGATGGTCGATGGCCATCCCTAATATGCACACTTCTGTGGTTTAACAGTTTTCAGCAGGTGTATTCAGTCCAGCGGTGCCTGTGTTTGATGTGAGATCTCACACATGTGAATTGGGGACGGCAAGGAGGCAAGACATATCATATCAGCACTAGGCTAATATGTTAGGGACATGCAGGGATTGCAGGTGGGAGGAGTTTTTTTTTCTCCACTCCAATGGTTGAGATTGTAAATGACCTTGGTGGTTTTGCTTTGTCTCCATAAGAGGCAAATCAGGAAGATCTCTATCAGCCTGATAAGCGATGCTGTAATATCTGTACATCTCAAATCAATACATGTTCCAATTGAAATTTCTTTGGATGTCATCTTACTGTTAAATATAACCTTTTGTCAGGTTAGGGCCTATATTTACTTAAGGTAGTGGCCCCAGCTAGATGTTAAGTAGTGAGTTATTGTGTACAACACGTATTTCCACACACACACCTATTAATGATATAAAGTTTATACGCCGCACAGCACGGTTACTTTATTTAACCACTACTACTATTGCAGTTCCTAATTAATTACTTAACTATTGTTCTCATCAAACCTGTAATACATTCAATATAAATGCATGCACTGTTTTATTTTTACCCAATAGCCTTTGCAGTGTTACTTGGCATGGTGGGTCAGGCAGATAGAGAGTCACCCTGGGTCAACCGCTGAAGGCTGAAACAAACATACACAGCCTGTTGTAAGACCACTGAAAGCTGACCTGTGTGCAATCACATTGAAAGTAAGCGTACCTAAAGTTACTGCACCACTAGCTGTGGTGATGTATGCCCAGGGGTTACATGTCAAAATAAATACTGAGCCTAATGTGCTGCTACAGGAGAACAAATTTCATTTTTTCGTTTACTTGAAAGGAGACTTGGCTGCTATAAAAAGTGTGAGTGGCTTCTATAAAAAATTTATTACAAAAATAAAAGAATTGTTCAGTTACATCTTCAAGCTCTCCCTGCCCCATGCATGCCCTTCCTTCCCGGGTGTAAGCTGCATGATGTACTGCATAGTACTGTACAGTGTCTCTACCACTTAAATTGATGCCAACAATATAACAGTTCACTGAAATAACAGGAGTAATAAAAGAAACACATACCACACATGTAAAATACTGAATAGTACTAAATTATATTTTTCAAATAAACTTATTTTTTTACTTAACAATATTTCATAAGTACAAGCATACTGTAAAATCTATACATTAAGGGGATAAATTAATTAAATTAATTAATCTATACATTAAGGGGACATTAAGCCGACTCTCCTGCCTACGGATTACTTCCTCCCACTCCTACCTCCAAGATTTTTCACGTGCTGCACCACTTCTTTGGAATTCCCTACCTCTACCCCTCAGACTCTCCACCTCTCTACAAAACTTCAAACGTGCTCTCAAGACCCACTTCTTCACCAAACCCAGCCAAATCTCATCCTAACCCTCTGTTCTACGCTCTCTATGTACCCCATCTGTGTCACCCCTGTCTGTCTACCCCTCCCCTTTAGAATGTAAGCTCTCACGAGCAGGGCCCTCTTCCCTCATGTGCTTATCCTTTCTTACTTTAATAATCTTCAACTGCACCAAATCCATCAGTCTTCTGCCACCTGATACTTATTCCAGTGTCATCTGCTGATGTAACTATGTTTATTTACCCTGTACTTGTCCTATACTGTCATCAACTGTAAGTTGCTGTTTTCCTGTTTGATTATTTGTTTATGTACTCTGTAATTGGGCGATGCGGAACCCTTGTGGCGCCATATAAATAAAGGATAATAATAATAATAATAATAATAATAAAGCCAATATGAACATACACCCTTACCTCTGTGTATATGACACCCTGTTCCCCCTATCCCTGTGTGTAAATCTATACATTATGGGGCTTATGCAGATATGAACATACACCCCCTACCTCTGTGTATATGACACCCTGTTCCCCCTATCCCTGTGTGTAAATCTATACATTAAAGGGCTTATGCCGATATGAACATACACCCCCTACCTTTGTGTATATGACACCCTGTTCCCCCTATCCCTGTGTGTAAATCCATACATTAATGGGCTTATGCAGATACGAACATACACCCTCTTGCAGGGCGTATAATGAGTGTCTTTCCATTGCACCTGCTCCAGAACCAGTGGAACACAAGTATATGCAATACAAAGTCTTACAGATTGCAGCTGCCACTGAATGGGCCTAACTGGGCTATAATGAGGAGTGCTCCAGTAGGCATTGTTCACTGAGGGTGTGTTGATGGAACTGCAGGAAGCGTGAATATACCTGTATTCAGACTTATTTTTTGCACCAAGGATAGTGCTGAGACAACTGTACAAGACGATGATGTATATATTGGTATGGTCCTCATACATCTAGCTTCAATATGTCACGCAGCGTGATATAGTGTGCCTGACACTAGTGAAGGATCGCCAGGTCCCGTACAACTCTGCTAGCATTGGGCGTCTATTTGCTGAAACCAGGAGACGGTGCTGATTAATATGTAACGCTTGTATATTGTGTGTGACTGTATACGGAGCACAACAGAACTAAAAAGCTGCAGCTGCTACAATGTAGCACTTCATATACAGATTCAGGGACTCAGTCACACACAAATATACAAGTGTCACATATTAATGACTAAGAAACATTTTTGGCAAAAAAGGTGCTGATGCTAGCAGAGACTCACAGGACCTGGCATGCCGAGAGGGGCTGCTTGGCGCAACTGCAGGTGTGATGTGTGAGGACACATCTGTAGATAAATGTATACGTTTATTTTGGTGCATACAATGCCGGAGCAATTACTGATACCTGCCATTCAACTCTCCTTCAGGCTAAGCATACTGTAAGTCATATCTTGATGAACAATACCTTTAATTGTACAACACACTGATCAATGTACACACTCTGTATTTCATTTACAGAATTCAGGAACACTGTTCTAATATACTATACACCAGAATGAACAAGAGTGTGAATTTTATGAACTGTTCCGTATGCTGTACATAACTGATACAACCACAGATTGTCTCCAGGGATCCTCAGCATTTCAGTCCATGTATCTTTTATCTTTTTGGTCAAGACAAGTAGACATGTGAAACAGATATAGATTTCCTTGAATATTATGTGTCTTAAGTTTACTGGTAGTGCCTTCTTATCACTATATCAAATATACTATCATTAATTCTTAGAGGAAGGTCAATTAGTAGATCCCCAGGAGCAGGGTGCTCATATTTGGCTGCTGGCCCTGGGGCATCTGCTTTGTCAAGTCAATTATTACGGCTGCTGCTGGTTACTGGGTTACTATAACTCAAGAACCATTTGTGTATACTGTATTTCAGACTGACTAATTAGTCACTCCTGATTCCTGGTTCATATGTGTGGTGCACAGATACTTAAGCTGTATACACACTATAAGCAATGCTAGACTGGGGCAAGAGGGGTGCACCGGGGGAATGCAGTGGTAGGGGCCCATGCCTAGGGGTGTGGCCAGGCACCATAAAGGCTTGGCTAACCATTAGACTCGAGAGTGCATGGTCTGAGCCCCTTGATAAATAAATATATATATATATATATATATATATATATATATATAGTAAATACTGCTAGTCCATACATAATTATGTACCAGGTTAATAACAGCAGTGCACTGTAGAAAATACACCATTGTCCTGTGTGGTACATATGTTAATGTATAAATCAAGTGCATAATGTATAATTCAATCTGAAGCCTGATCCCCAGAAGAAGAGGTGGTCCTGCAAGCCCTTGTATCTCTGTGGGCTAGTCTGAATATAAGATATATGATATATTGTACAATATATCACTCTGACGTGGATTGGAGCAATATGTTGTCACATTGCATATTGTGTACCTCCAATCTGTCATTCCCAGCTGTTGATTTGCACATCCACTGGGATGATTCATGGCCGATGCGGTGTTGTTACATGCAGCATGTGATTCTGGGTCTCACCTTACATGGTGTACCCAGCTTTAGTCACTCCAGGGCACAGTGGAGGATTTGTTATTAATAATATAACCCTCTTTGTTTATCACATCTGATTGAACTTTTACAAGGATTCAACAAACAAATAAAAAAAAAGTTCTGACCGCATCAGTCACAATTTTTCCATCCTGCTTGTCAAGTTGGCAATCATATTCTCCAAGTATCTGTATTTACAATGTTCCTGTTCTTGCTGATGCTCCACATCTATATGTACAAATTCTACTCCACTATTTTGCCATATGCTTCTATATTAATAGTACCCTCAGTCCTTTCTGAAAGGTGAAAGGTCCATCAGCAGATGTAGCCCATGTGAGCTCTTATGGTGGCTTTTCAGCACTGCCAAGGTCATAAAATGAAGCACAGATTTTTTTCCTTTCTTCTTTGTTGGTTGATTCAGCATTTCCAATCTTAAACCTTCAGGTATTGTGCATTGTGTATTGAAGGATGAGGTTTCTTAATGTGGAAGATTATGGGCTGTTCTTCTTAACGTTACCATGTTTTGAAGAAAGTACAGTAAGTGCCCTTAAAGTTCCAAAAGTGCGAGCCATGTACAGTATTTGTGATACCAATGCTAGACATTGGGGGGTATTCAATTGTCAGTTGGGAGTCTGTTTTTCCTACCTAATAGACAGGAAAAAACAGTCACCCAACTGACTTTTCAAACAATTGGATTCCACCCATAGACTTTATATATAGCAGTTTACTGACCTGTTGTGCATTCTTTCATGTAAGACTAGTCAATGGGATCTACTGTAGATGTTTTTTACGATCCCAACTGTCTACTGATAGTACTACATGAAACAATACTCTGCGCATAACAATATATTCATACTGTTGGGAACGGCCAAATAAAATGATAATGTATGGACTGAGTTATATTTTTGTGATGGCAAACTAAGGCCACCATGTTCCATTCATTCATAAAAAGCTTCAAAAATCAGGAGTTCACATGAGCAAAGTGTAAGGTGGCATAACAAAGGACCCCACAAAACCTGACATGTATTCTCAATAGTCACTCTGCACCACTCATTCATTTACTTACTGGCTTACACCAAAGACAGTTTACACTGCATATTATAGTGGTGCTTATTTTTGCAAATTAATAGTTTATACTGTACAGTACAGTTAGTATAACTGCTTCTGCCTTGGTAGCAGCAGTTATAGCCCTGTATGGTAATGCAGCAGGAGTCGTCTATTAAAAGCTGATGGCTTCTGCTGCAGTAGCTCCAAGCTGTGTCCTCTGACGCAGCATCGGATCATGGTTCCGGGCAAGCCAACCTTCTCAGGGTCCAGGAAATGTCAGATCAACAACGGAGATCCCTGACCTCGTCCAACCCCCTAAATGGCGGCAACACGCCTCTGTTTTCACAAATGGAGGCCGTTGCCACCCCCTCTCCACCTCCCGAATGGCAGCAGACTGTCAATCACTGACAGTCTACTGCCATCCTGCTTCCGACATTGCAGGACCCATACTTCATGTACAGAATGGTTTCTGAGCATATACAAAGTACCGGACATCAGTACTTTGCACCTGAAAGACCCCCTACATGCGGATTCGTTTCTCTTATGCTACTTTACACAAAATAAGGAGCGATGGCTGAACAAAGTCCTGCGATTTATGATCTTTGTGTAGGCCAAACTAAGAGTATGGTATTGAAGTTTCTGAGAACAGTGGATGCAATATAAGATGCCAGCTCATTTGTACAATTGGTCCCAATAGTTCTAGTATACAGTGATAACATCCAAAAATATGCAGTCTGAATCATGTTTACAACATTCATGTTTGTTAGACAACAGTGCACAGTACATACTGTATGAGTTTCACATACTATTATTCCCCTTATTGGAATAAAGATATAAAGTTAGCACTAGAGATGAGCGGGTCCGGTTCTCCGATAACCGGGCCCCCCGAATTTCCCAATCCGAGCCGGGAACCAATTCTCGCCCGGATTTTCCTGCCTGACTCTGATCCCAAAATGAGGCAATAAGTCATTCTCCCGTTGTCGGATTCTCGCGTGTTTTGGATTCTATTAAGGATCCCTGGCGACCTCCACCATTTTAATGCGGCTGTGGAGCTTGTATAGTGTAGACGTGTCTGTGCTGTGTCCGACCAAAGGTGTGATGCTGTGTTGCTTAGGGATACTCTCTCCGTGCTGTGTCCATCCAGGAAAGCTGTGTTGTTCATCCAGGGGTACTCTGTCAAACTAGGGGTGCGACCCCAGTGTAAAAAAAAAAAAAAAATACAATTGGAAAAAATAATACATATCAATATACTGTATTTATTTTTCGGGCTATACCGCAGTGTACTATACTATTATTTTTCTGTGACACTGTTGGTCAAACCACAGTGTGTAATTAATCTTTTGAGTATTGTGACACTATAGGTGGTCCGTGCTTTGTTGTACATAAAGTGGTCCTCTGCCAATCTATGGGTGTTTTAAAAGCTAAATATATGATTACAAATAATATATATATATATATATATATATATATATATATAATTTTTTGGGGGGGCTAAACCCCTGTGTACTATAGTATTATTTTTCTGTGACACTGCCGGTCAGACTGCAGTGTATTCATAAATGTATTGTGACACTGTAGGGGGTCCATGCTTTGTTGTACATAAAGGGGTGCTGTGTCATTTAGGCAAGGGGCTACTCTGTCAATCTAGGGGTTTTCTTCTGCACCAGTTTAAACAAAATAAAAGCAAAATATATAATAAACAAAATATATAAATATATATATTTTTGGTGCTAAACCCCAGTGTACTATACTATCATTTTTCTGTGACACTGCCAGTAAGCCCGCAGTGTTTAAAATCATGTACGTATTGTGACACTGTAGGTGGTACTCCAACTGTATGTGGTCTGTCCCAAGGAGTGCTGTGTTGTCCACCCAGGGGTGCACTGTCAATCCTAGGGGTACAAAATATAAAAGCAAAAAATATAATTGAAAAATATATATTTCTATTTTTTTTTTTTGGTGCTATACCTCAGTGTACTATATTATTTTTTTGTGACACTGCTGGTTAGACCGCAGTGTATCATACACGTATTGTGAAACTGTGATGATGAGAATGTTGATTCCGAGGATGTTGTTTGTGTAAATCAGGGACCAGTGGAAACAGTTGCTGCCCATGATATGAAAAAGCTCATTGTCATGCTGGGGCAAAAGACAAAAAAAGCCAACTCTTATGTGTGGAATTATTTCTACCCAAATCTGGACAACTGTCAAGCCATTTGTACTATTTGCAAAACAAAAGTAAGTAGAGGTAGGGACCTTAACCATCTAGGAACCTCATCCCTGTTACATCACTTGCAGCACAATCATTCAAAGTTTTTGTCAAATTTAGAAATTTTGGCTAAAAACTTAACAATCAGTCCAGCATCACCTAGCTCCCTTCTCTCTGTTATATCCAAGTGCCAGCAATTGCCACTACCAAAACCATCATCAACATCCTCATCATGATCATCCATTTTCGTAAACTTGACTGACTCCTCTCCTATCAGGGATTTCTCAGAAGGATCCTTGAGTGCTACACCTATTGCTGCTTCTGCTGTGAGTGGATCTTTATCCCAGAAGGGGACGAGGAAGACTACTTGTAGTAGCTTAACAAAACAATTGACTGTTAAATAATCCTTTTCAAGCGGGAGAAAGTATGACATCAGTCACCCAGTTGCACAGCGGATTACTGATGTCATAACAGCTATGCTGGTATTAGTCCAGTATCCGCCATTAATGCAGTGGGTTTTAAACAGTTAACTGAGGTTCTCTGTCCCCGCTACCAAATCCCATCGAGATTCCACTTCACTAGAAAATCATTTCTCAGTCTGAACAAAGACATAAAAAAAACAACCTTATTAGTGTCCTCCGAAATGCCATTGTACCCACTGTCAACTTAATCACAGATATGTGGACAAGCGGGACAGGGCAAACTAAACACTACATGACTGTGACAGCCCACTTGGTAGGTGTATTACCTGCAGCAGCACAAACAGCAGCAATTCCATCTTGACCTCCTTTCTTTGCATTATGTGCTATTTGGAGCATTACTGACTGTCTTCTTGTGTAGATGACAAACATTTTCATAGTTTATTAAACTGCCACTCTGTCTACCAATGCAGTGCCAATCTGTTTCCTAGATGTGCCATGTTGGAAGTTTAAGTGCCACTTGTTTGTGCCGCCCACTGCTGTCGCTTAGCTTAGTCATCCAGCTTCCTTGGTGCAACCTTTTGGCCTAAACTGGATGAAAACAATATTGTGAGATGTGAGGTGGTCAAAATTGACTGGAAATTAATTGAATTTTATGTTATTGAGGTTAATAATACTGTAGGAACAAAAATACCCCCAAATTCTGTGATCTTAGCAGTTTTTATGATTTTTTGACAAAACTGCAGCTCTAAAACCAAAACCAAAATAGACAAGGGTGGTTTTGGCAAAACCAAATACAGATCCAAAACATGAGGTAGAAACAGATCCAAAACCAAAACCGAAACACGGGTGGTGGTGGTGGTGGTGGTGGTGGTGGTGGGGGGAGTCGGCGCACATTACTAGTTAGCACTAGAGATGTGCACCGGACACTATTTTGGGTTTTGTGATCTGGTTTTAGATCTGGATCTCCTTTCGTGTTTGGATCTGGATTGGTTTTGCCAAAACCACCCTTTCGGGTTTTTGTTTTTGCTTTGGATCTGTATTTTTTAAAAACAAAACAAAACAAAACATAAAACCAGCTAAAGTCACAGAAGTTTTTTTTTTGTTCCTACAGTATTATTATCCTCAATAATGTTCATTTCCACTCATTTCCAGTCTATTCTGAACACCTCACACCTCACAATATTGTTTTTAGGCCAAAAGGTTGCACCGAGGTTGCTGGATGACTAAGCTAAGCGACACAAGTGGGCAGCACAAACACGAGACCCATCTAGAAGTGGCACTGCAGTGGCAGACAGGATGGCAGTTTTAAAAACTAGGCCCCAAAGAGCACATAATGCAAAGAAAAAAAAGTAGTTTAAACAGGACATGCACAGTTTAATAAACCAATTATTTCAGCGACAGGTGGTCCCCCTGGAAAAAGCTTGCCAATTTCTCCGAATCATAGCTAGCTACAAACATACCACCTCCATGTTTGATGACTTTTCACATTATGAGAAGAGGCAAGAGGAAGAGGACAGTGTCAAGAAGGTGATTAAAAATTAAAGAGGCACACGCAATCAGGAACAACACACAGGCTTTCACCTCCACTCCTATCATGGTGTGGAACCGAAAGGACTTTAAGCAAGCAAATGTATAATTACTGCATTACTGGAAAAACTGAAAAACTAGGGACCAAAGCTTTCGAATTTGTACCCCCTTCTCAATTTTTAGGGATTACGATAATTTCGGATTTAATGCAAATAAACTGGTTTATTATACCACAGGATCAAGATTGGATATTTTCCCCTCCACAGAGTCTGGAGGCTTATTTTGTGAAAATCTCGTGGGTTTCTTTTTTTTCCTATTTTTTTATTGCAATTTTATTTACATATTTTGTGGCAGATGCCTTATTTTCTTTTTAGCAGCTCCCAGTTACAAGCATGTGAGCATACCTGAGTGCTTTGTTTATTTTATTCATATTTTATTTTTAAATAAAGCAGCCCCTTAGATGTTTTAACAGCCCCTCGTGCGCCCTCACAGCAGTCCTGGATCGGTTAAGTTGAGTACGGGTGGGTTTGGTACAGTACTAAGCAGGACTCTGCAGTGAATTTTTCTTATTCAGCCCCTGCCCTAGTGGATAAGTTGAGTTCAGGTGGGTTTGGTACAGTACTAAGCAGGACTGTGCAGTGAATTTTTTGTTATTCAGCCCCTGCCCTAGAGGAGCGTACCACTTTACAGTCCAAACTCATCTCATACTACAAGTAGGACTGTGGTAGAAAGCAATGCTAACTTCTGTGCCACCAGCATGCCTCAGCCTGGCAAGCAAGACAGCTTCCTGGCTGTAAGCAACCATGAGACTACATAGTAGGGATGAGCGGGTTCGGTTCCTCGGAATCCGAACCCGCCCGAACTTCAGTTTTTTTCACACGGGGCCGAGCGACTCGGATCTTCCCGCCTTGCTCGGTTAACCCGAGCGCGCCCGAACGTCATCATCCCGCTGTCGGATTCTCGCGAGGCTCGGATTCTATCGCGAGACTCGGATTCTATATAAGGAGCCGCGCGTCGCCGCCATTTTCACACGTGCGTTGAGATTCATAGGGAGAGGACGTGGCTGGCGTCCTCTCCGTTTATAGAGAAGAGAGTGAGACAGTAGAGAGAGACACAGTAGTAATTTTGGGGAGCATTAGGAGGAGTACTAGTAGTTACTTGCTGAAGTGATAGATAGTGTGACTGTATTATCTGACTTGTGGGGGAGACACTGACAGTGGGGAGCAGTTAGACT
Organism: Pseudophryne corroboree; assembly: GCF_028390025.1. Classification (NCBI taxonomy): domain Eukaryota; kingdom Metazoa; phylum Chordata; class Amphibia; order Anura; family Myobatrachidae; genus Pseudophryne; species Pseudophryne corroboree. The sequence goes on from NC_086451.1 coordinate 296,923,159, forward strand.
CAGAGAGCAGGACTCAGGAGTACATATAACGTACAGTGCACACCTTTGCTGCCAGAGTGCCACACTGCCATTGTGACCACACTGACCACCAGTATAATATATATTGTGATTGTCTGCTTAGGAGTACTACTTGCAAGTTGCTGATAGTGTGACCACTGACCAGTGACCTGACCACCAGTTTAATAATCACCACCAGTGAGTTTAATATATATATATATATAAAATTGTATATAATATATATATAATATTGTATACCACCTACCCGTGGTTTTTTTTTTCTTTCTTCTTTATACATACTACTATAGTAGCTTACTGTAGCAGTCTGCGGTGCTGCTGAGCTGACAGTGTCCAGCAGGTCCGTCATCAGTCATTACATAATAAATATATATACCTGTCCGGCTGCAGTACTAGTGATATTATATATATATATATTGATTTCATCTCATTATCATCCAGTCTATATTAGCAGCAGACACAGTACGGTAGTCCACGGCTGTAGCTACCTCTGTGTCGGCAGTCGCTCGTCCATCCATAATTGTATACCACCTAACCGTGGTTTTTTTCTTTTTCTTTCTTCTTTATACATACTACTATAGTAGCTTACTGTAGCAGTCTGCGGTGCTGCTGAGCTGACAGTGTCCAGCAGGTCCGTCATCAGTCATTACATAATAAATATATATACCTGTCCGGCTGCAGTACTAGTGATATTATATATATATATATTGATTTCATCTCATTATCATCCAGTCTATATTAGCAGCAGACACAGTACGGTAGTCCACGGCTGTTGCTACCTCTGTGTCGGCAGTCGCTCGTCCATCCATAATTGTATACCACCTACCCGTGGTTTTTTTTTTCTTTCTTCTTTATACATACTACTATAGTAGCTTACTGTAGCAGTCTGCGGTGCTGCTGAGCTGACAGTGTCCAGCAGGTCCGTCATCAGTCATTACATAATAAATATATATACCTGTCCGGCTGCAGTACTAGTGATATTATATATATATATATATTGATTTCATCTCATTATCATCCAGTCTATATTAGCAGCAGACACAGTACGGTAGTCCACGGCTGTAGCTACCTCTGTGTCGGCAGTCGCTCGTCCATCCATAATTGTATACCACCTAACCGTGGTTTTTTTTTTTCTTTCTTCTTTATACATACTACTATAGTAGCTTACTGTAGCAGTCTGCGGTGCTGCTGAGCTGACAGTGTCCAGCAGGTCCGTCATCAGTCATTACATAATAAATATATCTACCTGTCCGGCTGCAGTACTAGTGTGATATTATATATATATATATTGATTTCATCTCATTATCATCCAGTCTATATTAGCAGCAGACACAGTACGGTAGTCCACGGCTGTAGCTACCTCTGTGTCGGCAGTCGCTCGTCCATCCATAATTGTATACCACCTACCCGTGGTTTTTTTTTTCTTTCTTCTTTATACATACTACTATAGTAGCTTACTGTAGCAGTCTGCGGTGCTGCTGAGCTGACAGTGTCCAGCAGGTCCGTCATCAGTCATTACATAATAAATATATATACCTGTCCGGCTGCAGTACTAGTGATATTATATATATATATATATATATATTGATTTCAGCTCATTATCATCCAGTCTATATTAGCAGCAGACACAGTACGGTAGTCCACGGCTGTAGCTACCTCTGTGTCGGCAGTCGCTCGTCCATCCATAATTGTATACCACCTAACCGTGGTTTTTTTTTTTCTTTCTTCTTTATACATACTACTATAGTAGCTTACTGTAGCAGTCTGCGGTGCTGCTGAGCTGACAGTGTCCAGCAGGTCCGTCATCAGTCATTACATAATAAATATATCTACCTGTCCGGCTGCAGTACTAGTGTGATATAATATATATTGATTTCATCTCATTATCATCCAGTCTATATTAGCAGCAGACACAGTACGGTAGTCCACGGCTGTAGCTACCTCTGTGTCGGCAGTCGCTCGTCCATCCATAATTGTATACCACCTAACCGTGGTTTTTTTTTTCTTTCTTCTTTATACATACTACTATAGTAGCTTACTGTAGCAGTCTGCGGTGCTGCTGAGCTGACAGTGTCCAGCAGGTCCGTCATCAGTCATTACATAATAAATATATCTACCTGTCCGGCTGCAGTACTAGTGTGATATTATATATATATATATTGATTTCATCTCATTATCATCCAGTCTATATTAGCAGCAGACACAGTACGGTAGTCCACGGCTGTAGCTACCTCTGTGTCTTTTAGTTGTGCCTATTAAAATATGGAGAACAAAAATGTTGAGGTTCCAAAATTAGGGAAAGATCAAGATCCACTTCCACCTCGTGCTGAAGCTGCTGCCACTAGTCATGGCCGAGACGATGAAATGCCAGCAACGTCGTCTGCCAAGGCCGATGCCCAATGTCATAGTACAGAGCATGTAAAATCCAAAACACAAAATATCAGTAAAAAAAGGACTCCAAAATCTAAAATAAAATTGTCGGAGGAGAAGCGTAAACTTGCCAATATGCCATTTACCACACGGAGTGGCAAGGAACGGCTGAGGCCCTGGCCTATGTTCATGGCTAGTGGTTCAGCTTCACATGAGGATGGAAGCACTCAGCCTCTCGCTAGAAAACTGAAAAGACTCAAGCTGGCAAAAGCACCGCAAAGAACTGTGCGTTCTTCGAAATCCCAAATCCACAAGGAGAGTCCAATTGTGTCGGTTGCGATGCCTGACCTTCCCAACACTGGACGTGAAGAGCATGCGCCTTCCACCATTTGCACGCCCCCTGCAAGTGCTGGAAGGAGCACCCGCAGTCCAGTTCCTGATAGTCAGATTGAAGATGTCAGTGTTGAAGTACACCAGGATGAGGAGGATATGGGTGTTGCTGGCGCTGGGGAGGAAATTGACAAGGAGGATTCTGATGGTGAGGTGGTTTGTTTAAGTCAGGCACCCGGGGAGACACCTGTTGTCCGTGGGAGGAATAGGGCCGTTGACATGCCTGGTGAAAATACCAAAAAAATCAGCTCTTCGGTGTGGAAGTATTTCACCAAAAATGCGGACAACATTTGTCAAGCCGTGTGTTGCCTTTGTCAAGCTGTAATAAGTAGGGGTAAGGACGTTAACCACCTCGGAACATCCTCCCTTATACGTCACCTGCAGCGCATTCATAATAAGTCAGTGACAAGTTCAAAAACTTTGGGCGACAGCGGAAGCAGTCCACTGACCAGTAAATCCCTTCCTCTTGTAACCAAGCTCACGCAAACCACCCCACCAACTCCCTCAGTGTCAATTTCCTCCTTCCCCAGGAATGCCAATAGTCCTGCAGGCCATGTCACTGGCAATTCTGACGAGTCCTCTCCTGCCTGGGATTCCTCCGATGCATCCTTGCGTGTAACGCCTACTGCTGCTGGCGCTGCTGTTGTTGCTGCTGGGAGTCGATGGTCATCCCAGAGGGGAATTCGTAAGCCCACTTTTACTACTTCCACCAAGCAATTGACTGTCCAACAGTCCTTTGCGAGGAAGATGAAACATCACAGCAGTCATCCTGTTGCAAAGCGGATAACTGAGGCCTTGACAACTATGTTGGTGTTAGACGTGCGTCCGGTATCCGCCGTTAGTTCACAGGGAACTAGACAATTTCTTGAGGTAGTGTGCCCCCGTTACCAAATACCATCTAGGTTCCACTTCTCTAGGCAGGCGATACCGAGAATGTACACGGACGTCAGAAAAAGACTCACCAGTGTCCTAAAAAATGCAGTTGTACCCAATGTCCACTTAACCACGGACATGTGGACAAGTGGAGCAGGGCAGGGTCAGGACTATATGACTGTGACAGCCCACTGGGTAGATGTATGGACTCCCACCGCAAGAACAACAGCGGCGGCACCAGTAGCAGCATCTCGCAAACGCCAACTCTTTCCTAGGCAGGCTATGCTTTGTATCACCGGTTTCCAGAATACGCACACAGCTGAAAACCTCTTACGGCAACTGAGGAAGATCATCGCGGAATGGCTTACCCCAATTGGACTCTCCTGTGGATTTGTGGCATCGGACAACGCCAGCAATATTGTGTGTGCATTAAATATGGGCAAATTCCAGCACGTCCCATGTTTTGCACATACCTTGAATTTGGTGGTGCAGAATTTTTTAAAAAACGACAGGGGCGTGCAAGAGATGCTGTCGGTGGCCAGAAGAATTGCGGGACACTTTCGGCGTACAGGCACCACGTACAGAAGACTGGAGCACCACCAAAACCGCCTGAACCTGCCCTGCCATCATCTGAAGCAAGAAGTGGTAACGAGGTGGAATTCAACACTCTATATGCTTCAGAGGTTGGAGGAGCAGCAAAAGGCCATTCAAGCCTATACAATTGAGCACGATATAGGAGGTGGAATGTACCTGTCTCAAGCGCAGTGGAGAATGATTTCAACGTTGTGCAAGGTTCTGCAACCTTTTGAACTTGCCACACGTGAAGTCAGTTCAGACACTGCCAGCCTGAGTCAGGTCATTCCCCTCATCAGGCTTTTGCAGAAGAAGCTGGAGGCATTGAAGGAGGAGCTAAAAGGGAGCGATTCCGCTAGGCATGTGGGACTTGTGGATGGAGCCCTTAATTCGCTTAACAAGGATTCACGGGTGGTCAATCTGTTGAAATCAGAGCACTACATTTTGGCCACCGTGCTCGATCCTAGATTTAAAACCTACCTTGGATCTCTCTTTCCGGCAGACACAAGTCTGCTGGGGTTCAAAGACCTGCTGGTGACAAAATTCTCAAGTCAAGCGGAACGCGACCTGTCAACATCTCCTCCTTCACATTCTCCCGCAACTGGGGGTGCGAGGAAAAGGCTCAGAATTCCGAGCCCACCCGCTGGCGGTGATGCAGGGCAGTCTGGAGCGACTGCTGATGCTGACATCTGGTCCGGACTGAAGGACCTGACAACGATTACGGACATGTCGTCTACTGTCACTGCATATGATTCTCTCACCATTGAAAGAATGGTGGAGGATTATATGAGTGACCGCATCCAAGTAGGCACGTCAGACAGTCCGTACTTATACTGGCAGGAAAAAGAGGCAATTTGGAGGCCCTTGCACAAACTGGCTTTATTCTACCTAAGTTGCCCTCCCACAAGTGTGTACTCCGAAAGAGTGTTTAGTGCCGCCGCTCACCTTGTCAGCAATCTGCGTACGAGGTTACTTCCAGAAAATGTGGAGAAGATGATGTTCATTAAAATGAATTATAATCAATTCCTCCGTGGAGACATTGACCAGCAGCAATTGCCTCCACAAAGTACACAGGGAGCTGAGATGGTGGATTCCAGTGGGGACGAATTGATAATCTGTGAGGAGCGGGATGTACACGGTGATATATCGGAGGATGATGATGAGGTGGACATCTTGCCTCTGTAGAGCCAGTTTGTGCAAGGAGAGATTAATTGCTTCTTTTTCGGTGGGGGTCCAAACCAACCCGTCATTTCAGTCACAGTCGTGTGGCAGACCCTGTCACTGAAATGATGGGTTGGTTAAAGTGTGCATGTCCTGTTTATACAACATAAGGGTGGGTGGGAGGGCCCAAGGACAATTCCATCTTGCACCTCTTTTTTCTTTCATTTTTATTTGCGTCATGTGCTGTTTGGGGAGTGTTTTTTGGAAGGGCCATCCTGCGTGACACTGCAGTGCCACTCCTAGATGGGCCAGGTGTTTGTGTCGGCCACTAGGGTCGCTTAGCTTACTCACACAGCTACCTCATTGCGCCTCTTTTTTTCTTCTTTGCGTCATGTGCTGTTTGGGGAGTGTTTTTTGGAAGGGCCATCCTGCGTGACACTGCAGTGCCACTCCTAGATGGGCCAGGTGTTTGTGTCGGCCACTAGGGTCGCTTATCTTACTCACACAGCTACCTCATTGCGCCTCTTTTTTTCTTCTTTGCGTCATGTGCTGTTTGGGGAGTGTTTTTTGGAAGGGCCATCCTGCGTGACACTGCAGTGCCACTCCTAGATGGGCCAGGTGTTTGTGTCGGCCACTAGGGTCGCTTAGCTTACTCACACAGCTACCTCATTGCGCCTCTTTTTTTCTTCTTTGCGTCATGTGCTGTTTGGGGAGTGTTTTTTGGAAGGGCCATCCTGCGTGACACTGCAGTGCCACTCCTAGATGGGCCAGGTGTTTGTGTCGGCCACTAGGGTCGCTTAGCTTACTCACACAGCTACCTCATTGCGCCTCTTTTTTTCTTTGCGTCATGTGCTGTTTGGGGAGTGTTTTTTGGAAGGGCCATCCTGCGTGACACTGCAGTGCCACTCCTAGATGGGCCAGGTGTTTGTGTCGGCCACTAGGGTCGCTTAGCTTAGTCATTCAGCGACCTCGGTGCAAATTTTAGGACTAAAAATAATATTGTGAGGTGTGAGGTATTCAGAATAGACTGAAAATTAGTGGAAATTATGGTTTTTGAGGTTAATAATACTTTGGGATCAAAATGACCCCCACATTCTATGATTTAAGCTGTTTTTTAGGGTTTTTTGAAAAAAACACCCGAATCCAAAACACACCCGAATCCGACAAAAAAAATTCGGTGAGGTTTTGCCAAAACGCGGTCGAACCCAAAACACGGCCGCGGAACCGAACCCAAAACCAAAACACAAAACCCGAAAAATTTCAAGTGCACATCCCTACTACATAGTGGGCCCTTATTCAGTAACTGTTTGTGCATCACAGGAGCTCCTGGCCCATCTAGTGCTGCAGTGCAATGGAAAGCTGAGATTTCATTTTCCAATGCAAGATCACTGAAACTCCGTTCTAACACCGCAAAGTCTAGCGATAACCCTACGCTGCCCTTACATTGTACAATTATTAAGGAGAAAGCAAAATAAAGGAAAAGAACCCTGTACAACAAATGCGCATCTTTTAAATAATCCCAATGTGGAACATTAATAAATCAAAATTAAGGTTGACTAATTGGAGCCTTTCGAGTCCCTAACATGAAATAATTGAGAAGAACCTCTCTCTAATGCTGGGTGCACAGTGCACACTAGAAGATATATCTACTAGAGATGAGCGGGTTCAGACAGGGCACTCCTGGAATTATATGGCAAACATTTAGACATACAGTAGGTGTGTTCAGAAAATCTAGTTTTCTACGGCAGTTGCCACAGAAAATGAAGTAGTTGATGTTGCCATGTCATGTTCCGCTGGATTATGATTCTGTCTTTTCTGACTGACTTTGGCCACAAATGTGGTTTCTCCCCATTTTGTACTCAGAGTTGTATGTTTGGAAAACACTTTGTCAAACTTGGAATTTCCATTTCCACATTTGCGGCTATATGTTTTCACAAATCTGGTTGTGATGTTGAAGCTTTCTTTAATATTCTGCTCTAGGCTTTAGTTTAAACCTAGGAACAAGTACAGCAGCACCCCTGAAATTATACGGCAGATAGGCAGAACCCCTGGTCTTATACAGTAGATAGGCAACACCCCTGGACTTATACAGCATAGGCAGCACCCCTGGAGAATTACACAGCACAGCAGAGAGGCAGCAGCACCCCTGGACTTAAACTGCAGTTTGGCAACACCCCTGGACTGATAGGGCAGAGGGACAACACCCCTGTACAGCACACCAGGACAGCATCCCTGTTCCTTTAGTCTTGCCCCAGGACTACGGACTGCATAAATTGATTTCTGCCCTTATCTCACAATTGTTCGGATTGTACTCCAGTACATCTTCAACCAGCTAACTAGTTAGTTAAACAGCACTGCAGACAGGTAGCAGCACCTCTGGACTTAAATGGCAGAGGGACAGCACCCCTGTACAGCACCCCTAACAGCACAGGACAGCGGCCCTTTATTTTTACAGCATACAGGACAGTGCCCCTTTATTTTTACAACACACAGGACAGTGTCCCTTTATTTTTGCAGCACACATACATACCCCTGTACAGCACCACTAACAGCACAGGACAGCATACCTAACAGCACCCCTGTACAGCACAGGACAGCAGCACCCCAGTACAGCACCTCTATCAGCACAGGACCGCACCCCTAACAGCACAGGACAGCACCCCACCCCAGGACAACACCCCTATACAGCACAGGACAGCAGAACCCTTGTATAGCACCCCTAACAGCACAGGGCAGCACCCCTGTACAACACAGGACAGCACCATAGAACAGCACCCCTAACAACACACAGGACAGTACCCCTAAACAACACACACAACCCCACCCGACGCCACCACCCACAGAGAGACAGAGGTATGTCTCCCTCACTCTCCAATGCTAGAGTGAAGATGGCACCGATGGGCTGCGTCTTATATATGGGATCCAAAACCAGCGAGATCCTACAGCGGGATGATGACGTTTTGCCTCCTAAGTCTGGCGGGAAAACCGGAGTCAGGCTCGGATCGAGAAGTTCAGGAGGAGGGGGGGTTTCGTATCTCTGAAATCCAAACCAACTCATTCCTAGTTAGCACAGGTCCATACTTCTACTGATTGTGGGAAATAGTTCATGGATGAAATATCAATGGCTTTGGGGCATTTTTTACTTTATTTCAAATAAATGGTGGTTGCTAGCTCATCATGAGATACTGTAGTAAGGAGCCAAGCATCACAATGACAATTCAGTCATAAATACTATAATGTACAGTAGGTGTTCAGAGGCATCTGGCTGCTTTGGTCAGGTACCTGCACCAAAATGCTTTAACCACTGACAGCAGCTCATTTATCTGGATTACTCCTCATACTCTGAGGCACTTTCAACCGAACAGTTATTGCCATTTTTATTCATTCATTTGATTTCCAGGATACTGTATGTCTTGCACTTTGATCCTCATTTAGCACTTGGAACAAACATTTATAATTGAATCCCCCATGGTTTTACCAAGCGCAACTGCAACTTCTAGATTCTATGTGGATATACTTTTTACTATAATTCATGTACTTGATATATATTTTTGACTCTATGCTTATATTTCTGCAATTCTGTTAAAATATATAATTTAGTACATTATATGTACTTATGTGTGTCATTCAATAATCTTCTAAAACTGTGTAATTCCTTTTTCAAAGATCTGTATGGTTATTAAGCAACAACATTTAAGCAGCGCAGTATGACGGGTATTCATGGATAGGGCCAAAAAAAGCTTGATAAGGTCCCTCTACAATTCTTTCATTATTGTTATAGAGTTACAGTAAATAGAAACCATAGAAACGTTGTATAGTAGTCAACCATTCAAGTAAATGAAAAATGTAATTCTTTTCTCTGTCGAAGCAGATTACTTTCAGCATTTATTTTCACATGCCTTTAACTGTGTGATTGTTAAATGATATGATGCATTAATTTAAAGAGATGTTATCTTACTTGAGATTACAACAGCCAGACAGGGAGGATGGGTGAAAACCAGACAAAGCAGGTTCAGGAGTAATTCCAGAGGACGGAAAAGAGCAAATGTAATCCCACTGCATAAAAGTGGAAGCAAGGAATAGGCAAACAACTACTGACCAGTGACTAGGTACTAGGGAAAATAATGGAAACACTATTAAAAGAAAGAGTTGTGGAATATCTCAAATCCAGCAATTTACAGTATCCCAAACAGCATGGATTTACTGGGGGAGAGCATGCCAAACAAATCTTATTGACTTTTCTAACTGGGTGACTACAGTAATAGATCAAGTGTAGGGGGAATGGGGGGGAGGAGTAGTCTAGATGTAGTTTATCTAGACTTCAGTAGGGCTCTTGTCCCACATCGCAGACTGGTTGCAGGATCGGAAGCAGAGAGTTGTAGTAAATGGAGTGTATTCACAGGTGGGAAAGGTTACCAGTGGAGTACCTGAAGGATTTGTACTTGGACCAGTGCTTTTGATATATTTGTTGGTGACACTGCAAATGGTATTGATGATGTATGAAAGAGTGTATGGATAGCATTGCAAATTGTCTTGATTTATAAACATTTTATGAATAAAAAAAAAATGAAATGCATGAAGCAGCGGTTTTGCAGACTGCCGAAAACCCACTGGAAGAACTGCTATAAAAACAGAGATTATTCTGAGAGGTGAGAAAGCTGACACTGCAGTCAGTGTGAGCAGTGGCGTCACAAGGCGGGTGCGGGGGGTGCGGCCCGCACCCGGGTGTGACACCTGGAGGGGGTGACACCAAATGTCAGCTCCTCCGTAGTGACAGGAGCCAGGTGCTGCAGTGTGAAATTCCGCTACAGCACCCGGCTCCTGTCATAGCAGAGGAGCCGACAGCACACTGAGACCGTCTCTGGGGGAAGCCCAGCATCTCCGGAGATGCTGGGCACGCCCCCAGAGTGACGATACCAGTATCCCCGCGAAGCCACGCCCCCTAGCTGTAAGGTCACGCCCCTTTTTTGCCGCGATCGCGGCAGTACATCAGGGGTGCGCACCAGGTGTCACCACACCTGGTGACGCCTCTGAGTGTGAGGTATCACTACTCTCTGCATGAGTTTTGAGTTTCTCTATCTTCCAGTGGATTACGGCAGATAAAGAAAATAAAATGTTATAGGAATGTACTTTTATAACTGACTAGACTACAAAAAAATTATTATGAAGTTAAAACATATAAGGACACATTATTAATAATAATAATAATAATAATAATAATAATAATAAAAAAAATTCATATTTACGGGAACACTATTCTTTATTTTATTTCTGCATGTGGTCTCATACTGTCTCTAATGTCTAAAGGCAATTGAAACACTATGGATTGCAGAGATATTGAAAACACTGTATGTTTTATACATGTAAATTAAAAAAAAAAAGTAAATTATTTTTTAATGCTCCTCATGTATCCAGCGGTGGTTGGTAAGTGTAAATGCCTAAAAAGTAATCTAATATTCTATTGTGACGACTATTGGATCCCAATGATGTGTTTTTATAGTCCAGTACAAGTTCATGTGATGTTTGCTAACCATATATCATAGTTGCAAGCAGAGTGGTTATGCCTTCTTACTGAGCTGTGCAGTATCTACCTCCCATAGACTGCACCACTGCGGTCCCCTCATCAGTTAGTTGCCTTGGGGTCCCAACAATTCTTAAGCTGGGTACACATTATACAATGTAACAAACAATGGGCCTGATAAAGGGTTGATCGCCAAAGCAAAATCTTTCTCTAATGGGCAGAACCATGTGCACTGCAGGTGGGGTAGATGTAACATGTGCAGAGAGAGATAATTCGACCAAAGAATGGTTAAATTAGAATACATTAAAAGTCTTGGAATGGCCATGTCAAAGCCCGGAGCTTAATCCAATAGAAATGTTGTGGAAGGACCTGAAGCGAATAGTTCATTCATGGGAGGAAACCCACCAACATAACAGAGTTGAAGCTGTTTTGTATGGAGGAATAGGGTAAAAATCCTCTAAGCCGAGACTAACCAACTATTACTGGAAACGTTTACATGCAGTTATAGCTGCACAAGGGGGTCATACCAGATACTGAAAGCAAAGGTTCACATACTTTTAGCACTCACAGCTATGTGATATTGGATCATTTTCCTCAATAAAAAAAATGAGTCAGTCTAATTTGTTTATCTCATTTGTTTGATCAGGTTCTCTCTATCTACTTTTAGGACTTGTGTGAAAATCTGAGGTAGTTTCAGACTAATTTCAGCAGAAATATATAAAGTTCTGAAGAGTCAGAAACTTCCAAGCACCACACTATATATATATATATATATATATATATATATATATACAAACAGTATATATATAAAACATAGTAACATAGTGTCTAAGGTTGAAAAAAGACAATTTGTCCATCGAGTTCAACCTATTTATGGTCTCCTATGCAGGATTATTTTGGTCTAAATTTTGTCTGATGATGTCAGCCGTTGTGTTTTATTCCTCTTTTTATAGTAACTATATTGCGTGACTACACACCATAACCCTAGATATCCTTATCCATTAGGAATTTATCTAACCCATTCTTAAAAGTGTTGACGGAGTCCGCCATTACAACTCCCTCAGGCAGGGAATTCCAAACACGTATTGTCCTTACTGTAACCTTTACGCCGCATTGTGCGGAATCTCCTCTCCTCTAACCTAAGCGAGTGTCCATGTGTCCTCTGTGCTGATCTTACCAAAAACAGGTTCCGCGCAAACTCTGTGTATTGTCCCCTTATATATTTGTAGACGTTGATCATGTCCCCTCTTAGTCTCCTCTTCTCCAGTGTAAACATGCCTAGCCTTGCAAGCCATTCCTCGTATTCCAGCGTCTCCATGCCCTTAATTAGTTTGGTCGCCCACCTCTGAACCTTTTCTAGTTCCAGGATATCCTTTTTGTAGTATGGTGCCCAAAATTGTACACAGTATTCAAGAGGTGGCCTCACTAGGGATTTATATAATGGGAGTATAACACTCTTTTCCCTTGCATCAATTCCCCATTTTATGCATGCTAATATCTTATTAGCCTTCTTTGCTGCAATCCTACTTTGGGTACTGCTGCTTAGTTTGCTATCTATGTGAACACCTAAGTCCTTTTCCAGTACAGAATCCCCTAATATTACTCCATTTAGTATGTAGGTGTTATTTTTGTTCTTGCCACCACAGTGCATTACCTTACACTTGTCTGTATTGAAGCGCATTCTCCATTTGACTGCCCATGCTTCTAGTTTAACTAAGTCGTTCTGAAGAGACTCAGCATCCCCTTCCGTATTTATAACCTTACACAATTTGGTATCGTCTGCAAAAATTGACACCATGCTCTCTAGACCTACTGTTAGGACGTTAATAAAAATGTTGAACAATAGTGAACCTAGTACAGACCCTTCTGGCACACCACTTAGCATTTCAGTCCAATTTGAAAATGATCCATTAACCACAAAGCGCTGCTCCCTCTTATCTAACCAATTTTTGACCCAAGTGCATAATGTGCTCCCTAGCCCTATTTCTTGCAGCTTATAGATAAGTCGCATGTGTGGTACTGTGTCGAAAGCTTTGGCAAAGTCTAAAAAGATTACATCCACCTCCTTACCCTGATCAAGGTTCACACTTACTGTTTCATAAAAGCCAAGTAAGTTGGTTTGACCTTCACAAATCCATGTTGATTCCTTTTAATTACCTTATTGGCTTCAAGGAACTTTTGAATACTATCCCTTAGAATACCTTCCAATGCTTTCCCCACTATAGATGTAAGACTAACTGGTCTATAATTACCCGGTTCATCTTTACTTCCCTTTTTGAATATTGGCACTACCTCCGCTATACGCCAGTCTTTGGGAAACATACCTGATATAACTGAATCTTTAAAGATCAAAAATGGCGGTCTTGCAAGTTCAGAGTGAAGCTCCATTAGAACCCTTGTGCGAATTCCATCTGGTGAAATCTTAAAATGTTTTAATTGGTCACAGACTACAGTACCTCCTCACTTAAATAAGCACTTATCAGTGGGACAGTATCATTACTGAGATTGTGTGTTAGTCTCAGAATTTGGTCCTCTCTTGTAAATACCGTTGAAAAAAACTCATTTAGTTTGTCCACTGTGTCATTATCATTTTTGATTAAGACTCCCAACTTATCTTTAAAACTGCCTACACTCTCCTTCTTTAATCTCTCTCTGTATATATATATATATATATATATATATAGCATCACAATGCAGTGTTATATATATATATATATATATATATATATATCAGCATTTAAATTCCAGCCGACTCACACACTTCAATTCAGCAAGTTATTATTGGGACATATCTCTGGATACAATCCTGATGCAAGGTTAATGTCACTGTAAAGGAGGTGTACTTGTTCTTTCCTGAGCACCATATATTACAAAATGACCATGTTTACCTGCCATATGTGGTCCTGAGGAAAGGGCATTTAGTGACGCCATAAGGGCTGATGATACGAGGTCTGAAGTCATAGAACTAGCTGCCTTGAGTGGTACAGTTATCAGACAGATGACCAGGTGTATACCGGTTATAAGCAGCGAGTGGAGTGTTCAAAATGCAGAGGATCCAGCCAGGCCATCTATGATATGTGAGTTGTTGTTAATTCGAAGTACTTCATTTCTATTGTTCATTAAATTTAATGTAATCGTACTTCACTACTGTGTGTTACCTTTTTTTATATTCTTATGCAAATAGTGTTGTTACAGTGAGGAATGGAGAATGGAGGAATGCTGCATGGAAGATTATACTACTAACATGCAAATTTTATTAACTCTGTTCATGGTAATATAACTTTTCCGTGTTAACATATAATATGGGGAACATACACAAACACTCATATATATATATATATAAATATCCCATAAAAGTTATAATATAGGCAGCAGTCATGATAGAAGCCACAGAGATAGCCAATGGAGGAGTAGGCACGGCAACAGCAATGACAGTTGAACTCACTGGGACCAGCAGCAGAAATTAGAAGATTTCAGTAGATGCCACAAACCACCCTGTTTTGGTGTTTTGATTCATCAGCATTAACATGTCATTTCCCACATGTATCACTGTGTAATATCAGTGGGAAGATGCTGCTGATGTGAAGCATGGCCATCAACAACTGCCATTACCAACTGCCGCCCGCACGGCAATATCACTGGCATTTCTTGAGTTGAAGCTGTTGCTGACGCATGAGAAAGAGCCTCCCAAGAGAGATCACGTTTACTCACTAGAATTTGCTGCCAGCGTTTCACCAGCGCACAATCTCATCTGAGTTTTTTCTTTCCCTTTTCTTTTTTTTTTCAATCTGTGTAGGTACTGTCACCAGCTACAGTGAGCCGAAGGGAGTATGCCCAGCTTCTTGGAAATGGAGGAACCAATCATAACATCAGTGAGACATGGCTGACGTCAGGATATCACAGACCATCCAATGGTGGACTATCATCAGGAAGAGGAACAGCTGGACCATCATCTGGAAGAGGAAGAGGGGGCCATCATCAGGAAGAGGAAGAAATTAGTCAAGTGCCTGTGAAAATCGGGCAGCTGCACTGAGGGAAGCACGCCTGAGGCTGCCGAATATCCTGAGGCCCATTCTGCCCAGCATTTCCACCTACAGCAGATGCACTGTTGCAGAAAAAAAGACGGTAGAGTACTGTTGCTGTATCATACTGCCACCATACCTTCCATGTCCCTTGCCTGACACAATGGCTACAGATAAAGAGTATTTGTCCCGTGTGCCACACAAGGTGCTGTGATCTGGACATTTTTTCCCTCCTTATCTGAAGGGCACCAAACAGAAGCAGAGGACCCAATCTAAACATCAAAAATATATAGTGGTAAGCTTGATCCTTTTATTCTTTTTTCTTTGTTTTAAGATCAACATTATTTTTTTATCTATCTATCTATCTATCTATCTATCTATCTATCTATCTATCTATCTATCTATCTATCTATCTATCTATCTATCTGATCCAGCTTCAAACATAGTTTGTTTTCTGAACAATAAATAAGATTATTATTGATATGTTTTTCTTTAAATACATCTGTCAATTTACACTTACAGAACATACAGTATAATATTACAGGCACTGCTTTCTTCCTTCTCTGAGGTGACACACACAAGATTACAGCCGGCACTATTTGTGCAGGCCCTTTGTGGGACTTCGCAGAGGGCCTGATTCATTTTAAGTAAAGCAAAGAAGCAAGCAACTGGGCTAAACCATGTTGCATTGCAGGTGGGCAGATGTAACATGTACAGACAGATTCAGATTTGGGTGGGGTATGTTCAAACTGATATCTAAATTGCAGTATAAAAATGAAGCTGTCTAACATTTGTAGCTTACATGCAAAAGCAGCTAGTTTTTCCCTGCACAGAAGAAAAATATAACCCAATATAGCTAAATAGAACGGAAAACTGTGGATTAGGGCTACTGGCAACACCCCCCTCCCCCCCAAAAAATAAATAAAATAAAACAATCCCGACAACAGGCAGCCACCTCATGGGTGTGTTGGAAGAGCTGCTAAGCAGCTAACTACTTTTAAAAATGATAACTTAAGTACTTGAAAATTTAAACCCAGACAACGTCGGGTACTTCTGCTAGTAATATTATAAAACTGACTCTGGCTGTATAACTCCTGAGCCCTCTATCTCCATCTCATCCAGGGCCACCAGGAGCCTAATTTTTTTGGGTAAGCGGAAATATATTTTGGCGTCCCTTGGTGGAATATATAGGGGCTTGGTATCAAGGGGAGAATAGTACCAATTCACATTTCACCGCACAGTAGCGTTCATAAGTCACATTACACCACACAGTAGCACCCCTTATGCACATTGCACCACAGAAGAGCCGTTTACACATGCCGCGCTACAGAAGAGATTCTTTTACACATAATGCCGGTATAGTCCCTTAAACACATTACACATTACCCACCCCTAGAACTGCCACTGTCTGTAATAAGAATGCTTAACAGTTGGTTTGTAAATACTAGTACTTAGATAGGGCTCTAGATAAACTAGACTTATTTATAAATGGCATAACTATTGACAAGAACACTATGGGGGGGGGGGAATGGGAGAGAGAGAGAGAAGCTATGGTGAAAGAGTGAAGGGGTGTGATAGAGAGGGGAAAGAGAGAGAAGGAAGGAAGGAAGGAAGGAAGGAAGGAAGGAAGGAAGGAAGGAAGGAAGGAAGGAAGGAAGGAAGGAAGGAAGGAAGGAAGGAAGGAAGGGTGAGTGAGACCTGCAGTAAGTGAGCTGTTAATTTCTGGACACAGTGGAAGTTTCAGGAAAGCATGGTCCCAGTATCTCAGCACTGGCAGTAACAATTGCACCCAGCCACTGCACTTGTATGTCCCTCGAGCTGGCCCTGCGTCGGAAAGCCTGGCAACTGTACCCAGCCACTGCACTTGAATGTCCCTCGAGCCGGCCCTCCGTCGGAAACATGGCAAGTCAAGCAGTATTATTAGAGAGGAGGAAAGGGGAGGGGGCCCCCTCCTCTACTCCAGCTAGACTGCCTCCTCCTGCTTTGTAAAGGCCCACGGAGGAGGGCTGCGAGCCGGTTGCACAGCTGTGCATTTATGAGAGAGCAGCCTGTATCCAGGGCGGGCGGACGGCCGCGGCATTGTACAGTGAGTGATGGTAACTCACTCATTGTCAGCAGCAGCGCCCTTCACTATCGGGCTCCCTATGCGGCCGCGCAGCCCGCGTATGCGTCGGAACAGCCCTGGTCTCATCCACCTTTCCTGTCTGCATACACTGTCCTCTTGTTTTTCTTTATCAAGACAAATTAAGCTTGCATTGTTATTGGAAGGCCTACATACAGTATACTGTATTTCTGCACTTCACTTATACAGTACATACAGTAATCTGAGTACTAAAACACTCAACCTCCAACTCATCTTGCTAAGCTTCATAGGGAATTAATTGCATTCCTGGCTCTAATATGTCTTTGTTTTTAGTTATTAGACTTACAAGTATGGCAACACACATTGCATAACTAATGATTTTTTTTAAAAACAAAACAAGACTCAGCCATCTACAGAATCAGATTAACAGGGCACCCAGGATGGTCCTCCAGGGGTCCCCACAAATAGGGGTTCCCTAGACAAAGCTGCATCACCAATATGATGAGCTCTATGGTATATGTGGACTGGGGGTTATATGTGCAATCTATTCCTATATACAGGTATTATACACACATTTATAGAGAAAATGGATTTGGACATAAATCCTCTTTATACCATAGTCATGCACTTAACTTGAGAGCTCGCTGTTATTCAGTTACAATGAACTTTATTAAACAACACATTTCAATATACTGCCATACCCAGGATTCAAACCTATAACCTGTTTCATTCCAGCCATACACCCATTTTTTCACAAAGTACAAGGTAAACTACAAATAGTTAGATTTCTCTAGCTTAGAATTCCCTAGCTTCCCATGCAAGGGCAGATAGCTCAATGAATAGAGTGTTTGACTGTAATGCCACAGGCAATGGGTTCAAATGCTGAGTATGTCATCATCTTTAAATGTAATAAAGGACAGTGTGACTGAATAACAAAGAGCTATCAAGTTAAGTTCATGAATGTTGTATAGGATTTAGCGATGGAAGGAGTGGGGGTAGGAGACAGCAACGATCAGGAGCTGCAAGTGAAAGTAATTAAAACAGATAATTGACAAGTGCCTCCAACAGCGCCCCCTACCCTGCAGCGGAATGTGCGGTGGCACACTCCACAAACAGCTACTTACGGCCCTGGTCGTTGGTTTCTACAGCTAGAATGAGGAGGGAATGTGGTTCTGTTATTGTTTCAGGAAAATTATCCCTATATTTTCTATATTAAAGATGCATGTGATGCATTCCGCCACTTATCGTAAGCTTAGCAGAATTTAGTAATGCTGTATGCTTGAAAAAGATAACAAAGGACAGTTCTCCTGATAAGAGCTATCCTTTGCAATGCAAGGACTGCTGGGTTTAAGACCTGGGAGTCCTTCTGCACATGCGTCAGATGAAGCAAGCGCTGCAGGGGATACTGTGAGGGATCCAATTTCTCTTAGTGAACTTTGCGGGGACAAAACACATAGGCTCCTACTAGGCAAAGCCATCTGCAAGCTACAGAATATATCACGTTCCAGAGCTTGGTGCATTTTCGCAGGCTTGACCGCAAAGTTATCTTTGATCCATCCTGTCCAATATCCTTATGACGTGTTCAGAGAAATAACTTAAAAATACATCTAGCATTTTCTTTCCCTATTATTAGGTACTTTTAAAAATTTAAATGTTAGGTTAAAATGCCTTTAAATCCATTAAATTGCAACAATTTCCATAGTCCCTTTCTAAAAAAGGAAAAATGTAGGAATGAGCTACACAAATAAATTATATCAGTTTATTAGAACAGTCCACAGAAATGTTGTTGCTTCCTAAATTACTGGTTCTACAAAAATCCAACAAATAAAATAAAAAACAATAACAGGTTAAGTAGGTTAAGTGAAAACTAATTTAAATAAGGAATAAAGTCAACATTACCCTTCTGTTCTTGTCCCCATTCACACATGGGTGACAACCTGGGCTATTCTTGGGTCGTTACCCTTCACACCGGACCCGGGTCTTCTAGTGACCCAGGTCTTCCGGCTTACAGTGGGTGCTGGAAGATGATGTCATATCCAAGCACTACAGTCGCCTGCCAATCAGCTTCTTTTAGTCATGACTTGGGTCATCAAGATTTGGGTCATCCCTTTCAGACAGGAGCCGGGGCACTGACTCCGGTTGCTAGTCCTGGGGATATCCCTGGTTGACTAAAGGGGCACAGTACTCGGGACTGTCATCCCACATAGACCCTTTCAGACATAACCCGGACCCGGGTCAATGCGAGTTCAGGGTTATAATAGGGTAGCGTCTGGTCCTGATCACGGAAGGGACATAGACACAACCGTTACAATAGTAGTCTATAAGTATTATAAGAGTCTATAAGATTATTTCAAATAGCCAGCTGAAAATGTATATAACACAAAATCACTTGACAATCTACAGACTGCTATGGCTGATGCCACAGAAGAGGCCATACAGCCAATATTAAAAGGTGTTCTGTAATAACTTTCCGTATCTCTGAGTTCTGGATAATATATTACTAAACTTAATCTATATTTCAACATGAATATTATAAATATTCAATTTGTATACTTTAACTTATACAGATGCGTCTTATGGACACTACCAGCTTATAAATAAACATCATTCATTTCAATTTCTTTATAATAATTTTAATTATGCACAAAACTAGTGTTTCTTTCCATGAATTCTTTAAAGCACATACACCGGAGTAATTGATGATGTGAGTAGCTTCTACAATGTTTTAATAATATGCAACCACCAGGACTTGCTCTTCATTGTATGTTGTGTCTGTGTGCCTGGATATGAGGCACAATATTTTCTACTGTATGTTTGGAAGCTTCCAGGGTGCATGCTGTACTAAGCTGTATAATATGGCCACTTCTGAGGAATGCTCCCGGGAAATACTGAACAGCTGCAGTCCTGATTGCTAGTACTGTATACTGCAGGATTTATAGAAATCACTAAAAATGAAAGGTTATACCTGTTGCAAATTTCAGGGTTAGAGTAGATGTACGTGTGGTAGAAACCTTTCAGGGGGAATCTCAGAAGAAATGTATGAGGTAGTAGGATGACATTTGGTGCAACACTGGGCCCTACGTCTTCTGCTAGCATCCCCTCATAAGAGAAGGCAGGCATGAAAAAAAAATAAGCAGTCATTTATGGTATGATTCCAAACTTGTCTAGTAATACGTAAGTGAATCATGCTGATAATAAGAATTCCAATAATATTTTCTACTAGGCTTCTAGAGTCACAGCATATATATATATATATATATATATATATATATATATTTATTTGCTTTTATCATGAAATCAATGTTACATAGACAAAATAATCCTTCGGGCTTGCAATCAAATCATAGGATATAGGACACTATGCAGAACATAGTTACAGAGCAACAGAGAATCCCAGAAAATGTGCCTTTGTAAACATCAGCTGTCAGCATATATCCTTCTGGCAATGTGTTGTATCTTGCAGAGAAAAATGATGAATACTGTATATGCAGTGGTGTCATATAAGTGAGTTTTGTGTAATAAACCTGACATAAGAGAGGCCAGGGATCACACTGGAACAATTCACAGATTCGCTAACAGCTCCTTGTATGAGAGTGCACAAAACATTTTCCAGCAGCGAAAACTGGGTCAGACAAAGCCTAAACTAATATTTCAAGATCCAGCAATGCAGTAGATATACTTCCGTGAATCACTGTGTGGATTAAACATCAGGTTCCTTTAATTGCCTTAACTCTGGCTTTTCCATTCTGGAGGGTATTAATATTTAAGCTGCTGTCGGGAACACCATGGTTTATGATGCATAATGTCTTGGTTTGTCAAATGGTGAATACTGAAACGTAAACCGTTATTCTGTCACATGTAGTAAATATCTGAACATGTTACATAGAAACAACAATACAGTGTGTTTATTTAACCTGCTTCGGGATAATAATCACTGTGTGTGTGTGTCTCAGGCCCCTTGGTGAGCAGCACTACAATTGAGAACAATAGAGGTGAATGTTGTGGACTTACCTAGGCTGACACTTCTGGTCTACATGATCAAAGGTTTCCTTGTGTACGCTGCATCCACTTCTGTAATACATCCCCTTATCAGCCTGAGGAGCAGCTCAATAAGTCCAATGAGTCCCACATTTTTTCCTCTCCTCCGTCAAACTTCTCCATGATAGTATTTTTTTTTTTAAATAATAGTAATAAACAAACACCACAGGTAATAACACCTTCACCTTATATTTTCTTTAAACCGATCCAAGGAACCAATAAACCCTTCTCCATTTGGAAATTATATACAGCAGCAACATCATGGTTTCATTGATTTAATAGATCTCTGAAGATGAAAGCATCTCGCACTAGAAAAACAGGGCAGAGTTTATCATACCCCTATAATAACTCATTGTTGTATTGCACACTGCCATAAATGGTCTCCTCTGAATAATGATTTCCCAGATTGATGAGAGAATGCTTCCTTCGAAGGGTTACCTTTGGATGAGGGCCGTGGATGCTGTTGTATGATGCTTGTATGTATGTGTGTGTGTGTGTGTGTGTGTGTTTCAAGGAGCAGAAGCAGCAGTCAGTGAAATGAATGCACCTCCCTCTGTCCTCTCCCTCCCACCCTATCTTTCCCTCTGACAGCCTCTGCCTAACACCTTGCACACATGCACCAAATGCAGATGCACACTCGGGATCCTTTTCAAATCTGCGTTCTGGTGTCCGTACAGCGAGCAGGCATGACCCCAAAAAAGCACAGAATATCCACCTCTGCTTCCCATACTTTGCGTTCTGTGCACTGAATGCTAAAGGATATTGTTATTCTCTGCGTTTTACACACACACACACACACACACACACACACACACACACACACACACTGTATGCATGTGTATATATATATATATATATATATATATATATATATTGTATGCAGCCAAACCTTTTTTTTTTTAACGTGATAAAAGCGGAAATGGTTTCAGACACAGCAACCTACTGCGTGTAACTCGTTCCAGGCACTTACTCGTGAGGATATTATTATATCGTTTGGGATACAATGAACTGTCATATCTCAGGGAATTCAGCCCAGATGAGGTTAATGGTTATTCACAAAAATATCAAGCAAGTTTAACCAGTAAGCCCTGGGACTGCCTTGCAGGTTACTATGGCGATGGCAGCAAATGATGCATTTAAAGTAATTAAGGATATTGCGGGCAGCCTATAAAAAGCCTTCAGAACTTTGTGATACATTACGGGACATGAAAAGGTTAATCTGGATTTTCATTCATATTAATCACAACGGAAGGCTGGAGTGAAACAGTCTGTTCTTCTCTTGCATGGCAGTCAATGTTTCCATAATATCCAAACATCAACAACATAAAATATATTCTCGTTATTGCAATGAGTTTACTGACCACCAATCTGTAGTGGAATATAGGACAGCATCATTATGGTTCTTTGCCACAAGGAAGATATTGGAATAGAACGTCATACAAAATGTAAAATCACTGGATTGCAATTACACTATTTTGCATCAACACTGGAAAAAAAATATAGTACAAAAGATGTATTTATGAATGATGCAGATATTGGCAGGCAAACGTCAGTCTACTGTATATATTTTTAAACGTATATATTGCTTTATTCACCTTACTTAAGTGACTGTTCCTTGTGAAAGAATTTCTTGCTGTGATCCACAATTATCTGGAGAGCACTGTCCTGCATATAAAACCCACTGGACATCCAGAAACCAATTCCAGCTTTTTGCATCTTGTAAACTAAACCTGACAAATGCTTTTTACACCTACAAAAAGTATAGGAAAAACAGAGGTCAATGTGAGCCCCTAATTTCCCAGGAGGAGACACAGGACTAGAAGGAGTGAAGAAGCTTATAAATCTGTCTTCCAACTGTTGTTGGTGTGTTTTCATTAACTCCTTTGATGGGACTGTTTTGTTTACACCACATCCACCCATTCCATGCACATTTGGTTTACAAACATTATTGATGGAGTGTACAGTGCAATTAACCTCAACAATGTAAGAAAGCTTGTCATTTATTCTCTGATACAATACCAGCAGTTAATTGGTTTCACAAAACATTTACACCTATTAATACTGGAAAGATTTATTCATTACTTAGAGTGTATTATACAAAGTTGTTGACACAAATAGCAAAGCGCTTGTTTAATAAGAATCTACGATATAATTCTAAATAAACAGATAATAAAACAAGCTTTCATGTATTGCACATTATTAAAAGCACAAGTAAAATTGCAGAAATGTTATTAGAACCCCAGGCAAGTGAGCAGTAACAGTGTCAATGTTTATACCCAGACAACGAGAGATATTTAAATTGTTTACAGGGTCAAAATCACCTTTTCTGTGTTGCCACATACAGAATGGAGTGGGATCTTTCAATTCTTTCATAATAACCATTTACCATAGTAAAAGTGACACATACTGTATATAATCAGTTTGTTATTTCAATACGCCAATCTAAGGGTATCCTCACACCTAGGGGTGTTTTGTCTTTCATACAGTACATACAAACTAATACAGTAGGTGTTTATTGCCCTGGGCGACATACACAGAGTTTTCACCCACTCACTCATGAAAATGTTGTATAATTAGCTTGTTAGCTGCTCCAGTGGCCTATGTAGAACATTACCATTTTGCATCTTTACAATGTTTAAGAATATAAAACAAATTTGATGAAAATGTTTCATAATTAGTATTAGTATAGTTTAACCTTTCAGCACAAGCACTGCTTTGTAGTATACTCAGATTAAATAATACTGTTTTTGTGTTTTTAACAAATACAGTTTATAATTGCCCTCAGTAATATCTACTTCACTGACACATTATTACAAAAACAAACAAACAAACAAACAAACAAACAAACAAACAAACCATGAAACAATACATTACAGAAATAGACTGGATACAGGTGGTCATTCCGAGTTGTTCGCTCATTGCCGTTTTTCGCAACGCAGCGATTAGGTGGAAAATGCGCAAGCGCATGGTACGCAGCGCGCATGCGCTAAATTAATTAACACAAAACTTAGTAGATTTGCTGGTGTTCGTGCGGCGCTTTTCAGACGCACTGCTGATCGGTGAGTGATTGACAGGAAAGGGGCGTTTCTGGGAGGTAACTGAGCGTTTTCCGGGAGTGTGCTAAAAAATGCAGGCGTGCCAGGGAAAAACGCAGGAGTGGCTGGAGAAATGGGGGAGTGGCTGGCCGAACGCAGGGCGTGTTTGTGACGTCAAACCAGGAACTAAACGGACTGAGGTGATCGCAATCTAGGAGTAGGTCTGGAGCTACTCAGAAACTGCAGGGAATTATTTAGTAGCAGTTCTGCTAATCTTTCGTTCGCTATTCTGCTAAGCTAACATACACTCCCAGAGGGCGGCGGCCTAGCGTTTGCAATGCTGCTAAAAGCAGCTAGCGAGCCATCAACTCGGAATGAGGGCCACAGCACTTAAGGGAACACAGCTATTAAAAAATGTGACTGTTAAGGAAGTGATGTGCAGTGTTTACCTTATACTGTAGGTGCATTTTACCTAAGTTACCAACCGACTGTACCTCCATATGGGACTTACCCAAATAAGGTTAATCTTCTAAAAAGAGACTTGAGTATGGGGAAAAAGTGAAAGCTTTATTTATATTTGAATAATGTGAACTGTGACGAAACATGCACTGCTAACAGATTTGCAACCAAATGAAGTTTTGGGGGCCGCATAACTTCAGCCCCATCATCTATATAAAGATTGGCCCAACCTACTGTGCATGGCCTGGAAATTACTTGCTTGTACTTTCTTTGGCATCAGAGAAAGACCAGCCCTTCCCATTGGGTTATCATGCAGCTCTGCAGCAATGCCAGGAGGAGTGTCACATTGTACTGTACACCATTGCACAAACTTTTATCAGCATCTGATTCATTGCCAACTACTTAAAATCTTAATGTCTCTCAGCAGCACCCAGCCAGCTTCTGCCACTGATGTAGCCAATACAATATAAAATTAGGTAGTACTGAAGATGCTTTCTTATGGCTGGGATGAATCATTTAAAAACAATTACAATTTTGACATGGGGTTGAATCTGCATGTGTTACATTTTTTTAAACCCCTTTCACCTTGCAGTCTGCAAATCCTTTGATACGGCTAACTGGACATATACTAGAGATCATGCACTAATTTAATGAGACCCAACCATCTTTATTCTTGTTACAACTTTATGCTTTAGGAGAACCTGACATCTTGGTAGCTTTAAACGATGCCAGGGGCTCACTAAAGCTGACAGCCTCAAAGAGAGAAATTGTTCTAAATCGCCCTGCTTCCCTCTGGGGTATGGGTCGTTGGGTCGACTCAACTTAGGTCGACAGTCATTAGGTCAACCACTGAGGTCGACATGCATTAGGTCGACAGGGACACTAGGTCGACATGGTCATTAGGTTGACATGTACTAGGTCAAAAGGTCGACATGGGTTTTTGGAATTTTTTTTGGTGTCGTTTTCTTCATAAAGTGATGGGGAACCCCAATTAGTGCACCGTGTCCCCTCGCATGGCTCGCAAGCTTCAGGCAAGGTGCCTCGCTCTGCTACTTCTGCGCTCGGCACAGGTTACCATTCCCAATTGTTGTCCACGTGGATTGTAAAGTATGAAAAAGACCAAAAATTGGGAAAAATTTGAAAAACTCATGTCGACCTTTTGACCTGTCAACCTAGTACATGTCGACCTAGTGCCCCTGTCGACCTAATGCATGTCAAACTAAGGACTGTTGACCTAAGAACCGTATCCCTACCCTCTCTATGGTACAGAGAGTCTCCAGCTGTGATTCATTGTCTCCCTCTTTTCTGGGAATTTCTCTAGTCTTTCTTTTATTATGTTGAAGAAAGAAATAACTACCAGTAACATACTGGTGGCCCAGGATTTTCCAGCACTAAGTGAGTCAAAAAGGTGCATGTGCTATATCTGGCTCTTACCCTGACCCGCTTCTGTTTCCCCGTGCAGATGCCACGTTGACTGCTAAAAGCTACTGTAGACTTGCCAGTTATACCCCTTTCATACCAAAATCCCTGGTCCAACTCAGGTACTGTATTTTCAACACGGTTCTAACTAGAGATGAGCGGGTTCGGTTCTCCGAGAACCGAACCCCCCTGAACTTCATGTGTTTTACACGGGTCCGAGCCAGGCTTGGTTGTTCCCGCCTGACTCGGGAAATCCGAACAAGGCAAAATGTCATCATCCCGCTGTCGGATTCTCGCGAGATTCGGATTCCATATAAAGAGCCGCGCGTCACCGCCATTTTCACTCGTGCATTGTAGAGGGTACAGAGAGGACGTGGCTACATTATCTCAGTGTCAAATCTCAATATCAGTGCTCAGTATCAGTACTTATTGCTGCTCAGTAATAGTAGTACAGTGTCTCTCTTGTGCTGGATCTTGCTGCTGTAGGGTGATGTGGTAGTAGTGTCCTGTGACTGTGAATCGTTCATCATCATTCCAGTCACAGTGGTATCTGGGGGGGTGACAATTCCAGAGTGCTTTTGTGCTTCTCAGTAATACTAGTACAGAGTCTTGTGCTGCATCGTGCTGCTCAGTGTCAGTTTTCCGTAGTATCATCAGTGCTCAGTATCAGCAGTGCTCAGTATCACTGCTCATTGTCTTGTGGTGCTCAGTAATACTACATTAGTAATACTAGTACAGTGTCTTGTGCTAATCGTGCTGCTCAGTGTCAGTTCTCCATAGTATAATCAGAGCTCAGTATCAGCAGTGCTCAGTATCACTGCTCATTGTCTTGTGGTGCTCAGTAATAATAAGAATTTACTTACCGATAATTCTATTTCTCGGAGTCCGTAGTGGATGCTGGGGTTCCTGAAAGGACCATGGGGAATAGCGGCTCCGCAGGAGACAGGGCACAAAAAAGTAAAGCTTTTACCAGATCAGGTGGTGTGCACTGGCTCCTCCCCCTATGACCCTCCTCCAGACTCCAGTTAGGTACTGTGCCCGGACGAGCGTACACAATAAGGGAGGCAATTTGAATCCCGGGTAAGACTCATACCAGCCACACCAATCACACCGTACAACTTGTGATCTAAACCCAGTTAACAGTATGATAACAGAAAGAGCCTCTTAAAGATGGCTCCTTAACAATATAACCCGAATTTGTTAACAATAACTATGTACAGTATTGCAGATAATCCGCACTTGGGATGGGCGCCCAGCATCCACTACGGACTCCGAGAAATAGAATTATCGGTAAGTAAATTCTTATTTTCTCTATCGTCCTAAGTGGATGCTGGGGTTCCTGAAAGGACCATGGGGATTATACCAAAGCTCCCAAACGGGCGGGAGAGTGCGGATGACTCTGCAGCACCGAATGAGAGAATTCCAAGTCCTCTTTTGCCAGGGTATCAAATTTGTAGAATTTTACAAACGTGTTTTCCCCCGACCACGTAGCTGCTCGGCAGAATTGTAATGCCGAGACCCCTCGGGCAGCCGCCCAAGATGAGCCCACCTTCCTTGTGGAATGGGCCTTAACAGATTTAGGCTGTGGCAGGCCTGCCACAGAATGAGCAAGTTGAATTGTGTTACAAATCCAACGAGCAATCGTCTGCTTAGAAGCAGGGGCACCCAACTTGTTGGGTGCATATAGTATCAACAGCGAGTCAGATTTTCTGACTTCAGCCGTCCTTGAAATGTATATTTTTAAGGCTCTGACAACGTCCAACAACTTGGAGTCCTCCAAGTCGCCAGTGGCCGCAGGCACCACAATAGGTTGGTTCAGGTGAAACGCTGATACCACCTTAGGGAGAAAATGCGGACGAGTCCTCAGTTCTGCCCTATCCGAATGGAAGATTAGATAAGGGCTTTTATAAGATAAAGCCGCCAATTCAGATACTCTCCTGGCGGAAGCCAGGGCCAGTAACATAGTCACTTTCCATGTGAGATATTTAAAATCCACCTTTTTCAATGGTTCAAACCAATGGGATTTGAGGAAATCTAAAACTACATTTAGATCCCACGGTGCCACCGGAGGCACCACAGGAGGCTGTATATGCAGTACTCCTTTAACAAAAGTCTGTACCTCAGGAACTGAGGCCAATTCTTTTTGGAAGAATATTGACAGGGCCGAAATTTGAACCTTAATAGATCTCAATTTGAGACTTATAGACAATCCTGATTGTAGGAAATGTAGGAAACGACCCAGTTGAAATTCCTCCGTCGGAACACTCCGATCCTCGCACCACGCGACATATTTTCGCCAAATGCGGTGATAATGTTTCGCGGTGACTTCCTTCCTTGCCTTAATCAAGGTAGGAATGACTTCTTCTGGAATGCCTTTCCCTTTTAGGATCTGGCGTTCAACCGCCATGCCGTCAAACGCAGCCGCGGTAAGTCTTGAAAGAGACAGGGACCCTGTTGTAGCAGGTCCCTTCTCAGAAGTAGAGGGCACGGGTCGTCCGTGACCAACTCTTGAAGTTCCGGGTACCAAGTCCTTCTTGGCCAATCCGGAGCCACTAGTATTGTTCTTACTCCTCCTCACCGTATAATCTTCAATACCTTTGGTATGAGAGGCAGAGGAGGAAACACATATACTGATTTGTACACCCAAGGTGTTACCAGTGCGTCCACAGCTATTGCCTGTGGATCTCTTGACCTGGCGCAATACTTGTCCAGTTTCTTGTTGAGGCGAGACGCCATCATGTCTACCATTGGTCTTTCCCAACAGTTTATTAGCATGTGGAAGACTTCTGGATGAAGACCCCCCTCTCCCGGGTGAATATCGTGTCTGCTGAGGAAGTCTGCTTCCCAGTTGTCCACGCCCGGGAAGAACACTGCTGACAGTGCTATTACGTGATTCTCCGCCCAGCGAAGAATCTTGGCAGCTTCTGCCATTGCACTCCTGCTTCTTGTGCCGCCCTGTCTGTTTACATGGGCGACCGCCGTGATGTTGTCCGACTGAATCAACACCGGTTTTCCTTGCAGGAGTGGTTCCGCCTGGCTTAGAGCATTTTAGATTGCTCTTAGTACCAGAATGTTTATGTGAAGAGACTTTTCCAGGTTCGTCCATACCCCCTGGAAGTTTCTTCCTTGTGTGACTGCTCCCCAACCTCTCAGGCTGGCGTCCGTGGTCACCAGGATCAAATCCTGTATGCCGAATCTGCGGCCCTCCAATAGATGAGCCTTTTGCAACCACCACAGAAGATATACCCTTGTCCTTGGCGACAGGGTTATTCGCAGGTGCATCTGAGGATGCGACCCTGACCATTTGTCCAACAGATCCCTTTGGAAAATTCTTGCATGGAATCTGCCGAATGGAATTGCTTCGTAAAAAGCCACCATTTTTCCCAGGACTCTTGTGCATTGATGTACAGACACCTTTCCTGGTTTTAGGAGGTTCCTGACAGGTCGGATAACTCCTTGGCTTTTTCCTCGGGAAGAAAAACCTTTTTCTGAACCGTGTCCAGAATCATCCCTAGGAACAGCAGACGTATCGTCGGAAAACAGCTGCGATTCTTGGAATATTTAGAATCCAGTCGTGCCGTCGAAGAACTACTTTAGATAGTGCTCTTCCGACCTCCAACTGTTCTCTGGAACTTGCCCTTTTTAGGTCGTGCAAGTAAGGGATAATTTAGATGCCTTTTTTCTTTGAAGAAACATCTTTTCGGCCATTACCTTGGTAAAAAGGCCCGGGGTGCCGTGGATAATTCAAACGGCATCGTCTGAAACTGATATTGACAGTTCTGTACCACGAACCAGAGGTACCCTTGATGAGAAGGACAAAATTTGGACATGGAGGTAATCCTTGATGTCCAGGGACACCATATAGTCCCCTTTTTTCCGGTTCGCTATCACTGCTCTGAGTGACTTTATCTCGATTTGAACCTTTTATGTAAGTGTTCAAAACATTTTAGATTTAGACTATGTGTCACCAAGCCGTCTGGCTTCAGTACCACAATATAGTGTGGAAAAATAATACCCTTTTCCTTGTCGTAGGAGGGGTACTTTGATTATCACCTGCTGGATATACAGCTTGTGAATTGTTTCCAATGCTGCCTCCCTGTCGGAGGGAGCCGTTGGTAAAGCAGACTTCAGGAACCTGCGAGGAGAAGATGTCTCGACTCTCCAATCTTTACCCCTGGGATAATACTCGTACGATCTAGGGGTCAACTTGCGAGTGATCCCACTGCGCCCTGAGACTCTTGAGACTACCCCCCCACCTTGAGTCCGCTTGCACGGCCCCAGCGTCATGCTGAGGACTTGGCAGACGCGGTGGAGGGCTTCTTTTCCTGGGAAAGGGCTGCCTGCTGCAGTCTACTTCCCTTACCTCTATGTCTGGGCAGATATGACTGGCCTTTTGCCTGCATGCCCTCATGGGAAAGGAAAGATTGAGGCTGAAAAGACGGTGTCTTTTTTAGCTGAGATGTAACTTGGGGTAAAAAAAGGTTGGATTTCCCAGCTGTTGCTGTGGTCCCCAGGTCCGATGGACCGACCCCCAAATAACTCCTTCCCTTTATACAGCAATACTTCCATCTGCCGTATGGGATCTGTATCACCTGACCACTGTCGTGTCCCTGACATCTTCTGGGAGATATGGACAACGCACTTATCTTGATGCCAGAGAGCAAATATCCCTCTGTGCATCTCACATACATATATATAGAATGCATCCTATTAAATGCTCTACATGAATAAAATATTTTCAGTCAGGGAATCCGACCAAGCCAACCCAGCACTGCATCTCCAGGCTGATGGCGATCGCTGGTCGCAGTATAACCACCGTATGTGTGTATATACTTTGTAGGATATTTTTCCAGCTTCCTATCAGCTGGCTCCTTGAGGGCGGCCGTATCTGGAGACGGTAACGCCACTTGATAAGCGTGTGAGCGCCTTATCACCCTAAGGGGTGTTTCCCAACGTACCCTAATTTCTGGCGGGAAAGGGTATAACGCCAATATTTGCTATCGGGATAACCCTACGCATCATCACACACTTCATTTTATTTTATCTGATTCAGGAAAAACTACAGGTAGTTTTTTCACTCCCACATAATACCCTTTCTTGTGGTACTTGTAGTATCAGAAACACGTAACACCTCCTTCATTGCCCTTAACGTGTGGCCCTAATGAGAAATACGTTTGTTTATTCACCGTCGACACTGTATTCAGTGTCCGTGTCTGTGTCTGTGTCGACCGACTGAGGTAAATGGGCGTTTTTAAAAACCCCTGACGGTGTTTCTGAGACGCCTGGACCGGTCCTAATAGATTGTCGGCCGTCTCATGTCGTCAACCGACCTTGCAGCGTGTTGACATTCTCACGTAATTCTCTAAATAAGCCATCCATTCCGGTGTCGACTCCCTAGAGAGTGACATCACCATTACAGGCAATTTCTCCGCCTCCTCACCAACATCGTCCTCATACATGTCGACACACACGTACCGACACACAGCACACACACCGGGAATGCTCTGACAGAGGACAGGACCCACTAGCCCTTTGGGGAGACAGAGGGAGAGTCTGCCAGCACACACCAAAAACGCTATAATTATATAGGGACAACCTTATATAAGTGTTTCTCCCTTATAGCATCTTTTATATATATACAATATCGCCAAAATCAGTGCCCCCCCTCTCTGTTTTAACCCTGTTTCTGTAGTGCAGTGCAGGGGAGAGCCTGGGAGCCTTCTCTCCAGCTTTTCTGTGAGAGAAAATGGCGCTGTGTGCTGAGGAGATAGGCCCCGCCCCTTTTTCGGCGGGCTCGTCTCCCGCTATTTTTGAAGTTAGGCAGGGGTTAAATATCTCCATATAGCCTCTGTGGGCTATATGTGAGGTATTTTTTGCCTCTAATAAGGTTTTTATTTGCCTCTCAGAGCGCCCCCCCCAGCGCTCTGCACCCTCAGTGACTGTTGTGTGAAGTGTGCTGAGAGGAAAATGGCGCACAGCTGCAGTGCTGTGCGCTACCTTTATGAAGACTCAGGAGTCTTCAGCCGCCGATTTTGGACCTCTTCTCTCTTCAGCGTCTGCAAGGGGGCCGGCGGCGCGGCTCCGGTGACCATCCAGGCTGTACCTGTGATCGTCCCTCTGGAGCTAGTGTCCAGTAGCCAAGCAGCAAATCCACTCTGCACGCAGGTGAGTTCACTACTTCTCCCCTAAGTCCCTCGTTGCAGTGATCCTGTTGCCAGCAGGACTCACTGTAAAGTAAAAAACCTAAGCTAAACTTTCTCTAAGCAGCTCTTTAGGAGAGCCACCTAGATTGCACCCTTCTCGTTCGGGCACAAAATCTAACTGGAGTCTGGAGGAGGGTCATAGGGGGAGGAGCCAGTGCACACCACCTGATCTGGTAAAAGCTTTACTTTTTTGTGCCCTGTCTCCTGCGGAGCCGCTATTCCCCATGGTCCTTTCAGGAACCCCAGCATCCACTTAGGACGATAGAGAAACTACATTACTAATACTAGTACAGTGTCTTGTGCTGCATCTTGCTGCTGTAGGGTGCTGTGGTAGTGTCCTGTCACTGTGCATAGGTCATCATCATTCCAGTCACAGTGGTATCTGGTATCTATCTAGTGGTATCTAATTCCAGACATTACTGCCGTCTAATTCCAGATATATTACTGGCATATAATTCCACACATTAAAAAATGGAGAACAAAAATTTGGAGGGTAAAATAGGGAAAGATCAAGATCCACTTCCACCTAGTGCTGAAGCTGCTGCCACTAGTCATGGCAGAGACGATGAAATGCCATCAACGTTGTCTGCCAAGGCCGATGCCCAATGTCATAGTAGAGAGCATGTAAAATCCAAAAAGCAAAAGTTCAGTAAAATGACCCAAAAATCTAAATTAAAATCGTCTGAGGAGAAATATAAACTTGCCAATATGCCATTTACGACACGGTGTGGCAAGGAACGGCTAATGCCCTCTCCTATGTTCCTCATGACTAGTGGTTCTGCTTCACATAACGATGGAAGCACTCATCCTCCCGCTAGAAAAATGAAAAGAGTTAAGCTGGCAAAAGCACAGCAAAGAACTGTGCGTTCTTCTAAATCACAAATCCCCAAGGAGAGTCCAATTGTGTCGGTTGCGATGCCTGACCTTCCCAACACTGGACGGGAAGAGGTGGCTCCTTCCACCATTTGCACGCCCCCTGCAAGTGCTGGAAGGAGCACCCACAGTCCAGTTCCTGATAGTCAAATTGAAGATGTCACTGTTGAAGTACACCAGGATGAGGATATGGGTGTTGCTGGCGTTGAGGAGGAAATTGACGAGGAGGATTCTGATAATGAGGTTTGTTTAAGTCAGGCACCCGGGGAGACACCTGTTGTCCGTGGGATGAATAAGGCCATTGACATGCCTGGTCAAAATACAAAAAAAAATCACCTCTTTGGTGTGGAATTATTTCAACAGAAATGCGGACAACAGGTGTCAAGCCGTGTGTTGCCTTTGTCAAGCTGTAATAAGTAGGGGTAAGGACGTTAACCACCTAGGAGCATCCTCCCTTATACGTCACCTGGAGCGCATTCATCAGAAGTCATTGACAAGTTCAAAAACTTTGGGTGACAGCGGAAGCAGTTCACTGACAACTAAATCCCTTCCTCCTCTTGTACCCAAGCTCCTGCAAAACACACCACCACCTCCCTCAATGTCAATTTCCCTTCTTAGACAGGAACCCCAATAGTCCTGCAGGCCATGTCACTGGCAAGTCTGACGAGACCTCTCCTGACTGTGATTCCTACGATGGATCCATGAGTGGAACGCCTACTGCTGCTGTTGATGCTGGCGCTGCTGCTGTTGTTGCTGCTGGGAGTCGATCGTCATCCCAGAGGGGAAGTCGGAAGACCACTTGTACTACTTCCAGTAAGCAATTGACTGTCCAACAGTCCTTTGCGAGGAAGATGAAATATCACAGCAGTCATCCTGTTGCAAAGCGGATAACTCAGGCCTTGACAACTATGTTGGTGTTAAACGTGCATCCAGTATCCACCGTTAGCTCACAGGGACTTAGAGAATTGCTTGAGGTAGTGTGTCCCTGGTACAAAATCCCATTTAGGTTCCATTTCTCTAGGCAGGCGATACCGAGAATGTACACAGACGTCAGAAAAAGTGTCCTCAGTGTCCTAAAAAATGCAGTTGTACCCACTGTCCCCTTAACCACGGACATGTGGACAAGTGGAGCAGGGCAGACTAAGGACTATATGACTGTGACAGCCCACTGGGTAGATGTATTGCCTCCCGCAGCAACAACAGCAGCGGTACCAGTAGCAGCATCTCGCAAACGCCAACTCGTTCCTAGGCAGGCTATGCTTTGTATCACCGCTTTCAATAAGAGGCACAGAGCTAACAACCTCTTACGGAAACTGAGGAACATCATCGCAAATTGGCTTAGCCCAATTGGACTCTCCTGGGGATTTGTGATATCGGACAACGCCACCAATATTGTGCGTGCATTACATGTGGGCAAATTCCAGCACGTCCCATGTTTTGCACATACAATTAATTTGGTGGTGCAGAATTTTTTGAAAAACGACAGGGGCGTGCAGGAGATGCTGTCGGTGGCCCGAAAAATTGCGGGCTACTTTCGGCATTCAGCCACCGCGTGCCGAAGACTGGAGCGCCAGCAAACACTCCTGAACATGCCCTGCCATCAGCTGAAGCAAGAGGTGATAGCGAGGTAGAATTCAACCCTCTATATGCTTCAGAGGATGGAGGAGCAGCAAAAAGCCATTCAAGCCTATACATCTGCCTACGATATAGGCAAAGGAGGGGGAATGCACCTGACTCAAGCTCAGTGGAGAATGATTTCAACGTTGTGCAAGGTTCTCCAACCCTTTGAACTTGCCACACGTGAAGTCAGTTCAGACAATGCCAGCCTAAGTCAGGTCATTCCCCTCATCAGGCTTTTGCAGAAGAAGCTGGAAAGATTGAAGGAGAAGCTAAAACAAAGCAATTCCGCTGGGCATGTGGGACTTGTGGATGGAGCCCTTCATTTGCTAAACCAGGATTCACGGGTGGTCAATCTGTTGAAATCAGACTACATTTTGGCTACCGTGCCCGATCTTAGGTTTAAAGCCTACATTGTATCTCTCTTTCCGGCAGACACAAGTCTGCAGATGTTCAAAGACCTGCTGTTGAGACAATTGTCAAGTCAAGCGTAACGTGACTCGCCAACAGCTCCTCCTTCATTTTCTACCTCCACTGGAGCTGCCAGGAAAAGGATAACATTTCCAAAACCACCCGCTGGTGGTGCTGCAGGGCAGCCAGGAGCAAGTGCTGACATCTGGTCCGGACTGAAGGACCTGCTAACGATTACTGACATCTCTACTGTCACTGCATATGATTCTGTCACCATTGAAAGAATGGTGAAGGATTATATGAGTGACAGCATACAAGTAGGCATGTCAGACAGTCCGTACGTATACTGGCAGGAAAAAGAGGCAACTTGGAGGCCTTGCACAAACTGGCTTTATTTTATCTAAGTTGCCCCCCCCCCCCCCCCTCCCCCCTCCAGTGTGTACTACGAATGAGTGTTTTGTGCAGCCGGTAACGTTGTCAGCGATCGGCGTAGGAGGTTACTTCCAGAAAATGTGGAGAAGATGATGTTCTTCAAAATGAATTATAAATTTCTCCGTGGAGATATTTACTAGAGATGAGCGCCTGAAATTTTTCGGGTTTTGTGTTTTGGTTTTGGGTTCGGTTCCGCGGCCGTGTTTTGGGTTCGAACGCGTTTTGGCAAAACCTCACCGAATTTTTTTTGTCGGATTCGGGTGTGTTTTGGATTCGGGTGTTTTTTTCAAAAAACACTAAAAAACAGCTTAAATCATAGAATTTGGGGGTCATTTTGATCCCAAAGTATTATTAACCTCAAAAACCATAATTTACACTCATTTTCAGTCTATTCTGAATACCTCACACCTCACAATATTATTTTTAGTCCTAAAATTTGCACCGAGGTCGCTGTGTGAGTAAGATAAGCGACCCTAGTGGCCGACACAAACACCGGGCCCATCTAGGAGTGGCACTGCAGTGTCACGCAGGATGTCCCTTCCAAATAACCCTCCCCAAACAGCACATGACGCAAAGAAAAAAAGAGGCGCAATGAGGTAGCTGTGTGAGTAAGATTAGCGACCCTAGTGGCCGACACAAACACCGGGCCCATCTAGGAGTGGCACTGCAGTGTCACGCAGGATGGCCCTTCCAAAAAACCCTCCCCAAACAGCACATGACGCAAAGAAAAAAAGAGGCGCAATGAGGTAGCTGTGTGAGTAAGATTAGCGACCCTAGTGGCCGACACAAACACCGGGCCCATCTAGGAGTGGCACTGCAGTGTCACGCAGGATGTCCCTTCCAAAAAACCCTCCCCAAACAGCACATGATGCAAAGAAAAAAAGAGGCGCAATGAGG
Organism: Pseudophryne corroboree; assembly: GCF_028390025.1. Classification (NCBI taxonomy): domain Eukaryota; kingdom Metazoa; phylum Chordata; class Amphibia; order Anura; family Myobatrachidae; genus Pseudophryne; species Pseudophryne corroboree. The sequence goes on from NC_086451.1 coordinate 296,959,551, forward strand.
TAGCTGTGTGAGTAAGATTAGCGACCCTAGTGGCTGACACAAACACCGGGCCCATCTAGGAGTGGCACTGCAGTGTCACGCAGGATGTCCCTTCCAAAAAACCCTCCCCAAACAGCACATGACGCAAAGAAAAAAAGAGGCGCAATGAGGTAGCTGACTGTGTGAGTAAGATTAGCGACCCTAGTGGCCGACACAAACACCGGGCCCATTTAGGAGTGGCACTGCAGTGTCACGCAGGATGTCCCTTCCAAAAAACCCTCCCCAATCAGCACATGATGCAAAGAAAAAGAAAAGAAAAAAGAGGTGCAAGATGGAATTGTCCTTGGGCCCTCCCACCCACCCTTATGTTGTATAAACAAAACAGGACATGCACACTTTAACCAACCCATCATTTCAGTGACAGGGTCTGCCACACGACTGTGACTGATATGACGGGTTGGTTTGGACCCCCCCAAAAAAAGAAGCAATTAATCTCTCCTTGCACAAACTGGCTCTACAGAGGCAAGATGTCCACCTCATCATCACCCTCCGATATATCACCGTGTACATCCCCCTCCTCACAGATTATCAATTCGTCCCCACTGGAATCCACCATCTCAGCTCCCTGTGTACTTTGTGGAGGCAATTGCTGCTGGTCAATGTCTCCGCGGAGGAATTGATTATAATTAATTTTAATGAACATCATCTTCTCCACATTTTCTGGATGTAACCTCGTACGCCGATTGCTGACAAGGTGAGCGGCGGCACTAAACACTCTTTCGGAGTACACACTTGTGGGAGGGCAACTTAGGTAGAATAAAGCCAGTTTGTGCAAGGGCCTCCAAATTGCCTCTTTTTCCTGCCAGTATAAGTACGGACTGTGTGACGTGCCTACTTGGATGCGGTCACTCATATAATCCTCCACCATTCTATCAATGTTGAGAGAATCATATGCAGTGACAGTAGACGACATGTCCGTAATCGTTGTCAGGTTCTTCAGTCCGGACCAGATGTCAGCATCAGCAGTCGCTCCAGACTGCCCTGCATCACCGCCAGCGGGTGGGCTCGGAATTCTGAGCCTTTTCCTCGCACCCCCAGTTGCGGGAGAATGTGAAGGAGGAGATGTTGACAGGTCGCGTTCCGCTTGACTTGACAATTTTGTCACCAGCAGGTCTTTCAACCCCAGCAGACTTGTGTCTGCCGGAAAGAGAGATCCAAGGTAGGCTTTAAATCTAGGATCGAGCACGGTGGCCAAAATGTAGTGCTCTGATTTCAACAGATTGACCACCCGTGAATCCTTGTTAAGCGAATTAAGGGCTCCATCCACAAGTCCCACATGCCTAGCGGAATCGCTCCGTGTTAGCTCCTCCTTCAATGTCTCCAGCTTCTTCTGCAAAAGCCTGATGAGGGGAATGACCTGACTCAGGCTGGCAGTGTCTGAACTGACTTCACGTGTGGCAAGTTCAAAGGGCATCAGAACCTTGCACAACGTTGAAATCATTCTCCACTGCACTTGAGACAGGTGCATTCCATCTCCTATATCGTGCTCAATTGTATAGGCTTGAATGGCCTTTTGCTGCTCCTCCAACCTCTGAAGCATATAGAGGGTTGAATTCCACCTCGTTACCACTTCTTGCTTCAGATGATGGCAGGGCAGGTTCAGTAGTTTTTGGTGGTGCTCCAGTCTTCTGTACGTGGTGCCTGTACGCCGAAAGTGTCCCGCAATTCTTCTGGCCACCGACAGCATCTCTTGCACGCCCCTGTCGTTTTTTAAAAAATTCTGCACCACCAAATTCAAGGTATGTGCAAAACATGGGACGTGCTGGAATTTGCCCATATTTAATGCACACACAATATTGCTGGCGTTGTCCGATGCCACAAATCCACAGGAGAGTCCAATTGGGGTAAGCCATTCCGCGATGATCTTCCTCAGTTGCCGTAAGAGGTTTTCAGCTGTGTGCGTATTCTGGAAAGCGGTGATACAAAGCGTAGCCTGCCTAGGAAAGAGTTGGCGTTTGCGAGATGCTGCTACTGGTGCCGCCGCTGCTGTTCTTGCGGCGGGAGTCCATACATCTACCCAGTGGGCTGTCACAGTCATATAGTCCTGACCCTGCCCTGCTCCACTTGTCCACATGTCCGTGGTTAAGTGGACATTGGGTACAACTGCATTTTTTAGGACACTGGTGAGTCTTTTTCTGACGTCCGTGTACATTCTCGGTATCGCCTGCCTAGAGAAGTGGAACCTAGATGGTATTTGGTAACGGGGGCACACTGCCTCAATAAATTGTCTAGTTCCCTGTGAACTAACGGCGGATACCGGACGCACGTCTAACACCAACATAGTTGTCAAGGCCTCAGTTATCCGCTTTGCAGCAGGATGACTGCTGTGATATTTCATCTTCCTCGCAAAGGACTGTTGAACAGTCAATTGCTTACTGGAAGTAGTACAAGTGGGCTTACGACTTCCCCTCTGGGATGACCATCGACTCCCAGCAGCAACAACAGCAGCGCCAGCAGCAGTAGGCGTTACACGCAAGGATGCATCGGAGGAATCCCAGGCAGGAGAGGAATCGTCAGAATTGCCAGTGACATGGCCTGCAGGACTATTGGCATTCCTGGGGAAGGAGGAAATTGACACTGAGGGAGTTGGTGGGGTGGTTTGCGTGAGCTTGGTTACAAGAGGAAGGGATTTACTGGTCAGTGGACTGCTTCCGCTGTCACCCAAAGTTTTTGAACTTGTCACTGACTTATTATGAATGCGCTGCAGGTGACGTATAAGGGAGGATGTTCCGAGGTGGTTAACGTCCTTACCCCTACTTATTACAGCTTGACAAAGGGAACACACGGCTTGACACCTGTTGTCCGCATTTCTGGTGAAATACCTCCACACCGAAGAGCTGATTTTTTTGGTATTTTCACCTGGCATGTCAACGGCCATATTCCTCCCACGGACAACAGGTGTCTCCCCGGGTGCCTGACTTAAACAAACCACCTCACCATCAGAATCCTCCTGGTCAATTTCCTCCCCAGCGCCAGCAACACCCATATCCTCCTCATCCTGGTGTACTTCAACACTGACATCTTCAATCTGACTATCAGGAACTGGACTGCGGGTGCTCCTTCCAGCACTTGCAGGGGGCGTGCAAATGGTGGAAGGCGCATGCTCTTCACGTCCAGTGTTGGGAAGGTCAGGCATCGCAACCGACACAATTGGACTCTCCTTGTGGATTTGGGATTTCGAAGAATGCACAGTTCTTTGCTGTGCTGCTTTTGCCAGCTTGAGTCTTTTCATTTTTCTAGCGAGAGGCTGAGTGCTTCCATCCTCATGTGAAGCTGAACCACTAGCCATGAACATAGGCCAGGGCCTCAGCCGTTCCTTGCCACTCCGTGTCGTAAATGGCATATTGGCAAGTTTACGCTTCTCCTCCGACAATTTTATTTTAGGTTTTGGAGTCCTTTTTTTTCTGATATTTGGTGTTTTGGATTTGACATGCTCTGTACTATGACATTGGGCATCGGCCTTGGCAGACGACGTTGCTGGCATTTCATCGTCTCGGCCATGACTAGTGGCAGCAGCTTCAGCACGAGGTGGAAGTGGATCTTGATCTTTCCCTAATTTTGGAACCTCAACATTTTTGTTCTCCATATTTTAATAGGCACAACTAAAAGGCACCTCAGGTAAACAATGGTGATGGATACTAGTATACAATTATGGACTGCCTGCCGAGTGCAGACACAGAGGTAGCCACAGCCGTGAACTACCGTACTGTACTGTGTCTGCTGCTAATATAGACTGGTTGATAAAGAGATGTCTATGTAACTATGTATGTATAAAGAAGAAAGAAAAAAAAACCACGGTTAGGTGGTATACAATTATGGACGGACTGCCTGCCGAGTGCAGACACAGAGGTAGCCACAGCCGTGAACTACCGTACTGTACTGTGTCTGCTGCTAATAATATAGACTGGTTGATAAAGAGATGTCGTAGTAGTATGTATGTATAAAGAAGAAAGAAAAAAAAACCACGGTTAGGTGGTATACAATTATGGACGGACTGCCTGCCGAGTGCAGACACAGAGGTAGCCACAGCCGTGAACTACCGTACTGTACTGTGTCTGCTGCTAATATAGACTGGTTGATAAAGAGATGTCTATGTAACTATGTATGTATAAAGAAGAAAGAAAAAAAAACCACGGTTAGGTGGTATACAATTATGGACGGACTGCCTGCCGAGTGCAGACACAGAGGTAGCCACAGCCGTGAACTACCGTACTGTACTGTGTCTGCTGCTAATATAGACTGGTTGATAAAGAGATGTCTATGTAACTATGTATGTATAAAGAAGAAAGAAAAAAAAACCACGGTTAGGTGGTATACAATTATGGACGGACTGCCTGCCGAGTGCAGACACAGAGGTAGCCACAGCCGTGAACTACCGTACTGTACTGTGTCTGCTGCTAATATAGACTGGTTGATAAAGAGATGTCGTAGTAGTATGTATGTATAAAGAAGAAAAAAAAACCACGGTTAGGTGGTATACAATTATGGACGGACTGCCTGCCGAGTGCAGACACAGAGGTAGCCACAGCCGTGAACTACCGTACTGTGTCTGCTGCGACTGGATGATAAATGATATAAAAAATATATATATATCACTACTGCAGCCGGACAGGTATATATTATATATTATATAATGACGGACCTGCTGGACACTGTCTGTCAGCAGAATGAGTTTTATTTTTATAGAATAAAAAAAACAACAACACACAAGTGAAGTCACACGACGAGTGTTTAACTTTTTCAGGCAATCACAATATAAGTATACTACTAACTATACTGGTGGTCAGTGTGGTCAGGTCACTGGTCAGTCACACTGGCAGTGGCACTCCTGCAGCAAAAGTGTGCACTGTTTAATTTTAATATAATATTATGTACTCCTGGCTCCTGCTATAACCTATAACTGGCACTGCAGTGCTCCCCAGTCTCCCCCACAATTATAAGCTGTGTGAGCTGAGCAGTCAGACAGATATATAATATATATAGATGATGCAGCACACTGGGCTGAGCCTGAGCAGTGCACACAGATATGGTATGTGACTGAGTCACTGTGTGTATCGCTTTTTTCAGGCAGAGAACGGATATATTAAATAAACTGCACTGTCTGGTGGTCACTCACTATATAATATTATGTACTCCTGGCTCCTGCTATAACCTATAACTGGCACTGCAGTGCTCCCCAGTCTCCCCCACAATTATAAGCTGAGTGAGCTGAGCAGTCAGACAGATATATAATATATATAGATGATGCAGCACACTGGGCTGAGCCTGAGCAGTGCACACAGATATGGTATGTGACTGAGTCACTGTGTGTATCGCTTTTTTCAGGCAGAGAACGGATATATTAAATAAACTGCACTGTCTGGTGGTCACTCACTAGTAAACTCTCTGCACTCTCTACACTTCTACAGTACTCCTCCTAGTCCTAAGCTCCAGTAAATCTCTCTCTCTTATAATCTAAATGGAGAGGACGCCAGCCACGTCCTCTCCCTATCAATCTCAATGCACGTGTGAAAATGGCGGCGACGCGCGGCTCCTTATATAGAATCCGAGTCTCGCGATAGAATCCGAGCCTCGCGAGAATCCGACAGCGTCATGATGACGTTCGGGCGCGCTCGGGTTAACCGAGCAAGGCGGGAAGATCCGAGTCGCTCGGATCCGTGTAAAAAAAGCTGAAGTTCGGGCGGGTTCGGATTCCGAGGAACCGAACCCGCTCATCTCTAATATTTACCAGCAATTGCCTCCAGAAATTACACAGGGACCTGTGATGGTGGATTCCAGTGGGGACGAATTAATACTCTGTGAGTAGGATGATGTACACAGTGAAAGGGGTGAGGAATCGGAGGATGAGGAGGAGGTGGACATCTTGCCCTGTAGTACCAGTTTGTGCAAAGAGAGATTGATTGCTTCTTTTTTGGTGGGGGCCCAAACCAACCAGTCATTTCAGCCACAGTCGTGTGGCTGACCCTGTCGCTGAAATGATTGGTTTGTTAAAGTGTGCACATCCTGCTTAAACAACATAAGGGGTGGGAGGGCCCAAGGACAATTCCATCTTGCACCTCTTTTTTTATTTATCTTTGGATCATGTGCTGTTTGGGGACTATTTTTTTAAGTGCCATCCTGTCTGACACTGCAGTGCCACTCCTAGATGGGCCAGGTGTTTGTGCCGCCCACTTGGGTCGCTTAGCTTCCTCGGTGCAAATTTTAGGACTAAAAATAATATTGTGAGGTGTTCAGAATAGACTGGAAATGAGTGGAAATTATGGTTACTGAGGTTAATAATACTATAGGATCAAAATTACCCCCAAATTCTATGATTTAAGCTGTTTTTGAGTTGTTGTTTTTTAAAAACACCCGAATCCAAAACGCATCCGAATCTGACAAAAATCCGAAAGGGTGGTTTTGCCAAAACGCGTCCGAATCCAAAACACAACTGCGGAACCGCAGCCAAAACCAAAACACAAAACACGAAAAATGCCCGCTGCACATCTCTAGTTCTAACCCAGGTCAGACCCGGGACAGACCCTATTTACTCTCTGACCCGGGGTGATTCCCAGGTTGGCCGTGTTTACACCTCACACAGAAGCAGTTACATAGTTGGTGAGGTTGAAAAAAAGACAAAATGTCCTTCGAGTTCAACCTGTACTATGGGGGTAATTCAAAGTTGATTGTAGCAGCAAATTTGTTAGCAGTTGGGCAAAACCATGGGGGTCATTCCGAGTTGATCGCTCGCTAGCTGCATTTAGCAGCATTGCAAAAGCTAGGCCGCCGCCCTCTGGGAGTGTACCTTGGCTTACCAGAATAGCGAACGAAAGATTAGCAGAACTGCTCGAAATCTTTTCCTGCAGTTTCTGAGTAGCTCCAGACCTACTCCTAGATTGCGATCACCTCAGTCAGTTTAGTTCCTGCTTTGACGTCACAAACACACCCTGCGTTCGGCCAGCCACTCCCCCGTTTCCCCAGCCACTTCTGCGTTTTAGCTTGACACGCCTATGTTTTTTAGCACACTCCCAGAAAACGGTCAGTTTCCGCCCAGAAACACCCACTTCCTGTCAATCACACACCGATCAGCAGAGCGACTGAAAAGCGTTGCTCAGCCCTGTGTAAAATTGCTTAGTTTTGTGTGAAATTACTTGGCGCGTGCGCCCTGCGGCTCATACGCATGCGCAGAACAGCCGATTTTTTAGCCTGATCGCTATGCTACAAAAAACGGCAGCGAGCGATCAACTCGGAATGACCCCCCATGTGCACTGCAGGGTGAGGCAGATATAACATTTGCAGAGAGAGTTAGATTTGGGTGGGTTATTTTGTTTCTGTGCAGGGTAAATACTGTCTGCTTTATTTTTAACCTGCAATTTAGATTTCATTTTGAACACACCACACCCAAATCTAACTCTCTCTGCACATGTTATATCTGCCCCCCCCCCCCCACTGCAGTGCACATGGTTTTGCCCAACTGTTAACAAATTTGCTGCTGCGATCAACTCTGAATTACCCCCTATTTCATTTAGATGCTGTGACCTGGGATATTTCTATCAGGAATTTATCTAAACCATTTTTAAACGTATTTAGTGCGTCCACTAATACTACCTTCTCTGGTAGAGAATTCCAAATACTTACTGCTCTTACTGTGAAGAACCCTTTCCTCCATTGTGTATAAAAAAAATTCTTCTAACCTCAGGAGTGTCCTGTGTAGCATTATTTTTTAATAAACAGATCGTCTGATAAGTCCTTATATTGTTCCTTAATGTATTTAAAAATATTAATAACGTCCTCTCTCAGCCAACTCTTTTCCAGAGTGAACATATCTAACCTTGTAAGTCTTTCCTCATAATTCAGTGCCTCTAACCCCTTAACCAGTTTGGTGGCTCGCCTCTGAACCCTTTTTAGTTCCAAGTTATCTTTTTTATAGTGCAGTGCCCAGAACTGTACACAATATTCCAGGTGCGGCCGCACCAATGATTTATACAGTGGCAGGATTACACTCTCCCATGTCTCCATTCCCCGTTTTATACATGCTAACACCTTATTTGCTTCTGTTGCTGCATTTTGACATTGCATACTGCTACTAAGTCTATTATCGATGAGCACACCCAAATCCTTTTCAACTAACGTTATCCCTTCATTTTCCCCATTCTTTTTATAGGCTGCTCAATTGGTCTTAGTCCCAAAGTGCATAACTTTACATTTTTCGATATTGAACCTCATTCTCCATTTATCTGCCCAGACCTCCAGTCTGGATAAATCATTCCGTAGAGACTCAACATCCTTGTCTGAATTAATTACTCAACACAGTTTAGTATTGTCTGCGAAAACTGACACTGTGCTTTCTAGGCCCACTCCTAGGTCATTAATGAATATGTTAAACAGCAATGGCCCAAGTACTGAACCCTACGGTATTCCACTAAGCACTGAGGCCCATTCAGAGCACATCCCATTAATCACTACTCACTGTTTTCTGTTGTACAGACAATTACTTACCCAAGTACAAATAGTGTTTCCCCCCGAAGCTCTCTCTATTTGAAAATTAGTCTCTTATGTGGGACTTTGTCAAAGGCCTTAGCAAAGTCCAAAAAGACCACATCCACTGCTTTACCCTGATCAGTATTATCGCTGACTTTCTCGTAGAAGCTTATCAAGTTAGTTTGACATGATCTGTCCTTCACAAAACCATGTTGGTTCCTATTTATAACCTTGGAGGTATCTAAGTAGTCTAATATACTATCCCTTAATATAGCTTCCAGTATTTTCCCCACTATAGATGTCAAACTTACCGGTCTATAGTTGCTGGGATGAGTTTTAATCCCCTTTTTAAATATTGGGACTACCTCTGCTATACGCCAGTCCTTTGGTATCATTCCTGATGTAATTGACTCTCTGAAAATCAAATATAGGGGCCTCGATAGCTCTGAGTTAAGTTCTATTAGAACCCTGGGGTGTAGTCCATCCAGCCCACAGTCCTTTCTCGTGAATACTGATAAAAATAATTTATTCAACAAATCTGCTTTTTCCCTATCATCATTAATCAAGACATCCAACTCGCCCTTTAGTGGTCCAATAGTCTCCTTTTTTAACCTTTTACCATTTATATACTTAAAGAACTTTTTGGGGTTTGTTTTACTCTCCTTTGCAATTTGTTTTTTGCTTTCTATTTTGGCTGCCCTGATTTCTTTTTCGCAGTTTTTGTTATATTCCCTGTAGAACTGGAATGATTTCGTCTGCCCGTCAGACTTAAATGCTTTGAAAGCTCGCCTCTCTTTTAAAAAAAAAAAAAAATATTTTTATTTTTAGTATAGAATCCAATTTTTGATACAGAAGTACAAAACAGTACACTATAGATATCAGCAAAATGTCATACAAATGCCAGTAGCAAAGACATAAAAAATACAGTGTATTGAAGATATTGGCATCAGGAAATGAATAAGAATAATCTAGAAACCAGTTCCAGAACCCCTGGACAACTAAGAAACAAAATGAATATTCTATAAAAAAAAAAGAAAGAAGAAAAAACCAAAGGGGGGGGGGGGGGGTGGAACCAAGAGGGGACATCAGCAGAGTACAGGGAGAGGGGAAGAATAAAAGATATACCAAGGGGCCCATATGTTGTGGGAAGCAGACAACAGATTGTTTTGTAAGCTCGTTATGTATTCCATAGAGGACACAAAATGGATACGGGCATGAAGGGCAGTCAGTGATGGTGCCGTTGAGGATTTCCAGTTCTTAGCGATGAGGGATTTAGCAGCATTATGGACATGAATAATTATCTTATCCTAACATTTATCGACAGTGTGGAGTGGGGCATTTTGTAATGCCACTGTGACATCGCCCATTATGCGTGTAGCCAGAATCCTAGTTAGTAATGCCCATACACGTGTCCGGATCCTTGTATTATTGGACAAGACCAACAGGTATGAAAAAATGTGCCTACACAGTTCATCCAGCAGAGATCCGAGGATGAAGGAAAAATGCCATGAAGCTTAGACGGTACCAAGTACCATCTAGTGTATACTTTGTAACAGGTTTCCCTGATCGCTACACTAAGAGATGCTTTAGCTACTCTAGACCTGATAGTTGACCATTCCTCATCATCAACAGTGGTCAAGAGCTCTGCTTCCCAGGCTAACTCATGTGGTTCTTTTTCAGGGGTAGTAGGTGTCAAGAGAGAGTGATATAAGACAGAAATGTTGCCATTTTGGCATAAGGAGTGGGAACATAGGTGTTCAAATTAGGAGAGCAGTCGCGATTTCTTGGATGGATATTGAGAATTAACAAAACTCATAATTTGAATATATTGAAATTGATAAAAGGCAGTGATTGAGTAGGTAGATTCAAGGTCGGCAAATGTGGCCGTGGCTGATTGGCCTTTTACTTGATTGAACCGTATAATGGAAAGATTTTGCCAGTAGGAGGCGCTGCTCCTATCACAACCTGGGGGGAAATTGGGGTGATTCCATATAGGGGACATAGGAGAGGGAAACTGGGCTAGATCTAATGATAGGCGAAGTTTGTCCCACAGTTTAAGGGAAAAGTGTACAGTCGGAATTGCACAAGCCGAGGCCAGTCTATGCGATCCAGGGAGCCAGACTATCTTGTCTACACTGCCGTCCGGAATCATATCGTTTTCAAGAGCTACTCATCTTCGGCACCCGGGTTCGGAGTGCCATGATATAATCTGGTTCAGATGGGCAGCATGATAATATGAACCAAGTACTGGGAGACCAAGGCCTCTGTCAGGAACCTGTTTGGCTAGTACAGTTTTGCGAATACGCGGCTTACCATGTGCCCAAATAAAATGATTACAGCTCGATTACATGGAGTCTAATGCCGAAATCGGAACAGGTATGGGCAGGGTTTGAAACAAATACAACAATCTCAGGAAAAGGTTAATTTTATTCATATTGATTCTACCAAACCGTGAAATATAGAGAGAGAGTGCCAGCGTTCTAAATCTTTATGTAACATTTGAAACAGAGGGGAATAGTTAGTCTGATATAGAAGACAGTAAGATTTAGTGATAAAGACACCAAGGTACTTGATAGCCTTAGGACACCATGTATAGGAAAAGGAGGAATTAAGCGTGGAGGGAAGTTGAGTAGGAACATAAAGAGCCATAGCTTCAGATTTAGAGCTGTTGATTTTGTACCCAGAAAGGGAGCCGTATTTTTGTAATTCCAAGTGAAGATTAGGAAGAGATACTAAGGGTTTAGACAGGGTGAGAAGAATATAATCAGCGAAGAGAGATACTTTATATTGATTCTTCCCCACCTCGATTCCCTTAATATCAGGATTAGCTCTAATCCTAGCCGCTAATGGCTCAATGCAGATAGCAAATTAAAGTGGGGAAAGAGGGCACCCCTGTCTCGTCCCGTTCCCCAGAACAAAGCGTGAGGAGTGCAAGCCATTCGTCATAACAGTTGATGTCAGGTGAGAGTAGAGAGCTTTGATAGCTTGGAAAAAATTACCACAAATGCCTATTGAAGACAGTGTGGTAAACATAAAAGGCCACATTAGGCAGTCAAACACCTTTTCTGCATACAAGGCCAAGACAACTGGAGAAATCCTATTAACGTTAGAATAGTGTATTAAATCTATAGTGCGTCTGGTATTACCTGAGGCCTGGTGCTGTGGGATAAAACCCACCTGGTCTGGATGTTTTAACGAAGGCAGCACTCCATTCAATCTGGTGGCCAAAATCTTGGCAAACAATTTATGATCGGTGTTGATCAAGGACGATAGCTGGCGCAAAGAGAAGGGTCCGTCCCTGGTTTGGGAATAAAAATGATTCTAGAGGTAGCAGAATTTGGATGGAATGGGGCTCCATGTGGAACAGCATTAAACAGCCAGATCAACTGAGCGGAAAGTTGCTGTGCAAACAATTTATAGTAAGCCATTGTAAAGTCATCGGGGCCAGGGGCCTTCAACGACTTCTGTGCCTTGAGAGCAAAAGCAAATTCCTCCACAGTGAAGTCGGTCCCCAATGGCCGAGCCTCCGACTCAGAGATGGTGGGGAGTGCACAGGAATCCAAGTATTGCTGAATTTCCTGAGTATGAGATGAAGCGTCAAATGGGGCAGACAAATTGTAGAGAACTTCATAGTAATGAGCAAAAATCCTATTTATATCCTTGGGATGCCACACCAGGTTCCAAGAGGAATCCCTAATTGCAGAGGTGAGCTGCAAGGCCTGTTTGGACCGCAGTCTACAGGCTAGTAGAGTATAAGCTTTTTTGCTCTTATTGTAGAATTTTTGATTGGCCCATCTGAGGCTCCTCTCAACCTGTTCAGCCAAAAGAACCTGTAGCTCAGCACGTTTCTGAGAAAGTTGAGATAGGACTTTTTAGACAGCATTTTTTTGTGTTCCCAATCTAAAAAGGCAATGTCAGCGTGTAAAGACGCTATCAATGCTTCCTGGGATTTTGTGCGGCGTGAGGCAAACTGAATTATATGTCCTCTAACTACTGATTTATGTGCCTCCCATACTGTAGGGAAAGCAAAGGTACATCATCTGAAGAGTTAAAATGGAAGTATTCCTGCAAACGATCTTTAACCAAATCTTGAAAGTGAGGAAGTTTCAGAAGCAGTTCATTTAAGCTCCATGTGGGTCTACCAGAAGTAGCCTCAAGGAGTCCAAAGGAAGCCTCTAGAGAGGAATGATCAGACCAAGTATTAGGAGAAATCGAGGAATAAACTGCAGTGCTGGAAAAAGAGGAGCATCTGAAAAACAGGTCAATGTGGGAATAGGTGTCGTGGGCAGTAAAATAAAAAGTATAATCCCTAACATCAGGATTGAGGGGTCTCCATATATCAAATAGACCGTCCTTGGCCACGTGCCTCCGCTGACCCAGGGACAGCTAATCTATCACTTAGACTACCTGACTTATCTAAAGATGGTAGTAGGACCGTGTTAAACTCTCCTCCCACCAGGGTTTTCTCCCATCTAAAATCAGAAAGAATATGAAAAATGTATTGAAAAATTGGGAGTGGTGTTGCCAGGTAGGTAACTGCATAATATACAATTTAGGAATATTTAGAGTAATGATATTTTCATTCAGACAATATTTCTTTAATGATAAAAGGTGATTTTAACCATAGTGAATAGTACAGTGAATATATTTTATAGTAAGAAATAGATTAAATAAGTTTCAACATATTAGTTAAATGTGTAGATAATTTAAGAAATAATGTTTTGTATATATGTGTTTATATAGATATACTGTATATATGTGTGTTTTACTGCAAGATTATGAGTCATTGTGGTCTGAACAGGTTTTAGGCCATAAATGAAGTTTGGTATGTGACTGAGAACTCTTTTGGTCACTTGGACACTGGAATTCACAGGTGTGCTTACAGTTAGATTGAAATCTAGCTCCAGAATACCTTTGGCAATCATAAAATTGGTTTGTCTATTGTCCAGTATAGGCCAAGCTAGGGATCTTAGATTACCTATTACAATAAGAGATCACATCCATTGATAAAACATGGTCTACACCACTTCAGGCAAAACATGTCAATACAACAGAACTTTAGATGAAAAGCCATTCTGAATTTTACAATACTCTCCATACTTGAGGCAGAGTGGTCACCACATGTTTTATGACACCATGGGCAATATTTACTAAGATTCGTGATTGAGTCGGTTTGTGTCGTGTTTAAACTCGTTTTGTATCGGGTGCATTGTCATGCAACTTTTTGAATCCATATATGCAAAGTTACGAAGCAGTCGACTTTATGGTTGTCGTGTTTTCCGATGTCGATGGCAGTCGTGTTTTTTTGGCACATTTACGGCCGTCATTGTCGTTTGTGTACGTGTTTTTGTTGTATTTGCTGTTTTTTTCCCCTAAGTTAAACGCGGCAGGGTTTTTTTTTTCCCGCGGCCGCATTTTCACTTTCAGTTTCGATTTTCATCCCCGTTCGTGATTGGTTGTGTTTCAGATGGTAGGAGTGTCTGTGCGCAACCATATAAATACGCCCCAAACCGTCCGCACCTCGTGGGTTTAGTTAGTGGTGAGGAGGAGGGAGGTTGTGCTGTGGAGGTAGTTGAATTTGTGGTTTGGTGAGGAGTGTTGGTAGCGATTTCTGAGTGTGGTATTGTGTTTGAAAGTCGTCTTGTCATTCTTGTTGTCTTGTATTTTGTGGTTTTGTCTCATTTTTAGTCCAAGTTATTTTTCTTTATAGTCCCTTGTCAGTGTTTGTGTGTGTGTTGTGTAGTGGTAGTGGAGGAGTGTGTTGTTTGTCATTTTTTTTCCTGTGTTAACTGTTTAGACACACAATTATGTCTGACTCAGAGGTGGAGGGTGTGAGTGAGGGGGAGGAGGTTGGTCAGGTGGAGGAGGTGAGTGTTAGTGAGGTTAGTGAGGTGGAGGAGGTGGGTGAGGTTGCTGCAGCAGCCTCAAGTGATAGTGACAGTCAGAGTGCTCCGCAGCCACGCACCACTACTAAGACTGGGCGGAATGTAAAGTTTAGTTTTGCAGAAAATGTGGCATTGGTGCGTGAGCTGATGAAGTATCAGAGGCAGCTATTTGGCCCTGAGTCCGCCAAGGTGCCAACACGGAGGAAGACGGTGTTGTGGGCGAAAGTAGTTGCTGCTGTCAATAGTGAGGGGGTGGTCAAGCGGACGGAGGACACGTGCCACAAACTGTACTATGACATAAAGCGACGTGTCAAGTCCAAAATGGCCAAGGAGGCCAAGTCGGCTCAGAAAACCGGTGGTGGGCAGCCCTATATTGCAAGATATCTGGAGTATGAGGAGCCCATGCGGAGTGTAATACCTCCAGAAGTTGTCTCTGCAACCCATGTCCGGGATTCAGATAGGCCCAGGAAGAATGGTGAGCATGTGTATTTGCATTTACATTCTATGTTTGTTTGTTTTTTTTTAAATGTGTGTCATGTGACGTTGCATATTACTCCCATCTTCAAGTGTGTGTCAGCAAATACATTGTTTTGGTTAATGTTTTATACAAAAGCCAAGGGAACATCTTACTTTATTGTATGTCATGTGTTTTTCTGACAGATATTTTGCATGTGTAGTTTGGACTTGGTGTGTCTCTGAATTGTCCTGCAATAATGTTTTCCTTTTGTCCATTTTTTATTTAAAAATTGTGACTATGGCCCTCATTCCGAGTTGATCGGTCGCAAGGCGAATTTAGCAGAGTTACACACGCTAAGCCGCCGCCTACTGGGAGTGAATCTTAGCTTCTTAAAATTGCGACCGATGTATTCGCAATATTGCGATTACTAACTACTTAGCAGTTTCAGAGTAGCTCCAGACTTACTCTGCCTGTGCGATCAGTTCAGTGCTTGTCGTTCCTGGTTGACGTCACAAACACACCCAGCGTTCGCCCAGGCACTCCCACCGTTTCTCCGGCCACTCCTGCGTTTTTTCCGGAAACGGTAGCGTTTTCAGCCACACGCCCCTGAAACGCCGTGTTTCCGCCCAGTAACACCCATTTCCTGTCAATCACATTACGTTCGCCGGAGTGATGAAAAAGCCGTGAGTAAAATTACTTTCTACATAGCAAAGTTACTTGGCGCAGTCGCAGTGCGAACATTGCGCATGCGTACTAAGCGGATTTTCATTGCGATGCGATGAAAAATACCGAGCGAACAACTCGGAATGAGGGCCAATGTTTTATATTTTAGTGATCCATGTGCAATGTTTAAAAAACAGTGGTTGTCATGTTAGAGGCTGGAGTACTGGAAAGTGGTTTGGAAACCACTTACATGTGTAATGTCATTATTAGATAATGTTAATTATTTAATTACAATAATACTATTTTTTTATTTTTTTTGCTTGTATTTGTACCGTGATACCACACTGCAGTGTAATTGTGATAAAAATGGCTACATTTTGTTTTGGATCATATAGTGGTAATGTGTCTTTGGAGTGCCACATCACAGAGCAATTTATATATTGCATCTGTAATATTTTTCCTTTCAATACAAAATGAAGATGTGTGTGTTTTTTTTCTTGTTTTTTTTCTTTAACTTGTGGCCTATGTCAGTGTCCTGTACATGTTTTCCTGTGTTGATGTTGCCATAGTGCATATGTGTTTTGGTCAATGTTTTTATTTTATTTTTTTATTTATTTTTATTTCTGGTCCTTATGTTTGTTTTAAATAAAAACCAAGCATTTCTAAAAGAATAAATGTTTATAAGCATAATGGGTGGATGTATACACAATAGCATGATTTTTTTTATATTTTTTTTATACAGTGTTAGAAAAAAGCAGTACTACTCGTCGGCCAGTAACTCCTATCACATCTGATGATGATGACGCTGCGGAAGCAGGTAAAGTGTCCATTGTAGTATAGGGTATGCTTGTAAAGGAATGACCATAACAAAATTGCACTTTCATTAAAAGGTCCATCAAAAGAAGTATGGAGCAGCAGAAGTGGCACTTATGTAAGACATCACCACAAAAAACCTGTGGCCGAAAAGAAAGCAAGGTCGTATGTCCCAGCACAAACACAGCAGGCTACCCTGCCACGAAGATTATCATCCGTATGTTCTGTACCCCCACTCCAAATTTTGGACACACCTCCAAGACATCATACACACTCCCCTCATCTTGATTGTGAGTATCAAACTGTAAAAAATGTGTAAAATGTCAGAACATAATCAAAATCTTTCATAACCGCATTAAGTCAAAACACATCAAAAACTAAAATACTTACCGCAGTAAGTAAAAGCTGAAATGGAATCCAAGCTAAATGGCCTTGTCCACATCCAGTAAAGATATGTATGTCCACTTGAGCCATACAGTATGACATTGTGTGTAAGATGATGCAACAAAAAAGCATGTTGGTTTGTTTGCAAAAAGTAAGGTTTTTTTTCCAAATTTCACATGTGTGCTTGAGGTAACATTGCAAAATACATATAAAAACATTACTATGTTTGTTTGAACAAAGCTATAAGGTAACACATTATGTATTCCAATGTGTTTTTATGGTGGAGTATGTGTGAGCTACAATAAAACTAAAGTGTTTGCTTTCACAATTAAGTAACCAGACACATTTGCCTCAAACAGGCATATTTATGTATTTAAGCTATGAGTGATGATGTTGCTAGCCAGAATAGTTGAAAGCAACAGTGAATGAATTGTGTTCCATGTGTAGTGGTTTGTTTACATTTCACAAACATATGGATAGCTAACGGAGATTTGTTTAACATTTCAGCTTCGAGTCCTGGGAACAGCATCCCTCCGCAACAACAGCAACACAGTGACATGGAGGAGACAAACATCTTAGAAATGCAGCCATTAATGCAAGGAATGAGTCCCCCAGCACCTGTGAGTACACCACCACAGCAAAGCACACCACCACCACAACACAGCCCAACAACACCAGGAACACAAGGCCCTGATCAGGTGTTTTGGACTATTTGGGCAAGACAGCAGGCCACTAATGAAGATTGCCTGCGTAAGCAGACACAAATGTTTGCAAGCCTACCATCTCACCTCAGAAGAATATCAAGAAATCTGAGTAGACAAAATGAACAAACAACCAGAATAGGCAATACCATGGAACTCATGCGTACAGACATTACACAGGTCATGGGCAACTTACAGCGCATAATGGAAGAACAGCACAGACAACAGCAAAGTTATATGAGCATTTTTCAAAACAATCAAAAGATAAATGAAAGTTTATTCCGAATAGTAGACAATCAAAATGCTGCTACACGTGAACTCAATGCCACCCTCACTAACCTGAATGAAACACTCAGATGCATGCACCAACAGCAAACAAGCAGCAGTTCTGGTACGACTACTCTAAATATCACGCCAGTCTCATCACCACCAAGACGCTCCACCAGAGCACGACAACATGACAGTGCTAAAGGCAAAGGGCAGGACAAGCAGCCACCCAAAAAAAGTGAAAAAATACAAGTTAGACATTTGTGATAAGTAACTCAAAATAGTTAGCAAGTGTATTTTTTGCTAACAAAAATATAACACTTAGCTCCTTGACACTTTTTTCTACATCATTAATTATAAGTGGTACAAACAAAAACATAAAATTTGTACGCACATTTATTCTTTACCATTTTTTTGTATTGGAGGAGGGAAATGTTGATGGAGCCACACATACATGTTAGCAGGAAGTAAACTGACCACTTGATTTTTTTCTAATCATTACTCTTTCTAGATTCCAATCATTCTCTTTTCCTGCAGATACAATAATTGCCAGCCATGCAGAATGTCTTTAGCAGGAAGTAAACTGACCACTTGATTTTTTTCTAATCATTACTCTTTCTAGATTCCAATCATTCTCTTTTGCTGCAGACAATCTAAATTACAATGTTATTGAAACATATCTTAGCTTTCTTATCTATACAACATTACAAGAAGAACACAATTGAGTTGCGTAAAAAGCTTGTAATATGTTGGCTTTGTTTTGTTTGAAAAACATTGTCAAAATGAATGTCAGTATTGTTGGGACATGTTTGTGTGTGTTAAAAATTAGTAAGAATGTTTTTACACATGATGCTGAAACAAACAAATATGTACTTTTACAACAAAAAACAAAAAAATGTGTATAATAATGTATATGTGTGGCAAACTGTGTATTTACTTACACATCATCAAGTTTACAGCATCAAACATTAGGAAATAAATTATTCCTGATTACAGTAAGTTTGTGTGTCTTAAATATGATGGTGCATCACACATAGGGACACATGTATTCCTCAAGGCTAACATATTATATGTTGAGGAGTGTTTTTTGGGAACACAGGTTCTCAAACTCGGCCCTCAGGAACCCACACAGTGCATGTTTTGCAGGTCTCCTCACAGAATCACAAGTGACATAATTAGCTCCACCTGTGAACCTTTTAACATATGTCTGTGAGTAATTCATACACCTGTGCTTCTACTGGGTTACGTGAAAAATATGCACTGTGTGTGGTCCTGAGGGCCGAGTTTGTGAACCTGTGCATTAGGACGTTACACACAATGATAAAGTGAAATACTAAATGGATGATGTGGGCTTGTAAGAAATTAGCACTGCAAGTTTACAATCACTTATCCAGACTTAATGCATGCCACTCATAATCTGTTGTTTTGAGAATAAAAATACACACAATACACATGCGACATTTGTTTTTTATATAGCGAGGGTATGTTTGTATGTGTCAAGGAGACAGACACATTCTGAGTAATGGTTTTTTGAAAAAAAGGCAAAACATATATTTATGATTACACAACAAATGAAATAAGCAAACCAAGCTTACCTTAGAAATAGCGATTGATGATCTCTTGCCTAACCTGCCTCCCTACATCAGTACTCCCAAGTATCACCAGATGTCTCTAATTCCTCTGCTTGCTGGCTGCTTTCTTCCTCCTCCTCCTCAACATGTGGCAGATGTTGTTGCAAACACATGTTATGAAGAAAGCAGCAGCAGAACACAATTTGAGTCACCTCGGGGGGACTATACAACAAAAGGCCACCAGACTTATCCAGACACCGAAACCTAGATTTCAGCACACCAAAACATCTTTCTATCACATTCCACATGGACTTACGTGCATGATTGTAATTGTGTTCAGCAGGGGTATCAGGTCGGGACAATGGAGTTAGAAGCCAAGAGAAACAGCCATATCCTCCATCACCTAAAAGACAGATATAGTAACGTGATACATGTTAAGATACAGCAACACATAAGTAACACACTAAGGGGCAGATGTATTATCCTGTAGAAGGCATAAGGAAGTGAAAAACCAGTGATATGTGCAAGGTAATAAAGGCAGCAGACAATCTGTTCCTAAATGTTCATTTACATATTGGAGCTGTTTGGCTGGTGCCTTTATCACCTTGCACAGATCACTGGTTTCTCACTTCCTTATGCCTTCTACAGGTTAATACATCTGTCCCTGTATTTGGACAAAGTATATGCAGGCCTACACATATCAAATTACATACCCAGCAGCCATCCATCTGGCATTTGTCCGTCCTCAAACTTATCAAAGAGGGATGACTGACTGAGGATGAAGGAGTCATGGCAGCCCCCAGGGTAACCAGCAACAACACTCATTATTTTGAGATTTGCATCACAAACCACCTGCACATTTGTGGAGTGTTCGAAATGGCGGTTTGTATATATGTGCTGCCTGCCCCTAGGTGGTCTCAGCTGAATGTGTGTGCAATCTATGGCTCCAAGCACATTGGGCATGCCAGCCAGCTCATAGAAATCTACCCTGACGGCATGCCACTGAGACTCCTGCGTAGGGAAGCAGATTGAGGCCTCGATGTGGGGCTGCAAAACAGCCAACACCTGTGTGTATATTTTAAAGAACAATAAACATGAGATTTTAGGACAGAACTGGCCACCGAGAAATTAAAACAAACACAAAACAGAAGAGGTAGTTAGGTATACATCACCTGTGTTAAGATTCTGGAAAATGAGGGCTGTGAGATTCCTATGACATCCCCAGACACAGCCTGAAAGCTGCCAGTAGCTATAAAGTGCAACACAGCCAGGAGTTTGTGCAGGCCTGAGACAGAGCGAGAGCGTGCTGTCTCAGGGTCTAGGCCCAGTTTGACAAGGTCATACAGACGGAAAATGTTGTTACGATTTAGACGGAACATCTGTATGACCTTATCATCGGACAATGCGTTCAAGTTTAAATGCCCCCTAAAAAAACGAGGCCTGCGCAGCCTCCGCGGAACCTGTACAACCTGCTGACCATGTTCAGTTTCTTGGCCCTGGTTACTTACAGGCTGATGTCTGAGTCTGAGGAATCCCACAGCACACAAAACATCACTGGCCCACAGTCCTGCTGCCATTTCTGAGTGTAGGTGTATTGAAATGGGCCTAACATCCTTTTATAGGCATCCTAATTCAGGTGGGAGTGATTTTTTATTTGCAACACATATAAACACGACTGAAAAAAGCAGGTCTATTTTTTTGCCGCTTTTTTTAACGAATCGCAAAAAAATACGACCGCATTTGAGCACTCAGAGACTAACACCCAAATACAAATGAATAGTGAATTCCCGTATTCTATGTAATAACAGCCGCTTTTGACCGATGGTCTATTCATTCGTATTTGTGAACGTTGTCATTCAAACCATTACGAATAGTCCAAACACTGCCGAGATTTGTGCTTAGTGAATTCCCGGATTGGGACTTAGAAAAAAAACACAAATCGGACAAACTCGGATTCTTAGTAAATACTGGCCCATGCCTTCTTGAGCAGGATAAGCCAGCTCAGTTCAAGGTTTGTTTTATGACACCTTGGAATGTAAATAGCAAACCTATAATTACCTTTTGCCTTGAAAACACTATGATTATATACCAGCAGATGGTTAAGTTATAGGTATATATACATGAGTTCAGTGAGAGAGTAATCAGGAGTTGGAGGGAGGAGAGAAGATGCAGAGTTAAGAAGAAGCTAAGTGCAAGAGGAGGAAGGTTCACACATAAGAAATATTAGGATGGTAACTATGTACTTGCAAGTATAAACTTTATGTTAATAATTGTCAAAGTTTGTGAAACTGTGTTTTGTGTTATGTTTGTTCTATAATTAAGGAAGCATAAATATTATTATTATATATGTCACCACTGTGTATATCTTATTCTGTATGATTTGATTTCACCTGTAAATAAATAATCAGATGGTAAGAGCGGTAATCTCAAATCTGAACTCTCTTTAAGGAATACATGTATGTATGTATATACTGTATGTATACTTCATAATTTCATAAATCATACATGTATCAGTTAATTAGTTTGTAAGCCTGACACAATACATTTGCAGATATAAATGATAAACACATATTAATTAAAATATATCCATATATTAATAATCATATACTGTATGATAGATTAAATATTAATATTAATATAATTTATAAATATGATTCCATAAATCAATATTGGCGACCACAAAGGAACTTGATATTGCTGAATCTGATTATCTGATTATAATATTTATAAGGAGTAGCAGACGCTATAAACTGGCAACTAAATCTGCAGAATCACGGTGGGGATATAGCTATGAAAATGTATTACCATTGTGTCATCTTATCTTGTATTCTGTATAACCTAGGATAAATGTGTTCGTGCAATATACATTATAAAATTCCAACATTCAATATTGGTGACTTGGAATTATTAAATTTCTATTTTAACTAATACAATATTTATTAGGAGCTGCACACAGGGCTGTAAACTTGCTGGCAAATTACAAGATCACAGTAGAATAGGTTACAAATAAAGAATTTAAAGGCCTAGAATAAAATATGTGCACAATGGGAACGTCAATTAGTACTTCCAAATAAATCAATGTATGTACCAGATATTAGAGGAACCTTAAGAAACCGGTCAATCTTAGGAAGAGGATATCTTGTGTACTAAAGTAAGAAATATAAATATAGCATTGTAAAATGAGTGCACTGTTGAATATGCAAAAAGTTGCAGTGGGATTTAGGAAAATGCGCAGAACTGTGACTCTAGAAGCTAAACAGAAATGTAAAGAGAAATCAGGTTCATGTCTTAGTAAAGCATGCCTGAAAATGAATGCAAAAATGCATTCACTATTAAAGTCCCTTAAAGGGCAGAAGTAAACAGAAAAAGTTTGAAGAAAAAAGCCTGGCAGTTTATAATTAAATTGTCAAGATATCTCATGAAGCGATAACAAAAACACACAGCAAACAAATTGAGGTTATGGAAACACCCAACAGAAATAGTGTTGCTGTTTGTGAGACTCTGTACACAGAGTCTACAGAAGTCAGGAATGACTTAATTAGACAAGATTCTGAAATGGAGAATAAAAGTTACATGTTGCAGGACTGCATCAATGTGCAGCCTACAGAGACTGTTATGGTCACACGTACCATAAATAAACAGGCCTCTTTGATAGAGGAAGAAAGTGATGTATCGATCCTCAAAAAGTGCATCAATGCAAAGAAGGTAAAAGCAACAAGAGATGTCCCCTATACTGTTCCTAGCAAGGGGGAAGATCATTGTAACTCATATTATGTGTGTTCTACTGAATACACTCTCAGAGTTCCCAATGTGAATGAAGAATTTGTTATGCCCTTAGGCAAAGGTGAACTGTCAGCAGCCTTAGACACAAACAGCAGCATTGAATTGCTCACAGGGGTAGAGAAGTTCTCTATGGTACAAACTCCAGTGATACCTGAAGATGTTACACTGGTAAACCCTGAAATGTACTCACCTGCAAACATGTTTAAAGGACTGATCCATGATATTAATTTGGGGGGTACATATCCACACGAAAAGTTCCAAAATCTTTGTAACCCCCACCCAGCACTCAGAGACATCTAGTGATGGTGCAAATGTTTGTGGGCTCTCAGAGAGACCACATGCAGAGTACCATTCTGCAAAACACAGACCAATTAACAATGACAAAAAGGATCACCAGGATGAAAATGTTTTTGTGGTGCGCTAACCATTCTATTACAGGTGTGGACAAACAGAAAGTCCTGGGGCCTAAAAAAGGTATCTGGCATGGTTTAACAAGCTTCTCTCCCCACAAGAATATTTTTTAGGAGCTACAAGATGCTTCAAGACCAAGAAGTCACACTGAACAGCAAATTATGCGATTGAAGAAAGGCTGGATTGAAGAAGCCACTTCTCCAGGAAGTACAAACAGAAGCCAGACGGTGGTATCACTTTTACTTGTTATATCAAATATAGTCTTGATTTGGTTTGAGCAGCTCTCACATGTTCAAATAGTACAAGTTACCAGATTAAATCCAACCTGCAGGATATCTGCAGTGACGTTTGTGCTGTCAATGACACAGAATACTACAAAAAGGAAAGACTGGCACAGGCCAGAAACAATTGTTTGCTAATAGATCATTAAAGACACAGGTCTATAAATTCTGTACTTGGCATTAACATGCAGCAGATAAGACAGAATGCATAGCAAGCAATGTTAAATCACTGTGCAAATATCTGTGATACTGTATTCTTTGTATTTCTTTTTGTTTGAATCATAGTCAACCTGGCAACATGTATGCTGAAGAATGCGAGACTCCAAAAAGGCTGAAATTTACAAGGGCAAAAATGGCCTCCATTAACCATTTCATCGCTGCAATCCAGCAGAATCCACATAGCAGCGCTAAGGACTGACATAAGGACAAATCAAAAGTTTTCCAGTTTCACAAGAAAGGGGAATGTCTTCATTAACCCTTTTCATCACAGTAATCATTACTTGTCTTTCAAAATACATGTACACACCCACAACAGTGTACTGTACAGCTCCTCACTGTGATTATGCAGAATTGTCTCATCCCTTCATATACCTTTAATCACATATATGTGAACATTTGTCTGATATATATATATATATATATATATATATATTATATCATTGTATTATACCTTGTAAATGTTTTTTTAAATTACACAGTAGATATTATTTATGCTTCCTTCACAAAGCTTCAAATTAAATTAAATATCTAATAAAGGATGGCATACCCAGTTGTAACAGATTGGGCCAAGATTATTAAGTGGGGTGATTAACTCTCTTTATACAGACTGCACCTAGTCTAAGAGAATTAATTATAGCACAGAAGGGTCATTGTAGTTACTGTATATGCACATGGCTGCATATTATATGATGCTGGATGTAATTTGATATATTTAAAGCCATTCCTAAATTATATTTAATATCTGTTTGAAGCAAAATTATATTAATTTATTGAATTGATAGGGTGTTGCTATAGACATGTCAAATCATTTTAAATAGAAATATTAGTCAAAATATAGGTAGAATAGGAAACACCTTTATATCGGTTATACTGGTATAAGATTATTTTAGTTCTGAGATATATAAAAAAAAGATAATACAGCATATAGGTACATGGTAGAATAAGGGGACCTGAGATTGTATGGATATTTATTCAGTGAGGAAAATCTCAGAAAAAAGGAGTAGATTTTATATACACCAGGTATTTGCATACTATTGCCTGAAGACAATAAGACCTACTATTAACAAGCAAGGAAAGAAAGAATAATAATAAAAAAAAAAGACTTTCATATATGATACAAGTTAGGTTAGTAACTGTGCCTGAGGAAACCAATAAATTACCAGTAGTGTGTATTTGAATGCTTTTACTAATCAATAATGAAAAATGAAATACATCTCTGTTTTGTAGAATAATATTTGTACAGAGAATGTAAATCCACACACAATTAAATAAAATTAAAACTGGAGAGATGTAAGAGGAAGTGGAGGAGGATGGGATGGGGATATGACGGTGGGGTAAATACACCTTAGGTATATTCAGAGTCAATATACATGTCCAGAGTATATATTGTGTATTGTTGAGTATAATATAATAACCACTCCAAGGGTGGCTTCCCACCTAATTGTTGAGTGGATATTAATATTTAAACCAGTGATGGATAGGAACTAAGGAAATAAATGTATTGGATTGAAAGGTGAACCGTGGCTTTGGAGGTTTCAAAGTCTCAAGATTGAATTTTGGGGTACCCCTGTTTGTTTAGCGGGGGGATCGGATGTGGGGTTCAAGTGTGAGGACTCCAGACTCGCCGCCCTCACTGGCGATCCGGCTGTGACAGCGATGACACTATGTTACAAGCGCACCGTGGCAGCCAGAATTGCACAGGAGGTGGCTACAGTCTTAGAGGAGAATGGGGGCACCACTTCACGACCTGATCAGGACTCTCCACGGTGTCCTCACCCCTCTTACAGAGTCTTACCTGTCCCTCCTGGTCCATGTCCCGATGTTCGCCTCTGTCCGTCTTCGCCGCGCGTCTAGCGGCCACTGCTTGCTCCTGCTGTCTTCCTTCACTTCCTGGTACTGGCTTTGCTGGTCATGTGACTGGGATGCTCCATCTGTCAAAGACACCTTCCCTCTTGTAGTTGAGGCTTGTGCTAGATGTTGGTGGAGCTCTGTGAATTGATTTGGAGTGTATTAGGGTTAACACTCTTGTTATTAGTTTGATGATGCTCCTACATGTATCAACCTGTATGGGCCTTTGTCAGGGAGTATCATATATGCCTGTCAACATCACAACCTGTTTTGTGCAAAGCAACAAAGATATGGACACTTGTCACAACTGCGGCATTGGATAAACTTAAAGAACGCACAACCACTAAACACTGTATAAAGACTATATTACTGAGGGTCATCACAGATACTGAGTGCAAACTGTGGGAAAAAAAAAACAAAATCAGTACCACAGCACCTAAAGTACAAAGCCCTCTGCACCAAACAGCAAAATGGCAAGCAACGTGGCAGCTGCTATGAAGAATTCTACTTCAACTGCCTCCATAATGCAAACGCAAGGCATCTTCAATTGCAATGCAAATCACACAGATGACAGTCCTTTTCTAGCAAATCACTGCAGGCAACAAGAAAGTGCCCAAAACACATCGACCCAGACAGGTCTACAATTGAGCTATGGTATTCAAATGCCTGTATCAAATATTTTCATCATGAATACTGAATAAAACCTCAGTCATGGTCTTCTTAAGTTAAAATAAAGTAAAATAAGGTTAGGTGAGCTAAGATACTTTAGAGATTTTTAAAATCACAATTGTTACACTAATGGATATGGGTACAACAAAAAGTAGTTTAATGTGTGGCCAATCAAAATAATTTCTCATGGCCACAAGGGGGTGACAATTTAAGAATATTGAGATTAAAGAAATATTGTCTGAATGAAAATATCATTAATGATAAAAGGTGATTTTAACCATAGTGAATAGTACAGTGAATATATTTTATAGTAAGAAATAGATGAAATAGGTTTGAACATATTAGTTAAATGTGTAGATAATTTAAGAAATAATGTTTTGTATATATATATGTTTATATAGATATACTGTATATATTTGTGTTTTACTGCAAGATTATGAGTCATTGTGATCTGAACAGGTTTAAGGCTATAAATGAAGTTGGGTATGTGATTGAGAACTCTTTTGGTCACTTGGACACTGGAATTCACAGGTGTGCTTACAGTTAGATTGAAATCAAGCTCCAGAATACCTTTGGCAATCATAAAACTGGTTTGTCTATTGTCCAGTATAGGCCAAGCTAGGGATCTTAGATTAACTATTACAATAAGAGATCACATCCATTGATAAAACATGGTCTACACCACTTCAGGCAAAACGTGTCAATACAACAGAACTTTAGATGAAAAGACATTCTGAATTTTACAATACTCTCCATGCTTGAGGCAGAGTGGGCACCACACGTTTCATGACACCATGCCTTCTTGAGCAGGACAAGGCAGCTCAGTTCAAGGTTTGTTGTATGATACCGTGGAATGTAAATGGCAAACCTATAATTATCTTTTGCATTGAAAACCCTATGAGAATATACCAGCAGATGGTTAAGTTATAGGTATATATACATGAGTTCAGTGAGAGAGAAGTCAGGAGTTGGGAAGGAGAAGGAGAGAAGATGCGGAGTTAAGAAGAAGCTAAGTTCAGGAGGAGGGATGTCCACACATAAGAAATATTAGGATGGTAAATATGTACTTGCAAGTATAAACTTTATGTTAATAATTGTCTAAGTTTATGAATTGTGTTTTGTTATGTTTGTTCTTTAATTAAGGAAGCATAAATATTATTAGCATATATGTCACCACTGTGTGTATCTTATTCGGTATGATTTTGCCTGTAAATAAATAATCAGATGGTTAGAGCGGTAATCTCAAGCCTGAACTCTCTTTAAGGAATCATAACTTCATAATTTCATAAGTCATATGTATAAGGACTGCATATATGTATCAGCCAATTAGTTTGTAAGCCTGACACAATACAGTTGCAGATATATATTATAAACACATATTAATTAAAATATATCCATATATTAATAATCATATATGATATATTAAATATTAATATTATTAATATAATTTATAAATATGATTCCATAATTCAATAGTGGCCAGAGTTGGGAGCGTAGACATTAGCGAAAGTGACTTCTTCATGGCCTAGTTTACCTTTCAGAAGGAGATGTCGGCCTTCAGGGTCAGATTTAATCTCCGATAATACAAAAGGAAAGGATGGGTGAAGTAAAATAGCAACACCATTTCTCTTGGAAACGTTATTAGAGTAATATACAGTTGGGTAATGTTTAGAAGCCAGGGAAGGGTGGCCACTGGATTTCAGGTGGATTTCTTGTAGAAAAATGCAGTTGCCATGGAGGCGTTTCAAGGAGTGGAACAAATGAGAGCATTTTTGTGGGGTATTGAGGCCCTTAACATTAATGGAAATACATTTGAAGGGCATGGCGAAATGAGTGAAAAAAAAATTGGGAATGGACTCTGCTAATAGAGCAAGATTCCAACAAATACAAGGGTTAGAAAAGGGACAGCGAATGTAACTTGGACTGCCAAGAGGTATGACTGGCCGCTACCACAACTGAGCTCTATAAAAGAGGTGAGCTCGAGGGTGGGATTCAGTAAACGAGAACGATGCCCGAATAAGAAAATTAATTTACACAGCTTCAAAAGCAATAATCCCCAAAAGTTGGGGTGGTGAGGCCTGGTGGAATACCTACTTTTCCCACCCAGAGCATAGATAACGAAAAAAAGTAAGAAAAATATGTGATTACTGAAAACAGTTAAGCCGAACTTCGACTCAATTAAATAGACATTTACCACATCTAAAGTCTAAGATATAGCATGTTGTAGGCATAAATTATGTCAAAACATCTAGAAAAACAGTAAACAGATAATATATTCTCAAACAAGTCAAACTGTAATACACATAGCTAACCAGAACCAACAATATGAAATGACAATCAAAAAGTAAACACGACCATGATAGCAACAATTCCAGGTCAGGAAATCTGGGGCTTGGACTACCGGTCGAGGGGGATCAGTTGAGGAATGTAGTTGGAGCTTGCGTAGGAAGTCTTTCCCCTCAGCCAAAGTCCTCAGAGAGTATGGTTTCCCTTTAACATCTACCAGTAGATGAAACAAGAACCCCCATTTGTATTTATATCCATGTTCTCTCAGGAGCACAGTCACCGTGCGCAAGTCTCTCCTTTCAGCAATAGTTGAGGGAGCTGAGTCCTGAAAAATTTGAAGTTTGGACCGTCCAAAGATAATGCAAGAGGAGGATCTGCTAGCCATAGTGATCATGTTCTTGGTTTTAAAGGAGAGCAACTTGAGGACAATGTCTCTGGGAGGTTCAGTGTCCTTTGATTTGGGCCTCAGGGTTCTGCGAGCTCTCTCAATTTGAAAAGTAGACACATCCTCCGAGGGGAGAAGATGTTAGAAGAGTCGAATGAGATAGGGTTCAATTTCACTCGCCACTAAGGTTTCGGGGACATTGCGAATACGAATGTTATTACATTTCTCTCGATTTTCTAAATCTTAGGTTATATCCCTCAGAAGATCTAGTTCATTATAATAGTTGTTCATGTCCATGGAAAAATATCATGGTCCTCCTGGACTTTATCCACACGGGTCTCGAGAGTGGTAGTACGAGAGGAACGGTCTGTCATATCAGCTTTAAGTTCGCAGACAGCTTTCTGAAGGGCAGTGGTGAAGGAGTCCTTAAGGTCCATTATAAGGGCCTGCAGGTTTGAATATCACCCCTAGTGGCAGGTGATGTTTGATCCATTCCAGATGACGGCAAGGGGCTTTTAGGTGAGGGAGGAGAAAGTTTCTTTCCTTGGTGAAGGAATTGATGGGATATCTTAACTTGTGTTGAACTTCAGCTCATAGTACAATAGGGTAACTGTGCAGCTAGTGCACATAGAATACAGAGAAGTGGCGAGGAGGTATCCACTCAAATATACTTGAGCTCCTGGTCGGATAATACATTATTTTGGGCAGCATTACCAGGCGGTGGACAATGCGGAGGGGGGAAAAAAGCACAGAGTCCCAGCACGCACCGCTCACTGGAGTGCGGGGTGACTATATCTGAAACAAAAGATGTGGCGTGGGTCAGGTGCTAATAATAAATCCAGCCTAGCAGAGAGCCGGAGTCGTTTAATAGAAATGTGAAGGTGAGGTAACACTCAGTGGAAGCTAGGAAAGCTTAAGACCAGACTCCGGATTGTTTACAGCCTGAAAGAGTACAGGTGCTGCAACATGTTAAAGTGTCAAAATAAAACTAGCAATTAAGCAATATTCAGGGAGGCACGATCCTGAGTGGGACAAGTGAGTACTAGGAAAGCATACAGACAGTAATGATTGCCAGGGGAGAGTGAGCCACCAACTCTAGCAAGAATGTACAGCCCAGGGGTCAGTTGAGCAGGTAGGGTGAGGTGACTGGGGGAAAATCTGGGCACATATGGGGAGTGCTTAACTTCAGCTCTGTGGTCACACACTCGGCCGGGGAGGGGGGGTTAGAGCAAACAAAGCCACCCTCCTTTCAGATGCCGGGGAGAGAGCCCTGCTGGAATTAACAGAGGCTCCGGCTGACTGGAAGCAGGTGGCACCAGCGGGACACAGCTGCCAGGTACAGGGGCACTGCGGGTGCTTGATGTCCAGACAGTGCTGGATAGATGGTACCTTAATGGAGCTGTGAGCTCCAGCGACGATATCTCCCCCCCCCCCCCCGCTAGATGCCGTGTGGCTGCAGTGCACGCAGTCTCATGGAAAAAGTAGCTCTTGCAGAGGAGGATACAGACACTGGGAGCTGGGTAGATGACATCAGGACAGCGCAGGGGGGACAGATGATAGTGCCGGTCCGCAGGGTCCTGCAGTCGCACTTCCGGAAGGTCCGAGCAGCGGTAGCAATCCAGGTCCCGGAGTCCAATGCAGGAGGTAGGCCACAACCTGCAGAGCAGCCTAATGCCACTCCCGGTTCTGTGAGCACTACCTTCCGCATCTAGGATGTGTCCAGAGTGCTGGGGGGTGTAAGTAAAAGGTTTCGGGTTGCAGCCAGCAATATAACAGGGGTTATTTTGAGCTTGTTCAGCAGAGCCCTGGTGCTGCACGTCTCCACCTAATGGCTGCCAGGCCACGCCCCCACCAAAGCTCGCCTCTTTTTATACATTTGTTTCTTGACCTTCTCATTAAGCCACATCGGTTTGGATTTACTATTCCTGTTTTAGTTAACCTTGGGAATGAACAAATGAGTGTACTTATTGAGCTCAGTTGTAAAAACATCCCACATTTCAGCCGTATTCCTACCATGAAAAACAATTACCCAATTGATATCCTTCATTGCTTGTTTCAGCAAGTTGAAATTAGCTTTCATAAAGTTAAAAGTCTTAGTTATACCCTTATAATGTTGTTTTTTGGAAGCTGATATCAAATGTGACCATATTATGAACGCTATTTCACAAGATTTCCCCTACTTTAGCATTTGATATTATCTCCGTATTATTAGTTAGTACTAGGTCCAGTATAGTCCCATGTCTAGTTGGTTCCTCGATTACCTGGGACAAGTAATGATCTTTTAGCATGTTTAAAAACCTGTTTCCCCTAGCTGTATTTACTGTTTCGGTGTTCCAATTTATGTCCGGGTAATTAAAGTCCCCTATGATAATTACCTCCCCCATTCCTGCAGCTTTTTTGATTTTCTGTTTCTGTTTTTTTGTAATTCGTCAGACACACAAATATCTGGTGGTTTGTAGCATGTCCCTATTAAAAACTTTTTGGTATCTTTACCCCCACTTGAAATCTCAACCCATAATGACTCCACGTTATCTACAGTCCCCTCGTACATAACCCCCTTTACATAAGGTTTTAAGAATGGCTTAACATAAAGACAAACACCCCCTCCTTTTTTATTAATCATATCTCTCCTGAAGAGGGTGTACCCCTCTATGTTTGCTGCTCAGTCCGGGGAATCGTCCCATCATGTCTCTGTAATGCCTATGATATCATATTGGTCATTAAGTGCAATTCTTTCTAATTCCCCCATTTTACTTGTTAGGCTTCTTGCTTTTGCAAGCATACACTTAAGTTTAGTACTTCCTGAACTGCAAGTTTAGTTGCAGACGTTTCCTTAGGAAGTTGAGTTTTCCTTAATTCACCATTGCTATTTTTCTCCTTCCCCCCTCTCCCTCTCCATCCCATTATACTTTATACATTCATCTTTTCTACTATCTCTACTTGTCCCACTAATTCTTTCTTGTCCCTCTCACCAGGCACCTAGTTTAAGAACTCCTCCAACCTTCTAACCATCCTACCCCCCAGTACTGCTGCCCCCTCCTGATTCACGTGCAATCCATCGCGACAAAAAAGATGGTGCCTGACTGAGTCTGCCCAGTGTTCCAAACAAGTCTCTAAGCCATACATTAACCTCCCTAATCTCCCTCTGCCTCCCTGGACTTGCGCGTGGCACGGGTAATATTTCAGAGAATATTACCCTAGATGTCCTTGCCTCTAGGTCTTTCTCGACCCCTCCCAACAGTCTTTCTATCCAGTCTGCAATGTGATGTACCCGAACACCCGGGAGACAACAGACTGTACGGCGATCACGGTCCCGGTAGCAGATTGCCCTGTCTGCCTTCCTGATGATAGAATTCCCTACCACCACAATCGGACTAGTTACTTTGCTTTCTCTTATCCCCTTTGCGTCGGAGGGACCACTCCTCCAGCTGCTAGAGGGAATGGTATTATCCAGCTCCATCATTTCCTCACTGCCATCCCCAGAATCTTCGTCCAATTGGGCAAATTTATTGGGGTTTGGCAGATCGGAGATGTCATGTCTCCCCCTCTTCTTCTTCCTTTACCTGGTTGTCCTCATCCTCCTCTACCGGTGTCCCCCCCTGCAACTCCTCCACCATTCTATGTAAGCTTTGCTCAAGATTGTGAATATCCCTCAGTCGCGTTACGGTTTGCTCTAGATAAGTTAACTGGGCTCCAGAGCAAGCGTTCGCACACACCTTGCACAGATGTATTCACACTGGGATGGTTGCTCCACATGTGCATACATCTTGTACAACAGTGTTAACTATTCTGCTGGCACTTGGAGATGACATCATCTCCAATCGCCAGGGATCCGGCTCCGTAAACGGGAACTAGTCCGGATAACCCAGGTCACCCATTTACACTGCTTCATTACCCAGGTCCTTCCCATGTCCAACCATAGTCGCTATCTGGTTGGATTCCCTAGTCATTGGACCAGGGTTATTTTTAGGGACCCCTTTTATACTGAGCCATGACCTAGATTGCTAAAAGGGGTATGAGAGTGAGCTGAAGAATTCCTGATGAGGGCCTCTAAGTTGGCTTCACAATCTGTTACTTATGATTTTGGTATGCAAGTTTCAATGGGGGGTATTAAATTGTTTGAAAAGTCAGTCGGGTGTCTGTTTTTTCCTATCTAATAGACAGGAAAAAACAGACACCCAACCAACTTTTCAAACATTTGAATTCCCCCTATGTCTCTGCATTGGTGGAGGCTAGCCTGAATACACACCACTGGAGAGCAATCACTGAGTCTATAGGCTTTATTTACGAAGCAGTGGCTTATCTGACGCTTTCCAGCGGGTTGGGGGTGAAAATTTAAAACAGCACTGGTGTGGTTTACACTGATTGCGAGTGCCGTTTTAAATTTTCACCTCCAACCCATCTGGGAAGCGGCGGCTTACAAAAAGTCCTGGCTTCGTAATTGAACCCCATTGTATATACAGGTCAGATTACCAATTTATTGTCTTGGTATGCCTAATTTGTCACAGCAACCTCGGAGATGCCTGTTTGTCATTCTATCTCTGTGCAAGCCTGATTTGCAACCTGTTCTTGGGCCAGTATTTACTAAAAATCCGAGTTTGGTCGATTTGTGTTTTTTTTTCTAAGTCCCAATCCGGGAATTTACTAAGCACCAATCTCGGCAGTGTCTGGTCTATTCGTAATGGTTTGAATGACAACGTCCCGAAATACGAATGAATAGACCATAGGTCAAACGCGGCTGTTATTTCATAGAATACGGCCATTCACTATTCATTCGTATTTGGGTGTTAGTTTCTAAGTGCTCAAGTGCGGGTCTGTTTTTTTTCGAATCGTTAAAAAAAGCAGCAAAAAAATAGACCTGCTTTTTCCAGTCGAGTTTGGATAACCATGCACGGATCAGTGAGATCTGTGCATGGTTATCTATGGGAAAGGGTCTGTTTAGTTTAAAATCAGAAAAAAAATTTGCGTGGGGTCCCCCCTCCTAATCATAACCAGCCTCGGGCTCTTTGAGCCGATCCTGGTTGAAAAAATATGGGGTAAAAAATGACAGGGGTTCCCCCATATTTAATCAACCAGCACCGGGCTCTGCGCCTGGTCCTGGTTCCAAAAATACGGGGGACAAAAAGCGTAGGGGTCCCCCGTATTTCTGAAACCAGCACCGGGCTCCACTAGCTGGGGAGATAATGCCACAGCCGGGGGACACTTTGATATCGGTCCCTGCGGCCGTGTCATTAAAACCCCAACTAGTCACCCCTGGCCGGGGTACCCTGGAGGAGTGGGGACCCCTTCAATCAAGGGGTCCCCCCCCTCCAGCCACCCAAGGGCCAGGGGTGAAGCCCGAGGCTGTCCCCCCATCCAAGAACGGCGGATGGGGGGCTGATAGCCTTTTTAAAAAAATGTGAATATTGTTTTTAGTAGCAGTACTACAAGTCCCAGCAAGCCTCCCCCGCAAGCTGGTACTTGGAGAACCACAAGTACCAGCATGCGGTGGAAAACCGGGCCCGCTGGCACCTGTAGTACTACTACTAAAAAATACCCCAATAAAAACAGGAGACACACACCTTGAAAGTATAAGTTTATTACATACATGCACACCTCCAAACATACATACTTACCTATGTTCACACGAGGGTCGGTCCTCTTCTCCATGTAGAATCCATGGGGTACCTGTGGAAAAAATTATACTCACATAATCCAGTGTAGATCGGTCCTCTTCTGTTCTCTGTATAATCCACGTACTTGTCAAAAAAATAAAATGCAAACCCGACCACGCACTGAAAGGGGCCCCATGTTTTCACATGGGACCCCTTTCCCCGACTGCCAGGACCCCCCCCTGACTCCTGTCTAAGAGGGTTCCTTCAGCCAATCAGGGAGCGCCACGTCGTGGCACCCTCCTGATTGGCTGTGTGCTCCTGTAGTGTCTGTCAGGCAGCACACGGCAGTGATACAATGTAGCGCCTATGGCTCCATTGTAACCAATGGTGGGAACGTTGTGGTCAGCGGTTGACCGAAAGTAACCTCACCGCTGACCACAAAGTTCCCGAGATTCGTATTCTATATAAGGAGCCGCGCGTCGCCGCCATTTTTGACTCGTGCATTGGAGATGATCGTGAGAGGACGTGGCTGGCGTCCTCTCAGTTTCTATGTTCAGTGTGCTGCAAATATCTGTGCTCAGTGTGCTGCAAATATCTGTGCTCAGTGTGCTGCAAATATCTGTGCTCAGTGTGCTAATTGCTTTATTGTGGGGACTGGGGACCAGCAGTATTATATAGTAGGAGGACAGTGCAGAGATTTGCTGACCAGTGACCACCAGTATACGTTCTCTGCCTGAAAAACGCTCCATATCTGTGCTGCATTGTAGTATATAGTAGGAGGACAGTGCAGAATTTTGCTGACCACCAGTATATATATAGCAGTACGGTACAGTAGTCCACTGCTCTACCTCTTTGTCGTCAAGTATACTATCCCATCCATACCTGTGGTGCATTTAAGTTTTGCACAGTATATATATAGTAGGAGGACAGTGCATAATTTTGCTGACCACCAGTTTATAATATATAGCAGTACGCTAAGTAGGCCACTGCTCTACCTACCTCTGTGTCGTCAAGTATACTATCCATCCATACCTGTGGTGCATTTAAGTTTTGCACAGTATATATATAGTAGGAGGACAGTGCAGAATTTTGCTGACCACCAGTATATATATAGCAGTACGGTACAGTAGTCCACTGCTCTACCTCTTTGTCGTCAAGTATACTATCCCATCAATACCTGTGGTGCATTTAAGTTTTGCACAGTATATATATATAGTAGGAGGACAGTGCATAATTTTGCTGACCACCAGTATATAATATATAGCAGTACGCTAAGTAGGCCACTGCTCTACCTACCTCTGTGTCGTCAAGTATACTATCCATCCATACCTGTGGTGCATTTAAGTTTTGCACAGTATATATATAGTAGGAGGACAGTGCATAATTTTGCTGACCACCAGTATATAATATATAGCAGTACGGTACAGTAGGCCACTGCTCTACCTACCTCTGTGTCGTCAAGTATACTATCCCATCCATACCTGTGGTGCATTTAAGTTTTGCACAGTATATATATATATAGTAGGAGGACAGTGCATAATTTTGCTGACCACCAGTATATAATATATAGCAGTACGCTAAGTAGGCCACTGCTCTACCAACCTCTGTGTCGTCAAGTATACTATCCATCCATACCTGTGGTGCATTTAAGTTTTGCACAGTATATATATACTAGGAGGCCAGTGCATAATTTTGCTGACCACCAGTATATAATATATAGCAGTACGGTACAGTAGGCCACTGCTCTACCTACCTCTGTGTCGTCAAGTATACTATCCATCCATACCTGTGGTGCATTTAAGTTTTGCACAGTATATATATAGTAGGAGGACAGTGCATAATTTTGCTGACCACCAGTATATAATATATAGCAGTACGGTACAGTAGGCCACTGCTCTACCTACCTCTGTGTCGTCAAGTATACTATCCATCCATACCTGTGGTGCATTTCAGTTGTGCGCAGTATATATAGTAGTAGGCCATTGCTATTGATATATTACTGGCATATAATTCCACACATTAAAAATTGGAGAACAAAAATGTGGAGGGTAAAATAGGGAAAGATCAAGATCCACTTCCACCTCGTGCTGAAGCTGCTGCCACTAGTCATGGCCGAGACGGTGAAATGCCATCAACGTCGTCTGCAAAGGCCGATGCCCAATGTCATAGTAGAAAGCATGTAAAATCCCAAAAAATAAAGCTCAGTAAAATGACCCAAAAATCTAAATCAAAATCGTCTGAGGAGAAGCATAAACTTGCCAATGTGCCATTTACGACACGGAGTGGCATGGAACGGCTGAGGGCCTGGCCTATGTTCATGGCTAGTGGTTCAGCTTCACATGAGGATGTAAGCACTCATCCTCCTGCTAGAAAACTTAACAGAGTTAAGATGGCAAAAGCACAGCAAAGAACTGTGCGTTCTTCTAAATCACAAATCCCCAAGGAGAGTCCAATTGTGTTGGTTTCGGTGCCTGACCTTCCTAACACTGGACAGGAAGAGGTGGCGCCTTCCACCATTTGCATGCCCCCCTGCAAGTGCTGGAAGGAGCACCCGCAGTCCAGTTCCTGACAGTCAAATTGAAGATGTCACTGTTGAAGTACACCAGGATGAGGATATGGGTGTTGTTGGCGCTGGGGAGGAAATTGACAAGGAGGATTCTGATGGTGAGGTGGTTTGTTTAAGTCAGGCACCCGGGGAGACACCTGTTGTCCGTGGGACGAATATGGCCATTGCCATGCCTGGTCAATATACCAAAAAATCACTTCTTTGGTGTGGAATCATTTCAACAGAAATGCGGACAACTGGTGTCAAGCCGTGTGTTGCCTTTGTCAAGCTGTAATAAGTAGGGGTAAGGACGTTAACCACCTAGTAACATCCTCCCTTATACGTCACCTGGAGCGCATTCATCAGAAGTCATTGACAAGTTCAAAAACTTTGGGTGACAGCGGAAGCAGTCCACTGCCAACTAAATCCCTTCCTCTTGTAACCAAGCTCCTGCAAACCACACCACCAACTCCCTCAGTGTCAATTTCCTCCTTAGACAGGAAAGCCAATAGTCCTGAAGGCCATGTCACTGTCAAGTCTGACGAGTCCTCTCCTGCCTTGGATTCCTCCGATGCATCCTTGAGTGTAACGCCAACTGCTGCTGGCGCTGCTGTTGTTGCTGCTAGGAGTCGATCGTCATCCCAGAGGGGAAGTCGGAATACCACTTGTACTACTTCCAGTAAGCAATTGACTGTCCAACAGTCCTTTGCGAGGAAGATGAAACATCACAGCAGTCATCCTGCTGCAAAGCGGATAACTCAGGTCTTGGCAGCCTGGGTGGTGAGAAACGTGTTTCCGGTATCCACCGTTAATTCACAGGGAACTAGAGAATTGATTGAGGTACTGTTACCCGGTACCAAATACCATCTAGGTTCCATTTCTCTAGGCAGGCGATACCGAAAATGTACACAGACGTCAGAAAAAGAGTCACCAGTGTCCTAAAAAATGCAGTTGTACCCAATGTCCAATTAACCACGGACATGTGGACAAGTGGACCAGGGCAGACTCAGGACTATATGACTGTGACAGCCCACTGGGTAGATGTATTGCCTCCCGCAGCAAGAACAGCAGCGGCGGCAGCAGTAGCAGCATCTCGCAAATGCCAACTCGTTCCTAGGCAGGCTACGCTTTGTATCACTGCTTTCCATAAGAGGCACACAGCTGACAACCTCTTACGGAAACTGAGGAACATCATCGCAGAATGGCTTACCCAATTGGACTCTCCTGGGGATTTGTGACATCGGACAACGCCACCAATATTGTGCGTGCATTACATCTGGGCAAATTCCAACACGTCCCATGTTTTGCACATACATTGAATTTGGTGGTGCAGAATTATTTAAAAAACGACAGGGGCGTGCAAGAGATGCTGTCGGTGGCCCGAAGAATTGCGGGCCACTTTCGGCATTCAGCCACCACGTGCCAAAGACTGGAGCACCAGCAAACACTCCTGAACCTGCCCTGCCATCATCTGAAGCAAGAGGTGGTAACGAGGTGGAATTCAACCCTCTATATGCTTCAGAGGATGTAGGAGCAGCAAAAGGCCATTCAAGCATATACAGCTACCTACGATATAGGCAAAGGAGGGGGAATGCACCTGACTCAAGTGCAGTGGAGAATGATTTCAACGTTGTGCATGGTTCTGCAACCCTTTGAACTTGCCACACGTGAAGTCAGTTCAGACACTGCCAGCCTGAATCAGGTCATTCCCCTCATCAGGCTTTTGCAGAAGAAGCTGGAGAGATTGAAGGAGGAGCTAAAACAGAGCGATTCCGCTAGGCATGTGGGACTTGTGGATGGAGCCCTTAATTCGCTTAACCAGGATTCACGGGTGGTCAATCTGTTGAAATCAGAGCACTACATTTTGTCCACCGTGCTCGATCCTAGATTTAAAACCTACGTGGTATCTCTCTTTTATGCAGACACAAGTCTGCAGAGGTTCAAAGACCTGCTGGTGAGAAAATTGTCAAGTCAAGTGGAACGTGACCCGTCAACAGCTCCTCCTTCACATTCTCCCGCAACTGGGGCTGCGAGGAAAAGGCTAAGAATTCCGAGCCCACCCGCTAGCGGTGATGCAGGGCAGTCTGGAGCGAGTGCTGACATCTGGTCCGGACTGAAGGACCTGCCAACGATTACTGACATGTCGTCTACTGTCACTGCATATGATTCTGTCACCATTGAAAGAATGGTGAAGGATTATATGAGTGACCACATCCAAGTAGGCACGTCAGACAGTCCGTATGTATACTGGCAGGAAAAAGAGGCAATTTGGAGGCCCTTGCACAAACTGGCTTTATTTTACCTAAGTTGCCCCCCCTCCAGTGTGTACTCCGAAAGAGTGTTTAGTGCAGCCGCTCACCTTGTCAGCAATCGGCGTACGAGGTTACTTCCAGAAAATGTGGAGAAGATGATGTTCATCAAAATGAATTATAATCAATTCCTCCGTGGAGACATTCACCAGCAATTGCCTCCAGAAAGTACACAGGGACCTGAGATGGTGGATTCCAGTGGGGACGAATTAATAATCTGTGAGGAGGGGGATGTACACAGTGAAAGGGGTGAGGAATCGGACGATGAGGAGGAGGTGGACATCTTGCCTCTGTAGAGCCAGTTTGTGCAAGGAGAGATTGATTGCTTCTTTTTTGGTGGGGGCCCAAACTAACCAGTCATTTCAGTCACAGTTGTGTGGCAGACCCTGTCGCTGAAATGATGGGTTTGTTAAAGTGTGCATGTCCTGTTTATACAACATAAGGGTGGGTGGGAGGGCCCAAGGACAATTCCATCTTGCACATCTTTTTTCTTTGATTTTTCTTTGCATCATGTGCTGTTTGGGGACTATTTTTTTGAAGTGCCATCCTGTCTGACACTGTAGTGCCACTCCTAGATGGGCCAGGTGTTTGTGTCGGCCACTTGGGTCGCTTAGCTTAGTCACACAGCTACCTCATTGCGCCTCTTTTTTTCTTTGCATCATGTGCTGTTTGGGGACTATTTTTTTTGAA
Organism: Pseudophryne corroboree; assembly: GCF_028390025.1. Classification (NCBI taxonomy): domain Eukaryota; kingdom Metazoa; phylum Chordata; class Amphibia; order Anura; family Myobatrachidae; genus Pseudophryne; species Pseudophryne corroboree. The sequence goes on from NC_086451.1 coordinate 296,999,811, forward strand.
GTGCCATCCTGTCTGACACTGCAGTGCCACTCCTAGATGGGCCAGGTGTTTGTGTCGGCCACTTGGGTCGCTTAGCTTAGTCACACAGCTACCTCATTGCGCCTCTTTTTTTCTTGCATCATGTGCTGTTTGGGGACTATTTTTTTGAAGTGCCATCCTGTCTGACACTGCAGTGCCACTCCTAGATGGGCCAGGTGTTTGTGTCGGCCACTTGGGTCGCTTAGCTTAGTCACACAGCTACCTCATTGCACCTCTTTTTTTCTTTGCATCATGTGCTGTTTGGGGACTATTGTTTTGAAGTGCCATCCTGTCTGACACTGCAGTGCAACTCCTAGATGGGCCAGGTGCTTGTGTCGGCCACTTGGGTCGCTTAGCTTAGTCACACAGCTACCTCATTGCGCCTCTTTTTATCTTTGCATCATGTGCTGTTTGGGGAAAAAAATTTTAATCTGCCATCCTGTCTGACACTGCAGTGCCACTCCTAGATGGGCCAGGTGTTTGTGTCGGCCACTTGGGTCGTTTAGCTTAGTCATCCAACGACCTCGGTGCAAATTTTAGGACTAAAAATAATATTGTGAGGTGTGAGGTTTTCAGAATAGACTAGAAATGAGTGTAAATTATGGTTATTGAGGTTAATAATACTATGGGATCAAAATGACCCCCAAATGATATGATTTAAGCTGTTTTTGAGAGTTTTTTGTAATAAAAACACCCGAATCCAAAACACACCCGAATCCGACAAAAAAATTTCAGGGAGGTTTTGACAAAACGCGTCCGAATTGAAAACACGGCAGCGGAACCGAATCCAAAACCAAAACACAAAACCCGAAAAATTTCCGGTGCACATCACTATTTGTACAGAAGAAAACATCATCCAGTTGCCCCAGCAATATAGTAATGGTAAATTGATCTGAAAAGGTTTTCCATCTCTGCAAAATACTGTGATAGAAAAAATCTTCCTCAATGTCTAATATTGGTAAATAGACCTTGGTAATTGAACCCTAAAACAGCAATCTAGAAAATTAACAAAATATAAAAACGTACCCAGGTCATTTAAGATATTGAATAAAATCGATAACAGGGTATATACTGCAGGGACATGCGGTGAGGTAAATGGCTGAGGAGCCACTGGCTAGTACCAGAGCCAAATTTACACACAATATATGAGCCAAAGGGTTCATGTGGGCATTATACAAAGATGCAGCAATATATACTGCTGGAAATTTGGTGAATTTTGATCAGAGATGTGCGTAAACGATAGGCAGTACCTCACCTGCCATAGACTTTTTACCCCAGAGTTTTGACTATAAAAATGATTAGAATAATAGAAAGAAGATATATTCTCTGTATTTTTCCATATACTTTATATAGTCAAAACTCTGGCGTATACATTAGTATGACAGGAAAGGCTCTACATCACCTGCCTCACTTCACTGCACGTCACTGTTATACTGTAAATTAATAGAGTACTTGTTTTATTTTTTTACCATGTTTTATTCTTTTTCCACGTCGGGGAGAGATTTGGAAACAACAGGTAGGGAAGAAGAGATGAGAAATGTCGGGAGAAGATAAGAAGCAACAAGTTGGGAAGAGGAGAGGAAGAAGCAACAATTTTGAGAGGATAAAATGTGGAAGTTACAGGTTGGTAGGAGGACATGAGGAATCGACAATGCAGGAGGAGGAGATGTGAAAACTAGAGATGAGCAGGTTCGGTTCTCAGAGAACCGAACCCTACCAAACTTTGCCTTCCGAGTCCGGATCCGATCCCGGCTCGGGTTTTCCCGCCACGACTTGGAAACCCGAACGCGACAAAATTTCATCATCCCGCTGTCGGATTCTCGCGGTATTTGGATTCCATATAAGGAGCCGCTCGTCGCGGACATTTTCACTCCCGTCTCGGAGAGTGTATAGAGAGGACATGTCCTCAGTGTTCAGTGTCTGTGTGGGGGCGGGAAAGTGGTGTGGCAAGTGTTGTGCTGCTCAGTCCAGTCCAGTGTAGTCACTCAGTGTATTGTGCTGCATCAGTCCAGTCAGTCACAGTGTTGGTGTTCTCTGCTGCCATATATCCAGTGTAGCTGTATAAAGTGGTGCTGTGTTGTGCAGACTAGTCCAGTGTAGTCAGTGTATTGTGCTGCATCAGTCCAGCCAGTCACAGTGTTGGTGTTCTCTGCTGCCATATATCCAGTGTAGCTGTATAAAGTGGTGCTGTGTTGTGCAGACCAGTGGTAGTGTCCTGTGTCATCAGTAATTCCAGTGACGATATACGCTACTGCTATATGTCCACTGCTGCAGTATAATAATAATAATAACAACCACAAGTCTCTTACAGTATTGTTGTGTTGTGTTGCATCAGACCAGTGGTAGTGTCCTGTCTCATCAGTCATTCCAGTGACAATATACGCTGGTGCTATATGTCCACTGCTGCCTTATAATAATAATAATCACAAGTCCCTTACAGTATTATTGTATTGTCCTGTATCCGGCCAGTGGTAGTGTCTTGGCCATCAGCCATCAGTCATTCCTGTGCCGCATATTGTGTTATATAACTCCAAAAAATTAATGGAGAACAAAAATTTGGAGGATAAAATACAGAAAGATTAAGAACCACTTCCTCCTAGTGCTGAAGCTGCTACCACTAGCCATGACATAGACAATGAAATGCCATCAACGTCATCTGCCAAGGCCGATGCCCAATGTAATAGTAGAGGGCATGTAAAATCCAAAAAGCCAGAGTTCAGTAAAAAGAGCCAAAAAAGAAATTTAAATGGTCTGAGGAGAAATGTAAACTTGCCAATATGCCATTTACGACACGGAGTGGCAAGGAACGGCTGAGGCCCTGGCCTATGTTCATGACTAGTGGTTCAGCTTCACATGACGATGGAAGCCATCATAACTGAGGCCTTGACACTTACGTTGGTGTTAGACGTGCGCCCAGTATCCGCCATTAGTGCAGTGGGATTTAGACAATTGATGAAGGTATTGTGTCCCCGGTACCAAATCCCATCTAGATTCCACTTCACTAGGCAGGCGATAGCGAGATTTTGCCATTTAATTCCAGTGATTTGGACGTATAATTACAGTGATTTTGCCAATTAATTTCAGTGATTTATAATTATTAATTACAGTGATCTTGCCGATTTATAATTATTAATTACAGTGATCTTGCCATTTAATTGCAGTGATTTTGCCAATTAATTTCGATGATTTATAATTATTAATTACAGTGATCTTGCCAATTAATTCCAGTGATTTGGACGTATAATTCCAGTAGGAATTGTTTGTGTCACTTGGCTTAGTCATACAGCTACCTCATTGCACCTCTTCGACATCTTTGCATAAGGTGCTGTTTGGTGCCTAGTTTTTGAAAAGTGCCATCCTGTGTGACACTGCCGTATGAGTCCAGGGGTACTGCTGTATTTGTCCTGGGGTACTGCCGTATAAGTCCACAAATTGCAGATTTTTTTTTAAAGTGACTGGAGCGTGCTGGAGATGCTGTCAGTAGACTGAACTACGGCCCACTCTCGACATTCAGCCACTGCGTGACACTACTAGATGGGCCAGGTGGTTGTGTCGCTTAGCTTAGTCATACAGCAACCTCGGTGCACCTTTTTTTCTTCTTTGCATCATGTGCTGTTTGGGGACTTTTTTTTATATCTGCCCTCCTGTCTGCTAATTGTTTGTGTCGCTTGGCTTAGTCAAACAACTACCTCATTGCAATTCTTTTTCTTCTTTGCATGATGTGCTGTTTGGGGCCTTTTTTTTTTTTATATCTGCCCTCCTGTCTGCCACTGCAGTGCCACGCCTAGATGGGCCAATTGTTTGTGTCGCTTGGCTTAGTCATACAACTACCTCATTGCAATTCTTTTTCTTCTTTGCATGATGTGCTGTATGGGGCCTTTTTTTTTTTTATATCTGCCCTCCTGTCTGCCACTGCAGTGCCACGCCTACATGCAGGGGCATCTTAAGAGAGGAGGAGGCCCGTGCTCAGCCTGCTCCGTCGGGCCCCCTCCTCTCTGCCTGGAGCGCCGTAGAGTCTGAGCACTAGAGGGCTCAGACTCTACTGCGCATGCGCAGATCTCCGGGAAAATGGCGTGGCGGCCATTTTCCCTGAGATCTCTCTACTGCGCATGCGCAGAATGCCGTGAAAATGGCCGCTGGGCCATTTTCACTGTGTTCTAGCGGTGCTACGGATGCCGGCGCTGGACTTCGGAGGGGTAAGTATTTTACAAATGGGTGCAGTGTGTGCGGTGGGGTACCCCTCTGGACTCAGGGGCCCGTGTGCACCGCACACACTGCACCCATTATAGAAATGCCAGTGCCTAGATGGGCCTAATTGTTTGTGTCGCTTGGCTTAGTCATACAACTACCTCATTGCAACTCTTTTTCTTCTTTGCATCATGTGCTGTTTGGGGCCTTTTTTTTTATATCTGCCCTCCTGTCTGCCACTGCAGTGCCACGCCTAGATGGGCCTAATTGTTGGTGTCGCTTGGCTTAGTCATACAACTACCTCATTGCAATTCTTTTTCTTCTTTGCATCATGTGCTGTTTGGGGCCTTTTTTTTTATATCTGCCCTCCTGTATGCCACTGCAGTGCCACGCCTAGATGTGCCAGGTGTTTGTGCCGCACACTTGTGTCGCTTAGCTTAGATCATCCAGCAACTTCTGTGCAACCTTTTGGCCTAAAAACAATATTGTGAGGTGTGAGGTGTTCAGAATAGACTGGAAATGAGTGGAAATTAATGTTATTGAGGTTAATAATACCGTAGGAGCAAAATTTCCTCCAAATTCTGTGATTTTAGTTGTTTTGTTTTTTTCAAAGATCATACAGATCCAAAACCAAAACACGAAAGGGTGGTTTTGGCAAAACCAAGCCAAAACCAAAACACGAAAGTGGAATTAGAACCAAAACCAAAACACAAAACACGAAAAGTACCCGCCGCACATCTCTAAGAACATATGAAGAGAGTCTGTGAATGTCAGTTACACGTTTAAGCCCTTTAGTGTGAAGAAGAAATTTAAAACAATACTTCCCTTAATACTTCATATATGCATCCACTCTTAATAGAGTTCCATATGCAAGGAAACAGAAAAATAGCATATAGTGTAGTATATTTGTATAGGGAAAATTTAATACATAAATTAAAGATAAATAAAACAAATATCACACATTTAAAACATGTCTTTTTCTCAAAGTTCCCAATGGAGGGTAATAGGGTGGAGGATTACCAGAAACAAAGTGTTAGTGGGCGTTTAAGATGTAACCTTAGGGCAACTGGCTCCGGAACCTGGTTCCCTCGTCCACGACACCGTCGTCTGGTCAGCCTTTCACCTGGGTTAAGTCCGGTAGGTGCTCCACTCTCCTGCTGCTACGCGTTTCGGGAATGTCCCTTCATCAGGCAGTTGCCCTAAGGTTACATCTTAAACGCCCACTAACACTTTGTTTCTGGTAATCCTCCACCCTATTACCCTCCATTGGGAACTTTGAGAAAAATACATGTTTTAAATGTGTGATATTTGTTTTATTTATCTTTAATTTATGTATTAAATTTTCCCTATACAAATATACTACACTATATGCTATTTTTCTGTTTCCTTGCATATGGAACTCTATTAAGAGTGGATGCATATATGAAGTATTAAGGGAAGTATTGTTTTAAATTTCTTCTTCACGCTAAAGGGCTTAAACGTGTAACTGACATTCACAGATCTAGCGCACCCTGTTGTACCTATTCCATACACATCTACATGTTCACTCTGGTATAGGGGAATACCATTGGTGCAAACGGGGCTTGCTGCTCACAATCTGAATTGGCGCCACATAAGTTCTTTAAACCTTCCTATTATCAATATGAAGAGAGTCCTTCACAGACTATTCTATTGGTGATTTCTGGGCAGTAACTGGTGGTGACCTTGTCATCCCACAGATGTGACCTCACATTATCTTAAGCTAGCAAGCAGACTTCAGATGTGTCCGACTCAGGTCCTGCCCCATTATATACAAATATTTGTGCTTATTGCTCAATGTCAGTGAAGCAGCAATTTTAACCCGTAAAGCACTCTGTTGTGTTCCACTTGTTAAAAAATAATCTCATGCCAGTGTTAACAATTTTCAAAGCAACATACTGTGCTGTATTACCAAATGCTAGATCTCAGCGCATAGAGAACAAGTCCAAATAGATGTCCCATGGTACTTTAGGCAAGATTGTGCTCATTAGTAGTGTGTAATAAAGCATGCTCAAGCAAATGCAACAGTGTAAAGTCATCCCCTTGTCACAGAGCAGCAATACACATGTGTAATCAGCAGCTCCAATTGTGACTATGCAGTCGTATTATCGCAAATGTAAGTAAGTCTCTGTACAAAGTCAGTGGTAGAAATCACAATGTATCTTTACCACAGTGATAGTTCACAGATGATCATTAACAGGTTCCTCCAGTCTGCACCCCCAGTCACTAATAAAAACTAGCTTGCGAGCAGGGCCTTCCTACCTCTATGTCTGTCTGTGTCTTTGCCCAGTTTTGTTTTGTAACTGTTGTTCTAATTGTAAAGTGCAATGGAATATTCTGCGCTATATAAGAAACTGCTAATAAATAATAAATAAATGGCTCTGTCAGACAATGTACCAGCAGTAACAGCCCTCGTCCTACCACATTCCACCAACCGATAATATTGACAGATTCACCAGAGGAAGTACTGTAGGTGCTAGTTCCAGGTAAATGTATTTATATGGCCCTTATTCAACCAGTATTGCTTGACTCAGCTGAATAATTAGCTTCCCTGGTCACCATGGTAACAAGTATAAACATAAATTCTCCTCTTCATTTCCTATGCTCAGCATCAGAAATACATGATATGTGCATTTTCTTGTAACTACCATATGGTGAAGTAAACAATTTAGTTTCTCTTATTACATCAGGAACAGGCATACAGATATAGCAGTAAAAAATCTGGGGTATAGTTTTGCTAGAGATTGTGGTTCGGTTTTCCTGAAATACGAACACACACGAACTTAGGGGTTACGAGTCGAATCGAGTCCCAGTTCGGAATCACTTTCGAGTTCAGGTCTAGTATTTCTGAACTTGGACTTAAAAACCGAACTCTGGTATTGGATTGAATGTAAACAGGTCCAAAAGACACGATATTCGCTGCTTTATTGGTTTTTATTTAAATCCATTTTTATTGATTTTAAAGAAGTCCAAAACCGAATTTGCACCAAAACACTTGAAGGAGATTTTGCCATAACCAAAACATAATGATGAATTAGAACTAGAGATGTGCTGCGGACACTTTTTGTGTTTTGTGTTTTGGTTTTGGATCTGGATTGGTTTTGCCTAAACCACCCTTTTGGTTTTGGTTCTGGATGATTTTTGAAAAAACATAAAGACAGCTAAAATCACAGAATTTGGGGGTAATTTTGATCCTACGGTATTATTAACCTCAATAACATTTATTTCCACTCATTTCCAGTCTATTCTGAACACCTCACACTATTGTTTTTAGGCCAAAAGATTGCACCGTGGTAGCTGGATGACTAAGCTAAGCGATACAAATGTGCGGCACAAACACGTGGCCCATCTAGGAGTGGCACTGCAGTGACAGACAAGATGGCAGTTTTACAAAATAGGCCCCAAAGAGCACATAATGCAAAGACAAAAAAAAAAAAGACTGCAACGAGGTAGCTGGTGACTGAGCTAAGCGACAGAAGTGGGCGGCACAAACACCTGGCCCGTATAGGAGTGGCACTGCAGTGGCAGACAGGATGGCAGTTTTAAAAACTAGGCCCCAAAGCTCATAATGCACAGTAAAAAAAGAGATGCAAGATGGAATTGTCTGGGGCCCTCCCACCCATACTTAAGTGTTGTTTAAACAGGACATGCACAGTTTAATAAACCCATCATTTCAGCGACAGGTGCTCCCCCTGGAAAAAGCTCACCAAGTTCTCCGAATCATAGCTAGCTACAAACATACCACCTGCATATTTGATGACTTTTCACATTATGAGAAGAGGCAAGAGGAAGAGGACAGTGTCAAGAAGGTGATTAAAAATTAGAGAGGCACATGCATTCAGGAACAACACACAGGCTTTCACCTCCACTCCTACATTGGTTTTGAACAGAAAGGACTTTAACCAAGCAAATATATAATTATTAATTACCACATTACTGGACAAACTGAAAAACTAGGGGCCAAAGCCTACAAAATTGTACCCCCCTTCTCCATTTTCAGGGATTAAGATAATCTCGGATTTAATGCTGGGATGCAAATAAACTGGTGTATACCACAGAATCAAGATTGGACATTTTCCCCTCCACGGAGTCTGGAGACTTATTTTGTAAAAATCTTGTGAGTTTCTTTTTTCCCCATTTTTTTTATTGCATTTTTATTTACATATTTTGTGGCAGATGCCTTATTTTTGTTTTTCATAGCTCCCAGTTATACGCATGTGAGCATACCTGTGTGTCCCAGTTACACGCATGTGAGCATACCTGTGTGTCTTATTTATTTTATTCATATTTTATTTTTAAATAAAGCAGCCACTTAGATGCTTTAGCAGCCCCTCCTGAGCCCCCACAGCAATCCCAGATAGGGCAAGTTGAGTTCGGGTGGGTTCGGTAAAGTACTAAGCATGACTGTGCAGTGAGTTTTTTGTTATTGAGCCCCTGCTCTAGTGGAGCTTACCACTCTACAGTCCAAACTAATTTCATACTATAAGTCAGACTTGCCTACCCTCCCGCATCCTGCGGGAGACTCCCGATTCTCTGTGGAGTCTCCCGCTGCCCCGGAAAGTTAAACGACCCCCCCGGATTCCCCACTGTCCCGTCGGGCAGTGACAGGGGATGTGCGTGAGGAGAGGTTATTAAATTGTTCCACGATCATCACACTGACACCAGCGGTATGCCTCCTGCTTTCCCCACCCACCCCGTCACCACACCACCTGACCAGGAAGCACACACGAGAGATGAGGGTAGCCAGTAACTGATTTCTGGTGCTGTCGCAGCTCACGCCCGGTCAGTGTGCTGGCCATCTGTGTCCTAGGGCTACTGGAACAGTTGGCGGTGTAGTGTCTCCACTGCTTCTGCATCTTGTTCCAGGTGACAGACTGGCGTTCAATCTAAAGCAGGCAGTATTTCCTGGTGAGTGCTTGTGGCTGTCCCACTGTGCGCGGTCAGTCACTGGAGAGAACACATCCACTCCCAATAACAAATGGTAGGCAGTGCGTTTCCATATGATCCCATGGTTAGATGGATGCTCTATAAGGCAGAGGTGAGCAAACTACGGCCAGCTGCCATCTGCAGAGCATTTGGGATCGGCCCATTTGATGCTGCCCCTGCCCTGTTAAACTCTACCACCACTGACAGTGATAAATTACAGGAGAGGAGTCAGCCCCTACTGTGCTGGGACTCGAGCTGAGCATTCATTCAGCTCTGTCAGGGGGCGGAGCCAAGCGCCGGCAGCTGCATTCCTGAGGAGAGTGGCCGGAGACGGGGATTCAGAAAGAATCAGACACCAGAGAGAGACCTTGATACTGCTGAGCAGGAGAGGAGACAGGGAGCATTGTAAGTAAGGGCCAGACAGCCACACAGTATTAGGAAAAATGTCCCAGCACTGTGATAAAATGTATTATACATTTAGGATACAGAACAAAGGCTGCATAAAGTGTGCCACATATAGCATGATGCAAAAATAAAAAATGCACATGCTTGGTATGCATATGGTTAATGAAAAACTTCACATGTAGGCACTATGCATACAAAACCCACACCCAACACACAAAGCCCAATGCCCAAGATAGCAGCCTAATGTTTACTACTTGCATTCCTATTTACTTCATATAGGGTTCAGTTCACTGCTTAACAACATTTTTTGCTATCCTGCGATCAGGTAGTCTCCACCTACAGTGGAAGTGTATATTCGCTGTGCAAGTATGCGATGCTATGTGTACACCGAGCTGCTAAAATTCTGTGTCTGCACAGCCCAGGACTTACTCCTCCAGTGTGATAGAATCAGGCTGATCGGGGCCGGAGCTGACGTCAGACGCCCTCCCTGAAAACGCTTGGACACGCCTGCGTTTTTGCAAACCCTCCCAGTGAACGGTCAGTTACCACCCAGAAATGGCCTCTTCCTGTCAATCACCTTGCGAATGGATTTCTCACACCATCCCAGCGATACCCATTGTTGTTGTCCGACACGCGTGTGCATTGCGGTGCATGCGCTGTTATGACCTGATCGCCAGATGTGTGAAAACGCACAGCAGCGATCAGATCTGAATGACTCCCTTAATTCCCCACACATAATATCATAAATCTAGTTTATACAGTACATCCTCAAACTCAATATACACTAACTACCTCATGGCAATAATATATAGGGGAGAGAGCTGTAATCAGAATCAGTATGATACTCTGGTGCACTGGATCCCGGTGGCCGTAATATCGATGCCGGGATCCCAAAGTTGAAAAGCCCGACAGTGAGTAAAGTTCTCTCCTCTCCCTACCCCCCTAACTCTAACCCTCCGACCCGCAGCCTAACACTAACCTCTCCCATTAGTGCCTAACCCTAACCACTGTGTGAGGTGCTTAATCCTAAATCCTTTATATATACAGTATATATACATACGCGACCCTCAAGCGAGTCGGGTCCAGTCCACTACATATGACTGACGCTCCATAGTTATCCAAAACCTTCCAAACAGCCGCCCAGCTGAAATAATTGGCCACCCCTACTCTAAGGCCTTCCTGAAAATAGGCTTTGTGCACTCTACCAGAAATCTCTGAGTGGCAAAAGATACGCCCATAGCTGGAGCTAGACACGCCTTTTGGGGCGGAGCTTGACTCTCCCCCTCAATAACCATAATCTCCCTGAAACTAGTTTTCAAAAGTAGGCAAGTATGCTATAAGTAGGACTGTGGGAGGAAGCAATGCTAACCTCTTTGCCCACAGCATGCCTCTTCCTGGCTATAAGCCACCATGAGACTCCATACTGGGCCTTATTCAGTAACTGTTTGCGCCTCACAGGAACTCCTGGCCCATCTAGTGCTGTAGTGCAATGGAAAGCTGATACAATGCAAGATCACTGAAACTCTGTTCTTCTAACACCGCAAGGTCTTGTGATAACCCTACGCAGCCCTTAGGAAAAGAAGATCCCTGTACAACAAATGTGCATCTTCTAAATAAATAATCCCAAAATGTGGAACATCAATAATAAATCAAAATTAAGGTTGACTAGTTGGAGCCATTCATTTGAGTGAGTCCCTAACATGAAATAATTGAGAAGAACCTCTCTCTAATGCTCCGGCAGAAAATATCACTTTTACCTTTCCGGCAGTTGCGCTGGATTATGATTCAGTCTCTTCTGAGTCACACTGACTTTGGCCACAAATGTGGTCTCTCTCCACTGTTTAAAAACACTTCGGCAATTTCCACTTCCACCTTTGCGGCTAGTTTTCACAAATCTGTTTGTGATGTTTAAGATTGTTTCATATCTGCTCTAGGCTTTCATTTAAACCTAGGAACAAGTACAGCAGCATCCCTGGAATTATATGGCAGCACCCCTGGATTTATACAGCAGAGACAGCACCCCTAGAGAATTACACAGCATAGCAGACAGGCAACAGCACCCCTAGACTTAAACGGCAGTAGGGCAGCACCCCTGGACTGATAGGGCAGAGGGGCAGCACCCCATATAGGGCAGCACCCCTGGAATGATGTGGCAAAGAAAAGACGTGCAAGATGGAATTCTCCTTAGGCCCTCCTACCCTTATGTTGTATAAACAGGACATGCACACTTTAACAAACCAGTCATTTCAGCAACAGGGTCTGCCACATGACTGTGGCTGAAATGATTAGTTTGTTTGGGCCCCCACCGAAAAAGAAGCAATTACTCTCTCTTTGCACAAACTGGCTCTACAGTAACAAGATGTCGTCCTTATCCTCAGATCCCCCCCTTCAGTGTTTATATCCTCACAGAGAAATACTATTCAAACAAACCACATAATTTAGGTGTCAGTGGACTGCTTATGCTATTACCCAAAGTTTCTGAACTTGACAATGACTTATGATGAATGCGCTGCAGGTGACGTATAATGGTGGATGTTCCTAGGTGCTTAACGTACTTACCCCTACTTATTATGGATTGACAAAGTAAACAGATGGCTTGACACCTGTTGTCTGGATTTGTGGAGAAATAATTCCACACCAAAGAGGTGGCTTATTTGGTATTTTGCCGAGGCATGACAATGGGCCTTTTCATCCCATGGGCAACAATTGTTTGCACTGGTGCCAAATTCAACAAACCACATCACCATCAAAATCTTCATCGTCAACTTTCTGCGCAGCGCCAGCTACACCCATATCCTCTTCACCCTGGTGTACTTCTACAGTGACATCCTCAATCTCAATATCAGCAACTGGACTGGCGGTGCTCCTCCCAGCACTTGCAGGAGTCATGCAAATGGTGGTAGGAGCCTCCTCTTCCCATACAGTGTTGTGAAGGTCAGGCCTAGACATGGCAATCACGGACAGTGCCAGCACCCCTGTATTTTCACAACACCCTGTAATTTTACAGTACAGTGTACATTTATTTTCACTGCAGCCCTGAATTTTTACAGCATACAAGGCCAATGTACATTTATTTTCACTGCACCCCTGAATCTTTCCAGCATACAAGACAGGGCCAATGTACATTTATTTTCACTGCACCCCTGAATTTTTACAGCATACAAGACAGGGCCAGTGTACATTGATTTTCACTGCACCCTAGAGTTACTACAGCATACAAGACAGGGCCAGAGTACATTGATTTTCACTGCACCCTAGAATTATTACAGTATCAAGACAGGGCCAGTGTACATTTATTCTCACTGCATCCCTGAATTTTAACAGAATACAAGACAGGGCCAGTGTACATTGATTTTACTGCACCCCTGCATTTTTACAGCATACAGGGCCATTGTAATGTTATTTTAACAACAGCACAACTATATATTTTTTACAGCATACAGGACCAGTGTGCTTTTCATTTTTTAACAACTGCACCCCTGAATTTTTACAGCATACATGGCCAGTATAATGTTATTTTAACAGCAGCACCCCTATATTTTTTACAGCATACAGGACCAGTGTGCTTTTAATTTTTAACAACTGCACCCCTGAATTTTTACAGCATACTGGGCCAGTGTAATGTTATTTAACAGCAGCACCCCTATATTTTTACAGCATACAGGACCAGTGTGCTTTTCATTTTTTACAACTGCACCCCTGAATTTTTATAGCATACAGGGCAATTGTAATGTTATTTGAACAGCAGCACCCCTATATTTTTACAGCATACAAGAGCAGTGTGCTTTTAATTTTTAACTGCACCCCTGAATTTTTACAGCATACAGGGCCAGTGTAATGTTATTTTAACACAGCACCCCTATATTTTTACAGCATACAGGACCAGTGTGCTTTTAATTTTTAACAACTGCACCCCTGAACTTTTACAGCATACAGGGCCAGTGTAATGTTATTGTAACAGTAGCACCCCTATATTTTTACAGAATACAGGACTAGTGTGCTCTTCATTTTTTACAACTACACCCCTGAATTTTTATAGCATACAGAGCCAGTGTAATGTTATTTTAACAGCAGCACCCCTATATTTTTACAGCATACAAGAGCAGTGTGCTTTTAATTTTTAACAATTGCACCCATGAATTTTTACAGCATACAGGGCCAGTGTAATGTAATTGTAACAGCAGCAACCCTATATTTTTACAGCATACAGGACCAGTGTGCTGTACATTTTTAAGAACGGCACCCCTGAATTTTTATAGCATACAGGGCCAGTGTAATGTTATTTTAACAGCAGCAACCCTATATTTTTACAGAATACAGGAACAGTATGCTTTAAATTTTTTACAACTGCACCCCTGAATTTTTACAGCATACAGGGCTATTGTAATGTTATTTTAACAGCAGCAACCCTATATTTTAACAGCATACAAAAGCAGTGTGCTTTTCATTTTTAACAACTGCACCCATGAATTTTGACAGCATACAGGGCCAGTGTAATGTTATTTTAACACAGCACCCCTATATTTTTACAGCATACAGGACCAGTGTGCTTTTAATTTTTAACAACTGCACCCCTGAATTTTTACAGCATACAGGGCCAGTGTAATGTTATTTTAACAGCAGCAACCCTATATTTTTACAGCATACAGGACAAGTGTGCTGTTTACTTTTTACAACTGCACCCCTGAATTTTTACAGCATACAGGGCCAGTGTAATGTTATTTTAACAGCAGCACCCCTATATTTTTACAGCATACATGACCAGTGTGATTTTAATTTTTTACAACTGCACCCCTGAATTATTGCAGCATACAGGGCCAGTGTAATGTAATTTTAACAGCAGCACTCCTATATTTTTACAGCATACAGGACCAGTGTGCTTTTAATTTTTAACAACTGCACCCCTGAATTTTTTACAGCATACAGGGCCAGTGTAATGTTATTGTAACAGCAGCACCCCTATATTTTTACAGCATACATGACCAGTGTGATTTTCATTTTTTACAACTGCACCCCTGAATTTTTGCAGCATACAGGGCCAGTGTAATGTTATTGTAACAGCAGCACCCCTATATTTTTACAGCATACAGGACCAGTGTGCTTTTAATTTTTAACAACTGCACCCCTGAATTTTTACAGCATACAGGGTCAATGTAATGTTATTTTAGCAGCAGCATTCCTATATTTTACAGCATACAGGAGCAGTGTGCTCTTAATTTTTAACAACTGCATCCCTGAATTTTTATAGCATACAGGGCAAGTGTAATGTTATTTTAACAGCAGCACCCCTATATTTTTACAGCATACAGGAGGACAGCTACAGCACCCATAACAGCACATGAAACACCAGTGACAGCCAGGACAGCACCCCTAACACAACACAGGTACACCACACTGACTGCAGCAGTACCCCTACAGAGCACACACTAAGCCCACCCAATGGCAAAACCCACAGAGAGACAGAGGTCTGTATCCCTCACTCTCCAAGTCTGGAGTGAAAATGGCTGCATCACTGCTGTTTATATGGAATCCAAAACCCGCGAGAATCCGACAGCGGGATTATGACGTTTTGTCTCGTTCTGGTTTCCAAGTCTGGTGGGAAGTCCCAAGCCGTACTGGAAACTGGGCTCGGATCGGGATGTTTGGGAGGGAGTTTTTCGGTTCTCTGGGCACCGAACCCGCTCATCTCTGATTAGAACCAAAACACGGGTCCGCACATATCTCTAATATCTACCTAATCTATAGAAATTTAGTGTACTTCTAACAAATAAAAAAAACTGTTAAAGCATAGAAACAATTAATAAATGTATGTTAAAAAGGTATCTGTACATGTCCTAGTATATATGGTAAGGTTTAAGCAGATATTTATCATAGCTTGGAGATAGATACTCACCAATCAACTCCTAACTGTCATTTTTATAGGCTGTGTTTGGATAATGATAGAAGCTGACTGGATGGTATCTCTTTCCAAGCTTTGATAAATCTTCCTTATAGTGCATATGTGGAAAATCCTAAAGCGCTAAGGTCTGATTATAAGTCGCATGCTATGTTGACGTTGGACGTAGTTGTTCTTGGACGTAGTTGTTCAATTTTTTTTCATTGTACATGCATCTAAGGCAGTGATGGGGAACCTTTGGCACTCCAGCTGTTGTTGAACTACACATCCCAGCATGCCCTGCTAAATTTTTGCTATTTGGCCATGCTAAAACTGTAGAAGGGTATGTAGGGCTGTGTAGTTCAACAACAGCTGGAGTGCCAAAGGTACCCCATCACTTGTTAGTCACATTGCAGATTGTCCCAATTGTGTTTGTACAGAGTCGCAGTTGTATTTCAGATGCACGCATGGAAAAGTATATTAAAAATGTATTAGGCATATCTGGCCAGTAACTGGGAGGCAGTGACGTGTGGTCAGGGTAGGCAGCTTATTTCTCCAAAGTTTTGACAATAAAAATGATTAGAATACTACAAAGAAGATATTTAGAACTTATACATATCATCTTTGTATTATTGTAATCATTTTTATAGTCAAAACTCACAAAAAAAATCATATACTGTGTGTGTGTGTGTGTGTGTGTGTGTGTGTGTGTGTGTGTGTGTGTGTGTGTGTGTGTGTGTGTGTGTGTGTGTGTAAATCTGGCTCTGATACTATCTCATCCCACCTCACTGCTGGGAGGAGATGGTCTGTGGGTGTGTAATGGGACTGTTTTAAGAATGTTGCTTAAATGTTTGTGTTCACAGAAGCTTGATCACTCGCATTGGAGGCCACACTCAGACAGAAAATCTGCACCTAGCATAAGTTTACTTCCATCATACTTAAGGGCAATCTTAATGTTCTTAATTTAAATATCCAAGAAACGTCACTTTCACAGAGGTTATATCTGTTACCCCTTCTTTTCATAGTTGTCCGATAGCTTTTACTTTAATATTATTCATTTTACTATTGTGACAAACTGTAGCATTTCTAGGGGTAGTATGGGTTTTCCTACCAGAAAGAAAATGCACATTTAGAGACCTTGTAGTATGACCATTTGTGCTATTATCATTGTATTACATAAATAATGTACTGTGTGTGGAAAAACAGTTTTTAAAATTTGTTATATAAAGTGACACAAATTCTGTACTATTATTTGCTCTATATTTACAGCCAAAAATGTATCCTTCCTACATTTTATAAATCCATTTGGTCTATTCAGTAACTATGAGGTTGTAACATCTCTTATTAATGTAGCTCTATAATTTCCTGCTATCATTCCTTTCCATTTCCTTTAGAGTCTTGTTGAGCTGTTTAGGTTATTGCTGCTCTTGGAATGATCTGTGCCTGGGCACTTTAATGTGAGCGTGTCTGTGTGCTCCTGGAGTGACTAGGTGGACGGATCACCTAGTCATGCCGGGAACACTGCTATGCGATGGAGCTGCCTCAGATGAGCACGGCTCCATCTGTATATACAGTATATATATATATAGATATATATATATATATATATATATATGGTGGAGTCAGAACAGGTAAATGTTCAGAATGGACACGGCACTTCAGGACTAAATATCAATATGTAAATTTAATGTCCAAGATGAATCAAAACCTGCATACATACATACATACATACATACATACATATCCTGGGTAAGCACATCCACAGATACAAGTAATGCAGTATGAATAATCAAAGCACAGGCATATTATCTATCTATCTATCTATCTATCTATCTATCTATCTATCTATCTATCTATCTATATCTTTCTATCTATCTCTATCTATCTATCTATCTATCTATCTATCTATCTATCGAGAAAGAGAGAGAAAGATGTATACATGTATGCAGTTGGACCTAGATAATTGAGAAGCCTCTATTACTGGGATTAATTGTGAGGTCCCGGCATGTAAGCACCAAAAAACCTTATTAGGAATAATCACCTCTATAACTGAGACAGTTGCTGTTAGGACCCTTTTTAAGTGAGATTGATGCAGTTTATTATCCTCTATATATGAGAGAACTGCCTTTAGAACTTCTGTAACTGGGATTAGTACTGGTTTTGACAAGTCTCTATGTGATACCCCAATAAAGTACCCTGTCAGAACTGTAACTAGACATTTTGGGGACTTCTTTTTCTACTTTGAAGTGCCATGTCCTGTATTTCTGCTTTTGCAGTATGCACATAAATATATATACATATATGGACAGACAGCACTCTTCAATGAAACACCACACCTCCAAACTTTATGCCAACATTTCAGATGTAACCATATTGGCATTCATAATGTTAACACCACAATGGCACCTTCACAATATGGTTTATACTGTCGAGTAACCTTATATACATTGGTCACAGTAATATAGCCTGACCGTAAATCAGTATACAGTATGTACAGTAAGTGTGATTTTACTATGGATTAATAAACACATGTTATACACTTGCACAGTTGATACTCTTTTTCCCTATATCCCTTTTCCTTTCTATACCTATTTTATTCCAATCTTAGTGGCCGGAATGCACCAAAATATTTTTCTGTTCTGGTTTACAATTACAAGCTAGCAGAGTCATTTTTCATGGCAGCATCCATCCATTTCATCAGTATATTAGGATTTGTGCAGATTACATATAACCCAAATAATTTTCTATGTCCGCCTATCACTTAATGTTCTTTAATGTGTGCCATGCAGAAAGTTGACTCAGCCAAGTGGTGTTATTATACCACTTGCATAATGGGAGAGCCAGTTGCCCTGGTTATTCCATTTGCATGCATGTTATTTTTTTTAAATAAATTGGTTGCAGGCAGCAGTTAAAGTGGGCCAGAATGGGGTGGAACTGCATTCCGTCAGTTCAATTTGGAGGCGGAACGCATTCTACCTTCTGCAGGCCACCTTACCAAGCCATGGGAATTCTATAGTGCATCGCTGCCTCATCTCTGTGAGCCAAAGCTCCTGTGTTAATAGATGGGGCGGGTGGGCAGGCAGTGCTAGACAATGGTGCTGTGCTGCGGTGGGAAGAGGAGCTGGTGGTGCACTAAGATCAAACCCCAGTGACAGATGAGGCAAGGGGGCCAGGTGGTGCACTACTCTGTGGTGTAATATGAAATAGAGGCACTATATACAGTGTAGATGTAACAGGTATGACCTGTGGGAAGGTCAGTGCAAGTGCAGGTGTCAGTGGACGTACCTCTTGGACCGGATCTCACTACTGGAACCCTAGGCAGAGGGACAAGGAACCCCAACCCCTGAGGACCCAATGCAATAGTCACCACACTGGTATGGGTCGTTGGATAGACACAACTTAGGTCGACAGTCATTAGGTTGACCGTGGAAGGTCGACATGTGTTAGGTCGACAGGGACGAATAGGTTGATATGGTCATTAGGTTGACAGGTCAAAAGGTTGACATGAGGTTTTTGGTGTCGTTTTCTCCGTAAAGTGACGGGGAACCCAATTTATTGCTTTGCTTGCCATACTTTGTGCAGATTATCATTCCAATCGTAGTCCACGTGGATTTTTACGTATGAAAAAATCCAAAAAATGAAGAAGAAAAAAATGTGAAAAACTCATGTCGACCTTTTGACCTGTCGACCTAGTACATGTTGACCTAATGGCCATGTCGACCTAATGGCATTGTCAACCTTCAGTGGTCGTCCTAATGAGTGTCAACCTAAATTGTGTCAACCTAATGACCGTAACCCCACCACACATTAGGACGGTGACATACAATTTATTATTTGGGAAACAAACTGATCACCACTACGAGATTAATTGGTTAAAGAGCAAATACAGATTCACATATAAAGAAAACGAGGCTCATCAAAAGATACAATACTATTATGAATAATCAAATTGCGTCACAGTGTATATTCAAACAGATCAAGATACCATATACAAAGGCATTAACATACTAGTGACTTACACTATTATAATTTACCCCCCCCCACCCCACCCCCTCCGTGGTGACTGTATAACCTCAGTTGTCACAATAAACCATTGGTATCTGAGTCATGTACCTAGTACAGCAATAAAACCTGGGCAGCTAAGTAGTTAATTCATCTACTAGGATTATGAACCCTTCATAATCCACAGTCCAAAGATAGCAGGTAAGGCTGATAATTGAAAGTCAATAGCAGAATTTAGCACAGTTCATAAAAGCAGAGATGCGGCAGCAGCTGTACAGTTTTAAGGCAAGCAGTTCAGTGAAAGCGAAGTATAACATGCAAAATCCTCTCACAGTTCAGTCAATAAAGGGATCACGCAAGAGCTAACAAGCCTAGCAGAAGTCTATAAGCATACAGGCAGCAACAGGGATCACCGAGGGTGCAAGCAAAAGCAGTTTCCAGTCAAAGCCATAAGATTTTAAGCACAGCTGGTAGATGCAGATTATATTAGTTCAGGTGGCTCAGAATAGCTAGGTTGTGCTAGCAGTACGATTCAGCATTACATGCAAGGTGCAAGCAAATGGCAGGCAAGGTGTAAATAAAACTGACAGAGATGAGCTGTGGAGGGTCTGAAGTACACAAAGGGTCCTCACTTGCCTGACACACTGTCATGGGTTAATGTCACTGAGGCTGTTTAGAGTTTCTTGTGCTATCTGATGCCCGCCTTTCCTGGGGTAAATTATAACCAAAAGGGTTTGTGTTGGGCATTAAGTGGGTTCCCCTGTTGAAAGGTACAATATATAATACTGTTCAGTTCTTTTAATAGCTGTGTCTGCCAAGTAAAAGGAAAAGCATCTCTCTCTCTCTCTCATCTGACTCCTATTCAGCAGGGTATGCGGAGCTGGGTAACTCTGGGTTTCTAACTGAGGGCATTAGCTGGAGTGTCTGTACGTCAGAGGTAGGTACCCGCTATCAGCGGCCTCACCCACTCCCCTCTATCACCTGAGACCTTTCCCGGCAGCTTCTCTCAGTACTGGGCAGGCTTGTGTCACTGCAGCGGCTGGCGGCTCTCACAGCGGTATCCTCAGTGGCAGCTCCGCTCTCCACAGCGTGTCTCCTCACAGCAGTCTCCTCAGCAGCGGCTCCGCTCTCCACAGCGTGTCTCCTCACAGCGTGTCTCCTCAGTGGCAGCTCCACCCTCCACAGCGTGTCTCCTCTCACACACACTGGTGCGAACCCCGCCTCCTCTTTTTCCCGCTCTGCCAAAGTCAATCAAGACTCCATCAGCCTTCTCATTCCCTCCTCCATTATAAGTAAGTCCTAGGATACTAGCGCCTGTCCGCTCACTGGTCCTGCTGACGTCTCCTAGGAAACCGAAGGAGGGGGTGTTAACCCCTTTAGCATTAACAGGACAGGTAGTAATTGAAGTGCAGCCAGGGGAAAATTAGAGGACCTTACTCATGTCTTATCCAAACCGACAGTTGCCTGCACTATACAGTATATTCTTTGCAAAATAATTTAAGGGGGATCCAGTTCAGAGTGTCACATAATGACACTAAGATTGTGCTACTGTGTGGCGTAATTTGAGTTGGGGGTACTATTATGTGGCCATGCACACTTCCTTGCGATACCACACCCCTTTTTGCACCGCACGCTTTCGGTGTGCACTGTTCTTTTACATGGTATGAGGGATTATGGCACAAATGTATAGTTTACAGGGGGGTGCCGAACACCCAACCATCTCCCCTGGCTCTGCCTAATGGGAGGGGAGTCAGTGGGCAAATGAGTTCCACCACGTCATCAGAACCACTTTAAGCCCTGGTTGAAGATTTAGGACTTTTATCACATGAATTCTGCTACTCCAAGATATAAAGGGTTAGATACACTAAGCCTCGGAGAGAGATAAAGCGAAGAGAGAGATATTACCAACCAACAAGCTCCTGTCTTTTTTTAAACAGCCTTTAACATGGCAGTTAGTAGTTGATTGGCTGGCACTTTATCTCTCTCCACTTTATCACTTTCCAAAGCTTAGTACATCTTCCCCAAAATGTTTAGTCACCTAAGTTTTTTATCATCGTTACTTTTAAGTAAGTTATCCCAATAGGCCTTTATTTAACAAAGTATCAATGAAACATACAATATATGTATTTTGATTCCCAATATACATGCATTCAATCTAAAGTAAACATGAAAAGTGGTATCACAGCCAAAACCCATTACAAATGCGAGTGGGATTTAAACCTACACTTGGGCATTAGTTCATCTGAATTAAAATCTTGTTTTTCTGCATATTAGCATGCATTACTATGGCCCTCATTCCGAGTTGTTCGCTCGCAAGGCGAATGTAGCAGAGTTACACACGCTAAGCCGCCGCCTACTGGGAGTGAATCTTAGCTTCTTAAAATTGCGACCGACGTACGCGCAATATTGCGATTACAAACGAGTTAGCAGTTTCAGAGTAGCTCCAGACTTACTCTGCCTGTGCGATCATTTCAGTGCTTGTCGTTCCTGGTTGACGTCACAAACACACCCAGCGTTCGCCCAGGCACTCCCACCGTTTCCCCGGCCACTCCTGCGTTTTTTCCGGAAACGGTAGCGTTTTCAGCCACACGCCCCTGAAACGCCGTGTATCCGCCCAGTAACACCCATTTCCTGTCAATCACATTACGATCGCCGGAGCGAAGAAAAAGCCGTGAGTAAAAATACTTTCTTCATAGTAAAGTTACTTGGCGCAGTCGCAGTGCGAACATTGCGCATGCGTACTAAGCGGATTTTCACTGCGATGCGATGAAAAATACCGAGCGAACAACTCGGAATGAGGGCCCATATGCATAGCACAGAATGAACATTTCATTGTGAAAGGTACTTCAGCCCACATGGTGGACACTGCAAACACTAATTCCATTAATTAGTGTTGTGCTTAAAACAAAGTGCTTAGACGCAGAAAACTGAGTTAAATGAACAATATATTACAACAGTTTATTCTTTTTTTTCTAGAGTTATATTTAATAAATGTTAGTATCTTTGACATAAGTAGAGATTTCCAAATTTATTTTAAAGCATTTCTTGAACTTATGCAAATTTCTCTGAAGTATGAAAACTTCCTACAAATCTTCTACACACTGGGGGTAATTCCAAGTTGATCGCAGCAGGAAAGTTTTTAGCAGTTGGGCAAAACCATGGAGGTCATTCCGAGTTGTTCGCTCGCAAGGCGATTTTAGCAGTATTGCACACGCTAAGCCGCCGCCTACTGGGAGTGAATCTTAGCTTCTTAAAATTGCGAACGATGTATTCGCAATATTGCGATTACAAACTTCTTAGCAGTTTCAGAGTAGCTTCAGACTTACTCGGCATCTGCGATCAGTTCAGTGCTTGTCGTTCCTGGGTTGACGTCACAAACACTCCCAGCGTTCGCCCAGACACTCCTCCGTTTCTCCAGCCACTCCCGCGTTTTTTCCCACACGCCCATAAAATGGGCTGTTTCCGCCCAGTAACACCCATTTCCTGTCAATCACATTACGATCGCCGGAGCGAAGAAAAAGCCGTGAGTAAAAATACTATCTTCATTGCAAAATTACTTGGCGCAGTCGCAGTGCGGACATTACGCATGTGCACTAAGCGGAAAATCACTGCGATGCGATGAAATTTACCGAGCGAACGACTCGGAATGAGGGCCCATGTGCACTGCAGGGGGGGCAGATATAACATGTGCAGAGAGAGATAGATTTGGGTGTGGTGAGTTCAATCTGCAATCTAAATTGCAGTGTAAAAATAAAGCAGCCAGTATTTACCCTGCACAGAAACAAAATAACCCACCCAAATCTAACTCTCTCTGCAACTGTTATATCTGCCCCCCTGCAGTGCACATGGTTTTGCCCAACTGCTAAAAAATTTCCTGCTGCGATCAACTTGGAACTACCCCCACAGTTAGCTAAAAACAATGTACTTAAATTCAAGCAGGGCAAACAGGTTAGAAAATGTGTGAGCCACTTTGGACATGGCCAGTGCTATATGACTGACTCTCCCACATCCTTTCATCAATAATCACAGGGGTGTCCTCATTGGGTTTGGTACGGGAGACTAGCGCCAGTGGTCACATGACTGACATTGGCATTCCGATGTTTAGAATCCCGACACCGCATACATAAGTGTACAAAACCTTTCTCAACCCTAACCCTCCTTTCCCGCAGGCTATCCCTTCCCTTCTTGCAGCCTAACAAAACCTCCCTTCACGCAACCTAACCCTAGCTCTCCCTTTCTGCAGCCTAACCCTAACTCCATACTCCACTTACCCCCCCCCCCGCAGCCTAACCCTATCCTTCCCCGCCTCCCCAGCATACTTATGTTCAGGATTCTAACAGGTGTTTCATTTAAAAATAAAAGTGTTTTATTATATACAAATACCCATAGTTGGGGTGTATATGACACAGACAAAAAAAGTTTCAAAGTATAAAAAGTTCTCCCAGTCCATAAAAATAGAAATAAAAAATAAAACCAATGTACAAAAATGGACAGAAAAAAAGGTCCCAAATCGACAATATGGATTACCTAAACTTCTGAATTAGAAAGACGTCACAGTGCCCAGTGTTTGTCAACACTTTTTGGCTCTCTAAAGAGTCTTTTTCAAGACATCATGGTGGTCATTCCGAGTTGTTCGCTCGTTGCCGTTTTTCGCAACGCAGTGATTAGGTGGAAAATGCGCATGCGCATGGTACGCAGCGCGCATGCGCTAAGTAATTTAACACAAAACTTTGGAGATTTGCACAAGCTCGAGCGACGTTTTTTCCATGCTCGAGTGATTGTAGTGTGATTGACAGGAAGTGGGTGTTTCTGGGCGGCAGCTTGGCGTTTTCAGGGAGTGTGCTAAAAAACGCAGGCGTGCCAGGTAAAAATGCAGGAGTGGCTGGCCGAACGCAGGGCGTGTTTGTGACGTCAAACCAGGAACTAAACAGTCTGCAGTGATCGCAATCTAGGAGTAGGTCTGGAGCTATTCAGAAACTGCAAGGAATTATTTAGTAAACATTCTGCTAATCTTTTTTTCGCAATTCTGCTAAGCTAAAATATACTCCCAGAGGGCGGTGGCCTAGCGTTTGCAATGCTGCTAAAAGCAGCTAGCGAGCGAACAACTCGAAATGAGGGCCCATGTCTTTTTATTGACTTGGAGAACTTTTTATACTTTTAAACTTTTTTGGGTCTGTGTCATATACACCCCAACTATGGGTATTTATATATTATAAAATATTTTTATTTTTGGAAAAAAGTATATGTGGACTGATTATCGTTTTTCCATATAATGTGGATGGATTTATACTCACGACTTATTGTAGATTGATCATGTGGAATTTACATTTATTCTATGCTGTGAATTAACCCCTACCAAAGTGGTGGACCAAAAGAAACCCAGATAGGAGTTTTGAATCCACTTAATCCGTGAGTGTGGTACGCTGATTATCGCAACAACTATAGATGTATATACCTTGATAGGCACTATCTATATAATTTCTAAAGTGAGTTCTGTAGGCACCTCTCTTGATTAAGGTGGTGGTGGTCACTTGAGAATTAGAAGAATAAAGATACCTTTGCACACGTCAGATTGCAGCTGTTTCTGTGAGTTGGAGTACGCACCCTCCTGATATACACAGATCATCAAGTTTTATTCACTTGTTTCTTCGTATGGATGGAAGTAAAGTTTGAACTATTTCAGAAATTACTACACATTATTTTTTTCCTCCTGTTTCATGTTTTTATTACACAAATCATTGGAGACTGGAACACATCTGATTGCGATTCTAGAAGAGGCATTCGAGAAGAATACTCTGGAGACACATATATAAGGAATGTACAGATTACAATTATTTTCCTGGTTACTGTAAGGCTGTATGAATAGGACACTTATACAGCAATAGATTCCCTATCCTTTTGCGTTGAAACCTTGTACACATCGCCATTATTTTGTGGTGTTTTGACATTGATTGTCCAAAAATAATGCAATACAAATGGAACCAGACGCGTACACTTTCTGACAATTGTTCACTTCCTTTACATTGCATAGGTCTAATAAATGTCAATGCTGGCTGTAGATTTCAGCAGCATTAACATCAGGTAAAATACAATGGAGTTCTACTGGAGAATATATTTAAATATATAGTACTGTCAGGCATTGGCGTCTAGTCCACAGCAGGGAATCCCACTCCTCAGGTGTGCGGAATGGAATGGAATTTATTAATGTGACCACTGAGGATGGCATTGCCCTGAAATTCAAACTGGCCAGCCTTTAAAATCCTCCCTTTTACCCAGGAAAGTGCCAGAGTACAAGGCTCATTGCCTAGTCTCCAGTACTTCTGCCATTTTTTCTGTATTTCTAATCATTGAACCGGTTTGACTTTTGAACCTCCTTTTGGCTGCTGATTTTGTACTGCTACTAGTGTTCTCCTAATTCTGAATGGCTTTGTTTTTTGAGTCAGGATTGCTGAGACAACTAGTGGGCCCTAAGAATGATGTGAGGGCATGGCCACATCCTTCTCTGCTTATTCACCAATGATACTAATGCGCATACAACTGTTTTGTGCCACTCACAGGGTCAATGCTCTGCTTCCCTATTACTGATCCGGGCCCCCTCAGATAAGTTTGTTCCTGGTTAACCTGAACCAACCCCATCCCTTCTCAGCGACTCTGCTTTCCGTTTTCTCCAGATATTCCTTTGGCATCTATGTTCCATCTCCATCTGCCATATGAAAATCCAAGATGGTTCTGGCCCCGCCCCCCTTTTACCGGCTAATATTAGCCAGCACAAGGTCGGAGAGGCAGTGTGACGGCGGAGGAAAAGTAGTGAAGAGCTCCTGAAGATAGAAGACGCTGTGGAAATCCTGGATGGCCCCCAGCCATGTGAAAGAGCTTAAAAGCCGCTGTCCCCCAGGTGAAGATTAAATAAGATGCAGTGGAAGACCTGACTGGGTGGCGGCCATATAAAAGAACTCAAATGCCGCCTCCTCCAGGTAAAGATAAAAGACGCTGTGGAAGTCCTGGTTGCATGGCAACTTAAAGGCCACAGTCCCCCAGGTGAAGAATGCACGCTGCCTGTTTTGTTTTTTTGTTAGGGGGGAGCATTTTTTATGTTGTCCTGGGCGCAAAAACCCCTCGTTACGCCTCTGCATACATTATGCTTTGAGAAGGCTTTGAGATGTTTCAATGGACATTCTTTTGATGCTCTTATAAAGTTAGAAATGTTTTTATATTTTAAACTATTGTTTAACTACCAATGTTTTCAATGCTGTACTATGAATCCAATGACTTAATATATGATTGTAAATTGTAATTTATTAAGTATACTCTAGTGATGCAATAACGTATCACAACTATTGTACTGTAAGTTACATTTGAGAAATTGTACTCCATGGAAATGTCTACATAAAATGTTTAATCTGACATAGCTCACCAGAAAATTGTATTTTGTGAATATTCTTTCCTGCCAGTTAAAGAATTCCATGTGTATCCATTAATGGAAGAGAATTATCTAATTTGATTTTGGTGAAACTTAGAATTCTATGGACACTGAAAAGCAGCCTCATAAAAAGTAGAATAAAACAAGATTTTTTATTTAAAGTTACTTACTTAAGTGCCAACAGCTGTATTCCAGCAGCAAACGCTGAGGAATATATCCAAGGGGAGATAAACAATTATTACAATATGAAACCATCAGCAGAAAGTGTTCTCAAATTTCCAAAATCTTGTAATATGTTAAGTTAGACACCAGAGCAGAACAGTTACTAATCCTGGCCATCAATTTTGACAGCTTTTTGTGTTTTTTAGTTACAGAATCAGAAACCATAATGTTAATCATTCAGTGTTGATGCTTACCTGAGCAGAAAGCAGCATTATAGCACTTTCTATGTAAGAAAACCACAAATCAGAATGAATGCACAAAGCATCTCTAAAACAAAAGCATAATTAGAGAGTCAAACATCACCAAAGCATCAGTGATTCTGCACAGAAGGAATTGTTAAATGGTACTTGAAAGACCAAGCCACATGCGCACATTGGTCTCGGCTAATGTAGCATATTCAGACAAACAAAGAGGAATAGGTTTCATATACAGTATATTTGGTACCAATAATACATTTACCTATTTTTTACAAAAATGTTTGAATGTAATTAATAATAAATAACGTATAAGTTGCTGATCCACAGTAAATTTATGCTATGCGTCAATATATCTGCTATGTTCATTTTGCCGCAAAATAATCCTGGAAAACGCATTTATGTTCAACTTTGCATGAGCCCCTAAATAAAGTGAGCAGGCATTAACAAGTAGAGAAGTGCACAGACCTCTGTGTTTTAGTTTTGGATCTGTATTAACTTTGTGTTTTGGTTTTGGTACGTTTTTTGTTTGTACAATATTATTAACCTCAAAGACTTTCATTTATAGTAATTTCCAGTCAATTTTGACCACCTCACAGCTCACAATATTGTTTTCATCCAGTATTTTGATGTAATTTCTGGTAAAGGTCTTCCTTGTGGAATTTGTAGCTCATTTTGATGAACATAATCTTTTCCGCATTTTGAGGAAGTAGCCTCCTACACCGTTTGATAGCAAGGTTCCCAGCTGTGCCTAAAACTCTTTTTGAGTACACACTGGAAGCTCAAGTAATGCAAAGTGAGTTTGTACAAGGGCCTCCAAATTGCTTTTTCCCCCTTCCAGTGCTCAAAGGGACTTTGTGACATGCCTATTTGTGTGCTGACATTTAAATAATCTTCCACGATTATTTGGATGTTGACTGTATCAGATGAAGTTATCGTAGAGGTGTCACTAACTTTGGGTAATTCTTTTAGACCTAACCAGTTGTCAAAATGTTATGTTGACTTACAGTATCTATATCACCACTGATTCATTTGGGAAAGTTGAGGTTTTTTTCCTGGCCGCAGCATTTGCCAGAGAAACTAAAGAAGGAGATGTTGCTATGTCATGTACCACTTTGAGCTGACAACTCACCAGGAGCTCTTTGCATCTCTTAAGATCTGGGTCAGTTGGAAAGAATAAAACGATGTATGAATTAAACCTAGAATCAGCATAGTCGCCAAAATGTAGTGATACAATTTTAAGATGTTGACAACCCTTGGATCCTAGGGAAGCAAATAAAGGGCTTGATCTACAAGT
This sequence comes from Pseudophryne corroboree, assembly GCF_028390025.1. Classification (NCBI taxonomy): domain Eukaryota; kingdom Metazoa; phylum Chordata; class Amphibia; order Anura; family Myobatrachidae; genus Pseudophryne; species Pseudophryne corroboree. The sequence continues at coordinate 297,028,376 of NC_086451.1, forward strand.
CCTACATACTTAGCAGTATTGCTTAGTTTCATCTCCTTCCATTTCTCAAGCTGCTTTTCCAAAAGTCTAACTTGGGGAATCACCAGACTTAAGCTAGCTCTGTCTGAACTCACTTCACAGGTGACTACTTTGAATGGTTTCAGCACCTTACACAACACGGAAATTATTCTCCACTGAGCTGGACTAAGGTACCACCTCTCCCAATGTCATGGCTTGTTGTGTAGCCTTGGATAGCTTTTTGCTGTTCCACCATCTGCTGAAGCACATAAAGGGTGGAATTCAACCTTGTTACCACCTCTTGCTTCAGTTGGTGGCAGGGCAGAATGCATTGTTCTTGCACCCGCTGCAATCTCCTTCATGCTGTTGCTGAATCTGTGCTGAATTTATTTGTGTTTAGAAACTGCAATAAAGTGAGACTTTGATGTGTAATTGCACAGGAGGGTCAGCAGGTGGAGCTGTCATATATGTGTTATGTGTTTTAGAGTCTGTGATGTATGTCTTACACTTGTTTGTTCCTGTGTTCTGAAGGTGACATGAAGGAGAGAGATGGAGCATGCAGTGATCACTGCTTATACACAGTTATCCTGTTCTGATTATCAGTTTGTATTATGATCAGTTCCAGTTTCATTATATAAACAAGTTATACCACAAAGAGCTTTTCCGTTGTGTGCCTACTGATTGAAACATAGCTCATGAGGTGATCCTGACTGCGTGGGTAAAGCACTCAAGTGTCAACAATTCGGGCCACAGATAGCATCTACTACATGCCCCTGTCATTTCTTAAAAAACTCTGTGCCACCAAGTTGATTGTGTAAGCAAAACAGGGACATGTTGGAATTCATCCAGCTGTAATGATTTCACATTATTTGTGGCATTATCAGAAATCAAATACTGAGGAGAGTCCAAACGGGGTAAACAATTTTGCTACAACATTGCTTCATTTTTTTTAAAGGTTGTCAGTTGTATGCCTTTTAGAAAAGCTGGTGAGATACAGAGTAGCCTGCCTCTGAATCAGCTGTTAGATGCTGGTGCTGTTCCTGCTGCTGAAGGTGATTCACTCACCCAGTGAATTGTCACATTCATGTAATCTTTAGTTTGCCCAGTTATGCTTAGCCACATACAGTAGGGCAAAAAAGTATTTGGACAGCCACCGATTGTGCAAGTTGACCCACTTAAAAAGATGAGAGAGGTCTGTAATTTCCATAATAGGTACACTTCAACTGTGAGATACAGAATCTGAAAAAAAAAAACCAGGAAATCACATTGTATGATTTTTATACAATTTACTTGTATATTCTTGTGGAAAATAAATATTTGGACACCTACGAAGCAACAAGATTTCTGGCTCTCACAGACCTGTTACTTCTTCTTTAAGAAGCTCTTCTATCCTCCACTCGTTACCTGTATTAATGGTACCTGTTTGAACTGGTTATCTGTAATAAAGACACCTGTCCACACCCTCAAACAGTCAGACTGCTACCTCTCCACCATGGCCAAGACCAGAGAGCTGTCTAAGGACACCAGGGACAAAATTGTAGACCTGCAAAAGGCTGGGATGAGCTACTCGACAATAGGCAAGCAGCTTGGTGAGAAAAGATTAACTGTTGGCGCAATTATTAAAAAATGGCAGAAATACAAGATGACTGACAATCTCCCTCGACCTGGGGCTCCATGCAAGATCTCACCTCGTGGAGTATCAATGATCTTGAGAACGGTGAGGAATCAGCCCAGAACTACAGGGGGGGACCTGGTCAATGACCTCAAGAGAGCTGGGATCACAGTCACAAAGGTTACCATTAGTAACACACTACGTTGTCATGGATTGAAATCCTGCAGCGCCCGAAAGGTCCCCCTGCTTAAGCCAGCACATGTCCAGGCCCGTCTAAAGTTTGCCAGTGACCATCTGGATGATCCAGAGGAGGACTGGGAGAATGTAATGTGGTCAGATGAGAGCAAAATTGAACTTTTTCGTATAAACTCCACTCGCCTTGTTTAAAGAGAGAAGAATGATGAATGGCATCCCAAGAACACCATACCCACTGTAAAGCATGGGGGTGGAAACATCATGCTTTGGGGCTGCTTTTCTGCAAAGGGGACAGGACGACTGATCCGTATTAAGGAGAGGATGAATGGGGCCATGTATTGTGAGATTTTGGGCAAAAACCTCCTTCCCTCAGTAAGAGCATTGAAGATGGAACGTGGCTGGGTCTTACAGCATGACAATTACCCAAAACACCCCGCCCGGGCAACTAAGGAGTGGCTCCGTAAGAAACATTTCAAGGTCCTGGAGTGGCCTAGCCAGTCTCCAGACCTCAACCCAATAGAAAATCTGTGGAGGAAGTTGAAAGTCCGTGTTGCCCGGCGACAGCCCCAAAACATGACAGATCTAGAGAAGATCTGCATGGAAGAGTGGACCAAAATACCTGCTACAGTGTGTGCAAATCTGGTCAAGAACTACAGGAAACATTTGACCTCTGTAATTGCCAACCGAGGTTATATTACAAAGTATTGAGTTAAACTTTTTGATTGTCCAAATATTTATTTTCCGCAAGAATATACAAATAAATTGTTTCAAAATCATACAATTTGATTTCCTAGGTTTTTTTTCAGATTCTGTCTCTTACAGTTGAAGTGTACCTATGATGGAAATTACAGACCTCTTTCATCTTTTTAAGTGGGTCAACTTGCACAATTGGTGGCTGTCCAAATACTTTTTTGCCCCACTGTATTTGTGGTTTAGTGGACAGTGGGTACAATGGCATTTTGTAATCCAATAATTCTTTTTTTTTAATGTCCTGGTACAGGCAAGGAATTGCTTTTGCAATAAAATGGGATTGAGATGGAATTTGGTACTAGGGACACAGGACCCAGAGTAACAGTCTAAAACTCACTACATTAATGGTGGATATTGGATGCAGATCTAATACTAGCATAGCTGTCATAGCGTCAGTGCTCTGCTGTGCAACTGGGTGACAGCTTTCATATTTGCTTCCCCTTGCAAAGTACTGTTTAAAAGTAAATTGTTGTTTAAACTACTAGTAGTCTTCTTGGTCTCCATCTGGGATGAAGATCCACCCCAGCAGCAGCAGGCCTAGTGCTCAAGGATTCTTCTGAGGAATCCTGGATAGTGGAGGAGTCACCTAGCCTTATCAAATTGGAGAATGACTACCTCCAATCACTTGTGAGGATATTGATGATGAAAGTGTTGGTGGTGGAAATTGCAGGTGTTGAGATCTAGCTGAGAGAAGGTATGTAGCTGATTTTGGACTGCTTGTTATTTTAGCATGTTTCTGATTTTCCCAAAACATTCTATGATCTTGCTGCAAATGATATAACAGAGAGGAGGTTTCTAGATGGTTACGGTCCCTATCTTTACATACTGTGACTTTACGAATGCTACAGATGGCAAGACAATTGTTGTCAGGATTTGGGTAAAAATAATTCCACACATAAGAGGTAGATTTTTTTGGTGTTATGCCCAGGCATAACAATGGCCTTTTTCTTATCACAGGCAAGAACTACTTCCATTGGTGCCTGACTTACACAAACAACAACATCCTCATCATCAACATCCTCATTAGCACGGTGTCAGCTACACAAATATCCCCATCATCCTGCTGCACTTTAAAGGTAGCATCCTCAATTTCCATGTCAGCATGATGACTTGTGCTACTCAGCCCCACATTTGCAGAGAGTGCAAAAATGGTGGAAGGATGCTTCTCTACGAGTACAATATCAGAAAGGTCAAGCTCACACATAGCACTCGTGGACAGTGATAAGCTTTAGCACTAATTTTCCATTTTTCATATTTCTGACACCTCCTCTATACTCAGAGTGTGTTACATCTCTACCATTGCATCTGGCCAGCAGTACCTCTGTGCTTTGGCTTATCTGCAGTATTTATTATTATTATTTATTACCAGTTACTTATATAGCACACACATATTCCACAGCGCTTTACAGAGAATAATTGGCCATTCATATCAGTCCCTGCCCCAGTGGAGCTTACAATCTAGGGCCCTCATTCCGAGTTGATCGGTCGCAAGGCGAATTTAGCAGAGTTACACATGCTAAGCCGCCGCCTACTGGGAGTGAATCTTAGCTTCTTAAAATTGCGACCGATGTATGCGCAATATTGCGATTACTAACTACTTAGCAGTTTCAGAGTAGCTCCAGACTTACTCTGCCTGTGCGATCAGTTCAGTGCTTGTCGTTCCTGGTTGACGTCACAAACACACCCAGCGTTCGCCCAGGCACTCCCACCGTTTCTCCAGCCACTCCTGCGTTTTTTCCGGAAACGGTAGCGTTTTTATCCACACGCCCCTAAAACGCTGTGTTTCCGCCCAGTAACACCCATTTCCTGTCAATCACATTACGATCGCCGGAGCGAAGAAAAAGCCGTGAGTAAAAATACTTTCTTCATAGTAAAGTTACTTGGCGCAGTCGCAGTGCGAACTTTGCGCATGCGTACTAAGCGGATTTTCACTGCGATGCGATGAAAAAGAACGAGCGAACAACTCGGAATGAGGGCCTATATTCACTATTACATGTACACACAGACACATTCACACTAGGGTTAATTTTTGTTGGAAACCAATTAACCTACCAGTATATTTTTGGATTGTGGGAGGAAACCGAAGTACCCAGAGGAAACCCACGCAAGTTCGGGGAAAATATAGAAACTCCGCACAGTTAGGGCCATGGTGGGAATTGAACCCATGACCTCAGTGCTGTGAAGCAGTAATGCTAACCATTACGCCGTCCTTACTGCCCGTACCTCGGCGTGCCTCTGTACTGCCAGTGGCGGTGCTATCAGAGAGCAGTGTTGTTCTGTTTGTATCCCAGCTGCAGTTTATTATTGCCTTGGGTCCTGTGTATGTATGCAGCATGCCAGCTGCAATGTATTCTGTAATCGGTCTCTAGGTCGACAGTGTCTAGGTCGACCACTATTGGTCAACAGTAACTTGGTTGACAGGGTTTCTAGGTCGACAGGGTCTCTATGTCGACATGTTCTAGGCCAACAGGTCAAAAGGTCGACATGAGTTTCACATTATTTTAACTTTTTCATACTTAACGATCCACACGGACTACGACTGTGAATAGTAACCTGTGCCGAGCGCAGCGGTAGTGGAGTGAGGCACCTTGCTCAAAGCATGGCGAGGGGACACAGAGCACTAATTGGGGTTCCCGGTCACTGTACGGAGAAAACGACACCAAAAAAACATAAAAACCTCATGTCGACCTTTTGAACTGTTGATCTAGAACAGTGATGGCTGACACTCCAGCTGTTGTTGAACTACATATCCCAGCATGCCCTACTACAGTTTTGTTATTTGGCAATGCTAAAACTGATGCAGGGCATGCTGGGATGTGTAGTTCAACAACAGCTGGAGTTTCAAGGTTAGCCATCACTGATCTAGACCTTGTCGACCTCGAGACCCTGTCAACCTAGTTACTGCTGACCAATAGTGGTCGACCTATACACTGTTGACCTTCCATACCACACCCTCTGTAATCAAGAGGTCTGGATTGCCATTGGTCCTTGCTCCTGTTAAAAGGCAACTAGTCTTACAGATACCTCCCGGTTATATTCCTTGTGTTACCCTGTCCTGAGAACATTACCTGTCCTGAGAACCATTACTGTGTTGAGGGCCAGCAACAGGGGGTCAAAGGGGACCCCTGTACCAGGCCCCAAGCTGTAGGTGCCGGCGGTGTGGGCATAGCTTCAGAGTGACAGGAGCCTCTCACACACAGTGATTATATGGCGCAAGTGTGCACCCGCTCTTCCAAGTCCAGCTCTGCTGACCAGGATACCTGTGCCCTGCCTCTTCTGGTGGAGCGTGAGGGCCGCATGGTTCCTGCTGTGCGGTGTTCGGGTCTGGATACTGGCGAGTGCATGGCAAATGAGTCTCTCCCCGGGGTGAGAGTGGATTGGTGAGGGGATAGAGGGCTTCGGAATGGGGTGGGGGAGCTAGGAATGCAGCATGGAATCATTGGGGAGAGACAGACTATAGGGTGTGTGGGAGAAAGGAGAGATAAATATTTATATATGTGTATAAATAAATATATATATATTTATCAACAGTTTCTTATATAGCCCAGTGAATTCCATTGCCCTTTAATACATCTCTCTCTCTCTCTCTCTCTATATATATATATATATATGTAATCCGAGGGAGCCCCGGAGGTATCACTGTATGGGGCCCCAAAATGTCTCTTGATGGCCCTACCTGTGTTACCTGAGCACGAAAACCGTTTTTAAGACCTAGGGGGTCATTCTGACTCGATCACTTGCTGCAGTTGTTCGCAGCGATCGGGTCGGAACTGCACATGCACCGCAGTGTGCCGGCGCATGCCAGACGGCCGAAGGCCGGCATTCCCTAGTGATCACCTCTGCCTGATTGACAGGCAGAGGTGATCACTGGGTGAGGTGGGGGGACAGCACGGCAGCGTTTGGCCGCCGTTTTGGCGGCGCCGTCCGGCCAAGGCAGGCGTGGCCGAACCATGCGGGGGGCGGGCCACAGCGGCTGAGTGACGTCACACGCAGCCTCTGCGACCAGGGGCAGCAACAAGCAACTTCTGGTCAGCCGCAGGAACTGCGCTGGCCGGGAGTTACTCAACAAGTACAAAAGCATCGCCGGTGTGCAATGCTTTTGTACTTGTGTGTGTGTGTGTGGGGGGGGGAAGGGGGCGGACAGAAATGCGGGGCAGGCTAACCCTGTGCTGGGCGTCCCCCCACATGTCTGGGAACATGATCATGGCTGTGCTAAATTTAGCACAGCTACAATCAACTCGGAATGACCCCCCTAGTCTTGGAGTCTGCTCAGCTGGTTCCAGTTCCAGCCTTGCCTAGTCCTGCCTTGTCTTGCTTTGCCCAGATTCCAGGGGACTCTCTCTAGCTCATACTTGCCTACCTGACCCTCTCCATGAGGAAGAAAATGCTCTGTTCCTGGACTTTCCTGGTGATGTATGATTGCCATCACCTGTGGTGAAACACCTTTCTTATCAATTAACTAACTCACCACAGGTGATGGCAATCATACATTACCAGGAAAGTCCAGGAACAGAGCATTTTCTCCTTCATGGAGAGGGTCAGGTAGGCAAGTATGCTCTAGCTAAGTGATCTTGTTTCCATGCCTTGCTGTGTTCTGTGAGATTATTAAAAGACTTATGCCTAAATTACCCAGTGCCTGTGCTCTGATATTACTGTGTACTTAATCTGTACCTGCATGCATTCCTGTTTAACAATTGGACAGCTGTACCTGCTCTGCAATCCTTGTTTTGTTTGGCATCTGTTTTACCTTGGATTACCATTGAGACTCCACTACAATGCATTATTTCTCTGCTGTCTTAATAAAGTCCTTGTATTCCTTCACTTCTGTGGACATTCCTTATCTGCAACACTGATTATTGTGCTACATTCTGATCCTGCATTCTAGTCCTGGATCATAGATGTGTGTTCAGGGTGTGGATCATTAGATCGACAGTGTCTAGGTCGACCACTATAGGTTGACAGTCACTAGGTCGACATGTTCTAGGTCGACAGGTCAAAAGGTCGACATGAGTTTTTAATGGTTTTTTTGGTGTCTTTTTCTTCGTAGAGAGACCGGGAACCCCAATTAGTGCGCCGTGTCCCCTCGCATGGCAATGTGCCTCGCTTTGCTCGGCACAGATTACAGCTCCAATCGTAGTCCACGTGCATCGTTAAGTATGAAAAAGTAAAAAAAAAAAAGTTTTTTTTTTAAAAAAAACCTCATGTCGACCTTTTGACCTGTCGACCTAGAACATGTCGACCTTCTGACCCTGTCGACCTATAGTGGTCGACCTAGACACTATCGATCTTCAGACCGGATCCCGTGTGTTCACTCATCTGCTGGTTCTCACCTGTGTCTAAGTATAGTACACTTCAGTCTCCATCAGAGCCGGCCCTAACCAATATGATGCCCTAGGCAAAATTTTGGCTGGTGCCCCCTAGCACCACCGCTGGTTCCGCCTCTGACCTTGCACCTTTTTCCCAGCACCATCACCCCTCACCTATAGCAGTCCTTATTTTGGTGTTTGTACCCCCTATATTTTAAATAGGAACAGTTCGCACATTTGGCACACAGCCCAAAAAGGGGTGTGTTTTTGCTGGCAAGGGGCATGGCCACACAATATTAATACCAATTCCAATTACGCCACACTTTATTCACATTTTATCTTGCGATAGTGTCCATAATTCATATTACATCCCACAGTAGCATCACTTTACCTTATAAACGTTACTCCTCACAGTAGAGCCCCTTATTCACATTACATCACACTGAATTGCTCCTTATTCACATTACACCACATTCTACTGCTCTTTATTCACATTAGATGACACAGTAGTGCCCTTTCTATATGCAACGCCACATAGTAGAGCACCTTATACACATAATGCCACACATTAGTAATGCATTTATATACCTAATTCCACACAGTAATGTCCCTTACACATATTAGACACCTTATTAATGTCCTTATAAACATAATGCGCCTTACACATTATGACAACCTTTATTAATGCCCTTTTACACATAATGTCCCTTACACATATGCCGCACATTATTAATGCCCTTATACACATAATGACACACATAGTGCCCCCTACACATTTGCTGAACATTATTAGTGCCCCTATACACATAATAACACGCATAGTGCCCCTTACACATATGTTGCACATTATTAATCCATTTTTACATGACACACATAATGCTCCTTACACATATTCCGACCAACCCACTCACATGCACACAGCACTCACACTGCCACTAACACTGTGACCTCTGCCTCTGCTTGGATACAGATGTGTCCTCATAAATCTTGCATCAATGCTAACGTCGGGCACACCTTTTTTTTAATGAAAATGCATCTTATTTGCATTCCTATGTGGCTAGGATGCACAAGCAGCTTCTGCTGATTAAAATTATATACAGCATGCCTATATACTGTGTGAGACTGTGGCTGTATCTGCATATGAAATGTTACACACAGAATATAGGCATGCCGCATATCATTTTAATCAGCAGAAGCTGCTGATGCCCCTAGGCATATCAAATGCCCTAGGCAATTGCCTAGTTTGCCTATGCCTATGGCCGGCTCTGGTCTCCATAGTCTGCTATCAGTACACTCACTCACTGAAAGTATCTAGTCCAGGGCTGGCCAAACCGGTCCTCGAGATCTACCAACAGTTCATGTTTTTCAGGCCTCCTGGAGATCTGTAGAATAATCAGTTAGGAATGAATGCAGCACATCTTAATTAGTAATGACTACACCTGTGCATAAACTAGGTGGTCTGGAAAATGTGAACTGTTGGTAGATCTCGAGGACTGGTTTGGCCAGCTCTGATCTAGTCACTCCTAGCTCAAGTCTTCTGACTCCACAATATTCCACAGTTAAGTCTGCTATACTGTTTCCATGCCACCCTGCATCTGCCTGCACTTACTACTTCAGCATGTAATCTTGTCTTGCAATTAACCTGCTAGACATTATAGCATACTTGCCTACTCTCCCGGAATGGCCGGGAGGCTCCCGAAAAACAAGTGACCCCCCCCCCCCCCCCCCCCCGAAAAACAGGCAAGTCTCCCGACTTCTGTGCTCTCCCCTACCCGGCCGCCCACTAAGCGAGTAAAGTGGGCGTTCTGGGCAGTCGATGACGCGATTCTTGTTGAATCGCGTCATCATAGCCACGTCCCCTGCAGTATAATGCCGGTAATAGCAGCATTATACAACGGGGTGTGGCTTAAATGACGCGATGCATCAGCCATGTCCCTGTCCCACCCTCGTTCTGCCTCTGCTCTGCCCCCTCTGCTCGTCACTACCCTTCCCCGCACCCTGCTGATCATCCGACCTGGCTGCTCTCTCCCGGAGAGCAGCCAAAAAGTCGGTAAGTATGCATTATAGGCAGGTCAATTGTAACAGAGTGAGAAGGTCTTGCATCATCACGGACAGTTGCAAAATCAGCACTTTTCTTTACCACTGTAAAATATATTATTTTTGATTTAAGATGATCTGACTTAAACCCTCTATGCCTTTGAGAATCAGCTTTAGTAGATGACGTTGAAGGACTAGTATAACTGGTTGTATGCTCTTCTCTTGACTGATTGTTGTGATCCATATCGATAAACACACAAGTTGTACAAAATAGTTATTTGAACTTTTTTCAAAATAACCACTCACACTGCTTATATGTTATGAACACAGTGGGATACAGCACACAGAAGGTGTAACAAAAAAAAGGTATAATAGTATTATTTATTTACTTTAACTTTTTTGAAAATGACCACTCACACTGCTTATGTGATGTGAAGGCAGTGGGGTACAGCACACACAAGTTGTACCACAAAAACAAGTATAGTATTATTTGTTTTACTTGAACTTTTTTTGATAATGACCACTCACATTATGGACTCGTGTCCCCATTGCATCTTTGCCTGCAGTGCGTTTGCATTGCAGGCAAAGAATCCCGGCACTCCCGTGAATGCTTCTCCCGCAATCAGTTACTTTACAGCCCTGTACGATCACAGGCAGCAGGATTAAGATGCTCCCACTGCCTGGCACTGAGAGGGGGACAAGGCTGCTGCATGTAGGCATGGATAGTGGGCTTTCATATACCTGCTACCCGTAGTAATATCACACTGTGCTTGACGATGGTAGCTGGTGCGTGCATACTGCAAACATTTGCATATGAATGGCGGCATGGTGGTGTGTATACCCACGATGCATTCGCATCACGGGAACGCCACACCATGACGCATTTTAATGCAAGGATGTGTAAGGACTAGAGATGTGCACCGGAAATTTTTCGGGTTTTGGTTCAGCGGCCGTGTTTTGGATTCGAACGCGTTTTGGCAAAACCTCCCTTAAAATTTTTTGTCGGATTCTGGTGTGCTTTGGATTCGGGTGTTTTTTTCAAAAACCCCTAAAACAGCTTAAATCATAGAATTTGTGGGTAATTTTGATCCTATAGTATTATTAACCTCAATAACCATAATTTCCACTCATTTCCAGTCTATTCTGAACACCTCACACCTCACAATATTATTTTTAGTCCTAAAATTTGCACCGAGGTCGCTGGATGACTAAGCTAAGCGACCCAAGTGGGCGGCACAAACATCTGGCCCATCTAGGAGTGGCACTGTAGTGTCAGACAGGATGGCACTTTAAAAAATTGGCCCCAAACATCACATGATGCACAGATAAATAAATAAAAAAAGAGGTGCAAGATGGAATTGTCCTTGGGCCCTCCCACCCACCCTTATGTTGTATAAACAGGACATGCACACTTTAACAAACCCATCATTTCAGTGACAGGGTCTGCCACACGACTGTGGCTGAAATGACTGGTTGATTTGGGCCCCCACCAAAAAAAGAAGCAATCAATCTCTCCTTGCTCAAACTGGCTCTACAGAGGCAAGATGTCCACCTCCTCTTCATCCTCCGATTCCTCACCCCTTTCACTGTGTACATCCCCCTCCTCACATTAGTATTAATTTGTCCCCACTGGAATCCACCATCTCAGGTCCCTGTGTACTTTCTGGAGGCAATTGCTGGTGAATGTCTCCATGGAGGAATTGATTATAATTCATTTTGATGAACATCATCTTCTCCACATTTTGTGGAAGTAACCTCGTACGCCGATCGCTGACAAGGTGAGCGGCTGCAATAAACACTCTTTCGGAGTACACACTGGAGGGGGGGCAACTTAGGTAAAATAAAGCCAGTTTCTGCAAGGGCCTCCAAATTGCCTCTTTTTACTGCCAGTATACGTACGGACTGTCTGACGTGCCTACTTGGATGCTGTCACTCATATAATCCTCCACCATTCTTTCAATGGTGACAGAATCATATGCAGTGACATTTGCAGAGAGAGTTAGATTTGGGTGGGTTATTTTGTTTCTGTGCAGCAAATACTGGCTCCTTTATTTTTACACTGTAATTTAGATTTCAGTTTGAACACAGCCCACCAACATCTAACTCTCTCTGCACATGTTATATCTGCCCCCCCTACAGTGCACATGGTTTTGCCCAACTGCTAACAAATTTGCTGCTGCGATCAGCTCTGAATTAGGCCCTAAATTCTGTCTAATCTGTTCCCAAGTGAGCGGACCCATGTTGTCTTGCAAATAATTCTACCAAGTCGCCTCGTGCGGCGCCAAGGTGGGTAAATTACAAGTAGAGATGAGCGGGTTCGGTTCGTTGAGATCCGAACCCCCCCCGAACTTCACCTATTTTACACGGGTCCAAGGCAGCCTCAGATCTTCCTGCCTTGCTCGGTTAACCCGAATGAGGCCGAATGTCATCATTCCGGTGTCTGATTCTTGCGAGATTCGTATTCCATATAAAGAGCCGCGCGTCGCCGCCATTTTCGCTCGTGCATTAGAGATTGAACGGAGAGGACGTGGCTACGTTCTCTCCCTGAAAAGCTCCATATCTGTGCTCAGTGTGCTGAAAATATCTGTGCTCAGTGTGCTGTAAATATCTGTGCTCAGTGTGCTGCAAATATCTACGTTCTCTGCCTGAAAACACTCCATATCTGTGCTCAGTGCGCTGCAAATATGTACGTTCTCTGCCTGAAAAGCTCCATATCTGTGCTCAGTGTGCTGCAAATATCTGATCAGTGTGCTGCATTGTGGGGACCACCAGTATATAATTATAGTACAGTACAGTAGGCCATTGCAGCTCTGTGTCAGACTCAGTTCTAGACAGTATCCTGATCATCAGTGCTTAATATCTGCTGCATTGTTGTTTGACAAGTATATACTATATATATTATATATAGTAGTACAGTGCAGCATTTTGGTGACCACCAGTATAGTAGTAAAGTACAGTAGTCCATTGCTGTATCTTGCAGCTCTGTGTCACTGCAAGTATCCATTCCATATCTGTGCTGCATTTTTGTGAGCAGTATATATAGTAGTACAGTGCAGCATTTTGGTGACCAACAGTATATAGTTGTACAGTACAGTAGGCCATTGCTGTTTCTTGCAGCTCCGTGTCACTGCAAGTATCCATATCTGTGCTGCATTGTTGTGAGCAGTATATATAGTAGTACAGTGCAGCATTTTGGTGACCAACAGTATATAGTTGTACAGTACAGTAGTCCATTGCTGTATCTTGCAGCTCCGTGTCACTGCAAGTATCCATTCCATATCTGTGCTGCATTGTTGTGAGCAGTATATATAGTAGTACAGTGCAGCATTTTGGTGACCAACAGTATATAGTTGTACAGTACAGTAGGCCATTGCTATTGATATAATAATATTACTGGCATATAATTCCACACATTAAAAAATGGAGAACAAAAATGTGGAGGGCGAAATAGGGAAAGATCAAGATCCACTTCCACCTAGTGCTGAAGCTGCTGCCACTAGTCATGGCAGAGACGATGAAATGCCATCAACGTCGTCTGCCAAGGCCGATGCCCAATGTCATACTAGAGAGCATGTAAAATCCAAAAAACGAAAGTTCAGTAAAATGACCCAAAAATCTAAATTAGAAGCGTAAACTTGCCAATATGCCATTTACGACATGGAGTGGCAAGGAACGGCTGAGGCCCTGGCCTATGTTCATGGCTAGTGGTTCAGCTTCACATGAGGATGGAAGCACTCATCCTCCCGCTAGAAAACTGAAAAGAGTTAAGATGGCAAAAGTACAGCAAAGAACTGTGCGTTCTTCTAAATCACAAATCCCCAAGGAGAGTGTAATTGTGTCGGCGGTTGCGATGCCTGACCTTCCCAACACTGGAAGGGAAGAGATGGCTCCTTCCACCATTTGCACGCCCCCTGCAAGTGCTGGAAGGAGCACCCACAGTCCAGTTCCTGATAGTCAAATTGAAGATGTCACTGTTGAAGTACACCAGGATGAGGATATGGGTGTTGCTGGCGCTGAGGAGGAAATTGACAAGGAGGATTCTGATGGCGAGGTGGTTTGTTTAAGTCAGGCACCCGGGGAGACATCTGTTGTCCGTGGGATGAATATGGCCATTGACATGCCTGGTCAAAATACAAAAAAAAAATCACCTCTTCGGTGTGGAATTATTTTAACAGAAATGCGGACAACAGGTGTCAAGCCGTGTGTTGCCTTTGTCAAGCTGTAATAAGTAGGGGTAAGGACGTTAACCACCTAGAAACATCCTCCCTTATACAGTACGTCACCTGGAGTGCATTCATCAGAAGTCATTGACAAGTTCAAAATCTTTGGGTGACAGCGGAAGCATTCCACTGACAACTAAATTCCTTCTTCCTCTTGTACCCAAACTCCTGCAAACCACACCACCAACTCCCTCAGTGTCAATTTCCTCCTTAGACAGGAACGCCAATAGTCCTGAAGGCCATGTCACTGGCAAGTCTGACGAGTCCTCTCCTAACTGGGATTCCTCCGATGGATCCTTGAGTGTAAAGCCTACTGCTGCTGGCGCTGCTGTTGTTGCTGCTGGGAGTCGATCGTCATCCCAGAGAGGAAGACCACTTGTACTACTTCCAGTAAGCAATTGACTTTCCAACAGTCCTTTGCGAGGAAGATGAAATATCACAGCAGTCATCCTGTTGCAAAGCGGATAACTCAGGACTTGGCAGCTGTGTTGGTGTTAGACGTGTGTCCGGTATCCACTGTTAGTTCACAGGGACTTAGAGAATTTCTTGAGGTAGTGTGTCCCCGGTACCAAATGCCATCTAGGTTCCACTTCACTAGACAGGCAATAGCGAGATTTTACCAATTAATATCAGTGATTTATAATTAATTATTAATTACAGTGATCTTGCCAAATGATTCCAGTGATTTTGTCATTTTCTTCCAGTGATTTGGACCAATAATACCATTGATTAGAACGAATAATTCCAGTGATTTTGTAATTTTTTTCCAGTAATTTGGACCAATAATACCATTGATTAGAACAAATAATTCCAGTGATTTTGTCATTTTCTTCCAGTGATTTGGACCAATAATACCATTGATTAGAATGAATAATTCCAGTGATTTTGTCATTTTCTTCCAGTGATTTGGACCAATAATACCATTGATTAGAACGAATAATTCCTGTGATATTGAGGGGTTTGTGTCGCTTAGCTTAGCCGTCCAGCGACCACAGTGCACCTCTTTTTCTCTTTTCTTTGCATGATGTGCTGTTTGGGGCCAATTTTTTTAAGTGCCGTCCTGTCTGACACTGCAGTGCCACTCCTAGATGGGCCAGGTGTTTGTGCCGCCCTCTTGGGTCACTTAGCTTAGTCATCCAGCGACCTCGGTGCAAATTTTAGGACTAAAAATAGTATTGTGAGGTGTTCAGAATAGACTGGGAATGAGTGGAAATTATGGTTATTGAGGTTACTAATACTATAGGATCAAAATTACCCCCAAATTCTATGATTTAAGCTGTTTTTGAGGGGTTTTTGAAAAAAAACACCCGAATCCAAAACACACCCGAATCCGACAAAAAGTTTTCAGGGAGGTTTTGCCAAAATGCGTCCGAATCCAAAACACGGCCGCGGAACCGAATCCAAAACCAAAACACAAAACCGGAAAAATTTCCGGTGCACATCTCTAATTACAAGTAAGCATGAGGTGATATATTGTTGATAAAAGGCCCTTAGAGGGGGAACAGAGGAAGCACATGATTCTATAGGGGATCTGTTCAAAGAACTATACGATTGAAGAGAAGCTAAATGAAAACTTTGTAATTGCAGGAATTGAAAGAAACACTGTGGTGGAAGTCCATATCTATTCTGTAAATCTGGTGGAAAGGAATGTAATAATGCTATATCATTGATAAAAAGAAGGTCATTAGCTAACCAATGTTTAAAGACATGTTTATCCATACCTCCGGGGAATAGTGGATTATCCCATAGGGAAAAAAAGAGCAGGATGGGAGGACAATAAAGAGAAGGTCTTAGTAAGCCTATCCCAGAGTGAGATGGTGGATGCTATGGATGGGAAAGAAGCACAATCTGGGGACCTGTGAGAGCAAGGGATCCAAAGAACAGTAGAGATGGAATTTATATGAACCAGTTCGGATTTCATTTGAACCCATCTACAAGACGATACATCCGAATGCCAGAGGACAGCCTGGGAAAGATGGGTTGCATAAAAGTATAATTTGATATTTGGAACTCCAAGTCCACCTTTCTTGGTCCCGTTTCAGAGTTTTGAGTCGTACACGAGGTCTTTTGCCTGACCATAAAAAGTGTGAGAATTTCTTCTGCAAATCTAAAAATATTTGCGAGGGAATCCGTACTGGGAGAGCTTGAAAGAGATATAATAAACGAGGTAGGACGTTCATTGTCAGGGCATTGGCGTGACCCGACCATGAAATTAATTGTTCAGACCATTTAAGGAGATCATTAGTACCAATATGACTTAACCCAGGATAATTGGCCATGTACAGCTGAGAATATTGTGTGGTTAGATATATGCCTAATTATTTTATTTATTTATTACCAGTTATTTATATAGCGCACACATATTCTGCAGCGCTTTACAGAGAGTATTTAGCCATTCACATCAGTTCCTGCCCCAGGAGCTTACAATCTATATTCCCTATCACACATACACGCGCACACATTCACGCTAAGATTAATTTTTGTATAGAGCCAATTAACCTACCAGTATATTTTTGGATTGTGGGAGGAAACCAGAGTACCTGGAGAAAACCCACACAAGCACAGGGAGAATATACAAACTCCGCACAGTTAGGGCCATGGTGGGAATCGAACCCATGACCTCAGTGCTGTGAGGCAGTAATGCTAACCATTACACCGTCTGTGCTGCCCTAATTATTTCAAGCGGAATTTTTTCCAATCAGATTTGAAATTACTTGCTAAGGAATCTTTTAATGGGGCTAGAAGGTGGAAGTCTAAAACCTACGTCTTAGCAGCGCTGACCTTAAAATTAGAAATGACACCAAATTCCTGTATAGTTTTAAAAAGATTTGGGAGAGACAGGGCCGGCGCTACCACAAGGCAGCTTTAGGCAGCTGCCTAGGGGCGGCGACCACTGGAGGGCGGCACCACACACTGAATAAATTAAAAGCTGGCAGCTCCCCCCCGCGATTGGCTCGCACGTCATGTTGCCCGTTTCCCTCCCCGCTCTCTGCGATTGGACTCCCCTGTATGTTACCCGCTCCCCCCGTAATTGTGTTCATGAATGATACCGGCCCCCCTCCTGCATCTTTTTCTCCGCTGCTGGCACTATCGCGGGTAGAGATGAGCTTTGAGGGGAAGAGTTACTAGCGTATGTGACAGTGAGAGGGGCGCCGGGCAGCCTGGGCCACGCCCCCAGCCTATCTGGAAGGCCAAGCTGCATCCCCGGCTTTGTCGGCTTCTCAGCGGCGGCTCACTCTAGACGCCGGGCGGCCCGCGGCTGTGCGGCGATTGGCAGGGCCTTGCGTGTTAGTAAAACTGTGTCTGGTCCTGGTAAGCAAGATAACCTGGAGCCCCATATTCCTGCATTTCCGGAGCCACCATCTGGTAGTGACAGGTAATATATGGAATATATTATGTAGCAGCAGCACAAGTGAATGGGCTAACCCCTCCTCCCACTATTACCAGGTTAATCCACCATACCTCACCCTGTTACCAGGCTAATCTCCTCCACAGACCCCCCCCCCACCAGGTTAACCCACCCTCGAGACTGACCACACCTCCTCCCCCTGATACCAGGCTAATCCCCCCTGCCCCCCCCCCCACCAGCCTAATCTCCCCTCCTCTCCCTGTCACCAGGCTAACTCCCTCAGCAAACTAATCCCCCTCCTCCCCCTGTCACCAGGCTGACCCACCCCCCCTCACCAAACTAATCACCCCTCCTCACCAGGTTAACCCCCCTCACCAGCCTAATCCCCCTCCTCCCCCTGTCACCAGGCTCACCCCCTCAGCAAACTAATCCCCCTCCTCCCCCTGTCACCAGGTTAATCCCCCCTCCTCGCCCCCTCACCAGCCTAACCCCCTCCTCCTGTCAGCAGGCTAACCCACCCCCCTCCCCAAATGAATTCCTATTCCTCTCCCTCTCACTAGGCTAATTCCCCCTCCTCCCCCTGTCACTAGGCTAATCCCCCTCCTCTCCCTGTCACCAGGCTAATCCCCCTCCTCCCCCTGTCACTAGGCTAATCCCCCTCCTCTCCCTGTCACCAGGCTAATCCCCCTCCTCTCCCTCTCACCAGGCTAATTCCCCCTCCTCCCCCTGTCACTAGGCTAATTCCCCTCCCCTCCCTGTCACCAAGCTAATCCCCCTCCTCCCCCTGTCACTACTAGGCTAACCCCCCCCCCCATACCAGCATAACCCCCCCTACTCCCAATGTTCAGGCTAACCCCCCTACAGACATATCACTCTTCCTCCCCCTGTCACCAGGTTAACACCCCCCTTCCCCTCACCAGGCTAATCCCCCCCTCCCCCGGTTTATACCCCCTCTTCCCTCCGTCACCCAGCTAATCCCCCCTCTTCCCCTTGTCACCAGGCTAATACCCCTCTTCCCCTGTCACCAGGCTAATACCCCTCTTTCCCTGTCACCAGGCTAATACCCCTCTTCCCCTGTCACCAGGCTGATCCCCCACTTACTCACCAGAACACCAGACTGTTTCCCCCCCCATCTTTCTCCCATCTTCTATTGTTCTTCCCCATATCTCCTGCTGTTTTCCTCCCATCTAGCACCTGATCTTCCTTTCATCCCCCTTCTGCCTCCCATCTTCCCCTGTTCTCCCACCTGTCTCCCTCCCTTCTTCCTGCCATCTTACCTTCTCTCTCTAATCTCCTACTGTTCTTTCCCCTGTATCTCTCCCGTCTTCATCGCATCTAGCCCCCTGTTCTTTCTCCCATCCCCCTTGTGCCTCCCATCTTCCCCTGTTCTCCCGTCTCCCTCCATTCTTCCTGCCATCTTACCTTCTCTCTCCGATCTCCTACTGTTCTTCCCCCTGTATCCCTTCCGTCTTCCTCCCATCTAGCCCCTATTCGTTTCCCTGTCTCTCCCGTCTTCCTCCCATTTAGACCCTATTCTTCCTCCTGTCTTCCTCCCATCTTCCACTGTTCTTCTCCCTTTTTCCTTCCCTTTTAATAAAATAACTTTTGTAATATAATAAGAAAAGCGCTGAGATTTTTCTGTTTCAAACACACATACATACATACATACATACATACACAAAAACATATACAGCGCTGTTCCCACCCCCATACCAGTGGCCACACCCCCACCATGCTGGTCACACCCCTTGTGGTGGCACACAATAGGCCCTTCATAGATTTCAGCTCCAGGCCCATGAGGACCTTAATCTGGCACTGGGTGTCCCAGAGAACCCGGCCCCCGCCTGCCAGTAGGACCAACACCTGGACACGGAAGAGGAGGCTGCACTGAGAAGATGACAGCCGGGTCCGTGGATGGCAAAGCGAGCTGACATCTGCGTGGAGTGGCGCACAGCCGGGGGGTTACCCTCTGACCTTGTGTTAGTAAGTGGTGTCTGTTTAGTGTGTTTGTGTAAGTAAGTGGTGTTTGTGTGTCAGTAGTTGGTGTCTGCATTCTTGTCAGTAAGTGGTATCTATGTAGGGTGTATGTGTGTGTGTCACTAAGTGGTGTCTATGTGCATTTGTGTCAGTAAGTAGTGTGTGTATTTGCGGCAGTAAGTGGTGTCTGTGTGCATTTATGTCAGTAAGTAGTGTTTTTGTGTGTGCCAGTAAGTGGTGTCTGTGTAGTATGTGCATTTGTGTCAGTAAGTGGTGTGTGTGTGTGTGTGTGTGTGTCAGTAAGAGTTTGTGTCGGCAAGTGGTGTCTGTGTAGTGTGTGTGTCAGTAAGGTGTATCTTTGTCAGCAAGGGGTGTCTATGTACATGCCAGTAAGTGGTGTCAGTAAGGGGTGTACTGTATATCTGTAAGTAGTGTGTGTGTGTCAGTAAAGGGTATATGTCAGTAAGTATCTGTGTCAGTAAATTTGTGTCAGTAAGGTATGTCTGGGTATGTATATGCCAATAACTGGTGTCTGTCAGGGGTATTTGTCAGTAAGGGGCATCTGTGTCAGTAAGAGGTATCTGTCAGTAACTAGTGTCTATGTCAGTTAGGGGGTGTCTGTCAGTAAGTATGTATGTGCCAACAAGTGATGTCTGTGTCAGTAAGTAGTGGTAGTGTATATGTGTCAGTGTGTTTGTGTCAGCGGAATTTGTGTCAGTGAGTGTGCTTTTTTTTTTACATATATATTTTTTTTTAAGGGACGGTCTCTTTTTGACAACTGTGGAACTTCTAAGAAGTCACTGCAACACTTTTTCATGAGGGGTGGGTGGGTGTGGGGGTAGGGGGGCAGCAGGCAGAGGTTTTGCCTAGGGTGCCGAAAAGCCTTGCACCGGCACTGGGGAGAGAGATAAGGGGGTTTGAAAGGGTAAGTAAAATATCGTCAGCATATACCTGTAGTGAGATTTTAAACTAAGAAGAGCCTATTTTGATCCCCGAGATGTCCGGGAAGTTTCAGATACTAGAGACCAGGGGTCCTATCATTAGAGCAAAAACTAAGGGTGACAGAGGGCAACCCTGTCTCGTGCCATGTTTATTCGAAAAAGGAGTTGACATTAGGCCATTCAACAAGACACAAGCTGACGGGGAAGCATAATAGATTTTACTCCAGTGAGAAAACGATCTGAGAGACCAAAGTGTCGAATGGTGCGATCCATATAAAGCCAAGAAATTCTGTCAAACGCCATTTTCAGTATCCAAACCCATCACAAAAGAGGGGATTTTAGA
Source organism: Pseudophryne corroboree (assembly GCF_028390025.1). Classification (NCBI taxonomy): domain Eukaryota; kingdom Metazoa; phylum Chordata; class Amphibia; order Anura; family Myobatrachidae; genus Pseudophryne; species Pseudophryne corroboree. The sequence goes on from NC_086451.1 coordinate 297,049,103, forward strand.
TGAATCAAGAAAGTGTATTGTATCTATTGCCCGTCTAATATTATCAAAGGCCTGTCTGCCAGGGATGAAGCCGACATGGGCCCTCATTCTGAGTTGATCGCTCGCTGGCTACTTTTAGCCACCGTGCAAACGCATTGTTGCCACCCACGGGGGAGTGTATTTTCGCTTTGCAAGTATGCGAACGCCTTTGCAGCTGAGTGGTACAAAAACATTTTGTGCAAAACAAGACTAGCCCTGTAGTTACTTATCCTGTGCGATGAATCCAGCAACGGAGGTCCCAGAATTGATGTCAGACACCCGCACTTCAAACGATTGGACACGCCTGCGGTTTCCCAACCACTCCCAGAAAACGGTCAGTTGATACCCATAAACGCCCTCTTCCTGTCAATCTCCTTGCTATCGGCTGTGCAAATGGATTCTTCGCTAAAACCATTGCACAGCAACGATGTTCTTTGTACCTGTATGATGCGCAGTTTTGCCATTTTTTTTAACTGATCGCTGTGCTGCGAAAATCGGCAGAGAGCGATCAACTCGGAATGACCCCCTCGGTCTGGGTGGACCAGGGAGGAAATCACCCCAGCAACACGGTTTGCCAATATTTTCACAAATAATTTTAGATCAGAATTTCAACGTTAAAATGTTTAGAGACATGGCGGATTCCAGTAGAGGATCTGATGTAAGGGAGACCTGATAATCCATATTATAGTGCAGAGCTGAATAGGTGGAAGATGATGGAGCAGGGAAAATTAGGGATAAAAAAAGAAAGGTTGCAGTCTCGTGGACACGACATACAGTACAACATTATTACAGGGGGGTTCCAGATGTTGTGGGGGTGAGGTCACTAGGATTACAAAAATGTACCATCCTTTTGTAAACCAAAACAACAGTAAAATTTGGGTTACTAACATGGTCACGGGGGTTGGGGTGGGCTGCAAGGCAAAGGGGGAAACCCCAACTATAGGAATATAGGGCACAAAATATCTTATTGACAAAAGAGGGTCTATTCCGATATTGGAAAAACCTGAGCAGGAAGACCATGGACCGCATTTTAACAGAGCTCTTCGCTCCCTCTGTTATAAGCACCACAAAGTGCTTTTTGGTACGGGCAACCGAGCCATGCAAATACCTGGGCAGTCATGAGAGATCACTGGGGAGTTAATTTAGCCCTTTCCCCTGCACACATGGTGGTGATACCATAGCCGACGCTACTACCGGCTTGTTGCCCCCTGCACTTACCGGGCGCCATTTTGGGGTGCAGTTCCACAGTTTCACAGGCAGTTTGGCTTCTGCCTGCCACCTCCTTGCAGTTCCCTGTGCACTTCAGCTCTTCCTCACAGCTGCAACAAGATTTTCTGTGTGCCCTATGTATCTGTATTATTATTATTATTGCTGCCTCTACTATTGAGCCTTTACTATCATGGAGAAATATGTGACAAATAGGGGTCTTAGAGGCTCTCAAACCACAAAAAATAAACACAAGTCCACCAACTCTGCCGCTGCCTCTCCTACAACCTCTCCTCCTCGAGAAGACGCGATTGATGCTTTGCTCGATTCCACCAAATACAGTTCCCTCTCCATCCAACGGGCTAAGGAGATTTCCGATATCATCTCACCTTTGTTGGACGTCAAATTGGCTCCACTCACAGAGGCGATTAACTCGGTAACTGCCCAGCATACTCAACATACTAAACGTTTAACTGAGGCTGAAGATTGTATCTCTGTGCTGGAGGATGAGCTACATGAGGCGAAATCTACAATGCACTCCCAGGACTCGGCCCTTACAGCCCTCAGCGACAAGCTAGAGGATTTGGAAAATCGCAATCGACAGAATAATATCTGTCTAATTGGGGTGCCGGAGTCAGTGAAACCTAGGGTCATATGCTGGTTTCTTGCTGGTTGCCTAAGGATTTGGTATGGCCTTCTATATCTTTACTTATTCAAGTTGAAAGGGCCCATCGCATTGGGCCAGACTGCCAATCTACACGTCAGCAACCCAGGCCGGTGATTTTTCGGCTCCTCAATTACCTTGACAAGGTTACGCTTCTGGACGCTTATCGCAAGTCGGAAGGCCTTTTCTATGAGGAATCTAAATTGCTCATATCCAGAACTTTTTGTTCCAAGTGTCTAATTGAAGACTAGTTCTCGCCCATCTGTAAGGAATTATTTGACAAAGGAATCCGTTTCGCTCTGCTGTATCCGGCTAAGCTGCGGATGATAAACCCTTTTATTTTGATTCTCCTACAGCGGCTTGGAACTTCCTTACCTTCCTGGCATCTGAATCTGCTGGGAGGTCTATGGAGGACAATGATTGATCATTTGGCCAATGCTAAGTATATGTTGCACTGTTTTATTGCCTTTTGCTAACTTTGCAATTTGAGTTTTTTATGCCTTTGGGGCACAGGCCTATTTAAGTGACGAATTCCTTACTGTGCTGTTCCCTATTGTCTTTACATAAGGAACTTACAGGGAAACAAATTAGCTGTATGCTGTTGTTGTTCTTGTATTTCTGTAATTTTTTCTCTTTTCAGGTTGGTTCCTTATACAAATTGGGGCAGTCTTTCTGGCTGCCAGTTTGGGATCTGTTAAAATATGTTAAAACTGACAGGACATGTTGTTTTATATGGTTATATGATGTCTATTTCACACACGGGATGCGGTCAAGATCCCACCGGACGGAATCCCGGCTGTCAAAATACCGACACCGGAATCCCGACCGGCACAATCCCGACATATTCTCCCTCCGTGGGAGGGACACCCATAGAGGGAGAATAAAATAGTGTGCCGAGCATAACGAGGCACCGTGCCTGCAGCGTGGCGAGCGCAGCGATCCCGCAAGGGGCTGTGTTCCGCTCGCCACCCCTGTCGGGATTCTGCTGGTCGGGATTCCGGTGTCGGTATTTCGACCGCCGGGATCCCGTCCAGCGGGATTTCGTACTGATCCCTCACACACACAGGGGTTATTTTTGTACGTGACACGTACCTTTCATTGTGTATCGCACTATTACCTGGCCAGAGGCCCGCTCAGTGGGACGGGCCTGGGCATTTCCTGTTGTTCTTGGTTGTGCTATGGTTCCCTAGGTGGGGCATTGGTTAGTCCTGATGGCTACAGCTGTTAACACATTTCCCCCCTTTGGTTCCACGGTCGCCAAGCATAATTTGAAACTGCTTTCCTGGAACGAAGAGGGTCTATACACCCCTATTAAAAGAAAGGAGGTATTATGTTATTTAAAAAAGTTCCACCCTGATGTGGTCTTCCTTCAGGAGATACATTGGAAACTCAATAACCCTAATGTTTTACGGGACACATGGATGGGTGATTATAGCAGTGCATCCTTTACTACTAAGACAAGAGGGGTCCTGATATTGTTTAATAAGACACTTAATTATTCCATTTTGGATGAATGGAAAGATCCAGAAGGCAGATTTTTATTTTTGAAATTGTTATTGGAAGGGGAACCTTTCACTTTAGCAAATATTTATGCGCCCCCTGGCCCGAATGTTTTTTTTTCTCTCTGATATATACAGTAATTTACAATCCTGGATAGAAGGCCCTTTAATTTTGGGGGGTGACCTTAATGTCGCTCTTGATTTCTCTCTAGATGTGTCTGGTGGGCCTAGACAGGCCGGCCGTGGCTGCTCCCCTCCCCCTACGTTGTCCCTATTAATGGACTCCTTATAATTGCTAGACCCCTGGCACTATTTACATCCCTTAGTTCGGGAGTATTCCTTTTTTCCCACCCCTATAACTCTTTTTCTCGGATGGATTATTGGCTGATTTCAAGTTCACTCCTTTACAGACTAGACAAGGCGGCAGTAGCCAGATCTCCGATCATACTCCCGTATGTCTTACATTGAAACTGACTAGGCCCCGCCCTGCTTCCGTTATTTGGAGATTCCCAGATTATTTAGCTGACTCTGATGATTTTAAATGCCACTTAACCCAGACTTTGCAGAATTATATTGCGGATAATATAGTTCATGTAGAGAATATTAACTTTTTCTGGCAGGCTGCTAAATCAGTCATCCGAGGTCATATCATCTCTTATATTGCCGCAAAGAAAAAAAAACTGATGACGGGTTTTAACCTTGCAGCTAAGGCAGTATCATCTGCTTATTCTAACATGTTGGCGCATCCGTCTGATGCCAATAGGTTATTGTATAAGGATGCCAAGTTGGCCTATGACAGCTTATGCACTGAACAAGCACTGATGAATCTGATTTACCAGAAAAATAAATATTTTAGGTGTTGCAATAGGCCCAGCAAACTACTTTCAAATATGGTTAAGTCCTCACTCTCGGCCAAACATATTACCATAATTCATACTTCTAGTAGCACTCTGAGTTCCAACCCAGATAAGATTAATGAGTCATTTTTTAAATAGTTTGAGGAGTTGTACTTGGCTCTGCCAGATTCCTCGACAAGGGGGATGGAACTACTGTCTCAGGCCTCTCTCCTCACCTCGACCCGGATGATAGAGTCTATCTCACATCGCCTATATCTGCTCTGGAAGTAGAATCCATAATCAAGGCGCTAAGGGCAAGAGGCCTGGTCCAAATGGCTTTTCTGGGTCATATTACAGACTTCTCTCACCTCAGATTGTCCCTTATCTCACCACATTGTTTAATTCTATCCTCAGTGGTAACCAGGCCCCAGCCAATTTTAATGCAGCCAGGTTGATAGTGCTTCTTAAGCCAAATAAGGACCCTTCCTTAGTGGCCTCTTACAGGCCGATTTCCCTATTAAATCAAAACTTTAAGATATTTACTAAGCTTATGGCTACCCGTCTTCAGTGGCCCTTATCTAATCTTCTCCACCCAGCACAAACAGGGTATCTGAAAAATCGTCACCCGGTGCATAATGTCCACTCTTTTTGGCTGCGATGTTTAAAATCCATGAGGGTAAGGAGAGAGATAATATTGTGCTAAGCTGCAATGTCGATAAGGCATTCGATAGGGTGTCTTGGGCTTTGACTAGAATCTGTTCCTACCAAGGTTTTGACACCGCAATCACTCATGTTTTTAGTTTAATACCCTTTACCAGCAGCCCAAGGCCTTTATGACAATAAATTCTTTGAATACCCACTTATTCTGTTTGCATAGAGGCATGAGGCAGGGTTGCCCCTTTCCCTGCTCCTTTTTAGTTTGGCACTGGACCCTCTCCTCCGTAAATTTGAAAATGAGACAGGCTGGGTGGGTATTCACCTGGCCTCCCCGGAAACTAAATTTTCAGCTTTTGCTGATGACCTTTTACTTTATTTTTCAAACCCTAAAAGAGCTATCCCTCTCTTAACCTCCCTATTGGAGGACCTCCGAATAATTGTGTTACTTACTTGGGTATAAGGATCTCCTCTCACTTTTCTGATCTTTATAGACTGAATTATGACCCCTTTTTCCAGAACTTTGGCGGAGTTGGCGAAATGGGCCCATTTACCATTGTCATATACGGGCAGGTGTTATCTATATAAAATGATTTGTTTTCCCCGTTTTGTTTATGTCTTGCAAATGCTACCTAAATGAGCTTTATCAATGTTTGATAAGGCTTTAACAAAATTTATTTGGGCAGGTTACAGGCATGTGTTTATCTTTTTAAACTTAGACCGCCAAGGGATCGGGGTGGTGTTAATCTCCCCAGCATACGTACTTACTCTTTAGCGGCTAACTACAGGGTTGCCTTAGACTGGATAAGGGGCTCTAATATATACACACTACGTCACTTAGAACAGGCTTTTGTCCCGGATTGAAATCTAGCAGCGCTTCAATCCCTCCCTACATTGGTTTATGACAATGTATTGTTATTGTCCACCTGTATGGCTTGGAGGACGATACGTCGCACCATGAATTTGTCTCAGTTTAATTCTGTGTTTTTACCATTATGGGGTAATCCCACTTTTGCCCCGCAGAAAACATTGCCTATATTCAGAATCTGGCATAGGGCTGGGCTTAGCTTGGTCCACCAATTTTTGCATACGGAGTCTAGAACAATGCTAACTAGGTCTCAATTGCAAGAAAAGTTTCCCATATAGTTATACCCCTTTTCCCCTATCTACAAGCATCTAGTTATATTCAGATTGTCTTGTCGCGTCTGACGACTAGTGAAAGAGAATGCATTATGGATGAGGTCTTATATCTCTCTCCAGGGAGTCACCTTTCTACCTCGGTTATCCACTCCTACTCCCATCCCCTGTTGAATATTGATAGTGGCAAAGTGGATCTACTAAAATGGGTGACTGTATTTCCTTCAATGTCTATGAGGGCTATTCTGACAGCTAATCTAACTCTGAACAAACAATTAATTTCCATGTCTTTCTTTGAGATGCATCAAAAAATATTACACCGTTCATACTTTACTTCAAAAATGATTTTTTTTATTGGTGAGGCCTCTTCCTCTGACTGCTATAAGTGCAGCAGCGCAGGTACGGACATAGTTCATTGCCTTTGGGACTTTCCGCAGGTCCAAGCCATATGGATGGATCTCCAGAGTTATGTCTCTGCCCATTTACAGTTGAGCTTCACATTCGATAAAACTTGGGACTTTTGGGGGGGTCTGCTCTAAGGAAGATATGGGTAAATTATCCAAAGGTAATCACACTCTGCTTATAAAACTAACTGCAGCTACTAAAAAAAACATCTTGTATGGATATCCTTGGACCCAATCCCACTCACTCTAGTTTACCCTAGAATTGCCTCTTTGTTCTCTATGGACTGGGCTGAAACCTTTATGTAAGGAGAAAAGAACAGGGAAGTTCTTTGATATTTGGCTCCCCTATGTTCGGACTATGTCTACAGTTCTGAAAGATGCTGTGAGAAATAGCTTTCGAGACACTACCTGGTACCACTTGGAGGTGATCGGTAATGGACCACCTTTTTGATTGGTACCAGATTTGTTATGTTTTCCTTATTGTGTACATATTTGCTGTATTTGTTTTGAATCTTTGTTTATGGGGACATTTGCTCTGGGATGGACTATCCAGTTAAAATGTGTTATGTGTTCAGCCCGGAAACCATTTCAGATTTTATATGACGATAACCTACTAGATCAATATCTTCTTTTAATGTGGTTATTTTGATATGTGTCGAATCCTTCCGCTGTTTGTATAATTTTTCTAATACCCAGTGTGGTGGACACATCTGTATTGCTGTGTCTTTATCCTGTCAATAAACAGTTTATAAAAACAAAACAAAACAAATCATTAGTTATCTCTGTAATATTAAGTCTGAGAAAAAGGGTCTACAAGTCTTTGGATTAAATCTGAAGTCCTAAAAATAAGTAGTGTAGCCATCAGGTGGTCGACCATTCAGCATGTGGAGGCGACATTGACTTAGAACCGCCTAGAGAGTCTGGAGATGACACAGGAGGCGAAGTCGAGAAAAGCCCCGATCGTCTAACAGCCTCCAAGCCATCATCAGGGTTCTTCATGGAATTATTTCGATCATTGAAGGAGATTGTAGAGCAAATGGAAATCCCCATCTATAAAAAATCTGGCAGTTTGGAGGCGCCTTACCGCGTGGACACGTTGCCAGCGTGCCCTGGAGCGGACTAACAGACAGCTTCCCTAACGCTACCCCTGGGGAGCCTAATTACCGGTGCTCTGCATCTGACGGCGGGGAGTGAGTGGAGCGACGGAGGTGCGGAGATCGTGGCATCTTCTTCTGACGGTGGGGAGTGAGCCACCGGGTCCCGTGCCGGGAGTGGTGGAGTGACGGAGGTGTGAAGATCGAGGCATCTGCATCTGACGGTGGGGAGTGAGGCGCCGGGTCCTGTGACGAAGGTGCCGAGAGCGTGGCCCCGACTGGATGACTTTGGAGAGCGCTTCTACCTGACGCTCCTGGAAGACGATAGTGGTGACCCGTTGAATGCTTTGTGCCTGGAGTGCGGAGACGTCTGCAGGGGTCCGTGCCCTGAAGGAATCTGCAGCTTGGTCCCATACTTACCCGGTATTTGTTATTACCCTTACTAATTCCCCTTTCCTCCCCACCTCGTGTGTTGCCCTGTCCCCTCCTCCAGCCCTTCCTTCCCATTCTTCTTTCTTCATTCTTCCATCCCTATCTTTCCCCCACATAACATAGGTGAAGCCTGATACTACCTATAGTGCAAAGACAGACGAACAGTTGCAGATGATTTCATCTGGTTACCTGTCTCTGTATTTTACTCTGTCTCGGCTGTCTGGCAGCGTGGCTATCGAACATCAGAGAGGGACATACTTAAGGAGGGGAAGGGGAGAGCTGTGGTTTGGACTGCACTATATTGCTAACTGTACCCCTCTTCATCACTTGTTACAAATACAACCGCGGATTCGGACCCCTACCTTTTAGTGCTAACCGGGTTTTTGTGGTCCCCTTACAGTCACTGCCAGTTGAATTGTGGTACTTTTATTTTCCAAAGGGTCTATTGTTGGTATAATTTCCTATGTACCTGATAACTCTGCTTAACTGCTATTGCTTACTACTATAGTTAATTCGACAGTGCCATCTAGTGGCCTTGGCTGTCATTTGCAGAGGAAAAACATCTCTTTATAACATTTTGTTTATGTGTCCCCATTGTTTGTTCCTTTAACATTTGCATGACCTACTCAGAATAGGGCTTACCCTAGAGATTTGGTGACTTGCTATCAAGACACTGATTGCTGTATTGGTTCCTCTTGGTAGCCATTTTACTAGTGTGGCGAAAACTTAGAGGATTCAGGTCCTAACTTGTAGGGTATACTTTACATATGTAATCACAACACAGTTTCACATCTGAAATATTTGTACTCATTGTATAACCCAAACGGCTTCACAAGTAACCCCATTTGCGAGGACCTTGGTGTTACCTGCAAGTCATATATCCCCCCCCCTTTTTTTTTTTTTCCTCCCTGCGAACAACCAGCTATAGACCTGATCCATGGTGGTGTCTACAGTGCTACATGTCAATACTTTACGGCACATTGCCTACTAGCCGTAGCTTTACTCTGACCTTTATCGGTGCCTTGTAATTGGGTACACAACACACCACTACTTTTTTAGGATCTAGCTTTACAATCTGCGTATGATTTAAACAAAACCTAGGTATCTGCACACTTGCCTTTGTATCACTTATATGCCCTTATTTTTCAGTGTATACCGTGTATTCTCAATTCCTGTACCTATTGCCTTGTACATTTCCTTGCATCATATTTGTATGTTTTGGCTTAATTTTATGTGACCTTGATGGCTAAATTGGGAAACCATTAGTTGCATTACTTGGGCTAGCCTATTGTACTGTATGTGACCCCCACTTATTTCTATTTTTTTTTTGAGTAGCCTTTCTAAATCTGCAACCCTCTTCTGCAATAAGTTCGGCAGCTGTTTGGGATAGTCCACTGTGGTACAGAGGGTCTCCGTTTATAACACCCTTCTCTCATGGTGATCAGTCATTTATTATGGATAAATATTACCACAGAACAAATACCAATAAGTCTCAGACATCTTCTAATACTACTACGAGAATGTGAAAAAACAAAAATAACCAGGGGCGCTCCACTGCCCCTTCTTCTCCAATTCATCATTCAGAGGACGAGTGCTCACTGAGTGCACCCTCTTCTCCCGTTAACATCCCAAAAATTCCCTCGGCTGCTGAAACGGCCCAGGAAATTTCCAAAATTCTTATGCCATTGATTGACAAAAAATTAGAAACCCTGCAAACGGCTTTTGACGCAGCATTAACTAAAATTGACACTAATACTACCCGAATCACCTCTTTGGAACAGAGGACAAGTGATTCGGAAGATCGCACTAACTCACTTCAACAATTAGTTGAGACTCAGGCCACCTCCCTTCAGAAGCTTCAGGATAAGATAGACGACCTGGAGAACCGTCACTGCATAACAACCTCCGTTTTATTGGCATTCCTGAAACAATTAAAGGTCCTAAACTTCTTGAATTCCTAACAATCACACTTCCCAGAGAATTGAAAGTCTCAGATTCCCCGCCCTTGCCACATATTGAACGAGCCCATCGGCTTGGTCCAGATAGGCCCGATTCATTCACAAGACCGAGACCGGTTATTGCAAAATTTCTAGATTACCGTATGAAAGAAACGGTCCTGGGGGCTTACCGTAAGATCCCCCGACTAGAAGTGGAGGGCTCGAAAATTCTAATCTTTCAGGATTTTTCAGCCTCAGTTTCCCAGAAAAGACGAGAATTTGCAGAAGTGTGTAAACTACTTCATGACAACAATAAACGCTTCCAACTTATGTACCCTGCTAAATTACGGGTTCAGGAGGATGGTCGAGACTCCTTCTTCTCTTACCCGATATTGGCAAAAACCCATTTTACTAGAGTACTTAATGCTGCGGGACCCTCTAATCATTGACCTTCGTTTAGTGCACTAAATTGTGCACAATATGCTGTTGCACTGGTGATCAACATTAGGCTACTCACATTGTATTTCTCTTTATTGTTTTTCTTTTTCTTGATGTTACTCTGTTATTGGTTCCTGGGTGTCAATGTAATGAGTACATTGGCCACCCTCATGTTGATAAGTTTTGGGAAATTAGAAATGGTGCTTTGAAGCGTCGTGTGTTTACAGTGTCCGTGCTGCTGGTGTCCACGCTCTCTCCCCATGCCCTTGGGCGTAGGAACCTTCCTGGTGGCTGGGACAGGGGGGTTACTCATATATGCGAGTATCATTTGTCAAATCAGTTTCCTAAATTCGGTGTTGGGTAATGCATTCTAACTCTCAATCTACCCCCCCCCCTCAGTTCCCTCTACTCCTCTTAAACTTGTGTCCTGGAACGTGGGATGCCTTAACTCCCCCATTAAGAGAAAGAGAGTGGTGGCTCATCTCCGTAGGTTCCGCCCAGATATAATATTTTTACAGGAAACGCATTGGGAGGCAGGAGGGGATTCGACCCTAAGGGCTCCGTAGTTGGGCGAATGTATTTCCTCAAAATTTCACAGGAAAACCTGGGGGGTTTCAATCTTATTCCAAAAAGATGTCCAATACTCTGTCACTGCCTCCATACCAGACTGTGAGGGTTGTTTCTTAATTTTGGATGCAACCATCTGGGGGAAAAACTATACTTTAGTTAATATCTATGCTCCCAATGTGTCCCCTTCCGAGTTTCTACACACCTTAACACAAACCCTGGCACAACGTCAAATGTTTTTTTAATTATAGGGGGTGATTTCAATTCAGTAGATGATCCAACACTAGATAGACAACCTACCCCACAAAATCCTTCGCTGTCTTCATGCAGGCAGATACAATTTCTTAAGACGACATTACGGCTCAGTGACATTTGGAGACTTTTCAACCCAAAGGACCATTCCTTCACTTATCACTCCGCAGTACATGGCTCTTGGTCTAGAATTGACTCCTTTCTTGTAGAGGATTGTTTGGTCCCACAGGTGCTTAAAACTGACATACACAATATCTTGGTTTTGGACCATGCCCCAATTTCGCTTTGTCTCACTAGGTCCAATCTTACTGGGAATTTTAGGCCATGGAGATTTCCAACTAATTTATACAATTCGGAAGACTTCCGTCTTTTTCTTACTAATAGTTGGATGACTTACATAGACGACAACATTGACTATTGGGAACAACCAACTATTTTTTGGGGGGCATCCAAGGCCACCATGAGAGGCCGGATAATGGAGTATGTCTCCCAACAAAAAAAGAAGGCCTCTGCACAATACCAATCCCTTCATACCTCCTTGACGACAGCATTGCGAGCTTATATAGAGTCTCCTTCCTCAGACACTCAATTAACGTACACCCAAGCACGACATTTGTTAGATGATTTTTATTATCGCAGGCGCAACGTGACTTGACATTCTCAAAATGTAAATACTTTAGATGGGGAAATAAAACTGGGCGCCTGTTAGCTACCATGTCCAAATCAAACACCCCTAGGAGAATGATCACGGCAATTAAAGATCCACACTCATCAGTGATAGACACAACGACTTCCCGTATTCTTCAACACTTCAAAAACTATTTTTCTAACCTATACGGGCTACGCCCATTTGATCAGGACAGGCATGCCCATTTGATGTCGGAGGCGAACCTTCCCCCTATATCCAACTCTCAAAATGAAATACTTCAACAAGAAATTACCCTGGATGAATTGACGCATACAATATCCAATTTGAAGTTACACAAATTGCTGGGCCCGGATGGGTTATCCAATGAATATTACAAAATATTACAGGGACATATAGCCCCTACTTTAGTTGATTTATTCAATTAGATCCTCAGAAACAGCACAGCTTTCCCCCATTTTAATAACGCTTACACTGTTTTGATTCCCAAGCCGCAACGGGACTCCCAACTAATAGACTCTTACAGGCCGATTATGTTACTCAATACAGATATAAAAATCCTGGCAAAAATTATGGCAGATAGGCTTCAATTATTGTTACCACAACTCCTCACAGACCACCAATTGGGATTAGTTCGTCAGAAACACCTAGTTAAAGGAATCAGAACAGCGATAGCAGCGGTAATGTCATCCCATGGAGAAACTCATACACAGAATACTCTCCTCAATTTAGATACAACAAAAGCATTTGATACAGTTTTGTGGCCACATTTGTTTGCCGTACTGCAAATGCGTCACTTTGATCCCACCTTCATTAATTTCATAAAATACTTGTATACTAACCCATCCACTTCCCTATTGATAAATGGGTATCAAAGCGGTCCGGTCGCCATGCATAGGGGAACAGGACAGGGTTGTCCCCTTTCGCCAATCCTGTTCAATTTAGCTATCGACCCGCTGCTCCGCCTATTACAAAATGGCAATTGTTACAGAGGCATAACAATTGGCAGTACGGAAATTAAATTGACTGCCTTCGCGGATGACGTTTTATTATATGTAGCTGATCCCTCCAACTCTCTTGATAGAATATTTAACCTTTTAGCTGATTTCGGGTCGGTATCTGGCTTTGAGGTTAACACATCAAAATCGGTAGCTCTCCGATTAGGGAACCCCTCATCCCGTATCTCTTTTACAGCCAATATACCAATAACATGGGCTCGACAACAGTTTACTTATTTAGGGGTGAAAATTTCACATAATCCATTTCTTCTTTATGATCTTAATTTTTCCTCCGTCATACGTTCTATAACAGCAGAGCTTGAAGGATGGAAAAATCTGTTATTATCTTATCTTGGTAGAGCTCATCTTGTAAAATGATCTCATTTCCAAAAATTTTGTTCCCTATACAAGCTCTCCCTTATCTAATTTCTAATAAAGACGCAAAACTGATCAACTGCACATTTAGAAAATTTATTTGGAATGGTAAATATCCAAGAATTGGCTTGAATAAGTTACAACAAACTAAAACTTCTGAGGGAGTCAACTTTCCTAATATTCAGCTCTATTCCTATGTGGCTCATGCGACATACATCAAAGATTGGTTATGTGGCCGCGATCTCTATGCTAACTCTTCTCTAGAGAAGGAATTTTTGGGAAACACTAGTCTTGTCAGTTTTCTTCATGTGCATGATCAGGAGATTTTACCTATACTAAGGGACAATCCCTTACTCTGGCACACCAGGAAAACCTGGCATATCCTTAGACACAAGTTTGGATTGAACACACACAAATCTCTATTTTTGACTTTTATAGATAACCCCGAATTTCAGAATGGCAGGCCTCTTATCCCTTTAATACTTGGCAAGCTTACGGAATAACTTCTGTGGGAGACTTAGTTTGTAGACCAGCAAAAAGGCCTTCCACGTTCTTAGAGACCAAGGAGCAATACCCCCAATTAGCTACTCACCCTATTGCATTTTTGCAGGCCCAACATTATGTCAGTACGGTTTTACAAGCTTTTTCAGATTTAGACTGGACGAATCCATTAGATACCCTATTACAAAATCATTGTTTGACGAACAAAGCCATTTCAACAGTGTATTCTTGTATACGTCAGGCATTTATGCCAGATAATTCCTCCAAAAATCTTACTACATGGTTATCCCACCTTCCCAATGTATCACCAGCTGATATACTCCGCTCCCATACTAAGGCATGTGCATTGTTGCCCAACTCTGCCTACACAACAATGTTTTTAAATATACTGCATAGAGCTTACTTATCTCCAAATAGGAAATTCCTGATTGGCGATTCACAGAACTCGAACTGTTATAAATGCGGATCCCCTTCAGCAGATTTATTCCATTGTCTTTGGGCGTGCCCTATAATACGGGGCTTCTGGCTACAGGCGAGGTCCTATTCTACAGCCAACCTAGTCAATTATATTCCTGTAACTCCCGAATGGGCCCTCTTTGGAATGCTTCCTCCCAACACTCGAATTACTCCAGGTGGGCGGCGTCTTTTGTTAGCTATCAGTGCGGCAGCCTGCAGGACTATCTTGCAAACTTGGCTCCACCCCTCTCCACCCTCACTCTCAATTTTTAAAGCCAAATTACATTATTTGTTTAGAATGCAGTGGGTTGAAGTTATTTTGGAGAAGGAAGTCAAGATTGAGAAATTCTTTCTAATGTGGGAGTCATATATAGCCACTCTATCGATTTCACTTAGAACACAAATCCATAACAGTCTGAAAAATTTGCCCTGGTATATGCTACAATTGGCGGCTAACGATCCTCCAAATCAATTGTAGGATTAAGGTTGAGCAGATAAAAGAAGTGGGTTGGTTGCTCAGTACATACCTCTTGGGATCTGGGGGGCGGGGGGGTGGGCGGGACACTGGCGGCCCGGCACCTGTCATTTCATTGTAACTGTGAATGTTTGTATTTTACACAGTACCTGTAGTGTTGTATCAATGTGACACTATGCTACTCTGTTCTATACGTTTGGACAAACTTTGCTATTGTCAAACACGGCACAGTTTATTTCTCTCAACTGCATCGCAATTTGTCTTATTACTTGTGAGATTGTCACTCGATGCTTCAATAAAATTGTTTAAAAAAAAAAATCTGGCAGTTGCGCAAGGCTTTGGTGACAGGCAACATCTATCTCCTTTTGTTGAGAGTAGAAGGGGCTAGGGCCCTCATTCCGAGTTGTTCGCAGCGGTTCATCGCATCGCAAACTGCGCATGCGCGGGTGCTGAACAGCGCGTGCGCAAAGGCAGAGATACGACGCCTGTGCAAAATTACTATCAGAAATTTCTCTCTTACTACACCACCGAAAACAGGGAGTGACGAAGGCGTGACAGAGGCGCGGCTTTGCAATCTGACGACATGGGCGTGAAAGTGGGCGTCTAGTGTGGGAGTATGCAACCAGCAGTAGGCGTGTTTTGAGCAGAAATGCATTTCCGATGGTAAACTTAACACAACAAATGTTCGCTATCTTGACGCAGCATAGGAGTAGGTCTGCAGTTACTCTGCATTTGCGAAGTACTGTTACAAGTGTGTATGCAATAATTAGCAGTTAATTTGAGAGCCCATTCATCTGTTGTCCAATTACTTCCTAAACACTGCTCTGCTGAAATACTGCAAACAGCAATTGTGTGGACACATTACATGTTTATTGTAAGCACCTATAAATCTGACACGCTGCCAAATAAGGCATGAATTGTTTTAGTTATTAGCTAAACATTGATGTTAAATGCATGTTTTAATTTTGTCTTAAATACTACCAAATGCAAACAAGTGGAATTAACCAAACTTCAAAACTACATCAGCAACATCTAAACTACATAAAAATATTCCTTTGTATATCACAAATATCATGAGCAACATAATGCAGCATACACTTTTTTTTTTTATAAAAATGTTTAACTTTGGTTCGAATATCTGACAATGTTTAATATTATGTCATGTTGCCCCTAATAACCCAAGAACCTAGTTGTAAATACTATTTTAATATGGCCAGTAAAGTGTTGTGCAAGGCATACCTGTTGCATCGGATTGTTTCCTTGTTCCACAAGTGTCTATATGCCATGCTAAACTTTACTGGGCTAAGTTTTACATAATGCATTAACTTTAATAAAGTACACAAACATAATTGTTTTAAATATTTTTTTACTGCAAAAATATATTCATTGGTCCAAACAACATGGCTACAGGTGAGCATCACAGGCAAAGATGGACATAGCAGCAAGCAGATGCCAATGACACAAATCACATAGCAGAACCCAGTACTAGGGAAACTCCATCTTCTGACAAAATAATAATTTTAATGTTAATAAATAATATGGTGTGAACACCCAGCCAGACATATTTTTTTGGGGAACTGAGTTAGATTCTGGAGCCAACACACAAACACAACACAGCACGCTAGGAAGAGGAAGATGGCTCTGGTGTACAGGAAAAAAAGCTCACAGGCTACAATATACCAAAACAATAATGTATCTTTTCACTAAGAGGGAGTTTGCCATTCTGGCCACGCAAGCCAACACAAAAAATACATCGAGCCAACATGAAAAACATGGGTGCTGTCCATCTGGAAAGACATCACTTTCTCTTTTTTTTTCCCGCCTGATGATGTTCTTCCTGGCTTGGTCTGAGAAGCGACCTTCGAGGGCCCTCCCTCTGCCCCATGTTCTTCCTGGGCAGAGGGAGGGGAGGGAGCAGATGTGGCTGGCTCTCTGCCACTGTGGGCAAGGGAGAGAGCGATGTCCTGGAGCCCTTGCAAGATGGAATTTGCAACGTCTTTGAAGGAGGAGGCGAGTTGCTCTTGGCCCTGCCTGATCTCTGCCAGACCTTGGCAGAGTTGAGCTACACCTTGCTCCATACTGGTTCTGTGCTCAGTGAGCCGGACAGGTATCTGGCTAACCTCCCGGATCATCCTGTCTTGAAACGCATTCAGGCTCTCACCATACCTTGCTATTTCAGACAGGATGGCCGGGATAGCAGATGGTTGGGTGGGGGGTCCAGTTGGAATCTGGATTGGTGGGATTTGTGGTCCCACAGTGCCAGAGTCACTAGGTCCCTCCACCTCAGCCTCAGCCACATAACCCTCCTCTGACTCTACCTGCTCACCCACCTGTGCTGTGTTATGTTCAAAGGAAATAGAAGAATGAGTGGAAAAAGATTTTTTCAATTAAACATGAGACTTTTTGAACCACTTAATTAGTTGTTTATGAATATGTGTATAAACTTACCTGGCAAGTCATGTGCCGTCAGTATTTCAGGCAGGTCCGTGTCCATATGAGACACCCCTACCCCCCTCCTCGTAACTGACACAGTCCATCGCCATCTCCTCAAGTTCTGTGTACTCCACAGTGGCAGCTGGTCCTCCCCTTGTTGCCCTCGAGGCATTCCACTCCGCAGACCTCTTGCCCTTCAGGCGGGATTTGAAGTCGGCCCAACTACATATGTGGGGAAAAATAGGGGCAAGGTAGAGTAAAATAATGAATACCTGCTTTAATATATAGTACACATGTTATGCATTTGGTTGCTATAGGCAACATCACATTGAACTAACTTTTTAAGAATACTTGGCACAGATAATGGACTGGCAATATACACTTACCGTCTTCGAACTTCCTGTGATGTTCGGACTATTGAGCCGACTTCATTAACAGAATGAGTGATGTCCCTTCAGATTCTATCTTTGGTTGCAGCACCCATGTTTTTTGGTCCTCGATGTTTTTTTTGACATGGCCTGTGTGACCAAAACACGCAACTCCCTCTTAGTGAATGTGGGCTGCCTTTTTTTTCTCTTTGAAGTAGCCTGTGAGCTTTGGTCCTGTTCCTCCTCACCATCTTCCTCTTCACTAGCTGCTTGTGTAGTTTGTGTTTGTGCGGCTAATGCTGAATCTCCCTCAGTTACCCCAGTATGTATGTCTGGCAGGGTATCCTCTCCTAACTGCTGGGTATCAGAAGTTGGAATGTCTCTAGTACTGGGTCCTGCTACTTCAGAATCCACCTCTACGGATTCCATCATCTGCCTATGCAATGCTAGGCGCCTTTGTGTCAATGCGGACATCTGCTGCTGCACGCGGTCCATCTCTGCTGCCAACTGCTCACGAGTAGCCATGTTGCTAGTGGCATGTCTGTTTGCACAGGTGTGTAGCTATTTATAGCTGCGTGTCCATTGCGGTAATTCACACAGGTGTAAATTATGCTAATTCTGTGACTGATTGTACTGCTTATTTAACAGTCTGGATTGCAGCCTGTGTGAGTGGGTGTATGATGCCAGAAGCAGCTTTGTGCTCTTTCAGAGAAGGTGGTCGTGTTTGCTCCAACTTTGCTGAGTGAGTTATTTTTTCAGTATATTGCAGACAGATGGGCGTTTGTTAGCTTAAAAAATTATTAATGTTGTGTTGCGTAGTGCGTATTTTTTGCTAAGTTTCTTTTGTTAGTATTACTAAATTAGGCAATTACCAAACCAAGTATGTATGGGTGTGCAATGGAAGTTTCTACTTTTTAAAACAGGGTATAACTATTTTGGTGGATAACTGTTTGACATATAAATGGATTCTTATGGCATATGTTAGATTTTTGTTACCTGTACTTTACAGTGTGTCTGTTCTATTGTTTACACTGGATACTTTATTTATTAGACTCCTTTTCTGTCTCTTGTAGGTGTCTCTGTGATTATTATTTAGCGTACTTTTTGTAGGCCAAGTGGGCTATTTTCATTTTAGTTTCCAACCCCAATTGGCTGCCTTAATATATTGAGCAGGTAAGTAGCCTATCTCAGTGTGTCCTGCTGTTTGTTGCAAGTGTCTATCTGATCTCTTAGACTCATTTTCTGTCTCTTGTAGGTGTCTTATTTTTTACTTTTAAAAGCATTTTCTTTTGACAAAGTATGGCTGATTTTTGCTGTACTTGCAAATAAAGGCCACCCGTTTTAATGTTGCATATGTGTTTTGTGTTTTTTTGCATTTTGTTTTGTATTTGTTTTCATAAAATGAGTCATACTTATTTTCAATACTATATATTGTTGCATTCATTAAATGGGTAGTGTTGTTTTGCATTTCGGTTTTTTAATTTGTGATGTGAACCTATGTTGTGGAGAATTAGCTAATTTTTTTTTTTCCGATCCTAATGAAATTTATAAGAAATGGAGTACGCACAAGCAGTAAGTTAACACCCATACACTTTTATTTTGAATATGGATGACAATGTTTTTTTTACATTTGTTTTTGGTGTCATGATTCTTACCTTCTTTTTAAGTTGGTGATGTCTATCCATGTTGGTGCGGAAGCACTCCCACCCCAACCAACAGAACCACTCCCACCCCAACCGCCGCAAGCCCTCCAACACCAACCGGCTCCTCATCATCCAAGGCAACGGAGGCGTGCTAGGCCACCAATTTTCCGTACCCGTGTCCTTCTTTTTGGGATGCCTGATGATGTAGTGTTGCGTAGATACAGACTGCCACCTCATCTAATCCTAGACACTCTCTCCCTAATAGAGAGTGATCTAGAACAATCCATTAGGTATCCTACAGCAATACCAGCATTGACACAATTCCTTGCTGTGTTACATTTTGTGGCCACTGGTTCATACCAGCATGTTGTGGGAGATCTGGTTGGCATGTCGCAGGGCCAGTTCAGTAAGGTCCTGCGGCGTGTCAGCCAGGCTTTCCTTAAGAGAGTGAAGCAATTTATTTCTATGCCTTTGGATGTTGGTGCCCTGGATGTGGTGAAGCGGCAATTTGAGGAAGGTGGTAGTCGCTTCCCACACGTTATTGGGGTTGTGGATGGCACACATGTAGCTATTGTACCACCAAGACATAATGAAGAAATTTTTCAAAACAGGAAACTGTTTCATTCTCTGAATGTAATGGTTGTTTGTGGGCCATCCCTCCAGATCCTGTCCTTGAATGCTAAGTTCCCGGGAAACTCCCATGATGCCCATGTCATTAGACAATCAAGGATATGGCAGAGATTAAGATCGATGGAAGGACAAGACATGTGGTTATTGGGTGAGTATTGTTGCATATTTGTGTAAAAAGTTTTTTTTTTAATTTTTAATTATTAAAATATAATTTTGATCTTTTATTCTCATCAAACAGGAGACCGTGGATATCCTTGCACCCCCTGGCTCATGACTCCTTACAGTAAGCCCAGGCCAGGACCACAGACGGCATTTAACTCCGCGCTTACTGCCACTAGACAGCTGGTGGAGCGCACGATTGGTGTCCTTAAAGGGCGCTTTCGTGTGCTCCACTGCACTGGTGGCGACATCATGTAATCGCCGGAGATGGTAAGTAAAATTGTGGTCCTGTGCGCTATCCTACATAACATCGCTGTAAGGATTCGCGTTGAGCTTCCTCAAACAGAGGAATTGCCTGATGAGGAGCCAGGGGTTGGGCGGACAGTCGGTGGGGGGAGTGTTTCCCAGAGGGGAAACGAAATAAGGGCACGCATTGTGCGGGATTATTTCAGGTATAGTGAATTTTTACATATTTTAAAAATATTTTCCAAAGTCACTGTATGTTTATGTTCAGTTTGCTCTGATGTCATTTAGGTAGCTATTGAAAGTTCATAGTGTAATTGTTTTGGTGTGTGTGTGTCTATATTATTAGTTTTTTTATGTTAAAATTCTTACATATTAACCTTACAATGTATTATGAAACAATCTGCTGTTTTTTTGTTTTTTTTTAATTATATTTACTTTGCATAATTGGTTTAATAACTGTTTGATTATTGCTTTTTTTTGTGCTTCTGTTTTCATTACAAAATACACAACATATGATCCTAAATGTTGTAAACTTTGTGACTTTGTGCAGCTGATTGTTCTTGTCAAATGTGGTGAGTACACAGATTCTAACAATTAATTTTCTAAAAATGTGAGTGTGTGTGTGTGTGTGTGTGTGTGAGTGTGTGTGTGTGTGTGTGTGTGTGTATGTGAGTGTGTGTGTGTGTGTGTATGTGTGTGTGTGTATGTATGAGTGTGTATGTGTAATTGTGAGTGTACGTATTTTTTTGGATGTTCTTCCGCGACTGCGAATTTCCGCTATAGCGAACTACCCCCGCTGTCCTTCACAGCAATGCACAAATCAATAAAGTTTATGCAATGCACACATCAATAAAGTTTATTAGATGACACCATAAATCTACCACCAATCACATGCCACCACGCACTATAAATATAAGCCCATATATGGAAAACGCCATTGCCATCATGCGTGCATCAGCTTTTACCCGCCGCGAGCTGCGCGTTCTGGTGGCAGTAATGGACGGGCGCGTAGGCCGCGCAGGGCCCTTTATCCCTAATAGGGTAAAGCGCGAGGCCTACGCGGAGGTCCGCCGCTTATTGAGAACCCGCGTCCGCAGCAGGAGGACCATCATTCAATTGGAGAGGCGCTGGAGCGACCTCCGCAGGCGTACGCCAGACCTGTTGGCGGAGCTCCGCCAACAAATCCGTGACATACGTAGGCGCAGTAAGTAAAATATTACAGTAAATAACACTGAGAATTATAGCATAAACTTTGCCTACTTTCACTGTGAGAGTGTGAAAATTTGCACAATTACAATAAACTATTGTAGAATAAACATGACACAGTGTGTGTGGGTAGGGCAGTACTGACTGTGTAGCAAGGTGCTTCTGCAAAAGTGAATGTTGTTGTGCAGAGTTGCTACACAGCCTGTCAACTTAACCCAATAACTTGCTCAGTGGGTTTAATTTTATAATGTGGGAGGTTTTTTGAACTGGTGATGTTGCCTATATCAAACAATCAGATTCTATATATTATCTGACAGAAGCAGCTTAATAAATGTTACGTATAATCTAATTGGTTGCTATGGGCAACATCACCAGTTTTAACATTAAAAAACTTATTAATGTTACCCCTGTCTCTTTAACATGGGACAGAACAGAGTAATAGGAATATGCTGATGTTATAAATGTATATGCTACAACCTAAATATTACATATGTCATTCTAGGGCGAGCACAACGGCAAGCTGCTGCTGCTGCTGGGAGCCCACACCAGTCCCCTTCTCAGGCCCCCTTCCCTTCTGTCTCCCCATCCCCCTCTTCTTCCCAGGCCCATTCTCAGGCCCCCTCCCCCTTTCCAGCCCACTCCCCCTCTCCGGCCACCTCCCCCTCTCCAGCCCACTCCCCCTCTCCAGCCCACACCCCCTCTCCGGCCCACACCCCCTCTCCGGCCCACTCCCCCTCTCCGGCCCACACTCCCTCTCCAGGCCACTCCCCCTCTCCACCCACCTCCACCTCTCCGGCCCAGTCCTTCTTTCCAGCCACCTCCCCCTCTCCGGCCCACACCCCCTCTCCGGCCACCTCACCCTCTCCGGCCACCTCACCCTTTCCGGCCCAATCCCACTCTCTTTCCCAATCCCCCTCTCCGGCCCAATCCCACTCTCTTTCTCAATCCCCCTCTCCCGACCAATCACCCTCTCCGGCCCAATACACCTCTCTTTCACAATTCCCCTTTCTGCCCCCCTCCCCCTCTGTGTCCCAAAAATCCTCTCCACCACCCTCACCCTATCATTCTCAAGCCCCCTCTGTAAGGTCCTCCCCTTCCATCCTCTCACAGAAATAGACCCTCCTTCCCCCATCCTGCCTCCTTCCCCCATCCAGCCCACATCCCCCATCCAGCCAACAACACCCATCCAGTCTACATCCCCCAGCCAGCCACCTTCGCCGCCATCTGAATGGGCAGCAGAGGCCCCGGAGCCACTTGAGGGAGGTGGGCAAGTGGCAGAGGAGAGTAAGTTCACACACATTCATTTTTTTTTTTTTTTTAAATTACGACACATTCAAATAAATG
Organism: Pseudophryne corroboree; assembly: GCF_028390025.1. Lineage (NCBI taxonomy): Eukaryota > Metazoa > Chordata > Amphibia > Anura > Myobatrachidae > Pseudophryne > Pseudophryne corroboree. The sequence goes on from NC_086451.1 coordinate 297,071,721, forward strand.
CAGTGTTGTACTGTGGGTAATCTTTTGTCAAGGTTAAATGCTTGTCTTCTTCATCATGGTATGGATGATGCATTTACATTTGTGTGAGGAACATTATATGTACAGTGTCTACATCTGCAATGTTGAGGATGCCCACTCTGGGTCGCCAATCACTATGTCGACAGGTTTGGCTGCACAACAGGGTTTGTATGTGATACATTATATGCAAAACATTTAGACCTGAGTGGTACTTTTTGTGTGGTTTTACTTTTACAATTGTGCCTGGGTATTGCAATATTTTCACATTAAATTCGCAGGAGTCACTTTGTTAGGCAGGCTAAGGACACAGTGATTTGTGTTGTGAAAGTTACACTCCTACTATTTAGGATTTATACATTTAGAAAGCTGTTAGACCTTATGTTGTAAGGCAGGCTTTCATGGAGTGTGGGCATGCTAGGATATGTGGTCCTTCTGAAGATGTGGATATGCAGTGTGATGATGCAGGGCCAAAAACAAAAAAGAAAAGACTGCTTCACTCCAGATGTGAATGAATCCCTGCATGAGGCTACATTTACTAAGATGGTATTATTATTTAAGTTGGGATTTTGGCCATAGCAACCAAGCAGATCATATTTTTCAATTATTTTGCACCTTCTACAAGATAATACGTTGATTTGTATTGGTTGCTATGGGTAACATTCCATCTACAATATAACTCCCATATTACTGTATGTACCCCATGGTGTCGTACACTTTGTTTAAGTAAAAAATAAAAAACCTTGCTGAGCAGGCTTGTGTGTTGTTCTGCTAATGTTTTCTCATTAAAACATCCACGATGTAGTTACTTGGCCATTAAAGCAGGCCTGTCCAATCTGCGGCCCTCCAGCTGTTGAAAAACTACACATCCCAGCATGGCCAGACACAGCTTTTGCATTCTCGGACAGCAAAACTGGGTCAAGGCATGCTGGGATAAGTATTTTACAAACAGCTGGAGGGCCGCAGTTTGGACATGCCTGCATTAAAGTGTGATTTGTGCCTTGTTTGTATAATAGGTAATGTGAGGAAGTTAGTAATGTTTATTTTGCATCTTAATTTCAGATGTTGCGGTTGGAGATCCCACAAGTTTGGGAGGAATTCTGGCCAGCATGCACCAGCAACTTCAAAATTTAATGGCAACAGTGGATTGGCTGCAAAAATTTGTATAAAAAAAAAATATTATTTCTAAAAATTTGTTTTTTCAAAACAATAATGTACAAATAAACATTTTTGATTCAAGTTAATCGGGTGTTGTGTTTATTTATGCAATAAAGGAACTGCAGATTGCCTAGCAGAAATTGATTAGCTTAAACATTTCTGACATGTAACTTAAGAATGTGAATTTAAAATTGAAACCGAAAATAAACATTAAAAATAGTTAGGAGCTTATCGATTTAAAAAACATGTTAACACATTTATTCACACACTACACCTCTACAAAAAAAAACAAAAAAAAAAAACAAGCCACATTTACCACATCTATATTTAAAATTACTTATTTATAATGTTAATGGCCAATTATGCCTACAAAGTGTTCTTCAGGTATTATTTGGAGACTTAATTGGTCATGACCATTAACAAAAATTAACAAAATACGTTGGGGCGGATTTTCGCTTTTGTGCAACGTATTCGCAGTTTTGCGAATATGTTGTGCGAACGTAAAAAATAGCGAACAACTCGGAATGACCACCTAGGTTCTGAAATATGAGGAGGTGTGATCCTTTATAGGGAATAGCAGGGACAGCACGGCAGGCATTTATAACTTTCGTTTTAAGGTGGAAGAAGTGCATTCTCATGGTAACGTCTCTTGGAGGTTGATCGGAAGGTGGTTTTGCACAGAGAGCTCTGTGTTCTATCCAATAGGAATTGATATTCAGAAAGGTCTGGAAGCAATTGACGAAACAGGCCCAGGAGATAGTCAGGCAACGCAGTTGTATCTACCGACTCTGGTACATTTCGTATCTGCAAATTGTTCCTGCATGAGCAAATCTCAAGTTCTTCGACATGCTCACATATGAGATCAACCTCCGAACGCAATTCCAAGACCTTCTGAGTGATAACATCCTGATAATTGCAGATATCATCAGTTTTTAGTTCTAAGGTGTCTGTGCGAGATCCCAGAGAGGAAATTTCTATTTTAAGTTCCTGTATGGTCGCTTGGAATTCAACTCTGACTGTGGTCGCAATCCTTTGTACTAGGGAGTCATATGAACCAGCATCAGCAGGTAGAGCTGAATTGGATCTAGGTGGGGAGGATCCCGAATTTTGCACATTCCCTGGCAAAACCGGTTGTTGATTCAAATTTTGACCCCATTTAGGTCCGAAAAAGGAGGCTGAATCTCCAGGGGGAGCTTTATGATTCCTATTAGACATGTCCAGAGTATCTCTGAGCAACAGTCTATAGATACAATATGTTAAAAAAAACTGAGCTGAATTTCAAGGGGATTGAGTGATAATTTGGTTGAAGATGAGCGAAGGAAGATGGGGTAGAACCCAGTACCTAGTAGTGAAACAAGCATATCTCACATGGACATCACAGAGAAGTATCACAGGGAAAGGTGACCTGACCAGCAGTGCCTCCAATTTCTAGAGGGTGTAAAACTAAGCTGCGTAGAGCCCAGTAGCGATATAAATAGATAAGAGTACGTCACTGTATTGAGGTAAGAGAGCCCACTATGAGGGAGATGATCTCAGTAAAGGGCCAATGCTTTCAAAAGAGCCGGGGGGATTAAATCAGAGCCAGATCAGTGTAAAAATACCTCTTGGGATGCACAGGATGGGGTGTGCTGGATACAGGTCCTCAGTACCTCCACTACTGGCTGTTGTGTATGCAAAGACAGGTTTCCTTCCCATATATGGACATCCAAGATGGCTACCGCATGCAGGGACTCCGGATCAGCACACCTCTCTCTCAGCTCCAGGCCGCTGCAGCGCGATCCTCTCGGTGCACAGGAACCCACTCTCCAGGACCAGGCAGTGGTGGGTAAGCAGAGGAGTCTCAGATGGCCCCCTGGGCGAAGTTGCGGCCGTTCACAAATCCGCGGATGTTTATGCCAGACACTATGGGAACTCGAGTCCCCGGCTTGAGAGGGGAGACAAGGCCACAACCTGCGGGAGCGCATGGACCGCACCCTGGCTCAGCAACCTCATCTCACAGCAGGGTCCTAGGTACAGGGAAGCCTACACAGAGGTATAGTAGCCCCAAATAGCAGGCTGCAATGCAGGGCAGTTAATAAAAGAGCAGGCCAAGCAGTGAGCTCTCATACAGCATCTCCATCTCAGTGTCCGGGCGCCCCCCAGTGCAATTCTTTTGCAGGGAGACCAGTGCATGTATGATTTTTGCCATTTCTTCTGAGGGAATTAAGTGTTTGATTCTGACTATGTTCCTCAAATGATATCTGATGTTTTAGTGTCAAGCCACCATCCAGAACAACACTAAGATTCCACAAATGATCAGTGTTTTGTAATTCTAAACCCCAGTGTGTGAGTCCTGTTGGTTGGCTATGCTGCAGTCTTGTTCTATCATAAGGACCTCTGTTTTATCAGTGCTCACTCAAAGCCAACTGGCATTCATCCTCTCTTGGAGCTCAGCTAGACAGCCATTTAGGCTTAGTATTGGGTTCTCACTTCCTGGAGCAAAGGACAGGTACAGCTGTATGTCATCTGCATAGGAGTGATAGACCAGGTCATGACATCCGATTATTTAATCCAGTGGTAGCATGTATGGGTGTGGTTCATCAAATCGACAGTGTCTAGGTCGACAATGTTTAGGTCGACCACTATAGGTCGACAGTCACTAGGTCGACATTGATGGAAGGTCGACAGGGTTTCTAGGTCGACATGTGCTAGGTCAACAGGTCTAAAGGTCGACATGAGGATTTTATTTTTGGTGTCGTTTTCTTCGTAGAGTGACCGGGATCCCAAATTAGTGCACCGCGTCCCCTCGCATGGCTCGCTTCGCTCGCCATGCTTCGGGCATGGTGCCTTTGCTCCGCTACCGCTTCGCTCGGCACACTTTACCGTTCCAATCGTAGTCCACGTGGATCGTTAAGTATGAAAAAAATTTAAAAAAGAAAAAAATTTGAAAAACTCATGTCGACCTTTAGACATGTCGACTTAGCACATGTCGACCTAGAAACCCTGTCGACCTTCCATCCATGTCGACCTAGTGACTGTCGACCTATAGTTGTCGACCTAAACATTGTCGACCTAGACACTGTTGATCTTCAGACCGGATCCCGCATGTATACTGCAGTAAGCATGGGAGATAGTATAGAACCATGTGGGACACCACATTGCAGTGGCACTGGTGATGATGAGTATACTCCAGAAGAAACTCTGTGACTTGCCAGTGAGAAATGACTCAAACCAAATAAGGACTGTGCCATCCAGAACACAGAAATTTTTTAAGCAATCAATTAGACTCTCATGGTCCACAGTATCAAATGCTGCAGAGAGATCCAGAAGGATTAACATTGAACAGTCACCTCCGTCTCTTGCCATTAGAAGATCATTTAACACACACACCAGGGCTGTTTCAGTGCTATTTCTTCACCTGAAACCAGCCTGGAATGAATCATAAATATCATGGGTTGACAGGTGGATTTCTAGTTGAATTGCAACCACTTACTTGGTAATCTTTCCTAGAAAGGAAAGTTTGATACTGCTCTGTAGTTGGTCATGCAGTCGGGATCTCAATTAGGCTTTTTAAGAAGTGATCTAACAATTGCTTCCTTTAGTGGGTCAGGAAATATGCCTGTCTGCAAAGAACACTGATCTATTTTTGCAAATATAGGGGTATATTTACAAAAATTCGTTTTTTCCGAATGAGGTAAAAGTTCAATCACGAATGACATCGAAAGTGTAAAATTGCAACTTTTTGAATTTATTACGACTAATTTACTAAGCTGTCGTATTCTGCATTTTCGTATTTACCAATGTCGATGTCATTCGTATTTTTTGGCAGTGTTTTACGTGAGTGAATTGTAAAACACTGCCGACTTTAACACAATGAATCTCGGCCGGATCTGTGAGATCCGTGCTGGGCTTCATTGTGCACCTTTCGTAAAAAATAAAACAATGGTGGGAACTTTGTGGTCAGCGGTGAGGTTACTTTCGGTCAACCGCTGACCACAAAGTTCCCACCATTGGTTACAATGGAGCGCATAGGCGCTACATTGTATCACTGCCGTGTGCTGCCTGACATACACTACAGGAGCACACAGCCAATCAGGAGGGTGCCACGACGTGGCGCTCCCTGATTGGCAGAAGGAACCCTCTCAGACAGAAGTCAGGGAGGGTTCCTGGCAGTCGGGGATAGGGGTCTCATGTGAAAACATGGGGCCCCTTTCAGTGCGTGGTCGGGTGTCCGTTTTTTTATTTTGCAAAGTACGTGGATTACAAATAGAACAGAAGAGGACCGATCTACACTGGATTATGTGAGTATAATTTTTCCAACAGGTACCCCATGGATTCTACATGGAGAAGAGGACCGACCCTCGTGTGAACATAGGTAAGTATGTATGTTTGGAGGTGTGGATGTATGAATTAAACTTTTACTTTCAAGGTGTGTGTCTTCTGTTTTTATTGGGGTATTTTTTTTAGTAGTAGTACTACAGGTACCAGCGGGCCCGGGTTTCCACCGCATGCTGGTACTTGTGGTTCTCCAAGTACCAGCTTGCGGGGGAGGCTTGCTGGGACTTGTAGTACTGCTACTAAAAGCAATATTAAAATTTTGGCAAAAAGGCTATCAGCCCCCCATCCGCTGCCCTTGGATGGGGGGGACAGCCTCGTGCTTCACCCCTGGCCCTTGGGTGGCTGGAGGGGGGGACCCCTTGATTGAAGGAGCCCCCACTCCTCCAGGGCACCCCGGCCAGGGGTGACTAATTGGGTATGTAATGCCAGGGCCGCAGGGACCAATATAAAAGTGTCCCCCAGCTGTGGCATTATGTATCTGGCTAGTGGAGCCCGGTGCTGGTTTCAGAAATACGGGGGACCCCTACGCTTTTTGTCCCCCGTATTTTTGAAACCAGGACCAGGCGCAGAGCCCGGTGCTGGTTGATTAAATATGGGGGAACCCCAGTCAATTTTCCCCCCATATTTTTTCAACCAGGACCGGCTCAATGAGCCCGGGGCTGGTTTTGCTTAGGAGGGGGGACCCTACGCATTTTTTTGGGGGGCAAATTTAACACTTTCCCAACCCTTCCCACTGATAAACATGCACGGATCTCATGGATCCGTGCATGCCTATCAGAACACGGTAAAAAAAAGCAGGTCTGTTTTATTTTAGCACTTTTTCACGATTGGTATTTTTTCACGGCAGTGTTTGGCTATTGTCGGCAGTGTTTGTGAATTACACTTTTTAGTAAATAACCGAGTTCTACCAAATTACAGGCGTATTTGACCGATGGTGTATTCATTCGTATTTTTTTTCTTGGACTTCCAAAAAAATACGAATGCCCTCATCACTGCCGTGATTTGAGTTTAGTAAATTCCCGAGATGACACTTTGAAGAAAAAACACCATCTCGGTCAAAATTGGGACCTTAGTAAATATACCCCATAAGGTCAATTATGATCATGCACCCTTTTAGAAGCTTGGTTGAGGTAGGGTCTAGATCACACGTAGTGGGATGCAACATTCAGGTAATTTCAGCAATGTCTTTTATATCCATTGGGTCAAAGCTGGTCCATCAAGGCAAGTGTTTTATATTGACATGCTTGGTAGTTTGCCACTCCTTTGATGGCGCTGTGGGGATTCCAGCTTGGATGGAGGAATCTTTATCCACAAAGAAGTTTGCAAACTCATTACATCTTGACTGAATGAGGGTTTCATCAGGCTGCAGGCATGCTGGTTTGCAAAACATCTCCACTGTACAGAAAAGCTGAGCTAGCCTACTGTTTGCTGCCATGATTTAATTTGACAGGAACTGTTTTTTCTTACGGGTGATTGTCGATTGATATTCTTCAATGTGTTTGATTTGGTTTAACTTATTCTCTATCAAGGAAGAAAGGGCAGACAAATATTGAGCCACCAAAATGGGGAGAAAAAGGTTGTAATGTTCTTCTCTGCTACTATACCATCTAGGCTGGCGGGGTAACTGAGCATCTGCTCACAGAAAACAATGCTTGTACTCCAGGTTTTGAACCTTTGATCTGAATGATAAAATACTGTACATACTGTAGATCACGTTCAACAATAAGTGCTCAAACAAAAACCTACTGTAAGATAGGTATACAACAAAGATCCCTCAAATAGTATGTCAAATGGTATGGAAAAAAACACTTACTTTAGCAACTTGTGTAGTTATCACTGTACCTGTGTAGAAATCTTTCAGCAGGGTGCCACTTTACAAGGTCTATCCTGGAAATCAATACGGACTGTGACCCAGAAGCTGAACTACAGAAGGTACATTGCATTGGGCCCTTGAGGACTAAGCAATAAGTTATCCCCTGGCCCCCCATAGACCATTTTGAGCGATGTTGGATGACATAGGTATCAGGGATGACTATGTGTGTGCTGGATTGATAGAGGAGTCATAACACCTATCAGTGCTGATTATCACAGCTACATACTGCCTCTAATACCTCTTTTATACCAAATATAGCGGGTCGCACCTGGGAGCCGATACGGGAGCGCAACCCCCCTCAGGCCCTTCACCGGCACACTTTCCAACCCAGTATATTGTCGGGTTGGTGACGTCAGTGGTGACGCGGCGGGGGCGGCGCTTGGAGATCACATGATCGCCAAGTGCCTCCCGTACATTCACATCGACCCGGCTCCCATTTACACAGCTCTACTTGCCAGGTTGAACCTGTGTTGAACCCTGCAAACTACCCGAGTTGGAATACCGGGTCACTTGACCTGGATATTCCAACTGGGCCCTTTTACACCAAACAGCAACATGGGTTATGCACGCTCATGTGCAATAACCCGTGTTACAAGGTGGCGGTGTAAAAGGGGTATTTTTAACAGACAGCTGTACATTCGTTTCTAATTCACCGCTCTCTGTGAATTAAAGGCAGCTCACAACCCATGTACTGTAACTGGCACCTTGTCAGGAACATAGCAGAGGCACCTGTGTTCCTATTAGTGATGAGCGGGTTCGGATCCTCGGGATCCGACCCGCCCGAACTTCACCTTTTTTTTACACGTGTCCGAGCGAATCGGATCCTCCCGCCTTGCTCGGTTAACCCGAGCGCGCTGTCGGATTCTCGCGAGATTCGGATTCTATATAAGGAGCCGCGCGTCGCCGCCATTTTCACACGTGCATTGAGATTGATAGGGAGAGGACGTGGCTGGCGTCCTCTCCGTTATATTAGAAAAGAACAGAGTAAACTGAGTGACTTAGTTATGTGGGGAGGATTGGGAACGGGGAGCAGCTGTTAGGGAGTACAGTGCAGGGTTTACCACCAGTGAGTTAGTTTAATCCTTTGCTTCTCTGCCTTAAAAAAAATCACTCCACCATATCTGTGCTCAGTGTGCTGCACTGCTGCATGATATATCTGTGCTTAGTGCACTGCTCACACTGCCTAATTGTGGGGACTGGGGAGCAGTTATAGCAGGAGTACAGTGCACAGTTTTGCTGACAGTGACCACCAGTCCAGTATACGTTTGTCTGCCTGAAAAACACTCCTGTGGTGTTTTTTTTCTTCTTCATACTAGTTTAGCAGTCTGCTGACAGTGTCCACCAGCAGGGGCGTATCTATTGTTTGGCGAGGATGGCACTCGCCAGGGGCGCTGCCCAGCGGGGGGGCGCCGCCCAGCGGTGCCACCCGCGATCAGTTATGAATGTTAGCAATGTTTCTCTCTGCTCAGCTCAGCGCTGCCGCTGATTGAGAGAAAGGGGCAGCAGAGAGCACTGTCAGTGTCTGCCAGCGAGGAGAGAGGGGGTGGGGGGAATGTCCGGTGGCCGGCACTCTTTATCATAAAATACACTGTCAGGCAGAAATGGATCAGATGCAGCATCAGACAGCCTGTGTTGTATAATAACAAAATACATGCTGCAGTGCAAGGACTGAGTTTTAACTATGTGTGCTCCCTCTGCTCCCCCTCCACCCCCCCATCCGTAGGTGCACTTGTGGATATGAAGGGGGGGGGGGGGGGGGGGCCCAGCGGGGGGGAAGGGGGGGGGAGAGGGGTTGTTCTGGGGCCGGGGTCACTGTTTATCATAAAATACACTGTGAGGCAGAAATGGATCAGATGCAGCATCAGACAGCCTGTGCTGTATAATCACAAAATACATGCTGCAGTGCAAGGATTGAGTTTTAACTATGTGTGCTCCCTCTGCTCCCCCTCCACCCCCCCATCCGTGGGTTCACTTTTGGATATGAAGGGGGGTGGGGGGGCGGGCAGCTCACACATGGCTAAAACTGAATCCTTGCAGCATGTATGTTGTGATTATACAGCACAGGCTGTCCAATGCTGCATCTGATCCCCTGCTGCCTGACAGTATATTGTATGATAAAGAGTGGAGCAGCGAGTCCCGAATGAAGTGCTGGCTGCAGCCATTTCTGCTACAGCATAACTCTCAGCTTCAGCTCCTGCACCTCCCTCCTCAGTCCTCTGTCACTGAAAGGAAATAGCCCCGCCCACTGCACGCGTAGATCCACAGGCCCATGCTCAGCACGGCAGCGGTGGGAGGAGGATTGCTGGAGGTGCCTGCAAAGAATAACACCGCGCCGCGGGCGGAGAGACTTTGGCTGGATGCTGATGGACATCCTCCTGTGAGACACAATGGTGAGCCCATATTCCAAGAAGTTTGTGGCAGCTATCTGTATGGACTGTGGGAGAGAGAATTTGTGTATTTGTGCTGTTAGTGTGGGTTGTAAGGGGGTGAGAGAGATGTGTATGGGTGGGTGGGCTATGGATGTGTGTGAGGGAATTGTTGGTCAGCAGGGGAGGAAAGGGGGATTTGTATATTTGTGCTGTTAGTGTGGGTGGGAAGGGGGGGATGTGGTGAGAGAATTGTCAGTATGTGAAGAGGGGCATGTGTATGAGGGAGCTGTCGGTTTGGAGGGGAGGAAGGGGTGATTGGTGTGACAGAGTTGACAGTGGAGGGGGATGTGTGTGCGCTAGATTTGGGAGTATAAAGGTAATTGTGAGAGTTTCCAGGAGGGGGGCAGGGCAGTGTTTATAATAGAGGGGAATATTCAATTAAAGTCGGATCCATTCCGACATGTATTTGTCGGAATGGATCCGGCAACCCCTATTCAATCCCCATCTTAATTTGACTTTTTCAAGTCGAATTTAAGATGGGACGCACAGGAGGCGAGGGGGGCGAGCCGCGGGGGGACAGCCGGCGGGCATACAGGAGATTTAATGTAGGGTATATAGAGGGCTCAGTGATGTAGTGTAGGTTATAGAGCGGTCAGTGAGGTAGTGTAGGGTGTAGAGAAGTCAGTGATGTAGCGTAGGGTGTAGAGGGGTCAGTGATGTAGTGTAGGGTATAGAACGGTCAGTGAGGTAGTGTAGGGTGTAGAGAAGTCAGTGATGTAGCGTAGGGTGTAGAGGGGTCAGTGATGTAGTGTAGGGTATAGAACGGTCAGTGAGGTAGTGTAGGGTGTAGAGAGGTCAGTGATGTAGCGTAGGGTGTAGAGGGGTCAGTGATGTAGCGTAGGGTGTAGAGGGGTCAGGGATGTAGTGTAGGGTATAGAGGGGTCAGTGATGCAGCATAGGGTATAGAGGGGTCAGTGATGCAGCCTAGGGTATAGAGGGGTCAGTGATGTAGTGTGGGGTATAGAGGGGTCAGTGATGTAGTGTGGGGTATAGAGGGGTCAGTGATGTAGTGTGGGGTATAGAGGGGTCAGTGAAGATACTAAACCCAAGTACTTGCTACACTTATTGAATTAAAACACAAAATGCAGCAAAAAGTATACAATTTGGGTAAAAGAAAAAAGGCAAAGGCTAGAGGTAGATACGAGAGACCAGCGCCATGCCTTATGCACATATCATTATGTTCATTTTCAATATGGAGGGGAAGCGTGGTACACCAAAGGTAAATTTTGCCCTGGAGAACAAGCCCCGATCAGATAGTCTGGGGCAGGCGGGACACCAACCATGACACCTAGTCTAGGGCAGGCAGGTTAGCTAGCCTATGGAAATCTGTTGTCAGCGGAGGTTGGGGGGTGGGCTGATTCAGTGAAGTGCAGTAAGAGTAGTCAGGGGAGGCAGGAACTCTCCTGTTATACTCCTGTGTGCTCAGTTTCCTGTCTCCTTATGCTGCTACTGGCCAGTTCTCATTGGCTTCACCCTAACAGTGAGTCCTTGCCAGCAATGTTTTCCAGCAATTGGGGGGACAGTTTCTGTGGCTCCTTATTTCAAATTCCGTGTCTACTGCAACCGCCACTGGTCTGCAGTGCTCTCTCTGGGGGGGCGCCAGTCCCTTATTTTGCCAGGGGCGCTCGGACCCCTAGATACACCCCTGTCCACCAGGTCCGTTATATACAGTATATTATATATATAAGCAGTACGGTAGGCCACGGCTGTAACTACCTCTGTGTCGTCAGTGCACTCGTTGTCCATAAGTAATATAATACTATACTTACTATCCATCCATCTACATTGTATTGTATACCTACCTACCTGTGGTGGTTTTTTTTTTCTTCATACTAGTTTAGCACTCTGCTGACAGTGTCCACCAGGTCCGTTATATACAGTATATTATATATATAAGCAGTACGGTTGGCCACGGCTGTACCTACCTCTGTGTCGTCAGTGCACTCATCGTCCATAAGTAATATAATACTATACTTACTATCCATCCATCTACATTATTGTATACCTACCTGTGGTGGTTTTTTTTTTTTCATACTAGTTTAGCAGTCTGCTGACAGTGTCCACCAGGTCCGTTATATACAGTATATTATATTTATAAGCAGTACGGTAGGCCACGGCTGTACTTACCTCTGTGTCGTCAGTGCACTCGTTGTCCATAAGTAATATAATACTATACTTACTATCCATCCATCTACATTGTATTGTATACCTACCTACCTGTGGTGGGTTTTTTTTTCTTCATACTAGTTTAGCAGTCTGCTGACAGTGTCCACCAGGTCCGTTGTATACAGTATATTATATATATAAGCAGTACTGTTGGCCACGGCTGTACCTACCTCGGTGTCGTCAGTGCACTCGTCGTCCATAAGTAATATAATACTATACTTACTATCCATCCATCTACATTGTATTGTATACCTACCTGTGGTGGGTTTTTTTTCTTCATACTAGTTTAGCAGTCAAACACAACACCAAAAAATGTACTCGGCGCCTGATCCTTCTATCGTTGGCAGACGTAAAACTTAAGACTGGGCTGCAGCTTCCTTTATAAGGGCTTATTGCATAAACCCCTTTAGCAAGCAGATTCACAGAAGTTAAAACCAAGGTTTTAATAGGAAGCGCTGTCCAGTCACATCACATTTAAACATATATATATTTATTAGTTAAAAAGGAAAAACATATATATGGCCATATATTACACATAAATATCAAACAATATAATATAATCAATAAAATAATGATCAATGTTAAAATAACAGTAAAGGTCCGATTTGTTAATCAGTTAGTAAGGGCATGCAATCTTGATGTAGTCATCAATTATTTATATCATATTAGTCCATTAGTACTTGGATCCAATCTGTTTGTTAGTTTTGCAGAAAAACCACTGGACAATTTAACTCCTACCTCCCGTGTATAGCAATTTTTGGGGGCTATTGCAAATTGGAGACCAATGTTCAAATTAATGCATAAACGGATCCAATCGGACTTACAAGCCGGGGGAGCGCTCCCTCTCTCTCTTTCCAGCAGTGTGGGTACGTAGGAAGTGCACTTGTTTCCAACATGAGATACGGCTTGTACGAGCAACGGCTCACAGCTCACACAGAGATTGCAGCCCGATCACGTGACGCGTTTCTCCGCCTCTCCACTTCCGGGTACTCGGCGGCTTCCTCAGACGTGTGTAGTTTAGCAGTCTGCTGACAGTGTCCACCAGGTCCGTTATATACAGTATATGATATATATAAGCAGTACGGTAGGCCACGGCTGTACCTACCTCTGTGTCGTCAGTGCACTCGTCGTCCATAAGTAATATAATACTATACTTACTATCCATCCATCTACATTGTATTGTATACCTACCTACCTGTGGTGGTTTTTTTTTTCTTCATACTAGTTTAGCAGTCTGCTGACAGTGTCCACCAGGTCCGTTATATACAGTATATTATATATATAAGCAGTACGGTAGGCCATGGCTGTACCTACCTCTGTGTCGTCAGTGCACTCGTCGTCCATAAGTAATATAATACTATACTTACTATCCATCCATCTACATTGTATTGTATACCTACCTGTGGTGTTTTTTTTTTCTTCATACTAGTTTAGCAGTCTGCTGACAGTGTCCACCAGGTCCGTTATATACAGTATATGATATATATAAGCAGTACGGTAGGCCACGGCTGTACCTACCTCTGTGTCGTCAGTGCACTCGTCGTCCATAAGTAATATAATACTATACTTACTATCCATCCATCTACATTGTATTGTATACCTACCTACCTGTGGTGGTTTTTTTTTTCTTCATACTAGTTTAGCAGTCTGCTGACAGTGTCCACCAGGTCTGTTATATACAGTATATTATATATATAAGCAGTACGGTAGGCCACGGCTGTACCTACCTCTGTGTCGTCAGTGCACTCGTCGTCCATAAGTAATATAATACTATACTTACTATCCATCCATCTACATTGTATTGTATACCTACCTGTGGTGGTTTTTTTTTTCTTCATACTAGTTTAGCAGTCTGCTGACAGTGTCCACCAGGTCCGTTATATACAGTATATTATATATATAAGCAGTACGGTATGCCACGGCTGTACCTACCTCTGTGTCGTCAGTGCACTCGTCGTCCATAAGTAATATAATACTATACTTACTATCCATCCATCTACATTGTATTGTATACCTACCTGTGGTGGTTTTTTTTTCTTCATACTAGTTTAGCAGTCTGCTGACAGTGTCCACCAGGTCCGTTATATACAGTATATTATATACATAAGCAGTACGGTAGGCCACGGCTGTACCTACCTCTGTCTCGTCAGTCACTCATCCTCCATAAGTAATATAATACTATACTATCCATCCATCTACATTGTATACCTGTGGTGGCTTTTAGTTGTGCGCATTAAAATATGGAGAACAAAAATGTGGAGGTGCTGAAGCTGCTGCCACTAGTCATGGCCGAGACGATGAAATGCCATCAACGTCGTCTGCCAGGGCCGATGCCCAATGTCATAGTACAGAGCATGTAAAATCCAAAACACAAAAGATCAGTAAAAAAATGACCAAAAAATCAAAATTAAAAGCGTCTGAGGAGAAGCGTAAACTTGCCAATATGCCATTTACGACACGGAGTGGCAAGGAACGGCTGAGGCCCTGGCCTATGTTCATGGCTAGTGGTTCAGCTTCACATGAGGATGGAAGCACTCATCCTCTCGCTAGAAAAAAGAAAAGACTTGCGGCAAAAGCACAGCAAAGAACTGTGCGTTCTTCGAAATCCCAAATCCCAAATCCCAAAGGAGAGTCTAATTGTGTCGGTTGCGATGCCTGACCTTCCCAACACTGGATGGGAAGAGCTTGTGCCTTCCACCATTTGCACGCCCCCTGCAAGTGCTGGAAGGAGCACCCGCAGTCCAGTTCCTGGTAGTCAAATTGAAGATGTCACTGTTGAAGTACACCAGGATGAGGATATGGGTGTTGCTGGCGCTGGGGAGGAAATTGACAAGGAGGATTCTGATGGTGAGGTGGTTTGTTTAAGTCAGGCACCCGGGGAGACACCTGTTGTCCGTGGGAGGAATATGGCCATTGACATGCCTGGTCAAAATACAAAAAAAATCAGCTCTTCAGTGTGGAATTATTTCAACAGAAATGCGGACAACTGGTGTCAAGCCGTGTGTTGCCTTTGTCAAGCTGTAATAAGTAGGGGTAAGGACGTTAACCACCTCGGAACATCCTCCCTTATACGTCACCTGCAGCGCATTCATAATAAGTCAGTGACAAGTTCAAAAACTTTGGGCGACAGCGGAAGCAGTCCACTGACCAGTAAATCCCTTCCTCTTGTAACCAAGCTCGCGCAAACCACACCACCAACTCCCTCAGTGTCAATTTCCTCCTTACCAAGGAAAGCCAATAGTCCTGCAGGCCATGTCACTGGCAAGTCTGACGAGTCCTCTCCTGCCTGGGATTCCTCCGATGCATCCTTGAGTGTAACGCCTACTGCTGCTGGCGCTGTTGTTGTTGCTGCTGGGAGTCGATCGTCATCCCAGAGGGGAAGTCGGAAGACCAATTGTACTACTTCCAGTAAACAATTGACTGTCCAACAGTCCTTTGCGAGGAAGATGAAATATCACAGCAGTCATCCTGTTGCAAAGCGGATAACTGAGGCCTTGACAACTATGTTGGTATTAGACGTGCGTCCAGTATCCGCCGTTAGTTCACAGGGAACTAGACAATTGCTTGAGGTAGTGTGCCCCCGTTACCAAATACCATCTAGGTTCCACTTCTCTAGGCAGGCGATACCGAGAATGTACACGGACGTCAGAAAAAGACTCACCAGTGTCCTAAAAAATGCAGTTGTACCCAATGTTCACTTAACCACGGACATGTGGACAAGTGGAGCAGGGCAGACTCAGGACTACATGACTGTGACAGCCCACTGGGTAGATGTATTGCCTCCCGCTGCAAGAACAGCAGCGGCGGCACCAGTAGCAGCATCTCGCAAACACCAACTCGTTCCTAGGCAGGCTACGCTTTGTATCACCGCTTTCCAGAATACGCACACATCTGAAAACCTCTTACGGCAACTGAGGAAGATCATCGCAGAATGGCTTACCCCAATTGGACTCTCCTGGGGATTTGTGGCATCGGACAACGCCAGCAATATTGTGCGTGCATTACATCTGGGCAAATTCCAGCACGTCCCATGTTTTGCACATACCTTGAATTTGGTGGTGCAGAATTATTTAAAAAATGACAGGGGCGTGCAAGAGATGCTGTCGGTGGCCAGAAGAATTGCGGGCCACTTTCGGCGTACAGGCACCGCGTACAGAAGACTGGAGCACCACCAAAAACACCTGAACCTGCCCTGCCATCATCTGAAGCAAGAGGTGGTAACGAGGTGGAATTCAACCCTCTATATGCTTCAGAGGATGGAGGAGCAGCAAAAGGCCATTCAAGCCTATACATCTGGCCACGATATAGGCAAAGGAGGTGGAATGCACCTGTCTCAAGCGCAGTGGAGAATGATTTCAACGTTGTGCAAGGTTCTGCAACCTTTTGAACTTGCCACACGTGAAGTTAGTTCAGACAATGCCAGCCTGAGTCAGGTCATTCTTCTCATCAGGCTTTTGCAGAAGAAGCTGGAGGCATTGAAGGAGGAGCTAAAACAGAGCGATTCCGCTAGGCATGTGGGACTTGTGGATGGAGCCCTTCATTCGCTTAACCAGGATTCACGGGTGGTCAATCTGTTGAAATCAGAGCACTACATTTTGGCCACCGTGCTCGATCCTAGATTTAAAACCTACGTTGGATCTCTCTTTCCGGCAGACACAAGTCTGCAGAGGTTCAAAGAACTGCTGGTGAGAAAATTGTCAAGTCAAGCGGAACGCGATCCGTCAACATCTCCTCCTTCACATTCTCCCGCAACTGGGGGTGCGAGGAAAAGGCTACGAATTCCGAGCCCACCCGCTGGCGGTGATGCAGGGCAGTCTGGAGCGACTGCTGATGCTGACATCTGGTCCGGACTGAAGGACCTGCCAACAATTACTGACATGTCGTCTACTGTCACTGCATATGATTCTCTCACCATTGAAAGAATGGTGGAGGATTATATGAGTGACCGCATCCAAGTAGGCACGTCAGACAGTCCGTACGTATACTGGCAGGAAAAAGAGGCAATTTGGAGGCCCTTGCACAAACTGGCTTTATTCTACCTAAGTTGCCCTCCCTCCAGTGTGTACTCCAAAAGAGTGTTTAGTGCCGCCGCTCACCTTGTCAGCAATCGGCGTATGAGGTTACTTACTTCCAGAAAATGTGGAGAAGATGATGTTCATTAAAATGAATTATAATCAATTCCTCCATGGAGACATTCGCCAGCAGCAATTGCCTCCAGAAAGTACACGGGGACCTGAGATGGTGGATTCCAGTGGGGACGAATTAATAATCTGTGAGGAGGGGGATGTACACAGTGAAAGCGGTGATGAATCGGACGATGATGATGAGGTGGACATCTTGCCTCTGTAGAGCCAGTTTGTGCAAGGAGAGATTGATTGCTTCTTTTTTGGTGGGGGCCCAAACCAACCAGTCATTTCAGTCACAGTCGTGTGGCAGACCCTGTCGCTGAAATGATGGGTTCGTTAAAGTGTGCATGTCCTGTTTTTACAACATAAGGGTGGGTGGGAGGGCCCAAGGACAATTCCATCTTGCACCTCTTTTTTCTTTCATTTTTCTTTGCGTCATGTGCTGTTTGGGGAGTATTTTTTTAAGTGCCATCCTGTCTGACACTGCAGTGCCACTCCTAGATGGGCCAGGCGTTTGTGTCGGCCACTAGGGTCGCTTAGCTTAGTCGTCACACAGCTACCTCATTGCGCCTCTTTTTTTCTTTGCGTCATGTGCTGTTTGGGGAGTATTTTTTGGAAGGGCCATCCTGCGTGACACTGCAGTGCCACTCCTAGATGGGCCAGGTGTTTGTGTCGGCCACTAGGGTCGCTTAGCTTAGTCGTCACACAGCTACCTCATTGCGCCTCTTTTTTTCTTTGCGTCATGTGCTGTTTGGGGAGTATTTTTTGGAAGGGCCATCCTGCGTGACACTGCAGTGCCACTCCTAGATGGGCCAGGTGTTTGTGTCGGCCACTAGGGTCGCTTAGCTTAGTCGTCACACAGCTACCTCATTGCGCCTCTTTTTTTCTTTGCGTCATGTGCTGTTTGGGGAGTATTTTTTGGAAGGGCCATCCTGCGTGACACTGCAGTGCCACTCCTAGATGGGCCAGGTGTTTGTGTCGGCCACTAGGGTCGCTTAGCTTAGTCGTCACACAGCTACCTCATTGCGCCTCTTTTTTTCTTTGCGTCATGTGCTGTTTGGGGAGTATTTTTTGGAAGGGCCATCCTGCGTGACACTGCAGTGCCACTCCTAGATGGGCCAGGTGTTTGTGTCGGCCACTAGGGTCGCTTAGCTTAGTCGTCACACAGCTACCTCATTGCGCCTCTTTTTTTCTTTGCGTCATGTGCTGTTTGGGGAGTATTTTTTGGAAGGGCCATCCTGCGTGACACTGCAGTGCCACTCCTAGATGGGCCAGGTGTTTGTGTCGGCCACTTGGGTCGCTTAGCTTAGTCACACAACGACTTTGGTGCAGCTCTTTTTTTCTTTGCATCATGTGCTGTTTGGGGACTATTTTTTTAAGTGCCATCCTGTCTGACACTGCAGAGCCACTCCTAGATGGGCCAGGTGTTTGTGTCGGCCACTAGGGTCGCTTAGCTTAGTCGTCACACAGCTACCTCATTGCGCCTCTTTTTTTCTTTGCGTCATGTGCTGTTTGGGGAGTATTTTTTGGAAGGGCCATCCTGCGTGACACTGCAGTGCCACTCCTAGATGGGCCAGGTGTTTGTGTCGGCTACTAGGGTCGCTTAGCTTAGTCGTCACACAGCTACCTCATTGCGCCTCTTTTTTTCTTTGCGTCATGTGCTGTTTGGGGAGTATTTTTTGGAAGGGCCATCCTGCGTGACACTGCAGTGCCACTCCTAGATGGGCCAGGTGTTTGTGTCGGCCACTTGGGTCGCTTAGCTTAGTCGTCACACAGCTACCTCATTGCGCCTCTTTTTTTCTTTGCGTCATGTGCTGTTTGGGGAGTATTTTTTGGAAGGGCCATCCTGCGTGACACTGCAGTGCCACTCCTAGATGGGCCAGGTGTTTGTGTCGGCCACTTGGGTCGCTTAGCTTAGTCGTCACACAGCTACCTCATTGCGCCTCTTTTTTTCTTTGCGTCATGTGCTGTTTGGGGAGTATTTTTTGGAAGGGCCATCCTGCGTGACACTGCAGTGCCACTCCTAGATGGGCCAGGTGTTTGTGTCGGCCACTTGGGTCGCTTAGCTTAGTCACACAACGACTTTGGTGCAGCTCTTTTTTTCTTTGCGTCATGTGCTGTTTGGGGAGTATTTTTTGGAAGGGCCATCCTGCGTGACACTGCAGTGCCACTCCTAGATGGGCCAGATGTTTGTGTCGGCCACTAGGGTCGCTTAGCTTAGTCGTCACACAGCTACCTCATTGCGCCTCTTTTTTTCTTTGCGTCATGTGCTGTTTGGGGAGTATTTTTTGGAAGGGCCATCCTGCGTGACACTGCAGTGCCACTCCTAGATGGGCCAGGTGTTTGTGTTGGCCACTTGGGTCGCTTAGCTTAGTCGTCACACAGCTACCTCATTGTGCCTCTTTTTTTCTTTGCGTCATGTGCTGTTTGGGGAGTATTTTTTGGAAGGGCCATCCTGCGTGACACTGCAGTGACACTCCTAGATGGGCCAGGTGTTTGTGTCGGCCACTTGGGTCGCTTAGCTTAGTCACACAACGACTTTGGTGCAGCTCTTTTTTTCTTTGCGTCATGTGCTGTTTGGGGAGTATTTTTTGGAAGGGCCATCCTGTGTGACACTGCAGTGCCACTCCTAGATGGGCCAGGTGTTTGTGTCGGCCACTAAGGTCGCTTAGCTTAGTCGTCACACAGCTACCTCATTGCGCCTCTTTTTTTCTTTGCGTCATGAGCTATTTGGGGAGTATTTTTTGGAAGGGCCATCCTGCGTGACACTGCAGTGCCACTCCTAGATGGGCCAGGTGTTTGTGTCGGCCACTAGGGTCGCTTAGCTTAGTCGTCACACAGCTACCTCATTGCGCCTCTTTTTTTCTTTGCGTCATGTGCTGTTTGGGGAGTATTTTTTGGAAGGGCCATCCTGCGTGACACTGCAGTGCCACTCCTAGATGGGCCAGGTGTTTGTGTCGGCCACTTGGGTCGCTTAGCTTAGTCACACAACGACTTTGGTGCAGCTCTTTTTTTCTTTGCGTCATGTGCTGTTTGGGGAGTATTTTTTGGAAGGGTCATCCTGCGTGACACTGCAGTGCCACTCCTAGATGGGCCAGGTGTTTGTGTCGGCCACTAGGGTCGCTTAGCTTAGTCGTCACACAGCTACCTCATTGCGCCTCTTTTTTTCTTTGCGTCATGTGCTGTTTGGCGAGTATTTTTTGGAAGGGCCATCCTGCGTGACACTGCAGTGACACTCCTAGATGGGCCAGGTGTTTGTGTCGGCCACTTGTGTCGCTTAGCTTAGCCATCCAGCGACCTCGGTGCAAATTTTAGGACTAAAAATAATATTGTGAGGTGTGAGGTGTTCAGAATAGACTGAAAATGAGTGGAAATTATGGTTATTGAGGTTAATAATACTATGGGATCAAAATGACCCCCAAATTCTATGATTTAAGCTGTTTTTTAGGTTTTTTTGAAAAAAACACCCGAATCCAAAACACACCCGAATCCGACAAAAAAAATTCGGTGAGGTTTTGCCAGAACGCGTTCGAACCCAAAACACGGCCACGGAACCGAACCCAAAACCAAAACACAAAACCCGAAAAATTTCAGGTGCACATCACTAGTTCCTACCCCCACCAAGGTACATGCCCCCTATCTCACACACCACTCAAGACATTGCGCTTGTGTCCCAGTCAGCAACTGTGTCTCCCTGTCACCCACTGTCTCTCCATGACACCCACTGCTCTCCACTGTCACCCTGACATCCCCTGCATTCCGCTGTCACCCAATGCCTCCCCTTGCCTTCCATTGTCACCCTCTGCCTCCCCCGCCTTACGCTGTCACCCTTTACCTCCCTTGTCTTCCGTTGTTACCAGCTGCATCTACCTGTTACCCAATTATCAGGGTGTCTATACTGTTGAATATGTGTGTACTATTGACAATGGTGGTGATTACAGATTAATAATATACACCAGGGGACCCCTTTAAGTCATGAAACAGCCCAGTACTTAACCAGTGTGCTGGTTTATTAAGCAGTAATGTGATTGTACACCTCTACTCACAGTTCTACATATACAGTGCAGACTCTTAGTATCGAGCGGAGCTTGTGCGGAATGTATGGGTCACCAATCGGTGACTATATATGGGAAGTGATGCTTGTATAAGCGGTGATAGCAGTCATATAACAGAGGATATTGCATGGTCTATGAGGAGCTAAGTCTGTGTTCCACTGCAGTGCTCCAATATAGTGACATTATAGTGCCACGCAAGCACAGAAGACCATATGGTGGCCATCTTGGTAAGAGATTGAAGCCTCCCTGAAGAAGCAACATGGAGACTGTGCACACCATAGCTCACCATATCCCAATACATTCTACAGTATATCCCACCTTTATTGGTTAACATCTGACATAACAGTTTGTCTGTCTAGTTCCCAATGTGCATAAGTGAAAAAATAGATTCTGGCAACGTCTGGTACAAACCTATCTCTTATGCTTGTCATCTGTTACTGACTTTTCTGCAGGGAGGGGATGATAACAAAACATAACAATAAACACCAGTAAAGTATATTCCAAATAAGTAGGTAATACATACATACCTATTCTCCTGTAATGATCAGGAGACTACTGAATTTCAGTGAAATGGGTTGAATAGAGCAGGGTGGGGGGGGGGGGGGGGTTTGAACGTTATAACGATTCTTTAGTGACACACATTATTTTGGACCAATGATGCAGTACCCTGCTCGTTCCTACTCAGTGACACCTGCAGCTCCCCTCTGGGAACTCTACTGTAGGGAATAAGGATGGTGAGTATGCATTATAGTTTTCCCTCTTCTACGGCAGATAAAAAATATTGCCTGTATACCACAGTGTTGGAAAATGATAATGTACAGTATGTTGAATAAATGTTAGCAGACATACAGTATCTTGTTACTGTTTTATTTTACATTGTGATCTAAGACAAAGGTTTTCACTGCTCAGTCACATTTTCCTTAACTGATTAAGGCCAGTACTTGGCATTTGTGGTATGCCAAGGTTGACCTGCATTTAGCTACTTGCTGACCACAACTCAGACCTGTTGTGTATAGGGCAGATAGTAATCCGTGACCTTTGGGACTAATAGTGACCAGTGACCACATAAGTATGTGAAATAAAGAAAAAATAAATGGGACATCAGTTCTGTGTGCAGATCCCCTTAGATCAGGGGTGGGGAACCTTTTTTCCACCAAGGGCCATTTGGATATTTATAAAATCCTTCGGGGGCCATACAAAAATGATCAACTTAAAAATAAGCCTGCCCCCAGCAGTTATGACCGCAGTCAGTAGTTATGCCCCCAGTAGATATACCCCCAGTCAGTTGTTATGCCCCAGTAGATATGCCCCCTAGTAGCGACGCTTACACACACACACATTAAAAGAGAGAAAAAAACCACAATACTCACCAGCCCTGCTCCTGCTTCTGGACCGTTGCCCTCCGCCTGTCCGCCGGTCCTCAGAACTATGGGAGAGACGTCATGACATAGCACCACACAGCCACACATGCACACTGCCAGAGCTGGAAGCCGGAGCTCTGGAGTGAGCTCCTGCCTCTGGCTGCTGCTGAGGGGAAGAAGCCAGGCGCCCACTAGTAACAAAATCTCAGCAGGCACCCGGATCTCCCTCGGTTAGGTGAGCCTGGCCGGGCCGGATCAAGTGGCTCTGCGGGCCTTATACGGCCCTTGGGCCTGAGGCTCCCCACCCCTGCCTTAGATATTAGTTCACTCAATTTGTTATGAAATCATCTGTGAGGTCAGCAGTGTCAGTGCAGCTCAACCATAGTTTAATATGGATGCTGAGCAGCACTGTGTAAATCGAACATAAGAGTTTCCAGATTACTGAAAATGCCTGCAAGAGTTTTGTCTTGGGGAACTCTTCATCTTAGAAATCTTGTTTTCCTAGAATTCATACTCAAGCACCTGAAATAACAGGATTAGCGGGGGCTGTTTATTGCACTTGAAATCAGAAGCAAGCACGCTCTTGTGTAAAATGCAAGGTGATTATCATAGCAAAACTATAGATTATCGTCAATTCCCCTGTAATTGTTTTAATACAGGTACACCATCGATTTTCCGGCAACCGATGATCCGTAACCTCTTTTAATCTGGACAATTTGGCTTTGACCAGATTAAAGGGGGTTAGGGACATATTTTAATCCGGAACATTTTCTGCGCATGGGCGTAACACGCAATACGCGCAAGTGTCAGTGGGTACAGCTTCTGCGGACACTGCAGGTGACACAGCAAGCATCTATGGGGCTGTAATGGCGTCCAAGGTCAAACAAGTACCGCACATGGGCGGAACACACAGCGCGCACAAGTGTCAGTGAGTACAGCTTCCGAGGGCACTGCAGGTGACATCAAGCATCAGTGGGTCTGTTATGGCGTCCAAGGTCACAGCAAGTACCTGGTACCTGTTTTGCTTATAAACAGTTTTGCATACACTACTGTGTTTATTCATTAATTAATATTATACTGTAGCATATATTTTACTATTTATTGCTTTAGAAATGTTCTGAATGTGCAAAATTAGTAAAAAAAATGTTAATCCTGCAAAGTCGATAATCCGGCACGGCACTGGAACCGAGGATGCCGGAAAATCGGTGGTGTACCTGTATTATTATCATCCTATTATCCTATTTGGGTTGAGAGTGGCAAGGTTATGGGAATGGCCCTCCTGAAGAAATAAAAGGGCCGTCCTATAACCTTGCCACTCTCAACCGGCCGTCCACTATCATAGACACATGGCTGGTCAGTAGAAGTCAAATGGAACATTAAGGATCTCCTGGAATCTATGTTTTTCTCTTTATCTCTCTCTCTTATATTTTTCCCTGCTGAGTTGCCATCCAAGCAAAAAGACACAACACTGTGTTTATTTATATTACCAGGATGATAATTATTGGGATATTTATTTATGATCAGTACTGACCAGTGCAGTCTTCTTATGGTTATTATAATAACCCCGTAATATAGGCACACATCTGGTCTAACTCCTGATCTCTAGGTTCATATTTTGCCAGATTGTGATCACACCATAATGGTGACTGTAATCAACAGATTTATCGGAGTATAATTTTCAGCAAAATCCCCCTCCCCTTCCCCTTATTTGTTCTTTCACTTTGTGATGTGATAAAACACAACCGACCTGAACAGTGATCTGCAGGATACTTTGATATCCACACAATATTGCAACCACTCAGAAATCGGCTGTAACAAACTGGGGTAGATGTATTAACCTGGAGAAGGCATAAGGAAGTGATAAACCAGTGATAAAGCAGTATTAAGTGCAAGGTGATAATACACCAGCCAATCAGCTCCTAACTGTTCATTTACATATGGGAGCTGATTGGCTGGTGTGTTTATCACCTTGCACATATCACTGGTTTATCACTTCCTTATGCCTTCTCCAGATTAATACATCTGCCCCCCTATACTTTATGTAACAAGGGATTCACTATCTCATTCTCACACTGGTTTCAAGAGATGGTTACCACAAGATATTTTAACTCCCCCGAACTTCACCTATTTTACACGGGTCTGAGGCAGCCTCGGAACTTCCCGCCTTGCTCGGTTAACCCGAACGAGGCCGAATGTCATCATCCCGCTGTTGGATTCTCGTGAGATTCGTATTCCATATCAAGAGCCGCGCGTCGCCACCATTTTCACTTATGCATTGGAGATTGAACGGAGAGGACGTGGCTACGTTCTCTCCCTGAAAAGCTCCATATCTGTGCTCAGTGTGCTGAAAATATCTGTGCTCAGTGTGCTGCATTGTGGGGACCACCAGTATATAATAGTAGTACAGTACAGTAGGCCATTTCTGTATCTTGCAGCTCCGTGTCAGACTCAGTTCTAGACAGTATCCTGATCAGTGCTCAATATCTGCTGCATTATTGTGTGACCAGTATACTATATAGTAGTACAGTGCAGCATTTTGGTGACTACCAGTAAAGTACAGTACAGTAGGCCATTGCTGTATCTTGCAGTTCCGTGTCACTGCAAGTATCCATTCCATATCTGTGCTGCATTGTTGTGAGCAGTATATATAGTAGTACAGTGCAGCATTTTGTTGACCAACAGTATATAGTTGTACAGTACAGTAGGCCATTGCTGTATCTTGCAGCTTCGTGTCACTGCAAGTATCCATTCCATATCTGTGCTGCATTGTTGTGAGCAGTATATATAGTAGTACAGTGCAGCATTTTGGTGACCAACAGTATATAGTTGTACAGTACAGTAGGCCATTGCTGTATCTTGCAGCTCCGTGTCACTGCAAGTATCCATTCCATATCTGTGCTGCATTGTCGTGAGCAGTATATATAGTAGTACAGTGCAGCATTTTGGTGACCAACAGTATATGGTTTTACAGTAGAGTAGGCCTTTGCTGTATCTTGCAGCTCCGTGTCACTGCAAGTATCCATTCCATATTTGTGCTGCACTGTTGTGAGCAGTGTATATATAGTAGTACAGTGCAGAATTTTGGTAATCAAGAGTATATAGTTGTACAGTACAGTGGGCCATTGCTGTATCTTGTAGCTCCGTGTCACTGCAAGTATCCATTCCATATCTGTGCTGCATTGTTGTGAGCAGTATATATAGTAGTAAAGTGCAGCATTTTGGTCACCAACAGTATATAGTTGTACAGTACAGTAGGCCATTGCTGTATCTTGCAGCCCCGTGTCACTGCAAGTATCCATTCCATATCTGTGCTGCATTGTTATGAGCAGTGTATATATAGTAGTACAGTGCAGCATTTTGGTGACCAACAGTATATAGTTGTACAGTACAGTAGGCCATTGCTGTATCTTGCAGCTCCGTGTCACTGCAAGTATCCATTACATATCTGTGCTGCATTGTTGTGAGCAGTATATATAGTAGTACAGTGCAGCATTTTGGTGACCAGCAGTATATAGTTGTACAATACAGTAGGCCATTGCTGTATCTTGCAGCTCCGTGTCACTGCAAGTATCCATTCCATATCTGTGCTGCATTGTTGTGAGCAGTATATATAGTAGTACTGTTCAGCATTTTGGTGACCAACTGTATATAGTTGTACAGTACAGTAGGCCATTGCTGTATCTTGCAGCTCCGTGTCACTGCAAGTATCCATTCCATATCTGTGCTGCATTGTTGTGAGCAGTATATATAGTAGTACAGTGCAGCATTTTGTTGACCAACAGTATATAGTTGTACAGTACAGTAGGCCATTTCTGTATCTTGCAGCTCCGTGTCAGACTCAGTTCTAGACAGTATCCTGATCAGTGCATAATAACTGCTGCATTATTGTGTGACCAGTATAATATATAGTAGTACAGTGCAGCATTTTGGTGACTACCATTAAAGTACAGTACAGTATGCCATTGCTGTATCTTGCAGTTCCGTGTCACTGCAAGTATCCATTCCATATCTGTGCTGCATTGTTGTGAGCAGTATATATAGTAGTACAGTGCAGCATTTTGGTGACCAACAGTATATAGTAGTACAGTAGGCCATTGCTATATCTTGCAGCTCCATGTCACTGTAAGTATACATTCCATATCTGTGCTGCATTGTTGTGAGCAGTATATATAATAGTACAGTGCAGCATTTTGGTGACCAACAGTATATAGTTGTACAGTACAGTAGGCCATTGCTGTATCTTGCAGCTCCGTGTCACTGCAAGTATCCATTCCATATCTGTGCTGCATTGTTGTGAGCAGTATATATAGTAGTACAGTGCAGCATTTTGTTGACCAACAGTATATAGTTGTACAGTACAGTAGGCCATTGCTGTATCTTGCAGCTCCGTGTCACTGCAAGTATCCATTCCATATCTGTGCTGCATTGTTGTGAGCAGTTTATATAGTAGTACAGTGCAGCATTTTGGTGACCAACAGTATATAGTTGTACAGTACAGTAGGCCATTGCTGTATCTTGCAGCTCCGTGTCACTGTAAGTATCCATTCCATATCTGTGCTGCATTGTTGTGAGCAGTATATATAGTAGTACAGTGCAGCATTTTGTTGACCAACAGTATATAGTTGTACAGTACAGTAGGCCATTGCTGTATCTTGCAGCTCCGTGTCACTGTAAGTATCCATTTCATATCTGTGCTGCATTGTTGTGAGCAGTATATATAGTAGTACAGTGCAGCATTTTGGTAACCAACAGTATATAGTTGTACAGTACTGTGGGTCATTGCTGTATCTTGCAGCTCCGTGTCACTGTAAGTATCCATTCCATATCTGTGCTGCATTGTTGTGAGCAGTGTATATATAGTAGTACAGTGCAGCATTTTGTTGACCAACAGTATATAGTTGTACAGTACAGTAGGCCTTTGCTGTACCTTTCAGCTCCGTGTCACTGCAAGTATCCATTCCATATCTGTGCTGCATTGTTGTGAGCAGTGTATACATAGTAGTACAGTGCAGCATTTTGGTAACCAACAGTATATAGTTGTACAGTACTGTGGGTCATTGCTGTATCTTGCAGCTCCGTGTCACTGCAAGTATCCATTCCATATCTGTGCTGCATTGTTGTGAGCAGTATATATAGTAGTACAGTGCAGCATTTTGTTGACCAACAGTATATAGTTGTACAGTACAGTAGGTCATTGCTGTATCTTGCAGCTCCGTGTCACTGCAAGTATCCATTCCATATCTGTGCTGCATTGTTGTGAGCAGTGTATATATAGTAGTACAGTGCAGCATTTTGATGACCAACAGTATATAGTTGTACAGTACAGTAGGCCATTGCTGTATCTTGCAGCTCCTTGTCACTGCAAGTATCCATTCCATATCTGTGCTGCATTGTTGTGAGCAGTGTATATATAGTAGTACAGTGCAGCATTTTGGTGACCAACAGTATATAGTTGTACAGTACAGTAGGCACTTGCTATATCTTGCAGCTCCATGTCACTGTAAGTATCCATTCCATATCTGTGCTGCATTGTTGTGAGCAGTATATATAGTAGTACAGTGCAGCATTTTGTTGACCAACAGTATATAGTTGTACAGTACAGTAGGTCATTGCTGTATCTTGCAGCTCCGTGTCACTGCAAGTATCCATTCCATATCTGTGCTGCATTGTTGTGAGCAGTATATATAGTAGTACAGTGCAGCATTTTGGTGACCAACAGTATATAGTTGTACAGTACAGTAGGCCATTGCTGTATCTTGCAGCTCCGTGTCACTGCAAGTATCCATTCCATATCTGTGCTGCATTGTTGTGAGCAGTATATATAGTAGTACAGTGCAGCATTTTGGTGACCAACAGTATATAGTTGTACAGTACAGTAGGCCATTGCTGTATCTTGCAGCTCCATGTCACTGCAAGTATCCATTCCATATATGTGCTGCATTGTTGTGAGCAGTATATATAGTAGTACAGTGCAGCATTTTGGTGACCAACAGTATATAGTTGTACAGTACAGTAGGCCATTACTGTATCTTGCAGCTCCGTGTCACTGCAAGTATCCATTCCATATCTGTGCTGCATTGTTGTGAGCAGTATATATAGTAGTACAGTGCAGCATTTTGGTGACCAACAGTATATAGTTGTACAGTACAGTAGGCCATTGCTGTATCTTGCAGCTCAGTGTCACTGAAAGTATCCATTCCATATCTGTGCTGCATTGTTGTGAGCAGTATATATAGTAGTACAGTGCAGCATTTTGTTGACCAACAGTATATAGTTGTACAGTACAGTAGGCCATTGCTGTATCTTGCAGCTCCGTGTCACTGCAAGTATCCATTCCATATCTGTGCTGCATTGTTGTGAGCAGTGTATATATAGTAGTACAGTGCATCATTTTGGTGACCAACAGTATATAGTTGTATAGTACAGTAGGCCATTGCTGTATCTTGCTGCTCCATGTCACTGCAGGTATCCATTCCATATCTGTGCTGCATTGTTGTGAGCAGTATATATAGTAGTACAGTGCAGCATTTTGGTGACCAACAGTATATAGTTGTACAGTACAGTAGGCCATTGCTGTATCTTGCAGCTCTGTGTCACTGCAAGTATCCATTCCATATCTGTGCTGCATTGTTGTGAGCAGTTTATATAGTAGTACAGTGCAGCATTTTGGTGACCAACAGTATAAAGTTGTACAGTACAGTAGACCATTGCTGTATGTTGCAACTCCATGTAACTGCAAGTATCCATTCCATATCTGTGCTGCATTGTTGTGAGCAGTATATATAGTAGTACAGTGCAGCATTTTGGTGACCAACAGTATATAGTTGTACAATACAGTAGGCCTTTGCTGTATCTTGCAGCTCCGTGTCACTGCAAGTATCCATTCCATATCTGTGCTGCATTGTTGTGAGCAGTGTATATATAGTAGTAAAGTGCAGGATTTTGGTGACCAACAGTATATAGTTGTACAGTACAGTATGCCATTGCTGTATCTTGCAGCTCCGTGTCACTGCAAGTTTCCATTCCATTACTGTGCTGCATTGTTGTGAGCAGTATATATAGTAGTACAGTGCAGCATTTTGGTGACCAACAGTATATATTTGTACAGTACAGTAGGCAATTGCTGTATCTTGCAGCTCCGTTTCACTGCATGTATCCATTCCATAACTGTGCTGCATTGTTGTGAGCAGTATATATAATAGTACAGTGCAGCATTTTGGTGACCAACAGTATATAGTTGTATAGTACAGTAGGCCATTGCTGTATCTTGCAGCTCCGTGTCACTGCAAGTTTCCTTTCCATATCTGTGCTGCATTGTTGTGAGCAGTATATATAGTAGTACAGTGCAGCATTTTGGTGACCAACAGTATATAGTTGTACAGTACAGTAGGCTATTGCTGTATCTTGCAGCTCCGTGTCACTGCAAGTATCCTTTCCATATCTGTGCTGCATTGTTGTGAGCAGTATATAAAGTAGTACAGTGCAGCATTTTGTCGACCAACAGTATATAGTTGTACAGTACAGTAGACCATTGCTGTATCTTGCAGCTCCGTGTCACTGCAAGTATCCATTCCATATCTGTGCTGCATTGTTGTGAGCAGTGTATATATAGTAGTACAGTGCAGCATTTTGGTGACCAACAGTATATAGTTGTACAGTACAGTAGGCCATTGCTGTATCTTGCAGCTCCGTGTCACTGCAAGTATCCATTCCATATCTGTGCTGCATTGTTGTGAGCAGTATATATAGTAGTACAGTGCAGCATTTTGGTGACCAACAGTATATAGTTGTACAGTACAGTAGGCCATTGCTGTATCTTGCAGCTCCATGTCACTGCAAGTATCCATTCCATATATGTGCTGCATTGTTGTGAGCAGTATATATAGTAGTACAGTGCAGCATTTTGGTGACCAACAGTATATAGTTGTACAGTACAGTAGGCCATTGCTGTATCTTGCAGCTCAGTGTCACTGCAAGTATCCATTCCATATCTGTGCTGCATTGTTGTGAGCAGTATATATAGTAGTACAGTGCAGCATTTTGTTGACCAACAGTATATAGTTGTACAGTACAGTAGGCCATTGCTGTATCTTGCAGCTCCGTGTCACTGCAAGTATCCATTCCATATCTGTGCTGCATTGTTGTGAGCAGTGTATATATAGTAGTACAGTGCAGCATTTTGGTGACCAACAGTATATAGTTGTATAGTACAGTAGGTCATTGCTGTATCTTACAGCTACATGTCACTGCAGGTATCCATTCCATATCTGTGCTGCATTGTTGTGAGCAGTATATATAGTAGTACAGTGCAGCATTTTGGTGACCAACAGTATATAGTTGTACAGTACAGTAGACCATTGCTGTATGTTGCAACTCCATGTCACTGCAAGTATCCATTCCATATCTGTGCTGCATTGTTGTGAGCAGTATATATAGTAGTACAGTGCAGCATTTTGGTGACCAACAGTATATAGTTGTACAATACAGTAGGCCTTTGCTGTATCTTGCAGCTCTGTGTCACTGTAAGTATCCATTCCATAACTGTGCTGCATTGTTGTGAGCAGTTTATATAGTAGTACAGTGCAGCATTTTGGTGACCAACAGTATAAAGTTGTACAGTACAGTAGACCATTGCTGTATGTTGCAACTCCATGTCACTGCAAGTATCCATTCCATATCTGTGCTGCATTGTTGTGAGCAGTATATATAGTAGTACAGTGCAGCATTTTGGTGACCAACAGTATATAGTTGTACAATACAGTAGGCCATTGCTGTATCTTGCAGCTCCGTGTTACTGCAAGTTTCCATTCCATTACTGTGCTGCATTGTTGTGAGCAGTATATATAGTAGTACAGTGCAGCATTTTGGTGACCAACAGTATATATTTGTACAGTACAGTAGGCAATTGCTGTATCTTGCAGCTCCGTGTCACTGCATGTATCCATTCCATATCTGTGCTGCATTGTTGTGAGCAGTATATATAGTAGTACAGTGCAGCATTTTGGTGACCAACAGTATATAGTTGTACAGTACAGTAGGCACTTGCTATATCTTGCAGCTCCATGTCACTGTAAGTATCCATTCCATATCTGTGCTGCATTGTTGTGAGCAGTATATATAGTAGTACAGTGCAGCATTTTGGTGACCAACAGTATATAATTGTACAGTACAGTAGGCCATTGCTGTATCTTGCAGCTCCGTGTCACTGCAAGTATCCATTCCATATCTGTGCTGCATTGTTGTGAGCAGTGTATATATAGTAGTACAGTGCAGCATTTTGGTGACCAACAGTATATAGTTGTACAGTACAGTAGGCCATTGCTGTATCTTGCAGCTCCGTGTCACTGCAAGTATCCATTCCATATCTGTGCTGCATTGTTGTGAGCAGTATATATAGTAGTACAGTGCAGCATTTTGGTGACCAACAGTATATAGTTGTACAGTACAGTAGGCCATTGCTGTATCTTGCAGCTCCATGTCACTGCAAGTATCCATTCCATATATGTGCTGCATTGTTGTGAGCAGTATATATAGTAGTACAGTGCAGCATTTTGGTGACCAACAGTATATAGTTGTACAGTACAGTAGGCCATTGCTGTATCTTGCAGCTCAGTGTCACTGCAAGTATCCATTCCATATCTGTGCTGCATTGTTGTGAGCAGTATATATAGTAGTACAGTGCAGCATTTTGTTGACCAACAGTATATAGTTGTACAGTACAGTAGGCCATTGCTGTATCTTGCAGCTCCGTGTCACTGCAAGTATCCATTCCATATCTGTGCTGCATTGTTGTGAGCAGTGTATATATAGTAGTACAGTGCAGCATTTTGGTGACCAACAGTATATAGTTGTATAGTACAGTAGGTCATTGCTGTATCTTGCAGCTACATGTCACTGCAGGTATCCATTCCATATCTGTGCTGCATTGTTGTGAGCAGTATATATAGTAGTACAGTGCAGCATTTTGGTGACCAACAGTATATAGTTGTACAGTACAGTAGACCATTGCTGTATGTTGCAACTCCATGTCACTGCAAGTATCCATTCCATATCTGTGATGCATTGTTGTGAGCAGTATATATAGTAGTACAGTGCAGCATTTTGGTGACCAACAGTATATAGTTGTACAATACAGTAGGCCTTTGCTGTATCTTGCAGCTCTGTGTCACTGTAAGTATCCATTCCATAACTGTGCTGCATTGTTGTGAGCAGTTTATATAGTAGTACAGTGCAGCATTTTGGTGACCAACAGTATAAAGTTGTACAGTACAGTAGACCATTGCTGTATGTTGCAACTCCATGTCACTGCAAGTATCCATTCCATATCTGTGCTGCATTGTTGTGAGCAGTATATATAGTAGTACAGTGCAGCATTTTGGTGACCAACAGTATATAGTTGTACAATACAGTAGGCCATTGCTGTATCTTGCAGCTCCGTGTTACTGCAAGTTTCCATTCCATTACTGTGCTGCATTGTTGTGAGCAGTATATATAGTAGTACAGTGCAGCATTTTGGTGACCAACAGTATATATTTGTACAGTACAGTAGGCAATTGCTGTATCTTGCAGCTCCGTGTCACTGCATGTATCCATTCCATATCTGTGCTGCATTGTTGTGAGCAGTATATATAATAGTACAGTGCAGCATTTTGGTGACCAACAGTATATAGTTGTATAGTACAGTAGGCCATTGCTGTATCTTGCAGCTCCGTGTCACTGCAAGTTTCCTTTCCATATCTGTGCTGCATTGTTGTGAGCAGTATATATAGTAGTACAGTGCAGCATTTTGGTGACCAACAGTATATAGTTGTACAGTACAGTAGGCTATTGCTGTATCTTGCAGCTCCGTGTCACTGCAAGTATCCTTTCCATATCTGTGCTGCATTGTTGTGAGCAGTATATAAAGTAGTACAGTGCAGCATTTTGTCGACCAACAGTATATAGTTGTACAGTACAGTAGACCATTGCTGTATCTTGCAGCTCCGTGTCACTGCAAGTATCCATTCCATATCTGTGCTGCATTGTTGTGAGCAGTGTATATATAGTAGTACAGTGCAGCATTTTGGTGACCAACAGTATATAGTTGTACAGTACAGTAGGCCATTGCTGTATCTTGCAGCTCCATGTCACTGCAAGTATCCATTCCATATATGTGCTGCATTTTTGTGAGCAGTATATATAGTAGTACAGTGCAGCATTTTGGTGACCAACAGTATATAGTTGTACAGTACAGTAGGCCATTACTGTATCTTGCAGCTCTGTGTCACTGCAAGTATCCATTCCATATCTGTGCTGCATTGTTGTGAGCAGTATATATAGTAGTACAGTGCAGCATTTTGGTGACCAACAGTATATAGTTGTACAGTACAGTAGGCACTTGCTATATCTTGCAGCTCCATGTCACTGTAAGTATCCATTCCATATCTGTGCTGCATTGTTGTGAGCAGTATATATAGTAGTACAGTGCAGCATTTTGGTGACCAACAGTATATAGTTGTACAGTACAGTAGGCCATTGCTGTATCTTGCAGCTCAGTGTCACTGCAAGTATCCATTCCATATCTGTGCTGCATTGTTGTGAGCAGTATATATAGTAGTACAGTGCAGCATTTTGTTGACCAACAGTATATAGTTGTACAGTACAGTAGGCCATTGCTGTATCTTGCAGCTCAGTGTCACTGCAAGTATCCATTCCATATCTGTGCTGCATTGTTGTGAGCAGTGTATATATAGTAGTACAGTGCAGCATTTTGGTGACCAACAGTATATAGTTGTACAGTACAGTAGGCCATTGCTGTATCTTGCAGCTCCGTGTCACTGCAAGTATCCATTCCATATCTGTGCTGCATTGTTGTGAGCAGTATATATAGTAGTACAGTGCAGCATTTTGGTCACCAACAGTATATAGTTGTACAGTACAGTAGGCCATTGCTGTATCTTGCAGCTCCATGTCACTGCAAGTATCCATTCCATATATGTGCTGCATTGTTGTGAGCAGTATATATAGTAGTACAGTGCAGCATTTTGGTGACCAACAGTATATAGTTGTACAGTACAGTAGGCCATTACTGTATCTTGCAGCTCTGTGTCACTACAAGTATCCATTCCATATCTGTGCTGCATTGTTGTGAGCAGTATATATAGTAGTACAGTGCAGCATTTTGGTGACCAACAGTATATAGTTGTACAGTACAGTAGGCCATTGCTGTATCTTGCAGCTCAGTGTCACTGCAAGTATCCATTCCATATCTGTGCTGCATTGTTGTGAGCAGTATATATAGTAGTACAGTGCAGCATTTTGTTGAACAACAGTATATAGTTGTACAGTACAGTAGGCCATTGCTGTATCTTGCAGCTCCGTGTCACTGCAAGTATCCATTCCATATCTGTGCTGCATTGTAGTGAGCAGTGTATATATAGTAGTACAGTGCATCATTTTGGTGACCAACAGTATATAGTTGTATAGTACAGTAGGCCATTGCTGTATCTTGCAGCTCCGTGTCACTGCAGGTATCCATTCCATATCTGTGCTGCATTGTTGTGAGCAGTATTTATAGTAGTACAGTGCAGCATTTTGGTAACCAACAGTATATAGTTGTACAGTACAGTAGGCCATTGCTGTATCTTGCAGCTCCATGTCACTGCAAGTATCCATTCCATATATGTGCTGCATTGTTGTGAGCAGTATATATAGTAGTACAGTGCAGCATTTTGGTGACCAACAGTATATAGTTGTACAGTACAGTAGGCCATTACTGAATCTTGCAGCTCTGTGTCACTGCAAGTATCCATTCCATATCTGTGCTGCATTGTTGTGAGCAGTATATATAGTAGTACAGTGCAGCATTTTGGTGACCAACAGTATATAGTTGTACAGTACAGTAGGCCATTGCTGTATCTTGCAGCTCAGAGTCACTGCAAGTATCCATTCCATATCTGTGCTGCATTGTTGTGAGCAGTATATATAGTAGTACAGTGCAGCATTTTGGTGACCAACAGTATATAGTTGTACAGTAAAGTAGGCCATTGCTGTATCTTGCAGCTCAGTGTCACTGCAAGTATCCATTCCATATCTGTGCTGCATTGTTGTGAGCAGTATATATATTGTAGTACAGTGCAGCATTTTGTTGAACAACAGTATATAGTTGTACAGTACAGTAGGCCATTGCTGTATCTTGCAGCTCCGTGTCACTGCAAGTATCCATTTCATATCTGTGCTGCATTGTAGTGAGCAGTGTATATATAGTAGTACAGTGCATCATTTTGGTGACCAACAGTATATAGTTGTATAGTACAGTAGGCCATTGCTGTATCTTGCAGCTCCGTGTCACTGCAGGTATCCATTCCATATCTGTGCTGCATTGTTGTGAGCAGTATTTATAGTAGTACAGTGCAGCATTTTGGTAACCAACAGTATATAGTTGTACAGTACAGTAGGCCATTGCTGTATCTTGCAGCTCTTTGTCACTGCAAGTATCCATTCCATATCTGTGCTGCATTGTTGTGAGCAGTTTATATAGTAGTACAGTGCAGCATTTTGGTGACCAACAGTATATAGTTGTACAGTACAGTAGACCATTGCTGTATTTTGCAGCTCCATGTCACTGCAAGTATCCATTCCATATCTGTGCTGCATTGTTGTGAGCAGTATATATAGTAGTACAGTGCAGCATTTTGGTGACCAACAGTATGTAGTTGTACAATACAGTAGGCCTTTGCTGTATCTTGCAGCTCCGTGTCACTGCAAGTATCCATTCCATATCTGTGCTGCATTGTTGTGAGCAGTGTATATATAGTAGTAAAGTGCAGGATTTTGGTGACCAACAGTATATAGTTGTACAGTACAGTATGCCATTGCTGTATCTTGCAGCTCCGTGTCACTGCAAGTTTCCATTCCATTACTGTGCTGCATTGTTGTGAGCAGTATATATAGTAGTACAGTGCAGCATTTTGGTGACCAACAGTATATATTTGTACAGTACAGTAGGCCATTGCTGTATCTTGCAGCTCCGTGTCACTGCATGTATCCATTCCATATTTGTGCTGCATTGTTGTGAGCAGTATATATAATAGTACAGTGCAGCATTTTGGTGACCAACAGTATATAGTTGTATAGTAAAGAAGGCCATTGCTGTATCTTGCAGCTCCGTGTCACTGCAAGTTTCCTTTCCATATCTGTGCTGCATTGTTGTGAGCAGTATATATAATAGTACAGTGCAGCATTTTGGTGACCAACAGTATATAGTTGTATAGTACAGTAGGCCATTGCTGTATCTTGCAGCTCAGTGTCACTGCAAGTATCCATTCCATATCTGTGCTGCATTGTTGTGAGCAGTATATATAGTAGTACAGTGCAGCATTTTGTTGACCAACAGTATATAGTTGTACAGTACAGTAGGCCATTGCTGTATCTTGCAGCTCCGTGTCACTGCAAGTATCCATTCCATATCTGTGCTGCATTGTTGTGAGCAGTATATATAGTAGTACAGTGCAGCATTTTGGTCACCAACAGTATATAGTTGTACAGTACAGTAGGCCATTGCTGTATCTTGCAGCTCCATGTCACTGCAAGTATCCATTCCATATATGTGCTGCATTGTTGTGAGCAGTATATATAGTAGTACAGTGCAGCATTTTGGTGACCAACAGTATATAGTTGTACAGTACAGTAGGCCATTACTGTATCTTGCAGCTCTGTGTCACTACAAGTATCCATTCCATATCTGTGCTGCATTGTTGTGAGCAGTATATATAGTAGTACAGTGCAGCATTTTGGTGACCAACAGTATATAGTTGTACAGTACAGTAGGCCATTGCTGTATCTTGCAGCTCAGTGTCACTGCAAGTATCCATTCCATATCTGTGCTGCATTGTTGTGAGCAGTATATATAGTAGTACAGTGCAGCATTTTGTTGAACAACAGTATATAGTTGTACAGTACAGTAGGCCATTGCTGTATCTTGCAGCTCCGTGTCACTGCAAGTATCCATTCCATATCTGTGCTGCATTGTAGTGAGCAGTGTATATATAGTAGTACAGTGCATCATTTTGGTGACCAACAGTATATAGTTGTATAGTACAGTAGGCCATTGCTGTATCTTGCAGCTCCGTGTCACTGCAGGTATCCATTCCATATCTGTGCTGCATTGTTGTGAGCAGTATTTATAGTAGTACAGTGCAGCATTTTGGTAACCAACAGTATATAGTTGTACAGTACAGTAGGCCATTGCTGTATCTTGCAGCTCCATGTCACTGCAAGTATCCATTCCATATATGTGCTGCATTGTTGTGAGCAGTATATATAGTAGTACAGTGCAGCATTTTGGTGACCAACAGTATATAGTTGTACAGTACAGTAGGCCATTACTGAATCTTGCAGCTCTGTGTCACTGCAAGTATCCATTCCATATCTGTGCTGCATTGTTGTGAGCAGTATATATAGTAGTACAGTGCAGCATTTTGGTGACCAACAGTATATAGTTGTACAGTACAGTAGGCCATTGCTGTATCTTGCAGCTCAGAGTCACTGCAAGTATCCATTCCATATCTGTGCTGCATTGTTGTGAGCAGTATATATAGTAGTACAGTGCAGCATTTTGGTGACCAACAGTATATAGTTGTACAGTAAAGTAGGCCATTGCTGTATCTTGCAGCTCAGTGTCACTGCAAGTATCCATTCCATATCTGTGCTGCATTGTTGTGAGCAGTATATATATTGTAGTACAGTGCAGCATTTTGTTGAACAACAGTATATAGTTGTACAGTACAGTAGGCCATTGCTGTATCTTGCAGCTCCGTGTCACTGCAAGTATCCATTTCATATCTGTGCTGCATTGTAGTGAGCAGTGTATATATAGTAGTACAGTGCATCATTTTGGTGACCAACAGTATATAGTTGTATAGTACAGTAGGCCATTGCTGTATCTTGCAGCTCCGTGTCACTGCAGGTATCCATTCCATATCTGTGCTGCATTGTTGTGAGCAGTATTTATAGTAGTACAGTGCAGCATTTTGGTAACCAACAGTATATAGTTGTACAGTACAGTAGGCCATTGCTGTATCTTGCAGCTCTTTGTCACTGCAAGTATCCATTCCATATCTGTGCTGCATTGTTGTGAGCAGTTTATATAGTAGTACAGTGCAGCATTTTGGTGACCAACAGTATATAGTTGTACAGTACAGTAGACCATTGCTGTATTTTGCAGCTCCATGTCACTGCAAGTATCCATTCCATATCTGTGCTGCATTGTTGTGAGCAGTATATATAGTAGTACAGTGCAGCATTTTGGTGACCAACAGTATGTAGTTGTACAATACAGTAGGCCTTTGCTGTATCTTGCAGCTCCGTGTCACTGCAAGTATCCATTCCATATCTGTGCTGCATTGTTGTGAGCAGTGTATATATAGTAGTAAAGTGCAGGATTTTGGTGACCAACAGTATATAGTTGTACAGTACAGTATGCCATTGCTGTATCTTGCAGCTCCGTGTCACTGCAAGTTTCCATTCCATTACTGTGCTGCATTGTTGTGAGCAGTATATATAGTAGTACAGTGCAGCATTTTGGTGACCAACAGTATATATTTGTACAGTACAGTAGGCCATTGCTGTATCTTGCAGCTCCGTGTCACTGCATGTATCCATTCCATATTTGTGCTGCATTGTTGTGAGCAGTATATATAATAGTACAGTGCAGCATTTTGGTGACCAACAGTATATAGTTGTATAGTAAAGAAGGCCATTGCTGTATCTTGCAGCTCCGTGTCACTGCAAGTTTCCTTTCCATATCTGTGCTGCATTGTTGTGAGCAGTATATATAATAGTACAGTGCAGCATTTTGGTGACCAACAGTATATAGTTGTATAGTACAGTAGGCCATTGCTGTATCTTGCAGCTCAGTGTCACTGCAAGTATCCATTCCATATCTGTGCTGCATTGTTGTGAGCAGTATATATAGTAGTAC
This sequence comes from Pseudophryne corroboree, assembly GCF_028390025.1. Taxonomy (NCBI): domain Eukaryota; kingdom Metazoa; phylum Chordata; class Amphibia; order Anura; family Myobatrachidae; genus Pseudophryne; species Pseudophryne corroboree. The sequence continues at coordinate 297,111,181 of NC_086451.1, forward strand.
AGTGCAGCATTTTGTTGACCAACAGTATATAGTTGTACAGTACAGTAGGCCATTGCTGTATCTTGCAGCTCCGTGTCACTGCAAGTATCCATTCCATATCTGTGCTGCATTGTTGTGAGCAGTGTATATATAGTAGTACAGTGCAGCATTTTGGTGACCAACAGTATATAGTTGTATAGTACAGTAGGCCATTGCTGTATCTTGCAGCTACATGTCACTGCAGGTATCCATTCCATATCTGTGCTGCATTGTTGTGAGCAGTATATATAGTAGTACAGTGCAGCATTTTGGTGACCAACAGTTTATAGTTGTACAGTACAGTAGACCATTGCTGTATGTTGCAACTCCATGTCACTGCAAGTATCCATTCCATATCTGTGCTGCATTGTTGTGAGCAGTATATATAGTAGTACAGTGCAGCATTTTGGTGACCAACAGTATATAGTTGTACAATACAGTAGGCCTTTGCTGTATCTTGCAGCTCTGTGTCACTGTAAGTATCCATTCCATAACTGTGCTGCATTGTTGTGAGCAGTTTATATAGTAGTACAGTGCAGCATTTTGGTGACCAACAGTATAAAGTTGTACAGTACAGTAGACCATTGCTGTATCTTGCAGCTCAGTGTCACTGCAAGTATCCATTCCATATCTGTGCTGCATTGTTGTGAGCAGTATATATAGTAGTACAGTGCAGCATTTTGTTGACCAACAGTATATAGTTGTACAGTACAGTAGGCCATTGCTGTATATTGCAGCTCCGTGTCACTGCAAGCTTCCATTCCATTACTGTGCTGCATTGTTGTGAGCAGTATATATAGTAGTACAGTGCAGCATTTTGGTGACCAACAGTATATATTTGTACAGTACAGTAGGCCATTGCTGTATCTTGCAGCTCCGTGTCACTGCATGTATCCATTCCATATCTGTGCTGCATTGTTGTGAGCAGTATATATAATAGTACAGTGCAGCATTTTGGTGACCAACAGTATATAGTTGTATAGTACAGTAGGCCATTGCTGTATCTTGCAGCTCCGTGTCACTGCAAGTTTCCTTTCCATATCTGTGCTGCATTGTTGTGAGCAGTATATATAGTAGTACAGTGCAGCATTTTGGTGACCAACAGTATATAGTTGTACAGTACAGTAGGCTATTGCTATATCTTGCAGCTCCGTGTCACTGCAAGTATCCTTTCCATATCTGTGCTGCATTGTTGTGAGCAGTATATAAAGTAGTACAGTGCAGCATTTTGTCGACCAACAGTATATAGTTGTACAGTACAGTAGACCATTGCTGTATCTTGCAGCTCCGTGTCACTGCAAGTATCCATTCCATATCTGTGCTGCATTGTTGTGAGCAGTATATATAGTAGTACAGTGCAGCATTTTGGTGACCAACAGTATATAGTTGTACAGTACAGTAGGCCATTGCTGTATCTTGCAGCTCCGTGTCACTGCAAGTATCCATTCCATATCTGTGCTGCATTGTTCCACACATAATTCCACACATTAAAAAATGGTGAACAAAAATGTGGAGGGTAAAATAGGGAAAGATCAAGATCCACTTCCACCTAGTGCTGAAACTGCCTCTAGTCATGGCAGAGATGATGAAATGCCATCAACGTTGTCTGCCAAGGCCGATGCCCAATGTCATAGCAGAGAGCGTGTAAAATCCAAAAAGCAAAGGTTCAATAAAATGATAACCCAATAATCTAAATTAAAAGCGTCTGAGGAGAAGCGTAAACTTGCCAATGTGCAATTTACGACACGGAGTGGCAAGGAACGGCTGAGGCCCTGGCCTGCGTTCATGGCTAGTGGTTCAGCTTCACATGAGGATGGAAGCACTCACCCTCCCGCTAGAAAAATGAAAAGAGTTAAGCTGGCAAGAGCACAGCAAAGAACTGTACGTTCTTCTAAATCACAAATCCCCAAGGAGAGCCCAATTGTGTCGGTTACAATGCCTGACCTTCCTAACACTGGACGGGAAGAGGTGGCTCCTTCCACCATTTGCATGCCCCCTGCAAGTGCTGGAAGGAGCACTTACAGTCCAGTTCCTGATATTCAAATTTAAGATGTCACTGTTGAAGTACACCAGGATGAGGATATGGGTGTTGCTGGCGCTGAGGAGGAAATTGACAAGGAGGATTCTGATGGTGAGGTGGTTTGTTTAAGTCAGGCACCCGGGGAGACACCTGTTGTCCATGGGATGAGTAAGGCCATTGACATGCCTGGTCAAAATACCAAAAAAAATGACCTCTTCGGTGTGGAATTATTTCAACAGAAATGCAGACAACTGGTGTCAAGCCGTGTGTTGCCTTTGTCAAGCTGTAATAAGTAGAGGTAAGGACGTTAACCACCTAGGAACATCCTCCCTTATACGTCACCTGGAGCGCATTCATCAGAAGTAATTGACAAGTTCAAAAACTTTGGGTGACAGCAGAAGCAGTCCACTGAAAACTAAATCCCTTTTTCCTCTTGTACCTAAGCTCCCAGTGCAAACCACACCACCAACTCCCTCAGTGTTAATTTCCTCCTTAAACAAGAACTCCAATAGTCCTGCAGGCCATGTCACTGGCAAGTCTGACGAGTTCTCTCCTGACTGGGATTCCTCCGATGGATCCTTGAGTGTAACACCTACTGCTGCTGGCTCTGCTGTTGTTTCTGCTGGGAGACGATCATCCCAGAGGGGAAGTCGGAAGACCACTTGTACTACTTCCAGTAAGCAACTGAATGTCCAACAGTCCTTTGCGAGGAAGATGAAATATCACAGCAGTCATCCTGTTGCAAAGCGGATAACTCAGGTCTTGGCAGCTGTGTTGGTGTTAGACGTGCGTCCGGTATCCGGTGTTAGTTCACAGGGACTTACAGAATTTCTTGAGGTAGTGTGTCCCCGGTACCAAATACAATCTAGGTTCCACTTCTCTAGGCAGGCGATACCGAAAATGTACACAAACGTCAGAAAAATACTCACCAGTGTCCTAAAAAATGCAGTTGTACCCAATGTACACTTAACCACAGACATGTGGACAAGTGGAGCAGGGCAGACTCAGGACTATATAACTGTGACAGCCCACTGGGTAGATGTATTGCCTCCCGCAGCAACAACAGCAGCGGCGGCACCAGTAGCAGCATCTCGCAAACACCAACTCGTTCCTAGGCAGGCTACGCTTTGTATCACCGCTTTCCAGAATAGGCACACAGCTGACAACCTCTTACAGAAACTGAGGAACATCATCGCAGATTGGCTTACCCCAATTGGACTCTACTGGGGATTTGTGACATCGGACATCGCCACCAATATTGTGCGTGCATTACATCTGGGCAAATTCCAGCACGTCCCATGTTTTGCACATACATTGCTTTTGGTGGTGCAGAATTTTTTTAAAAACGACAGGGGCGTGCAAGAGATGCTGTCGGTGTCCCGAAGTATTGCGGTCCACTTTCGGCATTCAGCCACCGCATGCCGAAGACTGGAGCACCAGCAAACACTCCTGAACCTGCCCCGCCATCATCTGAAGTAAGAGGTGGTAACGAGGTGGCATTCAACCCTCTATATGCGTCAGAGGATGGAGGAGCAGCAAAAGGCCATTCAAGCCTATACATCTGCCTACGATATAGGCAAAGGAGGGGGAATGCACCTGACTCAAGTGCAGTGGAGAATGATTTCAACATTGTGCAAGGTTCTGCAACCCTTTGAACTTGCCACACGTGAAGTTAGTTCAGACACTGCCAGCCTGAGTCAGGTCATTCCCCTCATCAGGCTTTTGCAGAAGCAGCTGGAGAGATTGAAGGAGTAGCTAAAATGGAGCGAATCCGCTAGGCATGTGGGACTTGTGGATGGAGCCCTTAATTCGCTTAACCAGGATTCACGGGTGGTTAATCTGTTGAGATCAGAGCACTACATTTTGTCCACCGTGCTCGATCCTAGGTTTAAAGCCTATGTTGTATCTCTCTTTCCGGCAGACACAAGTCTGCAGATGTTCAAAGACCTGCTGGTGAGACACTTGTCAAGTCAAGCAGAACGTGACCCGCCAACAGCTCCTCCTTCATTTTCTCACGCCATTGGAGATGCCAGGAAAAGGATCAGATTTCCAAAACCACCCACTGGCGGTGATGCAGGGCAGTCAGGAGCAAGTGCTGACATCTGGTCTGGACTGAATGACCTGCCAACGATTACTGACATGTAGTCTACTGTCACTGCATATGATTCTGTCACCATTGAAAGAATGGTGGAGGATTATATGAGTGACAGCATCCAAGTAGGCACGTCAGACAGTCCTGATAAAGTCAGTTATTACCTATAAACATTAAGCTATATTCTATTTTGGACTAAGTACGCTATTGGCGCACTGAGTACCGTAAGGGTACGCACTTAGCGTAGCAGACGCAAGGCCGTGGGCGCGACGCACGAGCGACTCGTACGCTCATGGAATGTTACACAGTAACCCTTAGTAACGACACACCGTAAGGGTATGCTTACACTTTAAACCTTGGCAATGAAATACTATAACGATGTAATGCTTATTAACCTTGATAATATGAGAAGCTGTTTGAGCGATTGAGACGCTCAGAAAACCCTTTACAGTAACTAGTGAAAACACAAGACCTGGTTTGGATTTAAAAACCACTTGGGCTCTAACACCCTCGTGGATAATTCTTTTAGAGTAAAAAGGGGAAAAACAGTACAGCTTATACACTACAAAACTAACATCAAAATCTAAACAGAATAACAAGGAATAATAAGAACAATAGCGAACGATCGCAAACACAAGCAAACAGAAAGAGTACACAATGAGAACAAATGGCAAACACAGAGGATAACAAAATGGCTACAGAGAACGTACACACGTGGGGATGATTCGCAAGCGCGTCCTGAATCCAGCCCTCAGCCTTCAATGTGAAAACCTTGCAGAGAGAGTGAGTGACTGGACAGGCAATGGTGGTCTTTATATAGACAACATACAGTAACAATACAATGGTCCCTATAATCTCATAGTTCATTGGACACAGGAATGTGTCTCCGCATTATAACAAAAGGTCATAGGTGGGTTCGAACAGGTGGGCTGTGCCTTTCTCCAACTGCTCAGGTGAGAGGTATCCTCAGGATTCCCGCCGCATGGGTAATGAACAGCAAATACAGTAAATATCTATAAACTACTTATGTACATAACTATGCGCAGGAGCGAGCAATCTCTTCCTAACCAACACCGAAATGTTACTATTAAAATACTCTACAGCTGGATACTAGACACCACCGTTCAACCTTTATCTGACCCTTCCTATCATGCAAAGAGGAATTTCTCTGTCCAAGAACCATTTAAACTAAACATACTTGCTGACATTGTTAAGGGGAATATTATCTATAAAACACACTACATGGGTTAAATATGTTATGATCGAGTCGCACGCTAGACGCTTACAAACTCTACCATAAATGCGCATACACCGCGCGTGATCGCCGGAGCGATCTTACGCAAATTGCGGATATGTGCACGCACGGCAGAGCGTGTGCACGTGCAGCGGGCATGTGCATGAGGGGTTAGTACAAGGCATATGTATCAGGATATTTTTCGACTTTGACAGTCCACCCTTTGGCAGTCAACAATAACTGCCACTATCTAAACAATTAAGCAGAAAAATATATTACCATGAAATACCTTATTATGATTGGGAGTAGGGAGGAGAGGAGAAGGTGGGAAATGTATGACCTAGTGAGATAGTAAAAAGCATGTATGTATGAAATCCATGTCTGAGGGGTCATGTATCATGCCGTACATGTTCTAAAAATAAGCTTCGAGGTATTGCGAAGTATACATTGAATCCTTCTTATCCCGTATTAAGGGTCTGTAAGTGGGCTAACAAACTCTACCGAGCTCTTTTCGGCTTTTAGTTCCAACAAATGGGGTGCACATTAGTTGATGATACATGAAGGGGGAAAATATGTGAGTGCTAATATATGTGTCTATATCACCTGTCGACTATGTGTGCCACTACCAGAAGATAGAAGAGATGAAGATAAGAAACATGCGTTATAAATGCATTCGTATGATTATATATGTGTGGTCGTCCTTGGGCGTCTGTTGGAGTCTTGTTGATGTCTTGTTGATGTCTTGTCCGGATTGCTGTATCTTTGCTGTGTGGCAAGCAAAGCTCTTCAAGTGTCCATAAAAATTAAAGTCTCTAACAGTTCATCAAATGGCTGTGACAAAGTTCATCAATGGTCTGTATAATGGGTCATCAAATTCTTCTTCCGAGTGGGTGTCTTTTTACCTTGGAGAAAAACAAAGGAGAAACGGGTGAAAGAAACGGACCATGGAATCACGTTTTATCACAACATTGTCTCGATTGATGGGTCATAAATTAAACTAGTTGTTGTTACAATGCCCTCGCTCCTCAAACTCATCAATTTGGTCCTTCACTTGCAATTCATTAAAATTCGAACACATCTGAATATCAAACCAATCATTATGACAACTCCTAGGATACATAAGAGGAATTTCCCTACAGCAACGATAACATTTTGAGCCCATTCTCCTAAACCCGAGAACCAATTGCGTGGGTTTAACCATGATACCCAGCCGGTCAGTTCATTACCCACAGAAGCAAGGGTAAGGTTGTGTCTCCTTCGGAACTCCCACTTCAATTGCAAGATATCGTCCATCTTTTGATCTATGACCTCGGTTGGGTCCTCAGTGCTGTTTGTGATATACGTACAACACTTTACACCATACTGAGTTGCTAGGGTGACACAATACCCTCCTGTCACTGCTGTGATGTAATTGAGAACCATCCTGTGCTGGATCAGTTCCGTTTTGTAAGCTTGCAATTCTCTCCCAGTATACCTAAAGGTGTCATCATACATCTCGGTGATATTGTCTATCAGGTTCGCTAGCGCGGTAATATCTATCTATAAGGTGTCTCTTTACAATGTGTTCGTAATGGGTGTGAGTGTAAGGAGCTTGAGCATTGCGGTGAACGTCTTTCATTCTATCATGGGTAATGGTCATTACTTCCGGCAACACTCTTCCAATGTAACACAATCCCTCTGAGTTTGGGGCAAGCCACTTATACGCCTTCCTCCCACATATGAAATATGCATCATCGGAGAGGACATATGGGACAGAATATGACATCACCATATTACAAACCTTCCAGGTGAAAAATCCTATCCCTAACTCTCTCATCTGACTAGTACACGTATCAGGTTGTATTATATGCGCACAGTATCCTGGTGATACTTCTCCAACTCGCATGGGCCTACTTCCTAGAGTGTACCTATATTGGAAATATCTTCCACTGTTGGCTATTTGGCGTATATAAGCTCTGAGTCAATGGGCATTCTATCGGCTCTGTGTGAGAATGTCATGGTTCGGTTGTTCCATGTCACTTCCCAATTTCCCGGCTTTCCGGGATTGGAAATGTTAAAACATATTAAGGACCTATCCACATGATATTGGTGGAGCTTCAAACTAGGAGGCCTAGAAATATAAAATTTCTTGTCCACCGGTCTCCCACCCCTTAATTCAAGTACCTCATCTATCGTTAATGAGTATGGTACTAGTCCTGACTTTCTATGACCTTGAGGTACTTGTGAGCACACCCAGCATTCCATTTGGTTTAAAACCTTACCCACTAATGAGTGATAGTCACTCAATGGATGACGGTCCATATTGATATTAATGCTGGACTGACATCTCTGGATGCACCCGTCCTCAACTATGTTGTCACAATTCCTACATATACAATTCTCTTCAGCTAACAATCCTTCACAATGTCTGTTAGTGTCATGGCTACCAGATCGTTTTCTGATACTCGCCTTTGCTCGGTGATTGTGTTGCTCTTGGAATTCTACGAATCCATCCTGGTCATCAGAACCCATTCCAGATCCTTTCTCGACCTCACTGGTACTCTCACCGAAACAGACTGCTCTGGTTAACAACAGGGTCAACAGGAAAACACGGACTGCAGTCTCTTGGGGCGAGTCCATCTTAGGAGGAGAAAGAAAGAGTTGTAATGGGGGAAAGAAAACAACTAGAAGGGAAAGAAAACTTGGCGCGACAACCGCCTCTGATCTTGTAGTTCTCTGTGCTCAGGTGCCGTGACAAGAGTCCTGTGATATGGTTTCCTCCACACTCTGCTCTTTGTCACGGGCTCTCTCTGGGTCAGCGACCTTCTTACAGTGGGACGAGTGGACCCAAGTCTCTCTTTCGGCAACCTTCAACGGTCCTTCCCAACGGTCAATCAGGCAACCTGAGCGTAGAAAATTCAGAATCATTACATAATCCTCAGGTTCAATGTCATGACAATTACTGTCTGGCAGATCAGGAATCACCAGCTTTATATTGCTATTCTGATTCCTCAACTGCTTGCTCATCTTAACCAAATACTTTACAGTGACTTCATTGTTACATTTCAAATCATCCTGGGGGTCAATCATTACATGGGGTTGTCGACCAAAAAGAATTTCAAAGGGGGACAGATTAAGAGGGGACCTGGGAGTGGTTCTGATGCTGTACAATACAAGTGGCAAAGCTTCTGGCCACAACAATCCAGTTTCAGCCATTACTTTGCTCAACTTGTTCTTAATAGTGCTGTTTACTCTTTCCACTTTCGCACTCACCTGTGGGCGGTACGGAGTATGCAGCTTACTATTAATTCCCATTAATTTGCACATTACCTGAAAGACTTCACCTGTAAAATGGGTACCCCTATCACTTTCAATTATCCTAGGGATACCATACCTGCACACAAATTCCTGCACAATTTTCTTTGCAGTAAACGTAGCGGTATTTGTGGCCGCGGGGAACGCTTCAACCCAATTTGAAAACACATCAATACAAACCAATACATACTTTAAATTTCTACAGGGTGGCAATTGTATGAAATCAATTTGTATTATCTGAAAAGGGCCGTCCGTTGGCGGAATATGGGATGGTTCTGTTGGTATCGCCTTTCCAATGTTCTTCCTCAAGCAGGTGAGGCATGTCATTGCCCTCTTACCCGCATGGGAAGAAAATCCTGGTGCACACCAGTAAGCTCTTACCAACTTGCACATACCTTCTTGTCAAAGTCAAAAATATTACATAGAGAGAACATACAAACCACACACACATTTAAGTCGCTATACTTGCAAATATGCGCAGCGAGCACAGCAATATATGGAAACACACGCATTTGCTCGGACATGGCACGGAGATGGATTCGGCGCTTGTTTCATACAGTACATGGTTATAATAATGTCAAGCACCAGACATCATGGAGATTTAGAATTGGCTGATGAATTGATGTCATGAATATGTATTATCTGAACAGAACCAGATGCGCCCATCATGTTTGGTATTGAAGCAAGCAGAATGATGTGTGGGTTAGTTTGATGCTGGTTGTGAAGTTGTGGGACATTGCAGCGGATAGATATGATTATATGTATAAAAGCTAAGATCACTTTGTTAGATGAACAATGGATGATCAAGCCAATCTTTTACTAAGATTTTCAGGGCTGAACCTGATTAACATATACAAAGGAGAGAGAGAGACCCCTCCCCTAGGAACAGACACACAGGAGGATAGTTCCTGTCTGGGGGGGGTTGGGGGTCAGTTTTTGCTGGTGGCCTCAGAGAACAGATGTAATGAAGCTACACTCAGAACAAAGCTCCCAGAAGCATGGCTGGATCATCACCAGGCACCAAAGGCTAAGTATTGAATTCACATGGCTAGATAAGGAAATATAGACAGATTGCTTTCTGGTTTAAATAGGATATTGTAACTTGGTTGTGTGATTGTTGGGTGTTTGTGTGATAGATCTGGGAATCTGTGATGGTAGCTGGGACATTAGACAACCTGTAGCATAGCATTTGTGGTATTTGTTTGCCTATGGTGATTTAAAATAGATTGTACTGGTTAGTTATAATATATATCTTGTTAATCATAAATACCACCATGCAGTTACGTTTGAACATGTGCTGGTAGCAATAGCAGGCTGAGATGTGTGGTTACATTGTGATCTGGTCTTGTGATGAATATGCTCTGGTTATTGAGATACTGAAGTTGTTTGGAATGTGAAAGTGAATAAGATGGTTCTAGGAAGTTGGATTGAAATTGTGAAAGGTGATTTAGATGGTTTGGAATTGTAAAATCAGAACATATGCATTGTTCTGAGGCTTGGACATTTTGGAATAAAATGGAGTCTTGTGTCTTCTGCTATGTGATTGTGGTGTAGTAGAGAGTGCCATGTGTTTGGACCTGCAAATCTAAAATGGCTGCTGCCGGGTGTTTTCCCCTCCCCCTTTCAACCATGTGTTGCAGTCTTCATGGGAGTTTTCTCAAAATGGAGTCTAGCTTCTGTCCCATGCGGTATTGTAGGGTTGTGTTGTATATAGGGACAGCCAGTATGGGTAAGGTCAAGTATTTTCTCCACAAAGATTCTCAGCATTGAATAACTGTGCAGCGATTGTTCCTCACATGTGTAAGCTTCTCTGAAATCATATTGATCTTCTTGTTATTATGAGCCATTTCTCTCTCTCTCTCTCTCTTCCCCTCTTTCTCTCTTATTTTCCCTTAAATAGTATTGTATTGTATTGTATTTCCTGTGTAGTTATCTGGTTAGGTAGTCTATGTTATATTGTAGTGTATGATTTGTATTTGTATTAATTCTTTTGCAAGTATATCATTCATAATATATATATTAGGCGTTGGACCCTGAGCACGGTATCTGTGTATTCCTTATAGTGTTAAGTATTCTCAGAGCGTCGGTGACGCTCGAACAGCTTTAAAGGTAATAAGGTTATTCTGTGTTGCATTTACACTCTACCACTACACAGAGGTTTACAGTATAAGTACATTCCTTAAGGTATAGTTAAGGGAGTACCCTTGCGGTACTTTTTGCGCCAATTGCGTACTGTGTTCTTTAACCTTTAACGTGTTTTTAATAAGATAAATATTTAGCTTTGTTAGATGGGGGCTCTGGTCCGCGATATCACGATCTTAATGATGCACTGTACATTACAAACGCGGCTGTAATTGACCGGCTAATGATGGACATCTCGCAAAATGCTGAAAAAAACAAACAAAAAAAAAAACATCCACGTTAATGTATTGTGGTATCAGTAAGACGCTGATAGGAAATTTTAAGGGACAAGGCGTTTCTCATAATATTTAAGATGCTAAAATGTATTTTTATTGTCGCAAAACCAGGTTCAAATGGATCATATCGTGTTTGATTAAGATTAGATTGTTTATCTGTTTAAGTAGGTTTAAAAGTACATTTAAAAGTTACTTTGGGAGCTAGCATGGTGATTTTCTTTATGGCAGGAGAGGCCGCATGGTCTCTCCACCATTTTGTGTGACCCTCATGGAGGTGGAAGGGGGAGGAGCAGCGGCCATTTTGGGAAGGTCAAATTTTTTTTTTTTTTTTTGAACGGCTGCTTTTCAGTTGACTCAGGAAATAATCAGCCATCCATTGTCAAAAAAAATAAAAAATAAAAAATAAAAAATCACCATTTATGAGTTACCAATGCATTTATTTAACCAGTGTCATAGTCAATTATAAATAGTTCAGATAGGGCTTAATGAAAGTTGTTGTTTTGTTTTTTGTTGTGTTTTTCTTTTTTCTTTTTCCCCTCTCACCTCCAAGATTCTAGGATTCTCTGCTAGTTGTGAGATGGGCCATTGAAATGCAAATGAACTTGTGTGACTGGTTTGTTGTTTTTTTTCTCTCCCAGCAGTGAAGGAGATTGCATTCACAGATAGTTTGAAAGCACATTCGTATGCAAATTGGAAGCACTGAATAAGGTCTCATATATGTAATAAGTGATTAGTACATATATGTAATGTCTATATGTCTGTGCTTACATCAATGTATGTTATTAGATTAATTTAGAATTGCATTTTCATCTGTGTACTTTCACATATCTCACCTTCCTGTTTGCCATTTGCATTGATAACGTGCTGAGAAAATTTGCTGCTATTTAAAAAAAAAAAAAAAAAAAGGTAAGGGAGTAATTGAAAAAAAACAAGCACACAGCATAGAAGATACTGTGTGGTGTTTGGTAAGCGTTTATATAGTGAAATATCGCTTACATTTATAGTAAGGCGATACAGAAGCCACAAGACAATAGCACTCATTTGTTCAGTTTCCAAAATTTAGTTTAAATACCTTACTTTACTGTAACGCCTCTGGGGAGAGCTATCAGACTACGGGAAATGATTTTTTTTCTGATCAGAAAACTATAAGAATGATAGTGGGTTGAAAACGGTATGAGTGTATTGAATCCCGCTTTGTGGACTTTGTGATCTGTGTGATAAAACGGTATTGAATCCCGCTTTGTGGTCTTTGTGATCTGTGTGATCTTTAGTGGAACGTGATGAGCACGGTCTGAGTGAAAACGTGCAACAGAGTGTGATAAAGTTTTCGTTGTATTACGCTCTGGCTGTTTTGGAGCACAGTAGGGAGACTCCAATGATCCTACCATTTATGGGCAACAAGTGTCTATAAGGGGTACGATTGGACCGCACGGTTGTAGGTGTGACCAATAACGCAACGTGATACGAGGTAAATTGCCCTCATACGTGTTGTGGGAAGCACATGCAAGCGTGATTTGTGTAAAGAGAAAAAAAAGGAAGAGAATTTTCACTGGTAAAATCTCTAGAGATAGGGCCTGCAACGGCTACACGTGTCTGCTAGAAGGCGGACCGGAGATACTCGGAGCAGAAGAAGTTCAGTGGAAGAGCTTTAAGGATTTCCAACGTAGATTTCTGTGTTTGGTGCATTTTAGGAAGTTTTTCTGTGTTAAAAGAGGTCCACAATGGCAGCCAAGTGCACAACACAGGGACGTTCAGCAGTCAGGGTTCAGACTGCAGAGGCTTGCAGACCCCGAGGGTCTGCTCGGTTAGTAATGTGGGGGAAGTATGGTCCCCACACTGAGACCTTTTGTGATGAATGGACACGAATGACTGCGGGGGATAAAACACCATTTCCTGGGATAGGTAGTTTTGACTCAGAGGTGTTGCATAATTTAAGGCGGAGGATCTGTCTCATAAAATCCTGGAAACGAGTAAACATGATGATTGTTTGCAGTTATGGCAACAGGAAAGTGAAATGCAAAGAAATGTAACTTACATACCTAACTTTCATCTTGAGAGGAGAGACATGGCAATGGAGAGGATTATGGTTGCAGAGAAATGGCACAATGTTGTATGATAAAAATGCACTTAGTAACTGTATTAAGAACGAAAGTAACAAATGTAATAATGTTTATAAAAATAAATGTATAAAAATCACAAATGTTAACCTGTGCAAGTCGCACCCCATGTTAAACTTCCCTCAGGATTATCAGCAAGAAAGTGAGCCCAGAACGATGTCGGCATCTCTTCCAGCAGCCAGCCTACAAGACATCCAGGTGGACGCGACCAAATTGGTAAAGGCAATAATCAAACCCCCTAACGGAGGGTCAGGTGAGGTCGTGTCCACAGGTACGTACAATGTTTTATATCACGCACAAACAAATGTACCCCATATTGTAAGACCAAAACAAGGTGATGTAATTGAGTTTAGTCCTGTCAGGGTGATCACAGTCCCCAATGGGAAGACTGACGATCAGGGAACCATTCCCGTCAAGGACAGTGCAATGCGCCATCCCTGGTCCCGGACAGAATTGAGATCAATCATGTCTGATTACCCAGATCCTAGGAAAGATCTAACTGTATGATCAAAGATTCACAGAAGGTATATCAACTCCCTAGACAACGACATAATCATGGTATCCAAGGAATCAGGTAGGTACAGGGAAAGCGGTTGATGGTGATGAGCATCCAAGCGTTTGAGGAGGCATCAAATCAACCAAAACCCCAGGCCATTGGCACATGGAGGAACTCAAGGATTTGTGATCTTTGCAAAAGAGAAGGGCATTATGCCAGCAACTGTAATAGCCCACATAAAGTCAGACCCCCTAGACCAAGAAATGAGCAAAGTAATGACACACCAAATTATAATCAGGGATCAGATAGGAAGAATTTTGGCCCACACTCATGATATGTAGTCAGGAAAGGTGATCATTAGAAGTGATGGTAAGCCTGAGGTAACGGTTAATAAATTGGGAGGTCATTCCCTGAAGACACAGGAATGACCAGGTGAAACATTGTAAATGTATCTGTGAAATGTTTTTTTTCTCTCTCTCTCTATCTCCCCATCTCTGACGATTATTAGTAAGGACTCAAACATTGCATATCCGCTTGGTCTTTGCAGAAGTCTACCAAACCCCAGCATGACCTATCCGCATCAATGTATCCTGGCCAGATACAGAAAGTGGAGTATGGTGCTGGGGGGAGGGACGGCGCAAAGAAACCATTGGACATGTAGATATGACAGCCTGACGATCTGACAATGTTTTAAAATGTTTGAAAAATGTTTTTTTTTCTCTTTTCCTATTGATGGCTATTGTTGATTTAAGTAATATACACATGCATATAAATTGTTCTCTCTCTTTTGTTTTTTTTGCTGTTGTTGTTTTCTCTCTCTTCTCACTCATGCTTTCATGTTTTAAAGATGGTATGTCACACATCAGTTAAACAAATGGTAATGCAAGATTTTTGCTCCTTACAGAGAGATCGCTGATTTGGAAGGAATATTGCATTATCGGAATGTTCGTTTGGAAGACTGAAAGACAGCACCTTTGAGATGACAGCGGAACAAGAAGAACAACAAGACTAGAGAACTTAATATCGTAACAAGTTTCTCTCCCCCTCAAACTGTTTTTCTGTATCCCATTCCAAATTTCTTCTTTTCTCCTCCTGTAAGATGGACTTGCCCCAAGAGACTGTGATATGGATTTTCCTGTTGACCATGATGTTGACCAGAGCAGTCTGTTTCGGTGAGAGTATCAGTGAGGTCGAGAAAGGATCCAGAAAGGTCCTGATGATAAAGATGGAGGTGTAAATTTCCAATAGCAACCCAATCACCGAACAAAGGCGAGTACCGGAAACAATCTAACAGCCATGTTATTTGTAAACATTTTTTTTTGGATTGTTAACTGAAGAAAACTGTATCTGTAGGCTCTGTGATAACGTAGTTGAGGATGGGTGCATTAAGAAATGCCAATCCAGTTTTAATATCCACATGGACCGGCATCCATTGAGTGACTATCACTCCTTAGTGGGTAGTGTGGTAAATAAGACAGATTGTTGGGTATGCTCTCAAGTACCTCAAGGTCATAGCAAATCAGGGCTAGTACCATTTCCTTTAACGTTAGGGGAGGTACTTGAGTTAAGTGGTGGGAGACCGGTGGACAGGAGGTTTAATATCTCCAGCCCTCCTACTTTGAAGCTCCACCAATATCATGTGGATAGGTCCATATTATGTTTTAACATCTCCAATCCCCGAAAGCCGGGAAATTGGGAAGTGTCATGGAGTAACCAAACCATGACCTTTTCGCATAGAGCAGATAGAATGCCTACAGATACAGAGCTTATACGCCACATAGCCAGTAGAGGAAAATCTTTCCGGTATAGGTATACCTTAGGAAATAGGATTACGAGAGTTGGAGAGGTATCACCAGGATACTGTGCACATATCGTACAACCTGATACGTGTACTAAACAGATGGGAGAATTAGGGTTAGGAGATTTCACATGGAAGGTTTGTAATATGGTTATGACATATTCCGTCCCATATGTTCTCCCCGATGATGCATATTTCATATGCGGGAGAAAGGCGTATGAGCGGCTTGCCCCAAACTCTGAAGGATTGTGTTATATTGGAAAAGTACTACCTGAGGTAATGAGTCTAAGGAGTGAGGAAACTGTAATTTCAATGGATTTGATTTATGACCCAACTGTAGAAACAATGATGTGATGAAAATGCGATTATACGGTCCGTTTCTTTCACCTGTTTTTCCGTTTTCCTCCAAGGTAAGAAGACCCACTTGGACGAGGAATTGGATGAGCCGATATACAGACAACAGATGGATTAAAGAAGAAGTTTTGACAACCTTATACACAGATTTTTGATGAACTATGCCATGGATCCCCAGTTTCCCTAGAAATTTTAAAATTACGCTAGCCCAACACTTTTGTAAATCTATGGACATTGACAGCTTTTGCTCGCACCTTATGGGCAAAAGCACAAAGAAGACTGCAACCAACAGACACCGAACAAGACTTCAACCGACAAATGTACATTAACCTGACATAGAATACCACTGCATTTACCATAAGTGTTCTTTATCTTCATTTCTACAACCCTCAGGTAGTGACACACATAGTCGATAGGGAATACAGGCACAGATATCAGCAATCACATACCTCCCCCATTCATGTATCATCAACTAAAATGTGCTTCCCCATTTTGTTGCAACCAAAAGCCGAAACGAGCTCGGTAAAGTTTGACAGCCCATCCACAGACCCTTAGTACGGGATAAGAAGGAATTCAAATGTATACTTCGCAATACCTCGAAGCTTGATTTAAAACACGTACGGCACGATGATACATGACCCCCCAAACATGGATTCATACATACATACTTCTGCTATCTCACTAGGTCATACCTTTTTCCCACCTTCTTCTCTCCTCCCTTACCCAATCATAGAAATGTATTTACATATGACATATATTTTTCTCTTTTTGAAATGTTTTAGGAAGTGGCAGTTATTGGTGACTGCCAAAGGGTGGACTGTCAAAGTCAAAAATATTACATAGAGAGAACATACAAACCACACACACATTTAAGTCGCTATACTTGCAAATATGCGCAGCGAGCACAGCAATATATGGAAACACACGCATTTGCTCGGACATGGCACGGAGATGGATTCGGCGCTTGTTTCATACAGTACATGGTTATAATAATGTCAAGCACCAGACATCATGGAGATTTAGAATTGGCTGATGAATTGATGTCATGAATATGTATTATCTGAACAGAACCAGATGCGCCCATCATGTTTGGTATTGAAGCAAGCAGAATGATGTGTGGGTTAGTTTGATGCTGGTTGTGAAGTTGTGGGACATTGCAGCGGATAGATATGATTATATGTATAAAAGCTAAGATCACTTTGTTAGATGAACAATGGATGATCAAGCCAACCTTTTACTAAGATTTTCAGGGCTGAACCTGATTAACATATACAAAGGAGAGAGAGAGACCCCTCCCCTGGGAACAGACACACAGGAGGATAGTTCCTGTCTGGGGGGGGTTGGGGGTCAGTTTTTGCTGGTGGCCTCAGAGAACAGATGTAATGAAGCTACACTCAGAACAAAGCTCCCAGAAGCATGGCTGGATCATCACCAGGCACCAAAGGCTAAGTATTGAATTCACATGGCTAGATAAGGAAATATAGACAGATTGCTTTCTGGTTTAAATAGGATATTGTAACTTGGTTGTGTGATTGTTGGGTGTTTGTGTGATAGATCTGGGAATCTGTGATGGTAGCTGGGACATTAGACAACCTGTAGCATAGCATTTGTGGTATTTGTTTGCCTATGGTGATTTAAAATAGATTGTACTGGTTAGTTATAATATATATCTTGTTAATCATAAATACCACCATGCAGTTACGTTTGAACATGTGCTGGTAGCAATGGCAGGCTGAGATGTGTGGTTACATTGTGATCTGGTCTTGTGATGAATATGCTCTGGTTATTGAGATACTGAAGTTGTTTGGAATGTGAAAGTGAATAAGATGGTTCTAGGAAGTTGGATTGAAATTGTGAAAGGTGATTTAGATGGTTTGGAATTGTAAAATCAGAACATATGCATTGTTCTGAGGCTTGGACATTTTGGAATAAAATGGAGTCTTGTGTCTTCTGCTATGTGATTGTGGTGTAGTAGAGAGTGCCATGTGTTTGGACCTGCAAATCTAAAATGGCTGCTGCCGGGTGTTTTCCCCTCCCCCTTTCAACCATGTGTTGCAGTCTTCATGGGAGTTTTCTCAAAATGGAGTCTAGCTTCTGTCCCATGCGGTATTGTAGGGTTGTGTTGTATATAGGGACAGCCAGTATGGGTAAGGTCAAGTATTTTCTCCACAAAGATTCTCAGCATTGAATAACTGCGCAGCGATTGTTCCTCACATGTGTAAGCTTCTCTGAAATCATATTGATCTTCTTGTTATTATGAGCCATTTCTCTCTCTCTCTCTTCCCCTCTTTCTCTCTTATTTTCCCTTAAATAGTATTGTATTGTATTGTATTTCCTGTGTAGTTATCTGGTTAGGTAGTCTATGTTATATTGTAGTGTATGATTTGTATTTGTATTAATTCTTTTGCAAGTATATCATTCATAATATATATATTAGGCGTTGGACCCTGAGCACGGTATCTGTGTATTCCTTATAGTGTTAAGTATTCTCAGAGCGTCGGTGACGCTCGAACAGCTTTAAAGGTAATAAGGTTATTCTGTGTTGCATTTACACTCTACCACTACACAGAGGTTTACAGTATAAGTACATTCCTTAAGGTATAGTTAAGGGAGTACCCTTGCGGTACTTTTTGCGCCAATTGCGTACTGTGTTCTTTAACCTTTAACGTGTTTTTAATAAGATAAATATTTAGCTTTGTTATTCTTTACCTAGATGAGTCAGCCCATGTGCCGCCTCCGCTAAACTCGGAAGGTATGCTCTGGGTGCCACTGGCTTACCCTGTCCATCTGTCCAGAGTCCTGAGGACTCCTGGCCATATCCTTTTGACCTCCAGACTGCCTTTTCCTGTGGAGAACACAAATCTTGCATTTCACTCAATTTCTGTGTGCTGACAGTATTGAATACCATCAGTTGTGTGATGTCTGTCTGTATGGGGGTACTGGCTGCTAGTTTAGCAGCTTCGTCTGCCCGGCTGTTACCAAGCGACACTGGGTCTTGGCTGTATGTGTGGGCTTTACACTTGATAACAGCCACTCTGTCAGGTTCCTGTATTGCTGCTAAAAGTCTTTTGATGTGGGTCGCATGCGCCACGGGTGTGCCAGCTGCCGTCATGAAATTTCTGAGGCACCATAGGGCCCCGAAATCATGCACTACTCCAAAGGCATACCTAGAATCCGTGTAGATATTGGCTGACTTACCTTTAGCCAATTCACACGCTCTGGTTAGGGCGACCAGCTCAGCAACTTGTGCTGAGTGAGGTGGGCCCAGGGGTTCCGCTTCTATGGTACCTTTGTCATCTACGACTGCGTATCCAGTACACAAGTCTCCCGAGTCCGTCTGTCTGTGGCAACTACCGTCAGTGTAGAAAGTAAAATCTACACCTTCCAGTGGGTTGTCACTGATGTCAGGCCTTGCAGTGAAATTTTGGGTCAAATATTCCATACAATCATGTGTGTCAGTGTCTGTACTAAATCCTCCTTCACCATTACTCTCATCCCCCACCCTATGTGCCTGTCCAGGCACACCTGGGAGATACGTTGCAGGATTTAGTGCACTGCATCTCCTTATGGTGCTAATTCCCACCTTGTAAACCGTGCGGATGAGACGTGTCTGGTTTGGGCAGAATTCAGTAAGGCTGACACTGCATGAGGTGTATGGATGGTCAGGTTGTGTCCTAGCACTACATCTTCGCTTTTACTCACTAGCAATGCTATCGCTGCAACACTTCGCAAGCATGTGGGGAGGGATCGTGCTACCGTGTCTAGCTGAGCGCTGTAGTAGGCCACCGGCCTGCTGGCATCACCATGCTTCTGGGTTAAAACACCTGCCGCACACCCAGCACTTTCCGTACCGTACAGTTCAAAGGGTTTCCCATAATCTGTCATACCTACTGCTGGTGCCTGCGTTAGGCACTGTTTGAGTCTCTCAAATGCCAGTTCGGACTCATCTGTGTGCGAAATCCGATCTGGTTTGTTTGATGAGACCATCTCTTGTAAAGGTAAGGCTAGTAGGGAAAACCCTGGGATCCAGTTACGGCAGTACCCACACATTCCTAGGAAAGTGCAAATCTGTTGCTGGGTTTGTGGCAGAGTCATGTCGCGAATCGCCTGTACTCTATCAGCGGTGAGGTGTCTCAGTCCTTGCGTCAAGCAATGTCCCAAATATTTTACCTTGGTCTGGCATAATTGCAACTTATCCTTTGAAACCTTGTGTCCCGTATCAGAAAGATGAAACAGAAGCTGTTTCGTGTCTCTCAAGGACGATTCGAGTGAATCAGAACACAGCAGTAAGTCATCTACATACTGTATTAATACTGATCCGCTCTCAGGTTGAAAGGATTGTAAACAATCATGCAAAGCCTGGGAGAAAATACTTGGGCTGTCAATGAAACCTTGTGGTAAGCGAGTCCAGGTGTACTGTACTCCTCTGTATGTGAATGCAAACAAATATTGACTGTCAGGGTGCAGAGGTACCGAGAAGAAGGCGGAGCAGAGGTCAATAACAGTGAAAATTTTTGCAGTGGGAGGGATTTGCATAAGGATGATGGCTGGATTTGGCACTACGGGGAATTGGCTCTCAACTATTTTGTTGATCCCCCTTAGATCCTGCACTAGCCTGTAACCCCTCCCCCCGCTCTTTTTCACAGGGAAGATGGGACTATTGGCAGTGCTGGACGTCCTAACCAGAATGCCCTGTTGTAGCAAGCGCTCTATTACTGGGTAAACTCCTAACTCCATCTCTGGCTTCAGAGGATACTGTGGGATTTTTGGAGCTATCCTACCATCTTTTACTTGAACTACTACAGGAGCTACATTTGCCATTAATCCAGTGTCTTGTCCATCCTTGGTCCAAAGTGACTCCGGTATATGGGAAATCATTTTCTCTACCTTGGACGGACACCTATCTGTAACAGCAGTGTGTGACATTAGCCTTTGTGGGGAGTCTAGCATATCCTGCACTTCCTGAGCGTGATTCTCGGGTATATCTAAGAACACACCTCCAGGAGTACAATATATGACACACCCCATCTTGCACAGTAAATCTCTCCCAAGTAGATTAGTCGGAGCCGATGCAGCTAGCAGAAAGGAGTGCTTGGTCTGCAAAGGCCCTATCGTAATCTCTGCTGGTTTGCTTAAAGGGTAGTGTTGTACTACTCCTGTTACTCCCATGGCTGGAATTGTTTTACCAGTGGTCTTCATACCCACTGTTGAATTTAACACTGACTTGGCCGCCCCCGTGTCTACAAGGAAAGGTAGAGATCTACCAGCTACATCAATTGTGACCTTGGGTTCACTTTCAAGGCTCGCAATTAATTTCACTGGCTGCAGACTACAGGTGTGGCCCCACCCCTATTGTATGTGGTGACCTCCCCGCAGCGCGCTGGCAGCTACAACAAGTGAAGGGGGTAACTGGGAATTTTCAGAGACTTGCCAGTCTCTTCTTGGTGGGTACTTTCTTGTTTCCCCTGCATGTGGCTCATAACTCCGTCTCTGCGGTCCCTGATCCCAATTACGTGTGTCATGTCGTTGTCTAGGGGGTTGATATACCTTATATGGGTCGTTAAACATACAATTCCGTGCAATATGTCCTTCTCTGCTACAGTTATAACATGTTATCACATTTGACTTACCCACAGGGGTCTGGGGCTTAGGCTGAGGTGGCTTCGTTGTAAGGGCTTGTATACTTACTGCCATCAGCTTATCGCCCTGTCACTCCCTGTGTCTCATGATGTTCCGATCATGTTCAATAGCGGTCTCTCTCAAAGCAGCCACCGACATACCTCTCCAGTTGGGTTAAGTGGTCTGTACCCTTGTCCTCAACACTTCCTTTAAACCATCCATTAATACAGAAACTGCTACTTCCCTATGGTGCACATTTGTCTTAATGTCTTCTATTCCAGTGTACCTAGCCATTTCCTGCAGTGCCCGATGGAAATAATCAGAAGCAGTTTCCCCTTCTTTTTGTCTTATGGAGAAGATTTTGTTCCACTTGACAACAGTTGGGAAATATACTCCTAACTGCAGGTTGATACGTTTTACATTGTCCTGATTGTACTCATCAGTGAGAGGTACCTCTTCATCTAACCTACAATCAGTGATACATTTCGCAGAGTCGATATTGGGGGGCAAACATGCCCTCAGCAATGTCCGCCAATCTTTGTTATTGGTTTCTGCGGAGTTACCTAATTCTCTAATGAACCTTTGGCTTGCAACTAGATCTTTCCTAGTATCAGGGCATTCAGACATTATTGTTCTTAATTCTGTCCGGGAAAAGGGACAATGCATTGCAATGTTCCTGACGGGAGTGACTCCTGTAGCGTCAGTTTTTCCATTTGGGACTGCAATTACCCTGACAGGATTAAGTTCAATCACATCACTCTGGGTTGATTCTACAATGTGTGGTGTAATTGTTTCTGCATAATGTACAGTACCGTACTTACCTGCGGACACGACCTCACCTGTCCCTCCACTAGGGGCCTTTGCTACTCCTCTTACTGGTTGGGCCATGCCCACTGTAGTCTCTCTTATGTTGGCTGCTAGAGAGAGTGCCGATATTATGGTAGGCTCATCTTCCTGGTCGCCGTCCTGAGGGAAGTTTAAGACAGGATACAACTTGCACGGGTTAGCATTAGCATCAATACACTTATCTACTTTACTCTTATCATTTATACATTTATTAAGTGCACTTTTATCATATACCAGTATGCCATTCTCTGTAGCCACTTTCTCTCCTGTTATGTATGCTGGTGGTGGTGCGGTAGCTATCAGTTTCCTGATAGGATTGGAACCAGCTGCTTGCGCTAATCCTCTTTGTATCTCACCTTCCTGTTGCCATAACTGTAAATAATCATAATGTCTAATCCGTTTCTTGCTGGATTTTATTAGACATATCCTTCTCCTTAAATTTTGCAAAACCTCAGGATTAAAACTGCCTACCCTGGGAAACTTCTCCCCATCATTCACAGTCATACGTTCCCACTCATTGCATAAAACCTCTGCGTGTGATCCATATTTTTAACACATTATGTACCTCGCCGACCCTGCTGGCCGCGGAATAATATCAACCTGAACCTTGGTTGATCGTCCCTTACTTGAGCAACTGGCCCCCATTCTTTGCAGGTATTGCCTTTTCAGCGTATTCCTACAAAAACCACGTTCCCAGAGGTAAGGCGACGGTGAAAGTCCAACGAGTGCCTTCACCCACTCTCACCCACGTCGAACAATATGCCCACACACTGCTTCAGCGCTGGCGTACTCAACCCAGGGCCCCTGTGTAACCTCTATTTACTGGGGCGTGTGGGAGTATGCTACCCTCCCCAGTAAGTATCAGTTGTTGAAGAATTCCTGAGTGATCAGCGAATCTCCCTTAAAATAAAATAAAACCTACACAAATCACGTTAAAGTGTACAAATAGCGTTTATGATCCCGCAAAGCGTACGCAAATTGCGTAATGGGTATCAAGGTAACCAACTAATGCACACAATTACATGCGGTACAGTCGCATTGCGTATAAGTAACTATTACTTATCCGCAGGACGATCAGCGGAATCGGTTGTTTAGGCTGCGAAACCTTCAGCCGGAGCGTATTCTCAAAACGGGCCTATATGGGTACTGCGCCAACCCCCAGGGTTGCGCTCACTACCTCTGACCTTTCTTAAGTCAGGGTCTTCAGAACTTCGTATAGGTACTTTTAACGGATTTCTGACTTTCGCGGACCTTCTGGTCTGCTGTAACACTAATTGCTCCTCTTACCTTATTCACTTTTAACGTGAGATGGCCTTCTCCCACGCCACCACGTGTTCACTTCACGGGTATCCTTCTACGAGATCTCGATTTTTCCAGGGTTCACACCAAAGAAAACTTTACTTGCATACACACGCTCTTTCACTTCATATATGCTTTGATTTTTCTGTACAGAAAATTTCTTTCATTCAGGTAACACAGGCTAATCCCAGAGGTAATGCAACGAGAGGAGGATCTTTTTAAACTAAATTTTGGAAACTGAACAAATTTGTGCTATTATCGCGTGGCTTCCGTATCTACTACTAAAACAATGCTATCGTGTGATTTGTATTTAGTGGGCGTATCCGTATGCACGTTGCGTGATATACGCCACGTGTGTAGGCCTTTGCGTTGCGTACGCTGTCTCGCACTTGGTCAGAGACACGTGTACACAGGTCGGATACTCCCGCAGTAACACAAATAACACGCTTCTATAAATGCAAACGATATTTAACTATAATCGTTTACCAAGCACCACACAGTATCTCCTGTATAACCTTTATAACTGGGTCAGGCTGCGTGCGTGTTTTACAATTACTCCCTTAAGTATTACTTTTACTTTTAACTAAATAGCAACAAATTTTCTCAGCACGTGATCAATGCTAATGGCAAACAGAAAGGTAGATATGTGAAAATACGCAAATGGAAATACAGGTGTGTGCGTGTGTTGCGTGCGCAATTTTCACCAATACAGAAATTTAAACAGATTTAAAAGACAAATAGCTTAACGTTCTTACCTTTCGGTTCCGGATCCCACCAGCATCCTTACAACCAAAACGGAGCAGACACTTATCTAAACAGCACTTACCGTATCCCCAACCACCAAACGGCTAACAGGGGATACTACCTTCCCGCCCTCTGCTGATGGATAAAGTTTGCCTGGTTCCACTTGGCTGCGGATATGAGGAGGCCCGGACGATGCCCCCAATTGATAAAGTCAGTTATTACCTATAAACATTAAGCTATATTCTATTTTGGACTAAGTACGCTATTGGTGCACTGAGTACCGTAAGGGTACGCACTTAGCGTAGCAGATGCTAGGCCGTGGGCGTGACGCACGAGCGACTCGTACGCTCACGGAATGTTACACAGTAACCCTTAGTAACGACACACCGTAAGAGTATGCTTACACTTTAAACCTTGGCAATGAAATACTATAATGATGTAATGCTTATTAACCTTGATAATATGAGAAGCTGTTTGAGCGATTGAGACGCTCAGAAAACCCTTTACAGTAACAAGTGAAAACACAAGACCTGGTTTGGATTTAAAAACCACTTGGGCTCTAACACCCTCGTGGATAATTCTTTTAGAGTAAAAAGGGGAAAAACAGTACAGCTTATACACTACAAAACTAACATCAAAATCTAAACAGAATAACAAGGAATAATAAGAACAATAGCGAACGATCGCAAACACAAGCAAACAGAAAGAGTACACAATGAGAACAAATGGCAAACACAGAGGATAACAAAATGGCTACAGAGAACTTACACACGTGGGGATGATTCGCAAGCGCGTCCTGAATCCAGCCCTCAGCCTTCAATGTGAAAACCTTGCAGAGAGAGTGAGTGACTGGACAGGCAATGGTGGTCTTTATATAGACAACATACAGTAACAATACAATGGTCCCTATAATCTCATAGTTCATTGGACACAGGAATGTGTCTCCGCATTATAACAAAAGGTCATAGGTGGGTTCGAACAGGTGGGCTGTGCCTTTCTCCAACTGCTCAGGTGGGAGGTATCCTCAGGATTCCCGCCACATGGGTAATGAACAGCAAATACAGTAAATATCTATAAACTACTTTTGTACATAACTATGCGCAGGAGCGAGCAATCTCTTCCTAACCAACACCGAAATGTTACTATTAAAATACTCTACAGCTGGATACTAGACACCACCGTTCAACCTTTATCTGATCCTTCCTATCATGCAAAGAGGAATTTCTCTGTCCAAGAACCGTTTAAACTAAACATACTTGCTGACATTGTTAAGGGGAATATTATCTATAAAACACACTATATGGGTTAAATATGTTATGATCGAGTCGCACGCTAGATGCTTACAAACTCTACCGTAAATGCGCATACACCACGCGTGATCGCCGGAGCGATCTTACGCAAATTGCGGATATGTGCACGCACGGCAGAGCGTGTGCACGTGCAGCGGGCATGTGCATGAGGGGTTAGTACAAGGCATATGTATCAGGATATTTTTCGACTTTGACAGTCCGTACGTATACTGGCAGGAAAAAGAGGCAATTTGGAGGTCCTTGCACAAACTGGCTTTATTTTACCTAAGTTGCCCCCCCTCCATTGTGTACTCCGAAAGAGTGTTTAGTGCAGCCGGTCACCTTGTCAGCGATCGGCATACGAGGTTACTTCCACAAAATGTGGAGAAGATGATGTTCATCAAAATTAATTATAATCAATTACTCCGTGGAGACATTCACCATCAATCGCCTCCAGAAAGTACACAGGGATCTGAGATGGTGGATTCCAGTGGGGACGAATTAATACTCTGTGAGGAGGGGGATGTACACAGTGAAAGGGGTGAGGAATCCGAGGATGATGATGAGGTGGACATCTTGCCTCTGTAGAGCCAGTTTGTGCAAGGAGAGATTGATTGCTTATTTTTTTGGTGGGGGCCCAAACCAACCAGTCATTTCAGCCACAGTCGTGTGGCAGACTCTGTCGCTGAAATGATGGGTTTGTTAAAGTGTGCATGTCCTGTTTATACAACATAAGGGTGGGTGGGAGGGCCCAAGGACAATTTTTATTTATTTATCTGCATCATGTGATGTTTGGGGACAATTTTTATAAGTGCCATCCTGTCTGCCACTGCAGTGCCACTCCTAGATGGGCCAGGTGTTTGTGCCGGCCACTTGGGTCGCTTAGCTTAGTCATCCAGCGACCTCGGTGCAAATTTTAGGACTAAAAATAATATTGTGAGGTGTGAGGTGTTCAGAATAGACTGGAAATGAGTGGAAATTGTGGTTATTGAGGTTAATAATACTATAGGATCAAAATTACCCCAAAATTCTATGATTTAAGCTGTTTTTGAGGGGTTTTTGAAAAAAAACACCCAAATCCAAAACATACCCAAATCTGACAAAAAAAATTTCAGGGAGGTTTTGCCAAAACGCGTCCGATTCCAAAACCAAAACACAAAACCGGAAAAATTTACGGTGCACATCTCTAATTTTAATGCATATCAATAAAGACAATTTTAACAGTTTTACATAAAACTTTATTAAGCGTAATTCAGTAAAGCATTAGAACATGTATAGCATAAAACAGAAATTTAAATTTAGCAAAAAATTGCAGCAAAAATAAATATATTTTAAGTTGCAAAAATATTTTAAGAGTAATGTTTGCCTGTGGCTTCGCTCGCGTGGATGTCTGTTATTGCTCTGTGGAACTAACTTTACAAAGACAGTCGTGCAAGCTCATATTGTGATGTACAGTATATTTTATATTGTACACATTAATCAGAATATTTACAGTTTTTCCTTCAGGAATTACGTGAGCAAGCCATGTAAAGCTGCCCATGGGAGAAGCAGCTGGTCCTACGATCTATGGCCCTCATTCCAAGTTGATTGCACGCTAGCTACTTTTTGCAGCCATGCAAACGTATAGTCGCCGCCCACGAGGGAGTGTATTTTTGCTTTGCAAGTGTGCGATTGCATGTGCAGCCGAGCGGGACAAAAAAGTTTTTTGCAGTTTCTGAGTAGGTCTGAACTTACTTAGCCCTTGCGATCACTTCAGCCTGTCCTCACGGAATTGACGTCAGACACCCGCCCTGCAAACACCTGCACAGCCTGCGTTTTTCCAACCACTCCCAGAAAACGGTCAGTTGACACCCATAAACACCCTCTTTCTGTCAATCTCCTTGCAAACGGCTGTGCGAAAGGAATCGTCGCTAGAAGCATTGCACAGCAACAATGCTGTTTGTACCCATACGACGCACGTGCGCATTGCGGTACATACGCATGCGCAGTAGTAACCTGACCGATGCGCTGCGGAAATCTGCAGCGTGCGATCAACTCGAAATGAGGGCCCATGCCTGCAGCCCTGACTGCTTGCGTCTGCGACTTGTTGATCACCATAACAAGCAGACACTTACAGGAAACTGCAGGTGCATGAATTGAAAAGGAAAATTGTTGGGGATAAGGGCATACAAGCTACTGTATAAACATAGTCTCACCTGTGCCACATCCCATTAGAAACTCCGCCTCAATTTTCTTTTCTCTGCAGAGCACTCAATTTAAGTCAGGTTCCGTGTAATAACTTGAGTCAAGTTCTGCAGAAGGATGATGGGAACATCAACTTTCAGTGCGCTGAGTGTCTAGTGTCTGTTTTTTCCTTTATTGCTCCTCTCCCTTATGTCACATCGAGATCATACTGTTCATCCAGTAGTTTTTGTTTGATGTCAGAACAAACATACATATATACAAACAGACAAAAATTCCTAAAAATGTTTTTTGCATTTCCATAGTTCATAAACAAACAGTCCCTATATATTTCTAAAAAAAGTTGCTATGTACAGATACAACCCTAACAGTTTTATTATTATTTATTATTTGTTATTATTTATTATTATTATGTATAAATATTTTATTTTATGTTGCAAAACAGAATATTTTCATATAGATATCTGACATGTATGTTTTTTGTCTATTTACTATTGAGAACAGAAAATAGGACACATTGGGGGTTATTCAGGTTGCATTGCTAATTGGTGGCGTTGGCACTGCACAGGCGCAGGTCCCTGTGATTGGATCGCATTAACTGCAATCGCCTCTGCCTGATTGAGAGGAAGAGGCGTTCATGGGGCGGCGGCGACCAAGCATTTTCGGGGTGGCATCAGGGAAATGGGGGGAGGGGGGGGAATGTGTTGGTGGCATTTTCAGGGTGGCTTCAATCAAGAAAATTGCGGCGGATAGCCTGCATATGCAGCCTAGCTGCGGCTGCAGGGTGTCTTCCACACCCTGCGACTGCAATTAAATTGCAGTCGCAGTCACTTGACAGGCCATTTAGCATGATGGGCGGCCTTGCCATGCGATGGGCTACCCCCAGCATGTGAAAGAACAGATTGCAATTTGCAATCCGTATTGAACAACCCCTATTGGGCCTAATTCATGTTTGTAAGTAAAGCAAAAAAGAAAGCAACTGGGCAAAACCATGTTGCACTACAGGTGGGGCAGATTTAGCATGAGAGATTTAGCTTTCAGTAGAGTGAGTTCAACCTGAAATACAGGCCACAGTTATGCCCCCAGTAGCTGTGCCCACAGATTTGCCCCAAGTAGTCGTGACCCCCAGTTGATTTGCCCCCTGTAGCTTTGCCCCCAGTAGCTGTGCCCCCAGTAGTTGTGCCCCCAGTAGCTGTTCCCCCTGTAGTTGTGCCCCCTGTAGCTGTGCCCCCTGTAGTAGTGCCCTCTGTAGCTGTGCCCCCAGTAGCTGTTCCCCCTGTAGCAGTGCCCCCAGTATGTGCCCAATGTAGTTGTGCCCCCTGTAGATGTGCCCCTTGTAGCTGTGCCCCCTATATGTGCCCCCAGTAGTAGTGCCACTTGTAGCTATGCCCCCTGTATGTGCCCCCAGTAGTAGTGCCCCTTGTAGCTGTGCCCCCTATATGTACCCCCAGTAGTAGTGCCCCTTGTATCTGTGCCCCCTGTATGTGCCCCCAGTAGTAGTGCCCCTTGTAGATGTGCCCCCTATATGTGCCCCCAGTAGTAGTGCCACTTGTAGCTATGCCCCCTGTATGTGCCCCCAGTAGTAGTGCCCCTTGTAGCTGTGCCCCCTATATGTACCCCCAGTAGTAGTGCCCCTTGTATCTGTGCCCCCTGTATGTGCCCCCAGTAGTAGTGCCCCTTGTAGATGTGCCCCCTATATGTGCCCCCAGTAGTAGTGCCACTTGTATCTGTGTCCCCAGTAGTAGTGCCACTTGTATCTGTGCCCCCTGTATGTGCCCCCAGTAGTAGTGCCATTTGTATCTGTGCCCCCAGTAGTAGTGCCACTTGTAGCTGTGCCCCCTGTATGTGCCCCCTGTAGCCGCTCTGAAACCCTAAAAGAGAAACCACAATACTTACCAGCCTCGCTCCTGTTTCTGGACCGCTGCTGCTGTCTCCGGGCGCCGGCTTATCTCTATGGGAGAGACGTCATGACGTCTCTCCCATAGCAGCGCCGCACTGACACTAGGGGTCAATTTTGACCTCTAGCATCAGTCAGCAATTCCGGCTGCATCGGGCGCACATAGCGCTCGCTGCAGCCGGGAGCCGGAGAAGGATACTTAGTAGCGTCTCTTGCCACGGCGGTGGCGCCCTCAGGGTAGCGGCGCCCCGGGCAAAAAGCCTGCTTGCCCGTGGCAAGAGTCGCTACTGTGTCTAACATCTATGGGCTGCTTGCAAAAGCAGACAGTATTTACCCTGCACATACAGTATTTAATGCATTTATTCATCTTGCATGTCAACATGGTTTGTTCCAGACACAAAATGACCTGCTTTTTTGCTTTACTTACAAACATGAACCAGTTATTGTTTATAACTAAAAGAGATATGTTGTTTTTGATAATATTGGTATGAATATAACAACTCACTGTATGTCTACAGCAATGACAGGTTAAGAGAAGAATAACATAAATTCTTCACCTAAATTCTTCAGTATATTCAAAGCAAATAATAATAACATCAAGAAATTGATAATGTGCAGTATAGGAAATAGGTGTTTATTACACAATATATAGTTACAATTAAAGTCCAATATTAAATAATGAGTCCTCTAGGATGACCAGTATATAATGCAGAAGCCATTCAAGTGACAATTATACAATACATGATTACATACTGTAACATATGTGACAAATAATGTACCCATGAGTTGCAGTTGTATGCCTACTTGTAACCTTCTAAAAAGAGTATGGAGAAGACCAAGGAAAATGATTTACAACATACAAACTTTTTTTATTTTCACTTGAATAATCCTATTTTGCCCAATTATTTTGTATTTCATTATTTATTTAAATTTATGTTACTTTTTATTTGTACTTTTTGTTCTCCTCGGTGCATGGCCGCAACTAGGAGAGCCTAAGGGGGCATTTGTCCCGGGTGCCGGATTTCATGGGGCGCAGAGACCTCCATCCGGCTCCCTCAGCCAGCTGCTCCTCCTCTCCATGCCCAGCACTGCACTCGGGGTTAGTGGTGGATCCATACAAGCACTGACTGTGGCAGACTTTACGATCAATCTAAAATCCTCACGGCAAAGCACTGCTTGACAATCAAGGATTTTAGATTGATTGTATAGTCTGCCACAGTCTGATAGAATCAAGTGCTGAACAAAGCACAGAGGGTATGGGTCATTGGGTCGACCCAACTTAGGTCGACACTCATTAGGTCGACCACTGAAGGTCGACATTGCCATTAAGTTGACACGCATTAGGTCGACATGGGGATTAGGTCAACATGTGCTAGGTCGACTTGTCAAAAGGTCGACATGAGTTTTTTTATTGTTCTTGGTGTCGTATTCACCGTAAAGTGACGGGCAACCCAAATTAGTGCACTGTGTCCCCTCACATGGCTCGCAAGCTTTGGGCAAGGTGCCTTGCTCCGCTACCGCTTTGCTCAGCACAGGTTACCGTTCCAATCGTAGTCCACGTGGATTGTTAAGTATGAAAAAATCCAAAAAATGGAAAAAAAGTGAAAAACTCATGTCGACCTTTTGACCTGTTGACCTAGTACATGTCGACCTAATGCATGTCGACCTAATGGCAATGTCGACCTTCAGTGGTCGAGCTAATGAGTGTTGACCTAAGTTGGGTTGACCTAACGACCGTATCCCGCACATGATCCTGTAGGGGCAGTGGATTGTTGTGTGCAGACACCTTCTCCTGGATCCTGCCTGCTACGGTTGGCGTTAGCAGGGTGCTGTGTGCTGTGACTGGTGGCAGCCTACATCTTCATCAGTAATTCAGTAGCTGGTAACTGGTAAGTATATGTTTAGTTTAATTGCCATTCCAAGCCTTGGCTTGTGCGTGCCCGCTCTCTCCCTTCTCTCTCCCCCCTCTCCCTCTCCCTCACTACTCTGCCATCTCTCTCTCTCACTATCCTCCCTTTCTCCCTCACCTCTCTCCCTCACTCCTCAGGGTCAGCTGGACTTACCTGCCATACCACCTACCTGACAGAGATAGCTATATCTACATACCCTCCAACTGTACCTTTTTGGAAGGTACAGTACCTTTTTTCTATGGTCTGAACCGATTTGTGACTCTACATTTCTCCATTGAAAGTATAAGAAAAGGGGCACGGCCTGATTTGTACCAATTTTTAAGTGTAAAATGTTGGAGGGTATGTATCTATTTATATTCATATATATCTTTCTATCTAGGGGTAGTGGCGGTGTGGGGTGCTGCGATGGGGGAGAGAAAGTATGAAGTTGGAGCTGAGGGGGAAAAGGGGAGGAACATGTGAAGCAGGATGTGAGAGGGGTGCAGGGCTGGTCCCAGAGGAGAGAACAGCCCACAGTAACTAGCAAATCACTGTAGGGGATGGAGCTGTGTGCAGGCCAAAGGAGGGCGCTGGAAGTGCATGGAGAAGGGCTGTGGGGAGGGAGAAGATGGAGCAGCCAGAAATGGGATTATCTCCATTCAGACACTGCCTGTGGTAAGCCTGGATGGCGGCTGCACTGCACCACGCAACCCACTACATTGACTGGAGCCTCTAAAATTCTTATATTAATGTATTTATATATTAGAGCTAATAATTGGAAGAGATTGCTGCATTAATATTATAGTTTTATTTTAATGCAATCTAATATTGCTATGGTTAACAGTGGAGTAAAATCACACTTTTAACTTACTAACACTGCTGGCGAGGAGTAGTAAGTAACTAATGCACATGCTCAAAGGATGGATGCACATGTGCATTGTGCCTAAACCTGACGGGGACTCAGCAAAGCCCGGAAGGCTTCACTAAAGCTAGAAAGCCTTTGCTGGGTCCCTATTGCCGACAATTGGTACCATACCGCTAATGACATATATAGATGATGTAAGCAGTACAGATGTAAACAGCAGTAAACTAAGCTTATAGCTGTTTGCTAAATACTGACCCAATATTACAACTCCTTTAGCAAGTGCTAAAGGGGTTATGATTCATTCTTAAATGGAGCCTTTAGTCTTTTGTGCAGGGAGCGGATTGGGCCCCCGGGGGGTATCATGTTAGTTTCCAGTGAGCCAGTCCCATAGAGCTCATTCGGGTCAGCTTATACTGCTGGGCTGGCGGCAGCCGCACTCTTCAAGGTGCCGCTAGCATCATCGATTCTCTGGAAGAAGCCGCCGACTTGCACATAGGCGGAGAAACGCGTAGAGAGGAGTGCTATCTACGGCTGAGACCCATTGTGTATCCAGCGTTTTCTCGTGAGGACCGGAGTGAGAGCAATTAGGAGTGAGACGTCACCCAGTATACAGATTCCTGGTCTGAAGACACGTTGAGCTGGTATAACTATTACTATATAGCGTGGCCACGCTGGACTGTTGACTATAATTGCAATCTCTGCAAAGAGAGTGTGCAGAGACCATTAATACCTATAATTTCCGTTACTAACAAGTTGCATGAATTTATATGCTTTGAACTTTTAACATCTTCAAGCCTATTCATCTTCATTTGGCAAATGCTATGAACTGTCAGATAAATGTTGCTACATGCTACTAATTATTGGTGCTTTTTGAACTTCTAACATCTTCAAGCTTATTCATCTATATCTGGCAAATGCAAATGCTATGAACTGTTTGCTAAACGTTGCTATATGCTACTAATTATTAGTGCACTAATTAAGCTAATTGATTCAGGAGTGGCCACTAGGATCTATATAATTTTATGTTATTCTAATTAATTTTAAACACCGGCCGTGTGATTAATGTTTTGTGTGTAATGTCCATTAAATGTTTTATGTTTTAAATATGTACTGATCTGGACAGCGCTTCTTTTTCGTTGTTGTGTATTTTGATTTTCTGAGGTTAACAGTGACCTCTTAAGTGAAGCAGCAGCCTTTGATCTGGTTATAATATATATTATATATAATATCCCAGAACTTTTGTTTGTCAGCGCCCAGGTGTCTTTTTTCTTTGTATTAACTTCCTTATCACCCTGGGCAGAAGTAACACCGGAGGGAACACGTACGGCAGCCGAAAGTTCCATGGAATTGCCAGTGCGTCCACTAATGCTGCTTGAGGATCCCTTGTCCTTGTTCCGAAGACCGGAACCTTGTGATTGGTTCGAGACGCCATCGGGTCTACATCTGGTAGACCCCACTGTTCCACGAGGAGTTGAATGACCTCCAGATGAAGGCTCCACTCTTCCGCGTTTACTTCCTGACGACTGAGGAAGTCCGCTTCCCAGATTAGGACCCCCCGGAATGAACACTGCCGATATAGCTGGCAGATGGTGTTACGCCCAACAAAGAATCTTTGACACTTCCATCAGTGCTGTGCAGCTTCAGGTGCCGCCTTGATGATTTATGTATGCCACCGTGGTGGCGTCGACTGACTGTACCTGAACAGGCCTGTTCTGTACTAGAGGCAGGGCTGGTGTCAACGCATTGAACACTGCCCGCAATTCCAGAATGTTTATCGGGAGGAGAGATTCCTCCCTGGTCCACCGACCCTGAAGAGAGTGTTACTCCAACACCATGCCCCAACCCTGCAGACAGGCATCCATTGTCAGAAGGACCCAGTTGTAGATCCAGAATGGATGACCCCTGCTCAGTTGATGGTCCTGCAGCCACCAAGTCAGTGACAGATGGATCTCCGGAGTCAAGGATATCATGTGAGACCTGATCCGATGAGGCAGGCCATCCCACTCGGAGAGAATTAACCTCTGCAGAGGGCGGGAATGAAATTGAGCGTACTCCACCATGTTGTAAGCCGACACCATGAGGCCTAGTACTTGCATCGCTGAGTGAATTGACACATGTGGACGAGCGAGGAAGCATCTTATCTTGTCCTGAAGCTTCAAGACCTTCTCTGGAGACAAAAACAACTGTTGGTTGTGGGTGTCCAATAGTGCTCCCAGGAGCACCATGCTCTGAGCAGGAACCAGGGAAGACTTCTTCCAGTTGATGAGCCTGAAAATGTAGGTTGCCAATAGCAAACCGCAAGTATTGCTGATGCAACACTGCAATAGGTATATGCAGGTAAGCATCCTGTATATCCAGGGATACCATATGGTCCTTGGGCTCCAGGGCAAGAACAATAGAGCGAAGAGCTTTCACAAATTTGTTCAGAGACTTGAGGTTGAGAATGGGCCAAGAAGATCCATTCGGTTTTGGGACTAGGAACAGCGTTGAATAGGACCCCCTGCCTCTCTGAGCCAGAAGCACTGGCACTACCACTCCTGTATCCAGGAGGGATTGTACCACCATATGGAGAGTTTTTGCTTTTACCGGATCCGAAGGGATGTTTGTTGAGCAAAACTGGCGAGGGGGACATTTCTTGAAAGAGATGGCATGTCCGTGAGTGACGACTTCCCTTACCCAGGCATCCAAAGTGGTCTGTAGCCATACCTCAGCAAGCCATAGAAGTTGGCCTCCCACCCTAGGATCACCCAGAGGGAGGACTGCCCCGTCATGCAGCATGCTTGTCTGTTTTGGCAGCAGGCTGATGGGCAGCTCAGGCACGTTTAGGTTTGGGCTTAGTGGATTTGGAAGTGTGAGCCTGTTTTGGGTATGCCTGACCCGTTGCTTTACCCGAAGGTCGAAAGGAACGAAAGGAAGTACTCTTAGCCTTCGGGACCGAAGGAGTAGTACTAAGCAGACATGCAGTCTTAGCAGACGCTAAGTCAGCGACAATCTTGTTGAGATCTTCCCCAAAAAGAATGTTTCCCTTAAAAGGGATAACCTCCAATGTCTTTTTCGAGTTCAGATCTACCAACCAGGACCGCAATCAGAGGATCCGGCGAGCCAGAATAGACGTGGTAGACGCTTTGGCCGCAACGATACCTGCATCCGATGCCGCCTCTTGAATATAATGAGAGGCTGTAACAATGTATGAAAGACACTGTTTTTCATTATCAAAAGCTCCAGGCAGAGTGTAAATGGACTTCAAGCAACCCTCCACACACTTATCCGTCGGTTCCTTCAGAGAGGTGATGGTAGTGACAGGCAGAGCAGATGATACCACCAGACGTGCGACCTGTGAGTCCAGCGGCGGCGGTGTTTCCCAATTTTTGCTTAACTCTGCAGCGAGGGGATAATGAGCTAGCATCTTCTTAGACAGAGAATTTCTTACCTGGATATTCCCAGGATTCCTGAGGTATGTCAACTAAGTGGTCAGAATGTGGTAAAAATAACTTAGTAACCTTCTGACGCTTGAACTTATCTAGTTTCTTAGAGGGAGCAGGTGGTTCTTCGTCATCATCAATTTGAAGAATTAGCCTTATAGCCTCTAAGAGGTCAGGAACATCCACTTGGGTCAGGGATTCCCCATCAAAAGCATCTGCATCAGTGTCTGAGGGATCAGTATATGCGCCATCTTCATCAGATGAAGTATCTGTAACATCAGTGGATTGTGAGGACGTAAGGGCCCGCTTAGATGACCCTTTGGTCCTAGGCGGGCGAGGGTTAGGATTTTGCTTGGCCAAAGACTGATTTAATTGCTGTAACTGAGAGGACAGAGTATCTGCCCATGGCGGATTAACAGCAGGGACGGTATGTGGCTGTAATGGAACATAGGGGGCGCAAGTCTAGTTACCAGCGTAGTCAGTAAATTAGAAAATGTAGCCCACGGTGGGTCAGTAGTTGCCCCCGTTGTAGTAGACTGACTGAGGGGTACAAAGCACCCAGCACCTGAACCCTCAGCTGCAATATTTTCCTCAGAGACATCCATGGCATGAGCACTGCAGGACGCAGGGTCAGCCAGAGAACCCTCACCCTGATGAGCTGACATTATATGAAAGCTTTACCTTAAGGTGGAATAGTACAATATACTGTAAGCAGACCGAATACCTAACAAAAATCCCCCCGGATAGTGTGACTACAGGCAGAGCACACACGGAGGATTTAAAAGGTATATGGTGACTGTATCACACAGACAAAATACCAACAGAGTATATCCTGTGATAAACACTATATTATATGAACACCCTGACACACTTAACCCCCCTCAGGGTACAGACTATAGGGATAGCAGTATATGTGAGATACACGGAATGGAAATCACTCAACAGCTATTAGCACACACACAGTCACATGAACAATGCAGAAATGATCACAAATAATAATAAAACTGCACTGGACTAGTAATACTTTAGTAAACACACTACTCAAGTACAGCTAAATAGGTATATAGTAGAGATGAGCGGGTTCGGTTCTCAGAGAACCGAACCGTACCGAACTTCACGCTCTGAACCCAGTTCCGAACCCGGCTCGGGTTTTCCCGCCTGACTCGGAAACCAGAACGAGGCAAAACTTCATCATCCCGCTGTCGGATTCTCGCGGGATTTGGATTCCATATAAGGAGCCGCGATTCGCGGCCATTTTCACTACAGTCTCGGAGAGTGTATTGAGAGGACGTGTCCTCAGTATCTGTGCGGTCGGGAAAGTGGGGTGGCGAGTCTTGTGCTGTGTTGTGCTACTCAGTCCAGTCCAGTGTATTCAGTGCAGCCAGTCACAGTGTTGGTGTCCTCTGCTGCTATATGTCCCCAGTGCTACTAACTGCTGTATAAGTCCCTTGCATTTTTGCTGTGTTGTCTTGCATCAGACCAGGGGTAGTGTCTCTCTTGTGCAGCATCAGTCCAGTGACCCGTCACAGTGGTGGTGTCCTCTGCTGCCATATATACAGTGTAGCTGTATAGGTCCCTTTCAGTGGTGCTGTGTTGTCCTGCATTAGACCAGGGGAAGTGTCTTGTGCAGCGTCAGTCCTGTGACCAGTCACAGTGGTGGTGTCCTCTGCTGCCATATATCCAGTGTAGCTGTATAAGTCCCTTACAGTGTTGTTGTGTTGTGCTGCATCAGACCAGTGGTAGTGTCCTGGCCATCAGTCATTCCAGTGATGAGGCAGTCACAGTGGTATACACTGCTGCTATATGTCCACTGCTGCCGTATAATAATAATAACAACAACAACAAGTCCCTTACAGTGTTGTTGTGTTGTGCTGCATCAGACCAGAGGTAGTGTCCTGGCCATCAGTCATTCCAGTGACGAGGCAGTCACAGTGGTATACGTTGCTGCTATATGTCCACTGCTGCCGTATAATAATAATAACAACAAGTCCCTTACAGTGTTGCTGTGTTGTGCTGCATCAGACCAGTGGTAGTGTCCTGGCCATCAGTCATTCCAGTGACCAAGCAGTCACAGTGGTATATGCTGCTGCTATATGTCCACTGCTGCCGTATAATAATAATAATAATAATAATAACAACAACAAGACCCTTACAGTGTTGCTGTGTTGTGCTGCACCAGACCAGTGGTAGTGTCCTGTCCATCAGTCATTCCAGTGACGAGGCAGTCACGGTATACACTGCTGCTATTTGTCCACTGCTGCCATATAATAATAATAACAACAACAACAACAAGTCCCTTACAGTGTTGCTGTGTTGTGCTGCATCAGACCAGTGGTAGTGCCCTGGCCATCAGTCATTCCAGTCATTCCTGTGCCGCATATTGTCTTATATAACTCCCAAAAAATAATGGAGAACAAAAATTTGGAGGATAAAATAGGGAAAGATCAAGAACCACTTCCTCCTAGTGCTGAAGCTGCTGCCACTAGCCATGACATAGACGATGAAATGCCATCAACGTTGTCTGCCAAGGCCGATGGCCATTGTGATAGTAGAGGGCATGTAAAATCCAAAAAGCCAAAGTTCAGTAAAAAGAACCAAAAAAAGAAATTTAAATCGTCTGAGGAGAAACATAAACTTGCCAATATGCCATTTACGACATGGAGTGACAAGGAATGGCTGAGGCCCTGGCCTTTGTTCATGGCTAGTGGTTCAGCTTCATATGACGATGGAAGCCCTCATCCTCCCGCTAGAAAAATGAAAAGAGTTAAGCTGGAAAGAGCACAGAAAAGAA
Source organism: Pseudophryne corroboree (assembly GCF_028390025.1). Lineage (NCBI taxonomy): Eukaryota > Metazoa > Chordata > Amphibia > Anura > Myobatrachidae > Pseudophryne > Pseudophryne corroboree. Next base: position 297,149,863 of record NC_086451.1, read on the forward strand.
CTGTGCGTTCTGAGATGGTATCACAAATCCTCAAGGAGAGTCCAAGTGTGTCGGCGGTTGCAATGCCTGACCTTCCCAACACTGGACGGGAAGAGGTGGCTCCTTCCACCATTTGCACGCCCCCTGCAAGTGCTGGAAGGAGCACCCACAGTCCAGTTCCTGATATCGAAATTTAGGATGTCACTGTTGAAGTACACCAGGATGAGGATATGGGTGTTGCTGGCGCTGAGGAGGAAGTTGCCGATGAGGATTCTGATGGTGAAGTGGTTTGTTTAAGTCAGGCACTGGGAGAGACACCTGTTGTCCATGGGATGAAGAAGCCCTTTATGATGCCTGGGCAAACTACCAAAATAGCCACCTCTTCGGTGTGGAATTATTTCTCCACAAATCCGGACAACAGGTGTCAAGTCATCTGTGCCTCTGTAATAAGTAGGGGTAAGGATGTTAACCACCTAGGAACATCCTCCCTTATACGTCACCTGCTGCGCATTCATCAGAAGTCAGTGTCAAGTTGTGAAACTTTGGGTAAGAGCATAAGCAGTCCACTGACACCTAAATCCCTTCTTCCTCCTGTACCCAAGCTCCTGCAAGCCACACCACCAACTCCCTCAACGTCAACTTCCTCCTCAGTCAGGAATGTCAGTAGTCATGCAGGCCATGTCACTGTCAAGACCTCTCCTAACTAGTTGAGTGGTACGCCTACTGCTACTGCTGCCGCAGCTGGGAGTCGATCATCATCCCAGAGGGAAAGTCGGAAGACCACTTGTACTACTTCCAGTAAGCAATTGACTGTCCAACAGTCCTTTGTGAGGAAGATGAAATATGACAGCAGTCATCCTTTTGCAAAGCGGATAACTGAGGCCTTGACAGCTATGTTGGTGTTAGACATGCGTCCGGTATCCGCCGGTTAGTTCAGTGGGACTTAGAGAATTGTTTGAGATACTGTGTCCCCGGTATCAAATCCCATCTAGGTTCCACTTCTCTAGGCAGGCGATACCGAGAATGTACACAGACGTCAGAAAAAGAGTCACCAGTGTCCTACAAAATGCGGTTGTATCCAGTGTCCACTTAACCACGGACATGTGGAACAGGGCAGACTAATGACTATATGACTGTAACAGCCCACTGGGTAGATGTATGGCCTCCCGCAGCAACAACAGCAGCAGCGGCACCAGTAGCAGCATCTCGCAGTCGCCAACTCGTTCCTAGGCAGGCTACACTATGTATCACTGCTTTCCATAAGAGGCACACAGCTGACAACCTCTTACGGAAACTGAGGAACATCATTGCAGAATAGCTTACCCCAACTGGAGGACTCTCCTGGGGATTTGTGACATCGGTCAACCGCACCAATATTGTGCGTGCATTACATCTGGGCAAATTCCAGCACGTCCCATATTTTGCACATACAATTAATTTGGTGGTGCAGAATTTTTTGAAAAATGACAGGGGTGTGCAGGAGATGCTGTCGGTGGCCAGAAAAATTGTGGGCCACTTTCGGCATTCAGCCACCGCGTGCCGAAGATTGGAGCGCCAGCAAACACACCTGAACATGCCCCGCCATCAACTGAAGCAAGAGGTGATAACGAGGTGGAATTCAACACTCTATATGCTTCAGAGGATGGAGGAGCAGCAAAAGGCCATTCAAGCCTATACATAGACCTACGATATAGGCAAAGGAGGGGCAATGCACCTGACTCAAGCGCAGTGGAGAATGATTTCCGTCTTGTGCAAGGTTCTCCAACCCTTCAAACTTGCCACACGTGAAGTCAGTTCAGACACTGCCATCTTGAGTCAGGTCATTCCCCACATCAGGCTTTTGCAGAAGCAGCTGGAGAAATTGAAGGAGGGTCTAAAACGGAGTGATTCCGCAAAGTATGTGGGACTTGTGGATGGAGCCCTTCATTCGCTTTGCCAAGATTCAAGGGTATTTAATCTGTTAAAATCAGAGCACTACATTTTGGCCACTGTGCTCGCTCCTAGGTTTAAAGCCTTCGTTGTATCTCTCTTTCCAGCAGACACAAGTCTGCAGAGGTGCAAAGACCTGCTGGTGAGTAAATTGTCAACTCAAAAGGAACGTGACCCGTCAGCAGCTCGTCCTTCAATTTCTCCCGCCACTGGGGCTGCAAGGAAAAGGATAAGATTTCCAAAACCACCCACTGGCGGTGATGCAGGGCAGTCAGGAGCGAAAGCTGACATCTGGTCCAGACTGAAGGACCTGCCAACGATTAGTGACATGTCTACTGTCACTGCATATGATTCTGTCACCATTGAAAGAATGGTGGAGGATTATATGAGTGACAGCATCCAAGTAGGCATGTCAGACAGTCCGTATGTATACTGGCAGGAAAAAGAGGCAATTTGGATTTCCTTGCATAAACTGGCTTTATTTTACCTAAGTTGCCCCCCCCCCCTCCAGTGTGTACTCCGAAAGAGTGTTTAGTGCAGCCGGTAACCTTGTCAGCGAATGGCGTAGGAGGATGTACACAGTGAAAGAGGTGAGGAATCGAAAGATGAGGATGAGGTCGACATCTTGTCTCTGTAGAGCCAGATTGTGCAAGGAGAGACTGATTGCTTTTTTTTTGGTGGGGGCTCAAACAAACCAGTCATTTCAGCCACAGTCGTGTGGCAGACCCTGTCGCTGAAATGATTGGTTTGTTAAAGTGTGCATGCCCTGTTTATACAACGTAAAGGTGGGTGGGAGGGCCAAAGGACAATTCTATCTTGCACCTTTTTTTCTTCTTATCATCATGTGCTGTTTGGGGACTAGTTTTTTTAAGTGCCATCCTGTATGACACTTCCGTATATGTCCACTGGTACTGCCATTTAATTCCAGTGATTTGGACGTATAATTCCAGTGATTTGGACGTATAATTCCAGTGGGAATTGTTTGTGGTGCTTGGCTTAGTCATACAGCTACCTCATTGCACCTCTTCGACATCTTTGCATGAGGTGCTGTTTGGGGCCCAGTTTTTGAAAATTGCCATCCTGTCTGACACTGCCGTATGAGTCCAGGGGTACTGCTGTATTAGTCCTGGGGTACTCCCGTATAAGTCCACCAATTGCAGAATAAAAAAAAAAAATGACAGGGGCGTGTTGGAGATGCTGTCAGTGGACCGAACAATTGCGGCCCATTCTCGACATTTAGCCACTGCGTGACACTACTAGATGGGACAAGTGGTTGTGTCACTTAGCTTAGTCATACAGCAACCTCGGTGCACCTTTTTTTCTTCTTTGCATCATGTGCTGTTAGGGGCCTTTTTTGATATTGCCCTCCTGTCTGCCACTGAAGTGCCACTCCTAGATGGGCCAATTATTTGTGGCGCTTGGCTTAGTCATACAGCTACCTCATTGCACCTCTTCAACATCTTTGCATGAGGTGCTGTTTGGGGCCTAGTTTTTGAAAAGTGCTATCCTGTCCGACACTGCAGTGCCACTCCTAGATGGGCCAGGTGTTTGTGCCGCACACTTGTGTTGCTTAGCTTGGCCATCCAACTACCTAATTGCACCTCTTTTTCTTCTTTGCATCATGTGCTGTTTGGGGTTTAGTTTTTGAATATGGTCATCTTGTCTGCAACTGCAGTGCCACTCCTAGATTGGCCAGGTGTTTGTGCCGCACACTTGTGTCGCTTAGCTTAGTCATACAGCCACCTCGGTGCAACTTTTAGACCTAAAAACAATATTGTGAGGTGTGAGGTGTTCATAATAGACTGGAAATGAGAATAAAAGAATGTTATTGAGGTTAATAATACTGTAGGAGCAAAATTACCCCCAAATTCTGTGATTTTAGCTGTTTTTATGTTTTTTTCAAAAAACATCCAGATCCAAAACCAAAACACGAAAAGGTGGTTTTGGCAAAACCAAGCCAAAACCAAAACACGAAAGTGGAATTAGAACCAAAACCAAAACACAAAAAGTGCCAGTCGCACATCTCTAGCATATCAATGCACAGTAAAGTTTGGATGTATATCACAGGGTTCTAGCACTAAATATCCTTGACAATGTGCACTTGTTCTTAACTAACACTGTCTAAAGACATGTAGAATACTTAAGTGTCCTGTAAATGCACAGCGCTAAAGATGCAGGCGGCTTTACAGTATAGGCATTGCCCAGTAGTCCCAGATCAGCGCAGCTGTGTGTAATGGCGCCCAAACGCTGACAGGGAGTGAGGGAGAGAGATGCAGCTCCAGGGCGGGAACATTAGCAGTAAATGACACCCTGGGGCTGGGGTAGGGGCTGCAGGTCAGAGCCAGATCCCCTCGCTGGACTTCACCACCGGGTACTGCGGGCCTTATGGAAACGGATTAATGCTACAATCCGACCTGTACCCTTGCCCTGGTGGTCTAGCGGGTTCTCTGCATGGCCACAGTGTCAACACCAGCGCACGCGGTCTGCCTCCCATAGACCGCGCCGGATCGCGGTTTGCAGCAGGTCCCACCTGGGGGACCCTCTTACCTTCTCCTTGCAGCGGCCATGCGATCTCAGAGAGCAGCGGCGGTGTGTGCACTATGTAAGAACCGGAGCCCTCCGCTGTAGCATCAGTATCCAGGCTGTTACGGAAAATAGTGTTGCCTGTCCCTGGTGCAGCCTCCCTGAAAGACACGGCTGATCGTAAAATTGAGACCACACTCAAATCCTTGTATATGACTGCTGAGGTGGCCCAGAGACCCACTATAACATGTGCGTGGATTACTAAAGCCATTGCTAAATGGTAAGGTAACCTAATTGAGGGGTTGGATTCCTTATCTAGGGGGAGATTGTTTTACTCCTGCAACATATACATTGTCAGCGTCCGGAGACTTACCGGTATGCTGGGGCCGCGGGGCTGGCTTCCTTGGCGTTGTGCGGGCAGCGGCGGAGGTGGGCTGCTGCGCCGGATCCGTGGGCAGCAGTAGCGGAGGTGAGGGGGTCCGCTCGTGGCGGCGGGACGTCGCTACAGCAGGTTGCTCTTGCTGAACCGTTGCTTGGAGACCAGGGGCAGTGAGCAATGTGGCTTTGCAAAAAGTTCTGCATTACTGGGCGCCGCCATGTTGGAGACCAAGCTTTAAGCATAGTTCCTGTTTCTTGTTTCTTCCAGACAATCCAGGGGAAGCTCTCCCTATAAAAGGGGGCTGGTTTAGGACAGGGATGCCAGTGCTTCAAGTTACAACCCTGTTGTAGGTGCTTCAGCCTGTGCTCCCAGGATTCCTGCTGTATCTTGGTTCCTCCTGATCCTGCTTGGTCGGTTCTCTGTTGCTGCTGCAGCCCTGCCGTTTCTTGCCTGCTACTGCCTGTGGAAGCGCTCCTGGAAAACCCCGGTCCAGTAAGACTCTTTGGGCACAGTCGGCCCCGGGTCTTCTGCCTCGTCTTTCAAGCCACACTCCACAGATCTCCTTCACCAGCCACGCCTTTGTATCACTGACTACAGCCTGCAGATTATTATCTTCAAGCCTCGTTTACCACAGTCCACAGTCCTTGTCTCCAGCCACGTTTTCAACTACCATCCACAGTTCCACAGTTCATCATCTACAGTCTCGTCTTTCAAATCACAGTCCGCAGTTCTTCACCTCCAGCCACGTCTTTAACCATTGTGCTTCAGCCTCAGTTCCCTACCTCAGCCCTGTACATAATAAATACTTTCCATTGACTCTCAAACCCCGCCTACGTTCTTCATTGCTCCATGTCCTATGCGAAGGAACTATATCCAGCCCCCTCATCTGGTTCATTCATAGCCTGCTACCTCCTCGGGCAAATCTCAGCTGCCGGATCCTCAAACCCTGCCAGACGTGACAGTAAGCACTGGCCCAATGGATTCAACGGGTGATCAGGCCTCAGGAGGGGATTCAACTGCAGATATCTGGTCTCGCTTAAGTAAGCAGGAGGCCACACAATCTCAAATCGTGCAATTCATGCAGAGTATGTCCGAACGTCTCGATTCTCTCTGTGTTGCCATGACGGCACCTCAAGTATCTACAGCTGCTCCCACATTGGCACCTCCGGTCCTGCTTCCTCCTGTACCAGTACCACTTCCACGTTTGCATTTGCCACCTCCCAGTAAATTTGATGGGAATCCAAAACAATGCCGCGGGTTTCTTAACCAGTACGAAATCCAGTTCGAACTACAGTCGGCCAACTTCCCATCAGCACGAACCAAAGTAGCCTATATAATTTCTTTACTTACCAGGCAAGCGTTGGAATGGGCTTCACCTTTGTGGGAGAGGATGGATCCCATCTTATCTAACTATCCAGAATTCATGGCCACCTTTCGAAGAATCTTCGATGAACCGGGCAGGACTTCTCCGCCTCATTGGAGATCCTGCGCCTGCGTCAGGGCACGCGTACGGTCAGTCAGTACGTGATCCAGTTTCGCACCCTTTCCTCAGAACTGTACTGGAACGAGGAGGCTCTCATTGCAGCTTTCTGGAGCGGTCTCTCCGAAAAAATCAAAGATGACCTCGCAACTCAGTACGTACCTGATAAGTTGGATAAACTAATTTCTTTATGCAATAAAATTAGATCTGAGGTACAGAGAACGCTGTATGGAGAGGTTGCGGTCAGATCGCCCTAAGCCTAGAGTTGTTCTTCCACCAACACCATCATCACCAACTGTGGAAGAACCCATGCAGATTAATCGCTCCCACCTCTCCAATGAAGAACGTCAGAGATGGCGACAAGGGAACCTCTGCCTGTATTGTGGTGCATCTGATCACTTTGTTAAAACTTGCAGTCTACGTCCGGGAAACGCCCGCTCCTAGTTTGTGCTGGAGAGGTCAAGCTAGGAGAATTCTCAGAATTACATACCAAGAAAGAGTCTGTCCTGTTAACCCAATTGGAGCTCCCTTCTTCTTCTCTTCTCATCCCTGCACTACTCGACTCCGGAGCCGCCGAAAGCTTCATTACGTCAGCTCTGGTCAAACGATCTGGAATACAAACGGTTCCTTTGGATCGTACCATTTCTGTTACCGCAGTGGATGGAAGTTATATCCCAGAGGGTATTATATCCTTTCGTACTATTCCTCTCAAGATGAAGGTCGGAGTTCTCCATTCAGAAAAAATCTCTTTCCTTGTAATTCCTAAAGCCTCTCATGAACTAATCCTAGGGTTTCCATGGTTAATCAGACACAATCCCCACATAGATTGGCAAACTATGGATGTTCTCTCTTGGGGACAAGACTGCTTTCAGAACTGTTTACCTTCAGTTAGACCTCTCTGTTCTTCCAACCCTTTCAGCCTTCCTGTGGAGTACCAATCTTTTCAAGATGTTTTCAGTAAGCATGGAGCGGACACCTTGCCACCGCATCGTACTTGGGATTGTCCCATTGAGCTAGTACCCGGTAAGACTCCTCCCCGAGGTCGAATTTACCCTCTCTCACTTCCCGAGACACAGGCCATGTCGGAGTATATACGGGAGAACTTGGAGAAAGGGTTCATCAGGTCTTCTACATCTCCGGCCGGAGCAGGGTTTTTCTTCGTCAAAAAGAAGGATGGGGGGTTGCGGCCCTGTATCGACTATAGAGGTCTCAATGACATAACAATTAAGAACAGATATCCGTTACCTCTGATTCCAGAACTGTTCGACCATGTTAAAGGAGCTACTGTATTTACTCAGTTGGACTTACGGGGGGCCTACAATCTTATACGTATTAGCCCAGGGGACGAATGGAAGACGGCATTTAATACCCGCGACGGCCATTACGAATACCTGGTAATGCCTTTTGGCCTATGCAACGCCCCAGCCGTCTTTCAAGAGTTTGTTAACGAAATCTTCAAAGATCTCCTCTATGACTGCTTTGTAGTGTATCTGGATGACATCCTCATTTTTTCTAGGGATCTGAAGACCCACCGGGAACAAGTCAAAGAAGTGTTAACTCGTTTACGAAGGAATCAGTTATTCTGTAAGTTAGAGAAGTGCACCTTTGAAGTTCCCACGATTTCATTCCTCGGTTACATTCTTTCAGGGCAGAGGTTACAGATGGACCCCGCTAAAGTCCAGGCGATTCAGGATTGGGCACTTCCAGCTACCCTTAAAGGAATTCAACGTTTCCTGGGGTTTGCTAACTTCTACCGAAGATTCATTCAAAATTATTCTTCTGTCATAGCTCCTATAACCACATTAACTAGGAAGGAAGCTGATCCTGCCAAGTGGTCTCCGGAGGCTTTGGAAGCTTTTTCATCTTTAAAGGAGGCTTTCCCGACTGCTCCAGTTCTTCGACAACCCGATCTCAGCCGTCCGTTCTTGGTGGAGGTTGATGCCTCTACTGTAGGAGTAGGAGCAGTATTATCCCAGCTTTTTGAGGACAAGAAGGTCCATCCTTGTGCATTATTCTCGCGAAGATTATCCCCCGCTGAACAGAATTACGCTATTGGGGAACAGGAATTACTGGCAATTAAGTTGGCCTTTGAGGAGTGGAGGTATTTGTTGGAGGGAGCTCAGCATCCAATTTCGGTGACCACGGATCACAAGAACCTCCTGTATCTACAGTCAGCCCGATGTCTGAACCCACGCCAAGCAAGATGGGCACTCTTCTTTACCCGTTTTAATTTTAAACTCAGTTACAGACCAGGTTCCCTCAACAAAAAGGCAGACGCATTATCTCGCTCCCTAAGTTCAGAAGAACCCTCTGACCGTTCAAAAGAGCAATTTATCCTGGAATCCACCTCTTTTTCTGCAACTAATACCTCTCCACTTCCTCCTCCAGGGAAGATCTTCGTTGCACCAAATCTTCGCAAAAAAACTTCTTACATGGGCTCACTCCTCCTCCTTCATGGGCCATGTGGGCGGTCATAAGACACTTAAATTCATTCAACGCTCCTACTGGTGGCCTCATCTCAGGACTAACGTTCAGGAATTCGTAGCTGCCTGTCCAAAATGTGCCCAGCATAAAAGTCCCAAAGGTCCACCAGCCGGGTTACTCCATCCTTTGCCGGTACCACTAAGACCATGGACGCATATTTCTATGGACTTTATACAGATTTACCTATGTCTGGTGGGCGGAACACCGTATGGGTCATAGTTGACCGATTCTCTAAAATGGCACACTTTGTTCCTCTGGTTAATCTTCCATCTGCATCCCAGTTGGCAAAATTGTTTATAGCAGAGATCTTTCGACTCCATGGTCTACCCCAGGAGATTGTGTCTGATAGAGGTCCTCAATTTGTGGCCAGGTTTTGGAGATCCCTATGTTCTGCTCTTGGCGTGAAATTAAACTTCTCCTCAGGATATCATCCTCAAATGGATGGTCAAACAGAGAGAGTGAACCAGGATCTGGAGACTTTTCTGCGTTTATTCATGTCCTCCTCACAGGACGACTGGCTGGACTTCCTCCCGTTCGCAGAATTTGCCCATAACAATCTTTATCACTCTGCCACAAAATCTTCTCCATTCTTCATTAATTATGGTTACCATCCAAGAGTTCCTGACTTCCAACTTCTGCCTACGCTCGAGGTTCCGGCCGCAGAGTCAACACTTCGTCAATTTACTGAAGCCTGGAAACAAGTTCACAAGACTTTGCTCAAGACATCCAAGAGATATAAGACCTATGCAGATCTGAAACGAAAAGCTGTACCAAGCCTTAAGGTAGGAGATCGGGTTTGGGTTTCCACACGTAACCTAAGATTAAAGGTTCCTACAAAAAAGTTTGCTCCCAGATTTATCGGGCCTTACCCAATCGAAAGAGTGTTGAATCCTGTGGCTTACAAAGTGAAATTACCTCCGCAGTTAAGAATTCCTAATGCATTTCATATTTCTCTCTTAAAACCACTGGTACTTAATCGGTTCAGAGCCGCTCTGCCTAAATCACCCAAGATCCAATAAGCACATGGAGATGAATTTGAGATTCACAAGATCCTCGATTCTCGCAGACGTTATGGTCGCATCCAGTACCTTGTTGATTGGAAAGGGAATGGGCCAGAGGAGAGATCTTGGGTAGATGCAGAGGATGTCCATGCTCCAAGACTTCTTCGGACATTTCATGCCACGTTTCCAACTAAACCACATAGGTGTCCGGAGTCCACCCGCAAAAGGGGGGGGTACTGTCAGCGTCCGGAGTCTTACCGGTATGCTGGGGCCGTGGGGCTGGCTTCCTTGGCGTTGTGCGGGCAGCGCCGGAGGTGGGCTGCTGCGCCGGATCCGTGGGCAGCAGTAGCGGAGGTAAGGGGGTCTGCAAGTGGCGGCGGGACGCCGCTACATCGGGTCGCTCTTGCTGAACCGTTGCTTGGAGACCAGGGGCAGTGAGCAATGTGGCTTTGCAAAAAGATCTGCATTACTGGGCGCCGCCATGTTGGAGACCAAGTTTTAAGCATAGTTCCTGTTTCTTCCAGCCAATCCAGGGGAAGCTCTCCCTATAAAAGGGGGCTGGTTTAGGACAGGGATGCCAGTGCTTCAAGTTACAACCCTGTTGTAGGTGCTTCAGCCTGTGCTCCCAGGATTCCTGCTGTATCTTGGTTCCTCCTGATCCTGCTTGGTCGGTTCTCTGTTGCTGCTGCAGCCCTGCCGTTTCTTGCCTGCTACTGCCTGTGGAAGCGCTCCTGGAAAACCCGGTCCAGTAAGACGCTTTGGGCACAGTCGTCCCTGGGTCTTCTGCCTTGTCTTTTAAGCCACACTCCACAGATCTCCTTCACCAGCCACGCCTTTGTACCACTGACCACAGCCTGCAGATTATTATCTTAAAGCCTCGTCCTTGTCTCCAGTCACGTTTTCAACTACCATCCACAGTTCCACAGTTCATCATCTACAGTCTCATCTTTCAAATCACAGTCCGCAGTTCTTCACCTCCAGCCACGTCTTTAACCATTGTGATTCAGCCTCAGTTCCCTACCTCAGTCCTGTACATAATAAATACTTTCCATTGACTCTCAAACCCCGCCTACATTCTTCATTGCTCCGTGTCCCATGCAAAGGAACTATATCCAGCCCCCTTATCTGGTTCATTCATAGCCTGCTACCTCCTCGGGCAAATCTCAGCTGCCGGATCCTCAAACCCTGCCAGACGTGACATACATGACTCTGCAAACTTATTGGTGGAAGCCATAAAAGAAGTAGGTTTGCTTAATGCACGCATCACTGCTATGGCAGTGTCAGCACGCAGGGGCTTATGGCTATGGCAGTGCACTGCGCGGACTCCAGGAAAGGCATGGAAGGATGAACTAGACAAATGGATCTCCAAAGCTACTGTGGGTAAGTCCACGTATCTTCCTTCTGCAGCTCCCCCAGCCACGAAGGTCTACTCAGGACCTAATCTACAGTCCTTTCGGACTGCCAAGTTTAAGGGCAAAACCAGAGGTTCTTCTACAGCCACCAGAGGCGCTAGAGGTAAACCACGAAAACCAGCAGCTGCCGGTTCTCAGGAACAGAGCTCTAGCTCTGCTTCCTCAAAGCCTTCAGCATGACAATGGACCCCAATGCCTGGAAGACTGGCAGGTGGGAGCCCGACTATAGTTTATTAGTCACATCTGGATAACATCATGCCAGGATCCCTGGGTCATAGATCTTAATTCCCAGGGCTACAGACTGGAGTTTCAGCAGCTCCCACCTCACAGATTCTACAAATCAGGCTTACCAGTTTCACAAGAGGCAAGTATAACCTTACAGGATGCCATTCAAAAACTGGTACAGACTCAGGTAATTTTTCCAGTTCCACCTCATCTCCAAAACAAGGGATATTATTCCAACTTTTTTGTAATACCAAAACCGGACGGTTCGGTAAGGCCGATTTTAAATCTAAAATCGCTGAACCCGTATTTAACGAGTGTTCGAATTCAAGATGGAGTCTCTGAGAGCGGTGATCTTAGGTCTGGAAGAGGGGGAATTCCTAGCGTCTCTGGATATCAAGGATGCATACCTTCACATTCCGATCTGGCCACCTCACCAGGCTTATCTACGGTTTGCACTGCAGGACAGTCACTACCAGTTCCAGACCCTGCCATTTGTTCTCTCCATGGCACCGAGGGTGTTCACCAAGATGATGGCAGAGATGATGTTTATCCTTCGCAAGCAGGGAGTGAGCATAATTCCATACCTGGACGATCTTCTGATAAAGGCACCGTCCAGGAAAAGGTTGTTGGACATCATTGGTCTCACAACCAAACTACTCCTGGATCACGGGTGGATTCTAAATCTTCCAAAATCTCACTTAGAGCCAACTCGAAGACTCCCATTTCTGGGAATGGTACTGGACACAGAGTCGCAGAAAGTTTTTCTTCCTTTGGAAAAGGCATTGGTAGTCCAGTCGATGGTTCGGGATGTCCTGAAGTCCACCCGGATATCGGTGCATCTATGCATTCGCCTTCTGGGGAAAATGGTGGCCTCTTACAAGGCTCTTCAGTACGGCAGGTTTCATGTAAGACCATTCCAGCTCGATCTGTTGGACAAATGGTCCAGATCACATCTTCACATGCACCAGAGGATCCGTCTGTTGCCAAGGGCCAGGATATCCCTTCTGCAATGGCTACAGACTTCTTTCCTAATCGTGGGCTGACGGTTCGGGATTCAGAATTGGATTCTGCTAACCACAGACGCAAGCCTCAGATGTTGGGGAGCAGTCACCCAGGGGGGGCAGTTTTAAGGAAGATGGTCAAGTCAGGATGTAGTCCTTCCAATCAAGATTCTGGAACTCAGTGCTATATACAACACCCTTCTGCAGGCCTCATATCTTCTTCAAGTTCGGGCCATTCAGGTTCAGTCGAAAAATGTGACGGAAGTGACATACATAAACCGACAGGGCGGAACGAAAAGCAGAGCAGCAATGCCAATGGTATAAAGAATTTTCCTCTAAGCAGAAAAACACGCTGTGGCGTTGTCGGCGGTCTTCCTTCCGAAAGACATCCCTGACAAGGTCATCCCGATTATGATCCAAGCCAGGAAGGGGGTAACGTCTAAACATTACCACCGTATTTGGAAGAAATACGTCTCTTGGTGTGAGAGCAGAACTTATTCTACGGTGGAATTTCATCTGGGACGTTTCCTACTTTTTCTGCAGTCAGATGTGGATGTGGGCCTATGTCTGGGCTCCATAAAAGTCCAGATTTCGGCCTTGTCCATTCTCTTTCAGAAACACTTGGCTTCTCAACCTGAGGTCCAGACGTTCTTGAAAGGGGTTCTCCACATCCAATCTCCCTTTGTGCCTCCCACGGCACCTTGGGATATCAATTTGGTGCTGCAGTTTCTCCAATCGGACTGGTTTGAACTTTGAACCGTTACAGGAGGTTGACGTAAAATATCTTACGTGGAAGACCGTCACACTGTTGGCCTTGGCTTCAGCAAGACGTGTGTCAGAGCTGGGGATGTTGTCTCACAAGAGCCCCTATTTAATTTTTCATGAGGACAGAGCTGAACTCAGGACTCGGCAGCAAAAGAATGTATGTGAAGAGAACAGCTTGCCACAGGAAATCGGACTCGCTGTTTGTTCTTTAAGATCCCAATAAGATTGGGTGTCCTGCTTCAAAGCAGTCAATTGCCCGCTGGATCAGGCTTACTATCCAGCATGCTTATTCCACAGCAGGATTGCCGGTTCCTAAATCTGTGCAGGACCACTCGACTAGGTCAGTGGGTTCTTCTTGGGTGGCTGCCCAGGGCCAGCAACAGAAATCTTGGGGCCCGGTACACTGATATCCCTGTGGGCCCCCCCGATATACAAATATAGGGGCGTGACCACAGAGCTCCTTTTACACATTACGTCAGGCAGAGTCTCCCTTTTTACACATTACAGCAGCAGAGTCCCCTTTTTTACACATTATGGCAGCAGAGTCCCCTTTTTTACACATTAGGCAGGCAGAGTCCCCCATTTTTACACATTATGGCAGGCAGTCCCCATTTTTACACATTATGGGAGGGGGAGAGAGAGTTATACTCACCTGTAACGATCCAGCATGCCCCACCATAATGGCCATCCCTACCTTTTCTCGCCCTGCAATCTTCGCTCTTACCTACAGTAATACTAGGTTTACAAGGCAGATGTAATGCATGCACATGCATCCATGATATGTGCCTGCACGCAGCCCATCCCAAACCCAAAGCCCCAAACTCCTGCTGGAGAGCCGAGTGCACCTGCAGTGCAGACACTTGACTTACCAGACACAGCCGCCGGCGCCGTGAATCAACGAGGCTCAGCCTCCGAGTGACCAGCTTGATGCACCCCGCCGCAACAAGCTGCCAGCAGTCCCGCAATCCTGCTCCTGCCTGCCTGCTCACGCTCCTCACAGCAGAGATAGGGCGGGCGGTGATGACTGGGAGAGGAGGGGAGGTCCGGAGGTAGCGTTGTGTGACAGCTGACCTGGGGCTGGGCTTGGGGATGCTAAGTGGTGACCACAGATCATGGGGGTGGGGGAGCTGAAAAAAAAGGTCAGTTATTGATTACTTTTAACTGCACAGCGGGCGGCCCGCAGCTGGCGCGATGCCGCAATATATATAATTATTTAGATCTGTTACATGCTGTCGCTGCTGGACCTTGGGGCCCCTCACAACGTCGGGGCCCGGGATGGCTGTCCCCTTTGACCCCCCCTGTCGCCGGGCCTGCGGGTGTCTCAGCCTTACTACTCTGCTGTTCGAACATGTTTGCAAAGTTCTACAAGTTTGATACTTTGTCCTCTGAGGACCTTCAGTTTGGTCAATCAGTTCTGCAGGAACCTCAGCACTCTCCCACCGGTTTGGGAGCTTTGGTACTTCCCCATGGTACTAAATGGATCCCCAGTATCCTCTAGGACGTAAGAGAAAATTGGATTTAAATTACCTACCAGTAAATCCTTTTTTCGTAGTCCGTGGAGGATACTGGGCGCCCGCTCAGTGCTTCGTTCTTCCTGCACTGTTACTTGGTTAAGTATTCTGGTTTGTTCAGCTGTTGCTGTTCCTGTTTCAAGTTTGGTTAGCATCGCTTTCTTCTTGTTTGTGTGTGCTGGTTCGGAATCTCACCACTATACTTTTATCCTTCTCTCAAAGTGTGTCCATCTCCTCGGGCACAGTTTCCTAGACTGGTAGGAGGGGCATGGAGGGAGGAGCCAGCCCACACTATCAAATTCTTAAAGTGCCCATGGCTCCTAGTGGACCTGTCTATACCGCATGGTACTAAATGGATCCCGAGTATCCTCTACGGACTACGAGAAAAGGATTAACTGGTAGGTAATTAAAATCCTATTTTTCCTGACTCTCTTCCTCTCTCTTGCTGCCCCTCTCTCTATCTCAGTCTTACTCTCCCTCTTTGACTCCCCTTTTCTCTCTTCCTCTCTCGCTTGTTCCTCTCTGTCTCTTTCTCTCCCTGACACTGACTTAGTCTCTCGCCCTCTCCCCCTCTCTATAGTGACAGCAGCAGTGTGCACAGTCACTTTTATTGGTGGGGGACCACACACCTTTGTTGTCTGGGGCCCCCACTAGCCTTAATTCTGCCCTGACTACATGTTAGTCATTGTCACTGCTCCCCTCGGCACCCCCACTGACATACATGATGACTGTGGGCACCCCCTTTCCCCGCTGACACCCACGATCACAATGTAAAAGTGCTCCACCTGGTACAATGTGTGTAAATGCTCTACTTAGTTCAATTTGTATAAATGCTCTACCTGGTGCAGTGTGTGTAAGCAACACTACTGTGTGATCAGTGGCGGATTTAGCGGGGGGCGATTAGGGCGAACGCCCCCCCTACATATACCGGCACCGGGATGGAGGCCGGGTCCCGTCGCGGTATTGGGAACGGGGTGGAGAGCGGTGCAGCGCGGCGGGGGACGAAGAGAGAGAGGAGCGCCCTAACGCGCGTACAGCGACCTCTGTTCTGACCACGCCCCCTCCTTCCTGTACGCGCGTCAAGACGCTCTCTCTCTGTCTTCGTCCCCCGCCGCGCTACACCGCTCTGCACCCCTTTCCCAATATCCTGGCGGGACCCGGCCTCCATCTATGAGGTGGGAGTGTGTGTGTGTGTGTGTGTGTGTGTGTGTGTGTGTGTGACTGTGTGTGTGTGTGTGTGTGTGTGTGTCCCAGTTCTCTCCCCCCCCCCCCCCTCTTCTCCCTGCATTATTTGGCTGAATTTTTCCTCATTCTGTGTGCTATGTAATTTTTGCCTCATACAGTGTGCTATAATGTGAATTTTCCCTCATTCTGCGTGCTATAATGTGATTTTTCCCTCATTCTGCATGCTATCATGTGAATTTTGCCTCATTCTGCGTGCTATCATGTCATTTTTGCCTCATACAGTGTGCTATAATGTGATTTTTCCCTCATTCTGCGTGCTATCATGTGAATTTTGCCTCATTCTGCGTGCTATCATGTCATTTTTGCCTCATACAGTGTGCTATAATGTGATTTTTCCCTCATTCTGCGTGCTATCATGTGAATTTTGCCTCATTCTGCGTGCTATAATGTCAATTTCGGCTCATTCTGCGTGCTATAACGTCATTTTTGCCTCATACAGTGTGCTATAATGTGATTTTTCCCTCATTCTGCGTGCTATCATGTGAATTTTGCCTCATTCTGCGTGCTATCATGTCATTTTTGCCTCATACAGTGTGCTATAATGTGATTTTTCCCTCATTCTGCGTGCTATCATGTGAATTTTGCCTCATTCTGCGTGCTATAACGTCATTTTTGCCTCATACAGTGTGCTATAATGTGATTTTTCCCTCATTCTGCGTGCTATCATGTGAATTTTGCCTCATTCTGCGTGCTATAATGTCAATTTCGGCTCATTCTGCGTGCTATAATGTCAATTTCGGCTCATTCTGCGTGCTATAACGTCATTTTTGCCTCATACAGTGTGCTATAATGTGATTTTTCCCTCATTCTGCGTGCTATCATGTGAATTTTGCCTCATTCTGCGTGCTATCATGTGAATTTTGCCTCATTCTGCGTGCTATAACGTCATTTTTGCCTCATACAGTGTGCTATAATGTGATTTTTCCCTCATTCTGCGTGCTATCATGTGAATTTTGCCTCATTCTGCATGCTATCAAGTCATTTTTGCCTCATACAGTGTGCTATAATGTGATTTTTCCCTCATTCTGCGTGCTATCATGTGAATTTTGCCTCATTCTGCGTGCTATAACGTCATTTTTGCCTCATACAGTGTGCTATAATGTGATTTTTCGCTCATTCTGCGTGCTATCATGTGAATTTCGGCTCATTCAGTGTGCTACAATGTGAGTTTTGGCTCATTTAGTGTGCTACAATGTGAATTTCGGCTCATTCAGTGTGCTATAATGTGAATTTCGGCTCATTCACTGTGCTATGATGTGAATGTCGGCTCATTCAGTGTGCTATCATGTAGTGATGAGCACCGGAAATTTTTCGGGTTTTGTGTTTTGGTTTTGTGTTCGGTTCCGCGGCCGTGTTTTGGGTTCGAACGCGTTTTGGCAAAACCTCACCGAATTTTTTTTGTCGGATTCGGGTGTGTTTTGGATTCGGGTGTTTTTTTCAAAAAACCCTAAAAAACAGCTTAAATCATAGAATTTGGGGGTCATTTTGATCCCAAAGTATTATTAACCTCAATAACCATAATTTCCACTCATTTTCAGTCTATTCTGAACACCTCACACCTCACAATATTATTTTTAGTCCTAAAATTTGCACCGAGGTCGCTGGATGGCTAAGCTAAGCGACCCAAGTGGCCGACACAAACACCTGGCCCATCTAGGAGTGGCACTGCAGTGTCACGCAGGATGGCCCTTCCAAAAAACACCCCCCAAACAGCACATGACGCAAAGAAAAAAAGAGGCGCAATGAGGAAGCTGTGTGAGTAAGCTTAGCGACCCTAGTGGCCGACACAAACACCTGGCCCATCTAGGAGTGGCACTGCAGTGTCACGCAGGATGGCCCTTCCAAAAAACACTCCCCAAACAGCACATGACGCAAAGAAAAAAAGAGGCGCAATGAGGTAGCTGTGTGAGTAAGCTAAGCGACCCTAGTGGCCGACACAAACACCTGGCCCATCTAGGAGTGGCACTGCAGTGTCACGCAGGATGGCCCTTCCAAAAAACACTCCCCAAACAGCACATGACGCAAAGAAAAAAAGAGGCGCAATGAGGTAGCTGTGTGAGTAAGCTAAGCGACCCTAGTGGCCGACACAAACACCTGGCCCATCTAGGAGTGGCACTGCAGTGTCACGCAGGATGGCCCTTCCAAAAAACACTCCCCAAACAGCACATGACGCAAAGAAAAAAAGAGGCGCAATGAGGTAGCTGTGTGAGTAAGCTAAGCGACCCTAGTGGCCGACACAAACACCTGGCCCATCTAGGAGTGGCACTGCAGTGTCACGCAGGATGGCCCTTCCAAAAAACACTCCCCAAACAGCACATGACGCAAAGAAAAAAAGAGGCGCAATGAGGTAGCTGTGTGAGTAAGCTAAGCGACCCTAGTGGCCGACACAAACACCTGGCCCATCTAGGAGTGGCACTGCAGTGTCACGCAGGATGGCCCTTCCAAAAAACACCCCCCAAACAGCACATGACGCAAAGAAAAAAAGAGGCGCAATGAGGTAGCTGTGTGAGTAAGCTAAGCGACCCTAGTGGCCGACACAAACACCTGGCCCATCTAGGAGTGGCACTGCAGTGTCACGCAGGATGGCCCTTCCAAAAAACACTCCCCAAACAGCACATGACGCAAAGAAAAAAAGAGGCGCAATGAGGTAGCTGTTTGAGAAAGCTAAGCGACCCTAGTGGCCGACACAAACACCTGGCCCATCTAGGAGTGGCACTGCAGTGTCACGCAGGATGGCCCTTCCAAAAAACACTCCCCAAACAGCACATGACGCAAAGAAAAAAAGAGGCGCAATGAGGTAGCTGTGTGAGTAAGCTAAGCGACCCTAGTGGCCGACACAAACACCTGGCCCATCTAGGAGTGGCACTGCAGTGTCACGCAGGATGGCCCTTCCAAAAAACACTCCCCAAACAGCACATGACGCAAAGAAAAAAAGAGGCGCAATGAGGTAGCTGTGTGAGTAAGCTAAGCGACCCTAGTGGCCGACACAAACACCTGGCCCATCTAGGAGTGGCACTGCAGTGTCACGCAGGATGGCCCTTCCAAAAAACACTCCCCAAACAGCACATGACGCAAAGAAAAAAAGAGGCGCAATGAGGTAGCTGTGTGAGTAAGCTAAGCGACCCTAGTGGCCGACACAAACACCTGGCCCATCTAGGAGTGGCACTGCAGTGTCACGCAGGATGGCCCTTCCAAAAAACACTCCCCAAACAGCAGCACATGACGCAAAGAAGAAAAAAAAGAGGCGCAATGAGGTAGCTGTGTGACTAAGATAAGCGACCCTAGTGGCCGACACAAACACCTGGCCCATCTAGGAGTGGCACTGCAGTGTCACGCAGGATGGCCCTTCCAAAAAACACCCCCCAAACAGCACATGACGCAAAGAAAAAAAGAGGCGCAATGAGGTAGCTGTGTGAGTAAGCTAAGCGACCCTAGTGGCCGACACAAACACCTGGCCCATCTAGGAGTGGCACTGCAGTGTCACGCAGGATGGCCCTTCCAAAAAACACTCCCCAAACAGCACATGACGCAAAGAAAAAAAGAGGCGCAATGAGGTAGCTGTTTGAGTAAGCTAAGCGACCCTAGTGGCCGACACAAACACCTGGCCCATCTAGGAGTGGCACTGCAGTGTCACGCAGGATGGCCCTTCCAAAAAACACTCCCCAAACAGCACATGACGCAAAGAAAAAAAGAGGCGCAATGAGGTAGCTGTGTGAGTAAGCTAAGCGACCCTAGTGGCCGACACAAACACCTGGCCCATCTAGGAGTGGCACTGCAGTGTCACGCAGGATGGCCCTTCCAAAAAACACTCCCCAAACAGCACATGACGTAAAGAAAAATGAAAGAAAAAAGAGGTGCAAGATGGAATTGTCCTTGGGCCCTCCCACCCACCCTTATGTTGTATAAACAGGACATGCACACTTTAACCAACCCATCATTTCAGTGACAGGGTCTGCCACACGACTGTGACTGAAATGACGGGTTGGTTTGGACCCCCACCAAAAAAGAAGCAATTAATCTCTCCTTGCACAAACTGGCTCTACAGAGGCAAGATGTCCACCTCATCATCATCCTCCGATATATCACCGTGTACATCCCCCTCCTCACAGATTATCAATTCGTCCCCACTGGAATCCACCATCTCAGCTCCCTGTGTACTTTGTGGAGGCAATTGCTGCTGGTCAATGTCTCCACGGAGGAATTGATTATAATTCATTTTAATGAACATCATCTTCTCCACATTTTCTGGATGTAACCTCGTACGCCGATTGCTGACAAGGTGAGCGGCGGCACTAAACACTCTTTCGGAGTACACACTTGTGGGAGGGCAACTTAGGTAGAATAAAGCCAGTTTGTGCAAGGGCCTCCAAATTGCCTCTTTTTCCTGCCAGTATAAGTACGGACTGTCTGACGTGCCTACTTGGATGCGGTCACTCATATAATCCTCCACCATTCTTTCAATGGGGAGAGAATCATATGCAGTGACAGTAGACGACATGTCCGTAATCGTTGTCAGGTCCTTCAGTCCGGACCAGATGTCAGCATCAGCAGTCGCTCCAGACTGCCCTGCATCACCGCCAGCGGGTGGGCTCGGAATTCTGAGCCTTTTCCTCGCACCCCCAGTTGCGGGAGAATGTGAAGGAGGAGATGTTGACAGGTCGCGTTCCGCTTGACATGACAATTTTCTCACCAGCAGTTCTTTGAACCCCAGCAGACTTGTGTCTGCCGGAAAGAGAGATCCAAGGTAGGTTTTAAATCTAGCATCGAGCACGGTGGCCAAAATGTAGTGCTCTGATTTCAACAGATTGACCACCCGTGAATCCTTGTTAAGCGAATTAAGGGCTCCATCCACAAGTCCCACATGCCTAGCGGAATCGCTCTGTGTTAGCTCCTCCTTCAATGTCTCCAGCTTCTTCTGCAAAAGCCTGATGAGGGGAATGACCTGACTCAGGCTGGCAGTGTCTGAACTGACTTCACGTGTGGCAAGTTCAAAAGGTTGCAGAACCTTGCACAACGTTGAAATCATTCTCCACTGCGCTTGAGACAGGTGCATTCCACCTCCTATATCGTGGTCAGTTGTATAGGCTTGAATGGCCTTTTGCTGCTCCTCCAACCTCTGAAGCATATAGAGGGTTGAATTCCACCTCAGTACCACTTCTTGCTTCAGATGATGGCAGGGCAGGTTCAGGCGTTTTTGGTGGTGCTCCAGTCTTCTGTACGTGGTGCCTGTACGCCGAAAGTGTCCCGCAATTCTTCTGGCCACCGACAGCATCTCTTGCACGCCCCTCTCGTTTTTTAAATAATTCTGCACCACCAAATTCAAGGTATGTGCAAAACATGGGACGTGCTGGAATTTGCCCATATTTAATGCACACACAATATTGCTGGCGTTGTCCGATGCCACAAATCCACAGGAGAGTCCAATTGGGGTAAGCCATTCTGCGATGATCTTCCTCAGTTGCCGTAAGAGGTTTTTAGCTGTGTGCGTATTCTGGAAAGCGGTGATACAAAGCGTAGGCTGCCTAGGAAAGAGTTGGCGTTTGCGAGATGCTGCTACTGGTGCCGCCGCTGCTGTTCTTGCGGCGGGAGTCCATACATCTACCCAGTGGGCTGTCACAGTCATATAGTCCTGAGCCTGCCCTGCTCCACTTGTCCACATGTCCGTGGTTAAGTGGACATTGGGTACAACTGCATTTTTTAAGACACTGGTGAGTCTTTTTCTGAGGTCTGTGTATATTTTCGGTATCGCCTGCCTAGAGAAATGGAACCTAGATGGTATTTGGTACCGGGGACACAGTACCTCCAACAAGTCTCTAGTTGCCTCTGCAGTAATGATGGATACCGGAACCACGTTTCTCACCGCCCAGGATGCCAAGGCCTCAGTTATCCGCTTTGCAGCAGGATGACTGCTGTGATATTTCATCTTCCTCGCAAAGGACTGTTGGACAGTCAATTGCTTGGTGGAAGTAGTAAAAGTGGTCTTACGAGTACGACTTCCCCTCTGGGATGACCATCGACTCCCAGCAGCAACAACAGCAGCGCCAGCAGCAGAAGGCGTTACACGCAAGGATGCATCGGAGGAATCCCAGGCAGGAGAGGACTCGTCAGAATTGCCAGTGACATGGCCTGCAGGACTATTGGCATTCCTGGGGAAGGAGGAAATTGACACTGAGGGAGTTGGTGGGGTGGTTTGCGTGAGCTTGGTTACAAGAGGAAGGGATTTACTGGTCAGTGGACTGCTTCCGCTGTCGCCCAAAGTTTTTGAACTTGTCACTGACTTATGATGAATGCGCTGCAGGTGACGTATAAGGGAGGATGTTCCGAGGTGGTTAACGTCCTTACCCCTACTTATTACAGCTTGACAAAGGCAACACACGGCTTGACAAATGTTGTCCGCATTTCTGTTGAAATACTTCCACACCGAAGAGCTGATTTTTTTGGTATTTTCACCAGGCATGTCAATGGCCCTATTCCTCCCACAGACAACAGGTGTCTCCCCGGGTGCCTGACTTAAACAAACCACCTCACCATCAGAATCCTCCTGGTCAATTTCCTCCCCAGCGCCAGCAACAGCCATATCCTCCTCATCCTGGTGTACTTCAACACTGACATCTTCAATCTGACTATCAGGAACTGGACTGCGGGTGCTCCTTCCAGCACTTGCAGGGGGCGTGCAAATGGTGGAAGGCGCATGCTCTTCACGTCCAGTGTTGGGAAGGTCAGGCATCGCAAAAGACACAATTGGACTCTCCTTGTGGATTTGTGATTTCGAAGAACGCACAGTTCTTTGCTGTGCTTTTGCCAGCTTGAGTCTTTTCATTTTTCTAGCGAGAGGCTGAGTGCTTCCATCCTCATGTGAAGCTGAACCACTAGCCATGAACATAGGCCAGGGCCTCAGCCGTTCCTTGCCACTCCGTGTGGTAAATGGCATATTGGCAAGTTTACGCTTCTCCTCTGACAATTTTATTTTAGATTTTTGAGTCCTTTTTTTACTGATATTTGGTGTTTTGGATTTTACATGCTCTGTACTATGACATTGGGCATCGGCCTTGGCAGACGATGTTGCTGGCATTTCATCATCTCGGCCATGACTAGTGGCAGCAGCTTCAGCACGAGGTGGAAGTCGATCTTGATCTTTCCCTATTTTTGGAACCTCAACATTTTTGTTCTCCATATTTTAATAGGCACAACTAAAAGGCACCTCAGGTAAACAATGGAGATGGATGGATAGTAGTATACTTATGGATGGACGAGCGACTGCCGACACAGAGGTAGCTACAGCCGTGGACTACCGTACTGCGTCTGCTGCTAATATAGACTGGATGATAATAATATAAAAAATATATATATATATCACTACTGCAGCTGGACAGGTATATATTATATAATGACGGACCTGCTGGACACTGTCAGCACTGCAGACTCCTAAAGTAAGCTACTAGTATCAAGAAGATAGAAAGAAAAAAAAACACCACAGGTAGGTGGTATACAATTATGGATGGACGAGCGACTGCCGACACAGAGGTAGCTACAGCCGTGGACTACCGTACTGCGTCTGCTGCTAATATAGACTGGATGATAATGATATAAAAAAAATATATATATATCACTACTGCAGCCGGACAGGTATATATTATATAATGACGGACCTGCTGGACACTGTCAGCAGCACTGCAGACTCCTAAAGTAAGCTACTAGTAGTATCAAGAAGATAGGAAAAAAAAACACCACAGGTAGGTGGTATACAATTATGGATGGACGAGCGACTGCCGACACAGAGGTAGCTACAGCCGTGGACTACCGTACTGCGTCTGCTGCTAATATAGACTGGATGATAATGATATAAAAAATATATATATGTATCACTACTGCAGCCGGACAGGTATATATTATATAATGACGGACCTGCTGGACACTGTCAGCAGCACTGCAGACTCCTAAAGTAAGCTACTAGGAGTATCAAGAAGATAGAAGAAAAAAAACACCACAGGTAGGTGGTATACAATTATGGATGGACGAGCGACCCCCGACACAGAGGTAGCTACAGCCGTGGACTACCGTACTGCGTCTGCTGCTAATATAGACTGGATGACAATGATATAAAAAATATATATATATCACTACTGCAGCCGGACAGGTATATATTATATAATGACGGACCTGCTGGACACTGTCAGCAGCACTGCAGACTCCTAAAGTAAGCTACTAGTAGTATCAAGAAGATAGAAAGAAAAAAAAAACACCACAGGTAGGTGGTATACAATTATGGATGGACGAGCGACTGCCGACACAGAGGTAGCTACAGCCGTGGACTACCGTACTGCGTCTGCTGCTAATATAGACTGGATGATAATGATATAAAAAATATATATATATCACTACTGCAGCCGGACAGGTATATATTATATAATGACGGACCTGCTGGACACTGTCAGCACTGCAGACTCCTAAAGTAAGCTACTAGTATCAAGAAGATAGAAAAAAAAAACCACCACAGGTAGGTGGTATACAATTATGGATGGACGAGCGACTGCCGACACAGAGGTAGCTACAGCCGTGGACTACCGTACTGCGTCTGCTGCTAATATAGACTGGATGATAATGATATAAAAAATATATATATATATCACTACTGCAGCCGGACAGGTATATAATGACGGACCTGCTGGACACTGTCAGCAGCACTGCAGACTCCTAAAGTAAGCTACTAGTAGTATCAAGAAGATAGAAGAAAAAAAAAACACCACAGGTAGGTGGTATACAATTATGGATGGACGAGCGACTGCCGACACAGAGGTAGCTACAGCCGTGGACTACCGTACTGCGTCTGCTGCTAATATAGACTGGATGATAATGATATAAAAAAAATATATATATCACTACTGCAGCCGGACAGGTATATATTATATAATTAATGACGGACCTGCTGGACACTGTCAGCAGAATGCGTTTATAGAATAAAAACACCACATGACGAGTGTTTAACTTTTTCAGGCAGACAATCACAATATACTGGTGGTCAGACAGTGGTCACTGGTCAGTCACACTGGCAGTGGCACTCTGGCAGCAAAAGTGTGCACTGTTAAATAATATGTACTCCTGCTACTGCTCCCCAGACACCCCCACAATTAAGCTGTGTGAGCACTGAGCACTCAGCACAGTCAGATATACATAGATGATGCAGCACACTGAGGCTGAGCACAGATATGGTATACTGTTACTGTGTCACTGTGTATCGTTTTTTTTCAGGCAGAGAACGGATTATATTAAATAATAATATAATAAAAAAACTGCACTGGTGGTCACTGGTCAGTCACTAGTAAACTCTGCACTCTCTGAGTACTCCTAAGCTCCAGTAAATCAAGTGTCTCACTCTCTCTCTTCTAATGTAAATGGAGAGGACGCCAGCCACGTCCTCTCCCTATGAATCTCAATGCACGTGTGAAAATGGCGGCGACGCGCGGCTCCTTATATAGAATCCGAGTCTCGCGAGAATCCGACAGCGGGATGATGACGTTCGGGCGCGCTCGGGTTAGCCGAGCAAGGCGGGAAGATCTGAGTCTGCCTCGGATCCGTGTAAAAAGGCTGAAGTTCGGGGGGGTTCGGATTCCGAGGAACCGAACCCGCTCATCACTACTATCATGTGAATTTCGGCTCATTCAGTGTGCTACAATGTGAGTTTCGGCTCATTCAGTGTGCTACAATGTGAATTTTGGCTCATTCAGTGTGCTATAATGTGAATTTCGACTCATTCAGTGTGCTATGATGTGAATTTCGGCTCATTCAGTGTGCTATAATGTGAATTTCGGCTCATTCAGTGTGCTACAATGTGAATTTAGGCTCATTCAGTGTGCTACAATGTGAATTTCGGCTCATTCAGTGTGCTACAATGTGAATTTCGGCTCATTCAGTGTGCTATGATGTGAATTTCGGCTCATTCAGTGTGCTACAATGTAAATTTCGGCTCATTCAGTGTGCTATGATGTGAATTTCGGCTCATTCAGTGTGCTATGATGTGAATTTCGGCTCAGTAAGTGTGCTATGATGTGAATTTCGGCTCATTCAGTGTGCTATAATGTGAATTTCGGATCATACTGTGTGCTATAATGTGAATTTTAGCTCATTCTGTGTGCTATAATGTGAATTTCGGCTCATACAGTGTGCTACAATGTGAATTTCGGCTCATTCAGTGTGCTATAATGTGAATTTCGGCTCATTCTGTGTGCTGTAGAAACAGAATTTGTCGGCAGATAAGAACCACTTGGCCCATCTAGTCTGCCCCTTTTTTTTTTTTTTTACATTATTTTTATCTCTAACCTTATCTGATCCTTATTTCTTTGTAAGAATATCCTTATGTCTATCCCATGCATGTTTAAATTGCCCTACTGTCTTATCCTCTACCACCCCTGATGGAAGGAATGGCGATTCACCAGTCTGTATCACCAGTGCGCAGGGTTCTCTCCACTAACTGGCAACATTTTATTAGTAATGGCAACAATAGGAAATTTTAGAAGCGAACGGGAAGGGCATTACTAAGTGGGAGGGGCTATGATTAGGGGGAGGAGTCATCATTCTTAAACCGCCCCCCCTAAAAGTTAAGTCTAGATCCGCCACTGTGTGTGATGCAATGCAAATTGGTACTATTATGTGGCCATGCCCCTTCCCCACGAAGCCCAGTAGCGGATCTTGCCACGGGCAAGCAGGATTTTTGCCCGGGGCGCCACCTTCCGGAGGGCGCAGGGCGCCTTCCGGAGGGCGCCGCACCAAGGCAAGATCCGCTGCTGCTGTGTGCCCCCCGCTGCCCGCTGCCCCCTGCTGCCGCTGTGAAGGGAAACTAGATGCGTACGCGTCTAGTTTCCCTTCGTGGAGAGGACCTTTGCTGTGCGGTGCGCGATGACGTCATCGCGCACCGCACATCATTTCAGTCTGTACAGGGGGCGTAAATGACCACGCCCCCTGTACAAAGCCACGCCCCCTATTGCGGCGCGGGGCACACAGAGCGCCAGAACCGGCCCTGACGAAGCCATACCCTTGCGCGCACTATCTGTTCTTTACGCGTGGTAAGGGGGCACCAAAAAGTCTAGTTACAGCTCTGGTGCAAGTGTCCTGTATGCTACACAGCCCAGCATCATTGTCACCCCCTTCTAACACTTTAGTAGTGTCAACATCAAGAATCTGTTTTTATATTTGAATAATTAATAAGATTAATAAGAACATTCATTCCGATGGGACCCAGAAAAGGACAGGTAGGACCCCAATTTTTAAAAATGAGGGGTCCCTGGGACTCACTTTTTTGGGGGGCTCAGCGCGATCACTGGTATTATGGTGGAGGGCACTGTGTATACTGAAAGGTATTATGTGGGCTGCTGTGTATACTGAGTGGTATTTTTGGGAGTGTTTGTTTATACTAATTGGTATTATGGACTGTGCTGTGCATATTAAGGAGTATTATGGAGGCACTGTGTACACTGCAGCATTATATTGTGGCAAAGGCTATAATTAGGGGATGAGGCTATAAGAGGGCAAGCTACACCGACAGCGTATGTATTAGTTACACACCAGAGTAGTGATATGATCAGGAACATAAATATAATGTGGCCTGGGGCTTAGCAAACATAAAATGAAACAACTACAGGTTGAGTATCCCATATTCAAATATTCCGAAATACGGAATATTCCGAAATACAGATTTTTTTTAATGAGAGTGAGATAATGAAACCTTTGTTTTCTTATGGCTCAGTGTACACAACTTTGTTTAATACACAAAGTTATTAAAGATATTGTATTACATGACCTTCAGATTGTGTGTGTAAGGTGTATATGAAATAGAGATGTGCAGCGGGCATTTTTCGTGTTTTGGTTTTGGATTCGGGTCCGCGGTCGTGTTTTGGATTCGGACGCATTTTGGCAAAACCACCCTTTCGGATTTTTGTCAGATTCGGTTGGGTTTTAAAAAAAAAAAAAACCCTCAAAAACAGCTAAAATCATAGAATTTGGGGGTCATTTTGATCCTATAGTATTATTAACCCTAATAACCATAATTTCCACTCATTTCCAGTCTATTCTGAACACCTCACACCTCACAATATTATTTTTAGTCCTAAAATTTGCACCGAGGTCGCTCGATGACTAAGCTGAGCGACCCAAGTGGGCGGCACAAACACCTGGCCCATCTAGGAGTGGCACTGCAGTGTCAGACAGGATGGCATTTAAAAATAGTCCCCAAACAGCACATGATGCAAAGATAAATAAAAAAAGAGGTGCAAGATGAAATAGTCCTTTGGCCCCCCACCCACCCTTATGTTGTATAAACAGGACATGTACACTTTAACAAACCAATCATTTCAGCAACAGGGTCTGCCACACGACTGTGGCTAAAATTACTGTTTGGTTTAGGCCCCCACCAAAAAAGAAGCAATCAATCTCTCCTTGCACAAACTGGCTCTACAGAGGCAAGATGTCCACCTCATCATCATCCTCCGATTCCTCACCCCTTTCACTGTGTTCATCCTCCTCCTCACAGAGTATTAATTCGTCCCCACTGGAATCCGCCATCACAGGTCCCTGTGTACTTTCTGGAGGCAATTGCTGGTAAATGTCTCCACGGACGAATTTATAATTCATTTTCTCCACATTTTCAGGAAGTAACCTCGTACGCCGATCGCTGACAAGGTGACCGGCTGAACTAAACACTCTTTCGGAGTACACACTGGAGGGGGAGCAACTTAGGTAAAATAAAGCCAGTTTGTGCAATGGCCTCCAAATTGCCTCTTTTTCCTGCCAGTATACGTACGGACTGTCTGACGTGCCTACTTAGATGCTGTCACTCATATAATCCTCCACCATTCTTTCAATGGTGACAGAATCATATGCAGTGACAGTAGACATGTCAGTAATCGGTGGCAGGTCCTTCAGTCCGGACCAGATGTCAGTACTTGCTCCTGACTGCCCTGCATCACCGCCAGCGGGTGGTTTTGGAAATCTGATCCTTTTCCTGGCAGCTCCAGTGGCGGTAGAAAATGAAGGAGGAGCTGTTGGCGGGTCACGTTCCGCTTGACTTGACAATTGTCTCACCAGCAAGTATTTGAACATCTGCAGACTTGTGTCTGCCGGAAAGAGAGATATAACGTAAGTTTTAAACCTAGAATCGAGCACGGTGGCCAAAATGTAGTGCTCTGATTTCAACAGATTGACCACCCGTGAATCCTGGTTAAGCGAATGAAGGGCTCCATCCACAAGTCCCACATGCCTAGCGGAATCACTCTGTTTTAGCTCCTCCTTCAATCTCTCCAGCTGGTTCTGCAAAAGCCTGATGAGGGGAATGACCTGACTTAGGCTGGCAGTGTCTGAACTAACTTCACGTGTGGCAAGTTCAAAGGGTTGGAGAACCTTGCACAACGTTGAAATAATTCTCCACTGCGCTTGAGTCAGGTGCATTCCTCCTCCTTTGCCTATATCGTAGGCAGATGTATAGGCTTGAATGGCCTTTTGCTGATCCTCCATCCTCTGAAGCATATAGAGGGTTGAACTCCACCTCGTTACCACCTCTTGCTTCAGCTGTTGGCAGGGCATGTTCAGGAGTGTTTGCTGGTGCTCCAGTCTTCGGCATGCGGTGTCTGAATGCCGAAACTGGCCCACAATTTTTCGGGCCACCGACAGCATCTCCTGCTCGGCCCCTGTCCGTTTAAAAAAAATTCTGCACCACCAAATGAATTGTATGTGCAAAACATGGGACGTGCTGGAATTTGCCCACATGTAATGCATGCACAATATTGGTGGCATTGTCCGATATCACAAATCCCCAGGAGAGTCCAATTGGGGTAAGCCAATCTGCGATGATGTTCCTCAGTTTCCGTAAGAGGTTGTCAGCTGTGTGCCTCTTATGGAAAGCAGTGATACAAAGCGTAGCCTGCCTAGGAACGAGTTGGCGTTTGTGAGATGCTGCTACTGGTGCCGCCGCTGTTGTTGTTGCGGGAAGCAATACATCTACCCAGTGGGCTGTCACAGTGATGTAGTCCTTAGTCTGCCTTGCTCCACTTGTCCACATGTCCGTGGTTAAGTGGACAGTGGGTATAACTGCATTTTTTAGGACACTGAGGACACTTTTTCTGACGTCTGTGTACATTCTCACTATCGCCTGCCTAGAGAAGTGGAACCTAGATGGGATTTAGTACCGGGGACACACTACCTCAAGCAAAAGTCCCTGTGAACTAACGGTGGATACCGAATGCACGTCTAACACCAACATAGTTGTCAAGGCCTGAGTTATCCGCTTTGCAACAGGATGACTGCTGTGATATTTCATCTTCCTCGCAAAGGACTGTTGGACAGTCCATTGCTTAATGGAAGTAGTACAAGTGGTCTTCCGACTTCCCCTCTGGGATGACGATCGACTCCCAGCAGCAACAACAGCAGCGCCAGCAGCAACAGCAGCAGAAGGCGTTCCACTCAAGGATCCATTGGAGGAATCCCAGTTAGGAGAGGACTCGTCAGACTTGCCAGTGACATGGCCTGTAGGACTATTGGCGTTCCTGTCTAAGGAGGAAATTGACATTGAGGGAGTTGGTGGTGTGGTTTGCAGGAGCTTGGGTACAAGAGGAAGAAGGAATTTAGTTGTCAGTGGACTGCTTCCACTGTTACCCAAAGTTTTTGACCTTGTCAATTACTTCTGATGAATGCGCTCCAGGTGACGTATAAGGGATCATGTTCCTAGGTGGTTAACGTCCTTACCCCTACTTATTACAGATTGACAAATGCAACACATGGCTTGACACCTGTTGTCCGCATTTCTGTTTAAATAATTCCACACCGAAGAGGTGATTTTTATTTTTATTTTGACCAGGCATGTCAATGGCCATATTCATCCCATGGACAACAGGTGTCTCCCCGGGTGCCTGACTTAAACAAACCACCTCACCATCAGAATCCTCCTCGTCAATTTCCTACTCAGCGCCAGCAACAACCATATCCTCATCCTGGTGTACTTCAACGGTGACATCTTCAATTTCAATATCAGGAACTGGACTGTGGGTGCTCCTTCCAGCACTTGCAGGGGGCGTGCAAATGGTGGAAGGAGCCACCTCTTCCTGTCCCGTGTTGGGAAGGTCAGGCATCGCAACCGACACAATTGGACTCTCCTTGGGGATTTGTGATTTAGAAGAATGCACAGATCTTTGCTGTGCTTTTGCCAGCTTAACTCTTTTAATTTTTCTAGCGGGAGGATGAGTGCTTCCATAGTCATGTGAAGCTGAACCACTAGTGTGGAGGCAGATATAACATGTGCAGAAAGGGTTAGATTTGGGTGGGTTATTTTGTTTCTGTGCAGGGTAAATACTGGCTGCTTTATTTTTACACTGCAAATTAGATTGCAGATTGAACACACCACACCCAAATCTAACTCTCTCTGCACATGTTAAATCTGCCTCCCCTGCAGTGCACATGGGGGGTCATTCGGAGTTGTTCGCTCGTTATTTTTTTTCTCGCAACGGAGCGAATAGTCGCTAATGCGCATGCGCAATGTCCGCAGTGCGACTGCGCCAAGTAAATTTGCTATGCAGTTAGGAATTTTACTCACGGCATTACGAGGTTTTTTCTTCGTTCTGGTGATCGTAATGTGATTGACAGGAAGTGGGTGTTTCTGGGCGGAAACTGGACGTTTTATGGGAGTGTGTGAAAAAACGCAACCGTTTCTGGGAAAAACGCGGGAGTGGCTGGAGAAACGGAGGAGTGTCTGGGCGAACGCTGGGTGTGTTTGTGACGTCAAACCAGGAACGACAAGCACTGAACTGATCGCACTGGCAGAGTAAGTCTCGAGCTACTCAGAAACTGCACAGAGAAGTCTTTTCGCAATATTGCGAATCTTTCGTTCGCAATTTTGATAAGCTAAGATTCACTCCCAGTAGGCGGCGGCTTAGCGTGTGCAAAGCTGCTAAAATCTGCTAGCGAGCGAACAACTCGGAATGAGGGCCATGGTTTTGCCCAACTGCTAACAAAATTCCTGCTGCGATCAACTTAGAATTACCCCCAAAGTTAATAAAAAAATTGGCTAAAATGACCTTCAGTCTGTGTGTATAAGGTGTATATGAAACATAAGGGCATTATGTGCTTAGACTTGGGTCCCATCACCATGATATCTCATTATGGTATGCAATTTTTCCAAAATCCAATATCCAAAATACTTCTGGTCCCAAGCATTTTGGATAAGGGATACTCAACCCGTACTAGTAAAAGAAAGGACTGATTCAGAGGTGGCCGCAATGGCAAAGTTTGTGCAATTGAGCGTTTTGTTTGGACTGTGCATGCGCCAACTTAGATTACCACTGGCAGTGACAGTGAGCACTTAGATGCAGATGGGGCGCGTGTCTCAGACTGCAAATTCGTACCCACCTGTAAAGACCGCAGCATCTTAGTTCTGGCAGCCTTTCTGAGCGAGCATAGGGTTGCTCAGGAGTGCAATGTGCATCCGTTGCTGTGTTATGTAAGTAAGTGGAGGATAAGAGACACTGGGGGTAATTCTGAGTTGATCGCAGCAGGAACTTTGTTAGCCGTTGGGCAAAATCATGTGCACTGCAGAGGAGGCAGATAAAACATGTGCAGAGAGAGTTAGATTAGGGTGTGTTATAGTGTTTCTGTGCAGGGTAAATACTGGCTGCTTTAATTTTACACTGCAATTTAGATTGCAGATTGAACACACCACACCCAAATCTAACTCTCTCTGCACATGTTATATCTGCCCCCCCCCCCTGCAGTGCACATGGGCCCTCATTCCGAGTTGTTCGCTCGCTAGCTACTTTTAGCAGAAATGCAAACACAAAGCCGCCGCCCTCTGGGAGTGTATCTTAGCATAGCAGAATTGCTAACGAAAGATTAGCAATTCTGCTACTAAATAATTCCCTGCAGTTCTGAGTAGCTCCAGACCTACTCCAAGATTGCGATCACCTCAGTCCGTTTAGTTCCTGGTTTGACGTCACAAACACGCCCAGCGTCCGGCCAGCCACTCCCCCGTTTCTCCAGCCACTCCTGCGTTTTTACCTGGCACGCCTGTGTTTTTTAGCACACTCCCTGAAAACGCCCAGTTTCCACCCATAAACACCCACTTCCTGTCAATCACACTACGATCAGCAGAGCAATTGAAAAGCTTTGTTCGCCCGTGAGTAAAATAGCATAGTTTTGTGTACAAATACTTAGCGCGTGCGCCCTGCTGTGCATACGCATGCGCAGAACTGCCGGATTTTAGCCTATTAGCAATTCTGCTAAAAATAGCAGCGAGCAAAAAACTCGGAATGAGGGCCCATGATTTTGCTCAACTGCTAACAAAGTTCCTGCTGCGATCAACTCGGAATGACCACAAAAAGAAATAGTGGGCGCAGACAGTGTAGTATGGTAAAAGGACAATGGGTTACTTAAGATAAATCACACGTACATCAGAAAAGTTAAAAACTGGCATATTGGGGGTATACATGTCTACAGGTAGAAAGTGCAGCTGCTCCCATTTTCAAACCAGAACCAGCTTCCAATACCCTTTGGAGTCTTGGAGCACTTTATACTAACAGGCTTGTGTGCCCCTGATATGCCAGTTTTTAGCTTTTCTAGTATATGGGTGGTGAAGGCTAAAATGGTGTGATCAACGGTGGCATATAAAGACACATAAACCATGACTGCAGCGTCTGTAGACTCTGACAGCAGGCGTCTCAGTCCTTGCACACTTGGACACACAGATGTACACTAGGAAAGGGCTGTGTAGCAGCATGAGCATAATGTCGCAGACACAAGGAAGTTACGGCTGCCTCCGACCCAGAATCAGGCCCTATGAGAAGGTAGTACCATGTCCCCTCAACAGACCTGCCCCCATTAGGGCTGCTTCCAGAAATTTCCCGGGCTGGTTTTCCATCCCAATCCGCCCCTGCTTTTGTGTGATCAAATAAATCTCTGTATACATATGCCGGTAATCCGCAACATTGATATTACTCATCACCATAGTCCGGTTAATATTCTAAGCATGTGAAGAAATCTTATGCAAATCTCATATGCAAAGCCTAGCTGCAAAGGGTAATGTAAACTATACTTTACATTCCTCTAGCCAGGAGGCGGAAAACAATGCTGCCTACTTTTGCTAACAGCTGGAATAGATATTAAGCTTATTCTTAAATATTCAAGTCATGAAACAACATATCAGTAATAACAAAAAGAAGCAGATATTCTTAATTCCTGCCATCAGGAGCAGATAATTGCTTGAGTGCACTAATATAGCAAATCCCTACTTTTGTATCCTGTAGCTTTATTTAAGAGGGTTTGATGAATTTGAATTTTAATCAGACGTTTTCTACAGATGCTAATGTAAACACAGTGAAAATAAGTTCAGCTATGTACACTCTGAATCTTATACAAGTAAGCACACACAGGGCCCGATTCAGACCCGATCGCTTTTGTGCAAAATCGCACAGCGGGCGATTATGGAACGACTGTGCATGCTTATGCAATGCAGTGCGCAGACATGACGCCAAACAGCGACACAATGGTGCAAATATTTCAAACGCTAAGCGTATGCAAGGTGATTGACAGGAAGCAAGCATTTGTGGTTGGTAACTGGCAGTTTTCTGGGAGTGTCAGGAAAAACACAGGTGTTCCCAAGCGTTTTCTGGGAGGGTGTGTGATGTCAGCTCCGAACCCGGACAACCTGATTCTGTCGCACTGTAGGAGTAAGTCTTGGGCTGAGCACAGACTGCACAGACTGGAAAAATCATATGATGATGAGTTGCGAATGGATTTGCAGCTGTCTGCTGTCTGGCTAAGTTTTCACACGGCGTATGCAAGCATTCGCACACTTGCCCGGGTCGGTTTTTCACTCTCAATGGGCAGCGGCTATCTGATCGCAGACCTCTGCAAACATGCAGAGGAGCGATTGGGTCTGAATTAGGCCCACAAACATACACAACAACATACATTTTACTACGCATTTATTTTCACATTTATTTTGAATGCAGCAGGTACAATAATTGTTCCTTTACAACATTATTCTAATACTGCTTCGCCCTGTCAGTTGCTACACTGGTTGCCTGTATTATAGTAAATCAAACATAAAATAAATCTTCTGACATAAAAGGCCATAAAAATGTGCACCAACATACATTATCTCACAATAACTCTGCATATCTAGTATCACTAATTACCTGTTCCGGTTTCAGTTTCAGTTTTTTGGGGGCTGCACTTACTCTGTGGAATTCCCACCCTCATAAAAAAAAGACTTTCCTCTTATTGATATAGGGCCTAATTCAGACTCGATCACTGCAACGCCAGCGATCGCAGTCTGAAGCCCTTTGTGGAGTTTGCACTGTGTGTGCACACCCTGTGAGGCTCAGTGAGATGCAAAAGCATCTCAGGGCTGCGATTGCCTTTGCCTGATTGACAGACATAGGTGGTGGCGGGGCAGGAGGGGGCATGCCAACAGCGTTAGAATGCCATTGGTGGGGCACGGTCCGGACAACGCAGGCGTATCTGGACCATTGCTGGGGGGCCTGCAGCGGCTGCGTGACATCACATGCTGCCGCTGCGACCCAGAATGCGGCATGCAGGAAGGTACTTGGCAGGTGCAAAAGCATTGCCACTATGCGATGCTTTTGCACCTGTGCGGGAGTGGGGGAGTAGGGCCTGACATGCGAGGCGGACTAGCCCTGTGCTGGGCATCCCCCTGCATGTCAGAGAAACTGATCATGGATGTGCTAAATTAAGCACATCTAAAATCAGTTCTGAATCTCCTCCATAGCCTGTAAGGATGGTGTCATGTTTAAACGCAGAAAGGAGGATCACAAATTATAGTGTAGTGATTACCTGTAGAAATAATCACAAATAATGATTTCAAGTGACTGTATAAATATAATTTTGTATTCTTTCAGCTTAGATATGACAAAATGGCTGACAGGCGATGTCCTGCATTTGACCTCCATGCATCTAGGCTGTGTGTGAGAGAGAGTAGATTCTGTCCTACTGAAATCAACCCTTATCTACAGACCATAAAGTTAGGGATGAGAGCAATGCTCTATGGGGGTAATTCCAAGTTGATCGCAGCAGGAAATTTTTTAGCAGTTGGCCAAAACCATGTGCACTGCAGGGGAGGCAGATTTAACATGTGCAGAGAGAGTTAGATTTGGGTGTGGTGTGTTCAATCTGCAATCTAAATTGCAGTGTAAAAATAAAGCAGCCAGTATTTACCCTGCACAGAAACAAAATAATCCACCCAAACCTAACTCTCTCTGCAAATGTTATATCTGCCTCCCCTGCAGTGCACATGGTTTTGCCCAACTGCTAAAAAATTTCCTGCTGCGATCAACTTGGAATTACCCCCTATGTGAAATGACCAGACCAGAGGTTATAAACCTTGATAAGAGGGAGATGGCCGGATCAATCACCTGATGGAAAGTAAAGGAAGTCCACATGTTTAGATGACTAAGCCACTAAACTTCCTGGCTAGTCATAAAACTATCCAGGGGTGACAAGGTACAGATCCTCATAGACCTCACTCTCTTTGAAGGAGATTTCAATGCCTTTGGGCTACACCGCCTCCCCTTCTCCTGTGTTTTTTTTCTATCACCAACAGTATGTAAAAATGGTATATGTTTAGTGTCCAGCAGGGAAGTGGTTAAAAATCCCAAGGCTGGGGGCCTGCTGCAGCTGAGGGTTATATATGTCCCTCTCATTGGGACAGAGAGGGCATTTCTTGGGGACTCAACTACTGTATATGTTGGAAATGACCAGGGCTATTCTGTGAAACTGTCCCACAACAGAACCACCTACTGAAAATTCATTTGAGTGAGTTAGGTTTTCTGTATTTTTATTTCTTTCTATTTGGTTTTGAGATTACGGTACTCTGTGCTTGGTTTTTAAAATATTCTTAATAATCTTTGTAACATCTTTTTGTTACTAAAGCTCTAAAGTATTCTTGATGTTAAACATCTAATTTTTTGTTCTGATTCTGTGATTCTTTGGAACAAAAGCCTCGTGTGGCCCATGTCTACCTACTGTTCTAAATATTGCAGTGTGTGTGACAGGTAGAAGCGAAGACTACCTTGCGTTTAGACACTAATTTCCTCTTGCTGGTGGCAGCTAAGGTGTTTGATTAATTCTGTGTGTCAAAAGTGACCCCCACGTCACATGTGGCAATTCTCAAATTGGCGTATTTGTAGAATTGGCCAGCAGCGTAGTGACAAAGTAGTGGAAGCTGTGGGATGATAATTGTTTGTTTTACATAAGAACTTAAGTGAATGTGGTAATAATTCTGTGAGAGGAACATCCACTTCACCAGGATCAGAACTCAGAGCTTTACTATAAATTTAAAATCCACACAGTGAGTGGCAATCTCTGTTCCCCTCCCCATCTCTTGTTTTTCTTTTCTATTATTTTATTTTGGCAAAAATTAGATCAAAGATGACTTTGTCTAAGCAATGTTAAACACGCATACAAATGTCTTTTGTGTCCTCATATTGGGGGTAATTCCAAGTTGATCGCAGCAGGAATTTTGTTAGCAGTTGGGCAAAACAATGTGCACTGCAGGGGAGGCAGATATAACATGTGCAGAAAGAGTTAGATTTGGGTGGGTTATTTTGTTTCTGTGCAGGGTAAATACTGGCTGCTTTATGTTTACACTGCAAATTAGATTGCAGATTGAACACACCACACCCAAATCTAACTCTCTCTGCACATGTTAAATCTGCCTCCCCTGCAGTGCACATGGTTTTGCCCAACTGCTAACAAAATTCCTGCTGCGATCAACTTGGAATTACCCCCCACTGGGCAGTCCGATCACTCTGGTTAATTCCCAGATATTTGTCGGTATTAGGGAGGGATCGACCAACTACTAAGGAAGTTGAGATCTGGCCAGAGGGAGCTTTATTAAGTCAGCAGGGTTGTTTTGAGTGTAGCGACTGGGATCAGTTTATCGAGGAGGCCACTGGGGATTTAGGTGTTGATAACGATCGTCTGGCCTCAGTGGTGTCATTGTATATTAATTGTTGCATAGAAAGTGTTACTAAGAGGAAGGTAGTTCGTATTTTCTCAAACGATAAACCTTGAATGAACAATGAGGTTCGTTCCCTATTGAAAGCTAGGGATAGGGCGTTTAGAGTAAAAGATAATGTACCTTATACGATTGCATGTTCCAACTTAAAAAAAGGTATTCGTCTTGCTAAGGAAGCTTATTCGAATAAGATTGAAAATCATTTTAAGGAATCAGGTGATGCAAAAACAATGTGGAGAGGAATTAAATGCATCTCTGATTATAAAAGTTCTACTTCTGCCAGGTCAGGCTGTCCTTCGGCTGATGAGCTAAACCATTTTTATGCACCCTTTGCAGAGGTTGAGCCTTTTATTGGTAATTCCTCTAGACTCCACTCAGATAGTTTTTTGACCCTGACCAAAGCTGAGGTTAGGGATTGTTTCAGCAGAACGAACATAAGGAAGACTCCTGGCCCGCATTGTATTCCAGGCAGAATATTATGGGTGTGTGCTGAGCAGTTGGCAGGCATTTTTACAAAGATTTTTTACTTTTCTTTGAGTCAATGTACTGTCCCATTATGTTATAAAACTTCAACAATTCTTCAAATTCCTAAGACTGCGTTGGTCATTGGTCTGAACGACTATAGGCCGATTGCTCTCACTTCATTGATTATGAAATGTTTTGAGAGAATTGTTCTGGTTCATCTAAAAAGTGTCATACCATTGGGATTTGACCCTAATCAGTTTGCCTATCGGTCGAACAGATCAACTGAAGACGCAGCTCTTATGGTGCTTCACAGGGTACTTTGTCATCTTGAAAATAGAGACTCCTATGCTACATTATTTGTTGATTATAGCTCCGCCTTTAACACAGTAGTGCCAGCGGTGCTAGTAAAAAAGCTTTTAGAGATCGGATATGATATGGCCATATGCAATTGGCTGTTGGATTTCCTGACAGATCGCACACAGACAGTCAGACTGGGCTCTGACTTGTCTTCGGAACTGGTATTAAATGTAGGAGTTCTGCAGGGTTATGTTCTAAGCCCCTTCTTATATTCTTTGTATACCTCCGACTGTGAGTCTAATTAGGAAACAATCTCTGTGATAAAGTTTGCGGATGATACCACTCTGGTGGGTTTGATAACTGGCGGAGATGAGAGTAGTTGTAGAGAGGAAGTGAGAAGACTCGCTGAGTGGGGGGTAAAAAATAACCTGTTTTTAAACGGTAAGAAAACTAAGGAGGTTGTGATAGATTTTAGGAAATCTAAAAAAACTAGCATCTGCCCATTGATACTGAACGGTAAGGAGGTGGATAGGGTTACCGATTTTGGGGGATTAAATTTACAGAGGATTTATCATGGTCCTTGCATATCACGTCAGTGGTTGGGAAGGCTCAGCAGCGTCTTTTTTTCTTACGGAAGCTCCGAGTAGCAGGTCTGCAGCAATCAACTCTTGTTAATTTCTACCGCTGCGTGATTGAGAGCTTGCTGACCTACGCAATCACGGTGTGGTATGACAATGCCGAGTGTTCTGATCTTGTTGCCCTAGAAAGAGTGATCAAATATGCAGAGAATATCATTGGCCAATCTTTGCCTAGGTTGGCGGATGTACTCACTGCAAGGAGCCTGTCGAAGGCAATTAAGATGCTTGAAGATGGGGGTCCTGTAATATGTTTTTTTTCTCTTTTGCCATCGGGGAGATGTTATAGGTATTTAAGATGTCGTACCAATAGGTTACGGAATAGTTTCTTCCCTTCTGTGATTGTTAGCTTGAATTCTCAACTTTGCTAAATTTTATGTGATGTATTTTGGCCCTCATTCCGAGTCGTTCGCTCGGTATTTTTCATCGCATCGCAGTGAAATTCCGCTTAGTGCGCATGCGCAATATTCGCACTGCGACTGCGCCAAGTATCTTTGCTATGAAGATAGTATTTTTACTCACGGCTTTTTCATCGCTCCGGCGATCGTAATGTGATTGACAGGAAATGGGTGTTACTGGGCGGAAACAGGCCGTTTTATGGGAGTGTGGCTGAAAACGCTACCGTTTCCGGAAAAAACGCAGGAGTGGCCGGAGAAACGGGGGAGTGGTTGGGCGAACGCTGGGTGTGTTTGTGACGTCAAACCAGGAACGACAAGCACTGAACTGATCGCACAGGCAGAGTAAGTCTGGAGCTACTCTAAAACTGCTAAGTAGTTTGTGAGCGCAATATTGCGAATACATCGGTCGCAATTTTAAGATGCTAAGATACACTCCCAGTAGGCGGCGGCTTAGCGTGTGTAACTCTGCTAAATTCGCCTTGCGACCGATCAACTCGGAATGAGGGCCTTTATCTGGTATATAAGATATGAGAACTGCATGTAA
Organism: Pseudophryne corroboree; assembly: GCF_028390025.1. NCBI lineage: Eukaryota > Metazoa > Chordata > Amphibia > Anura > Myobatrachidae > Pseudophryne > Pseudophryne corroboree. The sequence goes on from NC_086451.1 coordinate 297,190,145, forward strand.
TTTCGCTATACATGTATATGCTATAGTGACAATAAATTATTCGTATCTTATCTTAAAAGAAATAAGACCAACCAACCCCTCCCATTCCAGGCCAAGGTTACATATAGTACAGGATACTACATACTGTTCTATTGTTCATATATCTGCAGCTTGGCTATCATCGTGTAGTAAAAATTCCAGGACGTATGCAAATTGTACAATTTCTCAGTGGCTTACAGAACATCAATGAAGAAGAAAAAGGATTCCAGAGTATCCCCAGAATAAGTCAGAAATGACACATGATAAATGTTGAGAACATGGACAATAATGATTGGACTTAAATTGTTATTTTACTGGTGTGTGGTTTTTATCTAGGACAAGCTAAAGTACTACATGGTAATCAATAAACTCCTACTGGGATTTTATACCGATAATTATCATTGTATTGGGGCGATTCAAATGTTTTGCGTGTCCCCTGCTGGGTGAACACACAAATAGTCACCCGACGGAGCAATTCATTTGTTTCTTCGTCCTGTCACCCATTAGTATTGACATGCCTAAAAGCATCAGGTTTAGCTGTTTTAGGTGCCCAAACCACGGATTTTGCACACAATTCTTCTCGCACCTCAGTAGGCTGAGAGAAGAAATGTCTCCCCAGGGACTAACAGGCATCTAATTGGAGCAACAATAGACTTGCTCCGTTTTGCGCTCCATAGTGGAAGCCAGTAGCCACGGGGGAAACAAGTGAAACTGTTGATTGCAGTAATCTTTGTGGTAAACCTGTATGCTGTATTATATGATCAATAGGTAGTAGCATTTTTGTTTTAAATTGCAATAATTATGGGAACTATTTACTAAGCCTTGAATGGGGATAAAGTGGACAGAGATAAAGTACCAACAAATCAGCTCCTAACTGACATTTTTTCAAACACAGCCTGTAACATGACCGTTAGGAGCTGATTGGCTAGTCTTTATCTCGGTCCACTTTATCTCCATCCAAGGCTTAGTAAATAGACCCATATATGATTACAGGCATATTGTATTACCTACAATTGGAGTGCAAGTATTTGAAATAATTGTTGCATTATCTATTGCTAAAGACTATTGGTATTAGAATTGCCTGCAATTGCCTGCAACTAATTATATGCAATCAAACCCCCTATACAGTATATGTAACAAGTCATATACCAATTAAGTCTATCATCCTTACTATTGTCCTAATGTTACAACAATATCCCTATGTTGAAACCACACTACTTGGAGAAACGCGTGAGTCCAATTGAATTTTTGTGAGCAATCCATTGAATAACAATAGTACATTTCATTTTAGTAACTTTTAATTACACCATACCTTAATAATAATTATTCAAACAAACCTTAGGAACAACATATCTATTTGCAGTAAATTAATTTAGCCAGCACTTGTTTACCTCATGTACAGATCCTCTTAAGTAAGCTGCAGCTATAGGTTGTAAAAAACAAAATGTAAAAAATGAGTAAAAGCAGATTGTATTCCCAATAGTCACACAGATGCAGCGATGGGAAGACATTCAGAAGCATATTATCTTCCTTAATGTGACTTTTAATAAGTAGAGATGTGTGCACTCCCCCCCCCCCCCATCATATTCCCATATTTTGGTTTTGGTTCTAAGTAATAAGCGTGTTTTGGTTTTGGCAAAACCACGCTCAAGGGGATTGCTTCTGATTTTTATTTTAGTTCGGTTTAAAATTGATAAAGTATGGATAATCATTGATAAAAATGGGTAAAAAAACATATAAAACTATGTATATTTTTGCAATACAAAACCCGTAACTCGGATTTGAAATCTGAATTCCGAAATTTAGGAATATTCATAACGGGATCAAATTGAATCTCCTAGAAGGATCTGGTTCGGTTCGTACCCATAAAATTCGGGTGGATCCGGATTTCTGGAGACCCGAACAGCACATCTTTATTAATAAGTATGCAATGCAGTGGTTGCAAGTTCCATTGTACTTTATCAGCAACTTTGTACATATTTAAAACTAATTCCTGTCCTGTGCAGTTAAGTGGCATTTCACTGCATCTGCTGTGAGAATAAGATGCAAATTATTATATTATTTTTTTAAAGTTGCTATGCCACACTGGCGCTGCTCACTTGCTCAACTCGTCTTGCGCCGCATGGAGTATTGAGGCTAGGTGTATGAGGACGCATCTGTTCTGTAACAGTGGCAAAACTAACCAGTGCTGGGCCCATGTGCTTTGAATGCTCTTTGCCCTCTCATTTTCAAAGGACAAGATTACTAATCCATGAAGCCTTTCTTATCCTATTGTGCTGCATCGGTAATTCTTAATTATTTTACATTTCAAGAAAGGAAAGATAAGCAATTGCTACTGTTTTTGGGATGGATGGATAGAAATAAAATAATCTCTGTACATACTTCGGAAAATCTTGAAGCTATAACACTATTATCAACAATGAGTAGCTTTGCCAATTCTTTCATTGTAGTTCATTTTGAAATTCTGAATTTAAACAAGCTCTAAATACAAACAATTGTCTCCAAAAAAAAAAAAAAATAGGATTTTAATACCTAATGGTAAATCCTTTTCTCTTAGTCCGTAGAGGATGCTGGGGTCACTTCAAGAACCATGGGGTATAGACGGGATCCGCAGGAGACATGGGCACTTTAAGACTTTCAAAGCGGTGTGAACTGGGACAACATTTCTGAAGTTTCTTGTCGAGGCGAGACGCCATCTTGTTTATTTTCGGAATTCTCCAAAGACTTGTCACTTCTGTGAAAACCGCTTACTGAAGACTCAACCCTCCTGAACGGAGAACGTGTCCACCGAGGAAGTCTACTTCCCCATTGCCCACTCTTGGAACGAACATCGCTGATAGAGAGCGTAAATGTTTTTGTCGCCCAGCGAAAACTCTTTCTGGCTTCTGCCATTTCTTCTCCGGTTTTTGTCTGTAGAAAACCGTTATACACGGCCCTTAACTCTAGACCATTAGTGAGGCGACAAGTTCCTAACATGACACTTGTCCCTGGTGAGAATTGTGCCGCTACCCCAGGAGCGAGATACAGGTCTTGAAACCATGATTATCCCAGGTAGGAACCGGACCACTTATCCAACAGGTCCCGCTAAACACTCAGACCTGTCACCTACCCACTGAATGGCCTCATAGGCCGCAACCATCTTTTTCAGCAACTGAAAGTATTGACAGATTGACACCGTTGCAGGTCCGCCAGACTCTGAATTCTCAGAGCTTCCCTTTTCTTTTCCTTTTTTTTTTAGAAGCAAATAAACACTATTCAGTACTGCATCTAATAATATTGCCCAAGCCGATCACCGCATCGTTGAGACTAACAGGGATTCCTGCAACTCCTGTTGTTGAGGAACCGTCAAGGAGAAACAACGTTTTGCCCCATTTGGCTACTTGACCTCTCCGTAATTCGGAGAATGATCCAGTACAGAATAATTATGACTCCTTACTATCGAAGGAAACCCATCATACCGCCAGCACCCTGGTGAAACGGTAACAACAATCCTGAATCGCAAACCTCAGGTAAGCCTAATGCGGAAGATACCGTACCTAGACCACCTTACTCCACTTTCAGAGTGGAGAAGCTTTCCATGAGAGATTCCCTCATGGAGTGTAAGTAGGAATATTGGGATTTGCCTGACTGAGCCTTCCGGCCACGGGAGCACGAAAAAACTTGAATAACAGCTTCCTCTCTTTGTTTTTGTTTTTTTGTATGACCGGAACAGCCGGACAATGACCTGATCCTGACACAACTCTAGTATTGCATCATATACCACCTCCCTGTCCTGAGGAGGATCGGTAAGGTTGATTTGAAAAACAAAATCGGTGAAGGGAACGTCTGGAACTCCCGTATGTCCCGCTAGGGACCCTATCCTTAACTCCCTCGTCCATTTCCTTTCCAGGACTGACTGAAGAGTTTTTTAGACGTGAACCCACCGGTATGGGTCACCGCAAGGTAGAGCCAACGACCCGCGATGGACGTGGCAGAAAACAATGGATGATTTCTGCTCCTGTGAACCTGAAAAGGTAGCTGACTTCTTACCCTTTACCTGCAAAGAAAGGGGAATCCTTACCTATTCAGTCGAAATGACTGCATTCTTCAACAATGCGTCACCAACCATTGTGAGGGAACATAGGGCAGGAAGATAGACTTACCCGTGGCGCCTGCCAAGAGCATACTAACAAGGTCATCACCAAACCAGGCTTCCCCTTCATGGGAAAGAGACTCCACTCTTTTCAGAGTCAGCATTCGGATCCCTTTGGTGAATCCACAATGCCCTCCTAGCCGAGACCGCCAGGGAAGTGGCCCGCACACCCAAAAGTTCCAACCCTTGTAGTCGCACGGCAGTATGTTGGAATGTTCCAGATATGACCCAACATAAGGAGTAACAATACTCTCCCCAGGGTAATTATATCGGATGACAAAGTAACCGACCATTACTGAATACAATCACTCCCCCCTGCGTATGCAATGCAAGTAACACTTAGCTTCCTGTAAACGATCCTTTGTGACAGGGCCCCGTGCAGAATAGGGGTTGACTCTCACTTTATTCTATCCACGGCGGGAAAAGAATAAACACTCTGACTCCTCTTGATGATTTGAAACAATCTTGTCACAGCTGACCTAACGTTATTCAACAGAGCGACCAGCACATGAGAAGGAAAAGTTTACTTCAGCATTCACTATAAAAATTTTTGTATAAATATACACCTTTAAAACCACATATACACATATGTCTATATATATACATATCTCATATATATATATATTTTTGTCAGGAACAGCAGGGTCCCTAGTGACATTATACATTCTTAATGTGTATGAAGCATGTACTGAATGCCGATGTTGTGGATCTAATCAGGAAACATTATGGTCGACATAAGACATAGTATTCGTGTCGACAACAGGGAGTAGTAACTGGGCAAAATTACATGTTTTGCGACCCCGAGGGGTCGGAGGGAAATATATCCATATTACTAATATTACTCCCCCACAATATTACTACGTCTGTGCTCGAGCCACAAATCAAAGCAACCGTACCATACATATACATATATATACATATACAGGTATAGCTTTTTAAAATGCATCACATTTTCATGTTAATTCATATCCAGTCAGATTAGTTGGTGCCGACAGGGTCACCCACATATGTCTGTGTCTCCCATATAGATTTTTCTTTTGGAAAAGCATACAACTACCGACATGCCGACACTCAATTTTATTAATCAAGTACCAGTAGGAGTCGTCAGTACCGACCGAGGGATTCTTCTAGCTGTTTGTGGCAGCACCCCGACATGCCGACACAGGTGTATTAAATACTGACTATACGGGGTAGATCCCAGTATCTGACAGGGAAAACACAGAAACCATTTACCATCTTATTTACCACACGCTCTTTATATATATATATATATATATATATATATATATAGTGATGTGCACCGGACATTTTTCGGGTTTTGTGTTTTGGTTCTGGATTCGGTCCCGTGGCCGTGTTTTGGATTCGGACGCGTTTTGGCAAAACCTCACCGAAATTTTTTTGACGGATTCGGGTGTGTTTTGGATTCAGGTGTTTTTTACAAAAAACCCTAAAAAACAGCTTAAATCATAGAATTTGGGGGTCATTTTTGATCCCATAGTTTTATTAACCTCAATAACCATAATTTACACTCATTTCCAGTCTATTCTGAACACCTCACACCTCACAATATTATTTTTAGTACTAAAATTTGCACCGAGGTCGCTGGATGGCTAAGCTAAGCGACACAAGTGGCCGACACAAACACCTGGCCCATCTAGGAGTGGCACTGCAGTGTCAGGCAGGATGGCACTTCAAAAAAATTGTCCCCAAACAGCACATGATGCAAAGAAAAATGAAAGAAAAAAGAGGTGCAAGATGGAATTGTCCTTGGGCCCTCCCACCCACCCTTATGTTGTATAAACAGGACATGCACACTTTAACAAACCCATCATTTCAGCGACAGGGTCTGCCACACGACTGTGACTGAAATGACTGGTTGGTTTGGGCCCCCACCAAAAAAAGAAGCAATCAATCTCTCCTTGCACAAACTGGCTCTACAGAGGCAAGATATCCACCTCATCATCATCCTCCGATTCCTCACCCCTTTCACTGTGTACATACCCCTCCTCACAGATTATTAATTCGTCCCCACTGGAATCCACCATCTCAGGTCCCTGTGTACATTGTGGAGGCAATTGCTGCTGGTGAATGTCTCCACGGAGGAATTGATTATAATTCATTTTGATGAACATCATCTTCTCCACATTTTCTGGAAGTAACCTCGTACGCCGATTGCTGACAAGGTGAGCGGCTGCACTAAACACTCTTTCGGAGTACACACTGGAGGGAGGGCAACTTAGGTAGAATAAAGCCAGTTTGTGCAAGGGCCTCCAAATTGCCTCTTTTTCCTGCCAGTATACGTACGGACTGTCTGACGTGCCTACTTGGATGCGGTCACTCATATAATCCTCCACCATTCTTTCAATGGTGAGAGAATCATATGAAGTGACAGTAGACGACATGTCAGTAATCGTTGGCAGGTCCTTCAGTCAGGACCAGATGTCAGCACTCGCTCCAGACTGCCCTGCATCACCGCCAGCGGGTGGGCTCAGAATTCTTAGCCTTTTTCTCGCACCCCCAGTTGCGGGAGAATGTGAAGGAGGAGATGTTGACGGGTCGCGTTCCGCTTGACTTGACAATTTTCTCACCAGCAGGTCTTTGAACCTCTGCAGACTTGTGCCTGCCGGAAAGAGAGATACAACGTAGGTTTTAAATCTAGGATCGAGTACGGTGGCCAAAATGTAGTGCTCTGATTTCAACAGATTGACCACCCGTGAATCCTGGTTAAGCGAATTAAGGGCTCCATCCACAAGTCCCACATGCCTAGCTGAATCGCTCTGTTTTAGCTCCTCCTTCAATGTCTCCAGCTTCTTCTGCAAAAGCCTGATGAGGGGAATGACCTGACTCAGGCTGGCAGTGTCTGAACTGACTTCACGTGTGGCAAGTTCAAAGGGTTGCAGAACCTTGCACAACGTTGAAATCATTCTCCACTGCACTTGAGTCAGGTGCATTCCCCCTCCTTTGCCTATATCGTGGGCAGATGTATAGGCTTAAATGGCCTTTTGCTGCTCCTCCATCCTCTGAAGCATATAGAGGGTTGAATTCCACCTCGTTACCACCTCTTGCTTCAGATGATGGCAGGGCAGGTTCAGGAATGTTTGGTGGTGCTCCAGTCTTCTGTACGCGGTGGCTGAATGCCGAAAGTGGCCCGCAATTCTTCGGGCCACCGACAGCATCTCTTGCACGCCCCTGTCGTTTTTTAAATAATTCTGCACCACCAAATTCAATGTATGTGCAAAACATGGGACGTGCTGGAATTTGCCCAGATGTAATGCACGCACAATATTGCTGGCGTTGTCCGATGTCACAAATCCCCAGGAGAGTCCAATTGGGGTAAGCCATTCTGCGATGATGTTCCTCAGTTTCCGTAAGAGGTTGTCAGCTGTGTGCCTCTTCTGGAAAGCGGTGATACAAAGCGTAGCCTGCCTAGGAACGAGTTGCTGTTTGCGAGATGCTGCTACTGGTGCCGCCGCTGCTGTTCTTGCTGCGGGAGGCAATACATCTACCCAGTGGGCTGTCACAGTCATATAGTCCTGAGTCTGCCCTGCTCCACTTGTCCACATGTCCGTGGTTAAGTGGACATTGGGTACAACTGCATTTTTTAGGACACTGGTGAGTCTTTTTCTGAGGTCTGTGTACATTTTCGGTATCGCCTGCCTAGAGAAATGGAACCTAGATGATATTTGGTACCGGGGACACAGTACCTCAATCAAGTCTCTAGTTGGCTCTGAATTAACGGTGGATACCGGAACCACGTTTCTCACTGCCCAGGCCTGAGTTATCTGCTTTGCAGCAGGATGACTGCTGTGATATTTCATCTTCCTCGCAAAGGACTGTTGGACAGTCAATTGCTTACTGGAAGTAGTACAAGTGGTCTTCCGACTTCCCGTCTGGGATGACGATCGACTCCCAGCAGCTACAACAGCAGCGCCAGCAGCAGTAGGCGTTACACTCAAGGATGCATCGGAGGAATCCCAGGCAGGAGAGGACTCGTCAGACTTGCCAGTGACATGGCCTGCAGGACTATTGGCTTTCCTGGGTAAGGAGGAAATTGACACTGAGGGAGTTGGTGGTGTGGTTTGTAGGAGCTTGGTTACAAGAAGAAGGGATTTAGTGGTCAGTGGACTGCTTCCGCTGTCACCCAAAGTTTTTGAACTTGTCACTGACATGATGAATGCGCTGCAGGTGACGTATAAGGGAGGATGTTCCGAGGTGGTTAACGTCCTTACCCCTACTTATTACAGCTTGACAAAGGCAACACACGGCTTGACACCTGTTGTCCGCATTTGTGTTGAAATAATTCCACACCGAAGAGCTGATTTTTTTTGTATTTTGACCAGGCATGTTAATGGCCATATTCGTCCCACGGACAACAGGTGTCTCTCCGGGTGCCTGACTTAAACAAACCACCTCACCATCAGAATCCCCCTTGTCAATTTCCTCCCCAGCGCCAGCAACACCCATATCCTCATCCTGGTGTACTTCAACAGTGACATCTTCAATTTGACTATCAGGAACTGGACTGCGGGTGCTCCTTCCAGTACTTGCAGGGGGCGTGCAAATGGTGGAAGGTGCAAGCTCTTCCCGTCCAGTGTTGGGAAGGTCAGGCATCGCAACCGACACAATTGGACTCTCCTTGGGGATTTGTGATTTAGAAGAACGCACAGTTCTTTGCTGTGCTTTTGCCAGCTTAAGTCTTTTAATTTTTCTAGCGAGAGGATGAGTGCTTCAATCCTCATGTGAAGCTGAACCACTAGCCATGAACATAGGCCAGGGCCTCAGCCGTTCCTTGCCACTCCGTGTCGTAAATGGCATATTGGCAAGTTTACGCTTCTCCTTAGACGCTTTTAATTTTGATTTTTGGGTCATTTTACTGAACTTTTGTTTTTTGGATTTTACATGCTCTCTACTATGACATTGGGCATCTGCCTTGGCAGACGACGTTGATGGCATTTCATCGTCTCGGCCATGACTAGTGGCAGCAGCTTCAGCACGAGGTGGAAGTGGATCTTGATCTTTCCCTATTTTAACCTCCACATTTTTGTTCTCCATTTTTTAATGTGTGGAATTATATGCCAGTAACTATCAATAGCAATGACCTACTACTATATATACTGCGCACAACTGAAATGCACCACAGGTATGGATGGATAGTAAACTTGACGACACAGAGGTAGGTAGAGCAGTGGCCTTCCGTACTGTACTGCTATATATACTTGTGGTCACTGTCAGCAATCTGCAAAACTAAAATGCACCACAGGTATAGAATGTAGATGGATAGTATACTTAATGACGACACAGAGGTAGGTACAGCAGTGGCCTTCCGTACCGTACTGCTATATATAGTATACTGGTGGTCACTGTGTCAGCAAACTGCAAAACTAAAATGCACCACAGGTATAGAATGTAGATTGATAGTATACCTAATGACGACACAGAGGTAGGTACAGCAGTGGCCTTCCGTACTGCTATATATAGTATACTGGTGGTCACTGTGTCAGCAAACTGCAAAACTAAAATGCACCACAGGTATAGAATGTAGATGGATAGTATACTTAATGACGACACAGAGGTAGGTACAGCAGTGGCCTTCCGTACTGCTATATATAGTATACTGGTGGTCACTGTGTCAGCAAGCTGCAAAACTAAAATGCACCACAGGTATAGAATGTAGATGGATAGTATACTTAATGACGACACAGAGGTAGGTACAGCAGTGGCCTTCCGTACCGTACTGCTATATATAATGGTGGTCACTGTGTCAGCAAACTGCACAACTGAAATGCACCACAGGTATAGAATCTAGATGGATAGTATACTTAATGACGACACAGAGGTAGGTACAGCAGTGGCCTACTGTACCGTAATGCTATATATTATATACTGGTGGTCACTGGTCTGCAAAACTCTGCACTGTACTCCTCCTATATAATATTATACTGGTGGTCCCCAGTCCCCACAATAAAGCAGCACACTGAGCACAGATATGGATTGTTTTTCAGGCATACAACGTATACTGGTGGTCACTGTCAGCAAAACTCTGCACTGTACTCCTGCTATATAATATAGCTGCTCCCCAGTCCCCACAATTAAGCAGTGTGAGCACAGATATATGCAGCACAATGAGCACAGATATGGAGCGTTTTTTTCAGGCAGAGAACGGATAACTGGTGGTCACTGATCAGCAAAACTCTGCACTGTACTCCTCCTATATTATACAGCTGCTCCCCAGCCCTCCCCACAATTGAGCAATAGTGCACAATCAAGTTCAACAATAATGGAGAGGACGCCAGCAACGTCCTCTCCCTAACATTTCCAATGCACGAGTGAAAATGGCGGTGACGCGCGGCTGCTTATATAGAATCCGAATCTCGCGAGAATCCGACAGCGGGATGATGACGTTCGGGCGCGCTCGGGTTAACCGAGCCATACGGGAGAATCCGAGTATGCCTCGGACCCGTGTAAAATGGGTGAAGTTCGGGGGGGTTCGGTTTCCGAGAAACCGAACCCGCTCATCACTAATATGTATATATATATATATATATATATATATAGTGCCTTATGTACATAAATTGCACTAAACAACTGTGCCCCCCTCGTTTACACTGTGGACTGTGCATCCGTGCTATGGTAGGGCCAGCGTCTCTGTGAGGAGAAAATGGCACTGGATAGAGATGTGAGGGCTAAGCCACGCCCCCTTATCGGCGCGCTTCAGTCCCGCTCCTTTTTTAAAACATTTTATACTGGCGGGGGTCTGTATACAGTGCCTATGCACTGTATACCACTTTGCCAGGCTATAAAATATGAGGTATATTGCTGCCCAGGGCGCCCCCCCTGCGCCCTGCACCCGTGTAGTGCCGCTTGTGTGTGGGAGCAATGGCGCGCAGCGCGACCGCTGCGTGGTACCTCAGAGACACTGAAGTCTTCTGCCGTCACTGAAGTCTTCTGTTCTTCTATTACTCACTCGGCATCTTTCTTCTTGCTCTGTGACGGGGGTGACGGCACGGCTCCGGGAACGAGCAGCTAGGCGAACCAAGTGATCAGACCCTCTGGAGCTAATGGTGTCCAGTAGCCTAAGAAGCAGAGCCTTGAAACTCACAGAAGTAGGTCTGCTTCTCTCCCCTCAGTCCCACGATGCAGGGAGCCTGTTGCCAGCAGTGCTCCCTGAATATAATAAACCTAACATAAAGTCTTTTCAGAGAAACTCAGTAGAGCTCCCCTGTTATGTGTCCAGTCTCTCTGGGCACAGAATCTAACTGGAGTCCGGAGGAGGGGCATAGAGGGAGGAGCCAGTTCACACCCATTCAAAGTCTTAAAGTGCCCATGTCTCCTGCGGATTCCGTCTATACCCCATGGTCCTTTTGGAGTCCCCAGCATCCTCTAGGACGTATGAGAAAGAAAGGCGTTGGATGCCTCTGCAGGGGCATAACCAGCTCAAGGCTTTTTGAGGGTATCCAGTCTCTAGGTCGACCACACTTAGGTCACAATGTCTAGGTCGACCACTATTGGTCGACAGCAAGTGAGTCGACAGGGTTTCTAAGTCGACATGGTCTATAGATTGACATGTACTAGGTTGACATGACAGAAGGACGACATGAGTTTTTCATTATTATTTTTTACTTTTTTTATACTTTACGATCCACGTGGACTACAATTGGGAACGGTAACCCGAGCGAAGCGAGAGGACACGGTGCACTAATTGGAGTTCCCGATCACTCTAAAGAGAAAACACCCCCAAAAAATAAAAAACTCATGTCTACCTTCTGTTATGTTGAGCTTGTTCATGTCGACCTACTTACTGACGACCAATAGTGGTCGACCTAGACACTGTCGACCGAAGTGTGGTTGACCCTATGATCCACACTCTTTTTGAGCTAGCCCTGAGTAGAAAAAAATGTGGAACAAAACGTTTATGGGTCCCACATATTTAAAGAACCAGCAGCAGGCTCTTGGAACTGGCACTGGTTCTAAAAATAAGAGTAACAAAACAAGTAAGAGTCCATCTATTTTCAGAACCAGCACCGGGCTGCACAAGCAGACAGGGGGTAATGTCACAGCCAGTGGACACACTTGACGGGGTCCGGTGGCCAAATCATTATCGCCCCCCTAACTAGTCAGCCCAGGCCAGGGATTCCAGGTAAAGTGGGGACTACCCAATGAAGGGGTCTCCCCTCTCCAGGGCACCCAAGGCTTGGGCTGAAGCTCAGGGTTATCCCTGGTATCCCTTGGCTGTGGGTGTAGAGTCAATTATTGAAATAATACTATTGTCTTTTACATGAAGACTACATGTTCCAGCAAGCCTCCCCTGCATGCTGGTATTTGGAGAACCACAAATACCAGCAGGAGAGGCATTAAGGGCCCACTGGTATAGTTCCCATGTAAAAGAAATATCAAAATAACCACAACACATTGAATCTTTTAATAGTTTACTAGCCAGCAACATTATCATCACCAAACTCTTTTTTATGGCCGCTGCCTCCCCAGGACTTCCCCGACATCTTCAGTCTTCAGGAGCTCTTCTTCCTCTCTCCTCCTCTGCCGTTGGACTGCCTCCTGCCTCCTCATGCTGGCTAATATTAGCTGGCACAAGAGGATGGGGCAATGACATGGCTCACCGTGATTGGCTCAATGTGGCCATCTTGCATTTTAAAAATGGCACCACTTTTAAAATAGGAAGCCACACTTACAGTACCTCTCTGCAGTCCCGACAGCTCTTTGTCCAGGATCCCAGCGCCGGCATTACGATCCATTAAAAAGGTATGTAACAACTGCACTGTGTGTGTATTTATTAAAGCTGCTCAGTTTGTTAGAAGTATACTGTTAAGAACTAAATAACTAGCGCTATGGGATTAATATGTGTACAAATTACTTCTATGAATAATGTATATGGGAGTGGCACCTGTAAGGAAAAAAGTTTTTTGTTGTTGTGTTATGTTTACAGCTCCTTTTTTTAGGAGTTGAGTCCATTTTGGTTTCACAATATAGCAATTGTGTATTACGATCCATATCAGGATCCCAGAGTCTGTATTCAAAGCAGTGTCAGGATTTCCGCGTTGGTATTCCGACTGCCAGGTGGGTTCCTGAATGTCAGGATTCTGACCGGATCCCACCTTTGTTTTGTCCCTTCTATTTGCAGTCGGTTTTGAACTAAAAGTACAAAACCGACAATATTTAAAAGTGCAAAGTCCAACCAACATCGATGTTGGGTTTCAATTGAAGCGGAAATCCAGTGAATGATAAACATGTAGATTTCGCTGTCAATGTCAGTTAGTTATAAATCCATTAACAATCAATCTAACACCAACCTTACGTAAATTACCACTAATGATGCCGTGACCTCCATACACCACTTATCAGACATGTTTATTGTAATGTTTTTAGCTTATTTAAAATATTTCCAGATTGATTCAGCAACTCTGTTGCATTACTAATTAGTAGTGATGAGCGGATTCGGTTTTACTCGGTTTTACTCGGTTCTCAAAACCGAATCTTATTGGCTCACTGATGTCACGTGGTTTGGATAGCCAATAAGATTCGGTTTTGAGAACCGAGTAAAACCGAGTAAAACCGAATCCGCTCATCACTACTAATTAGTTCTGCAATATTTTTAAGTTGTGTTTCTTTAGATTGTTGGCATTTAGAAACAGAATTAACTGATTGTACAGTATTTCTTTTTAATACCGATTAGTGATACAAACTCAAAACCCCTAATATATTCTTCAGACTAAAAGCTTTCTTACGTACATCACTATTTTCTTCTTCCTCTCTCCTCCTCTGCCGTTGGACTGCCTCCTGCCTCCTCATGCTGGCTAATATTAGCTGGCACAAGAGGATGGGGCAATGACATGGCTCACCGTGATTGGCTCAATGTGGCCATCTTGCATTTTAAAAATGGCACCACTTTTAAAATAGGAAGCCACACTTACAGTACCTCTCTGCAGTCGCGACAGCTCTTTGTCCAGGATCCCAGCGCCGGCATTACGATCCATTAAAAAGGTATGTAACAACTGCACTGTGTGTGTATTTATTAAAGCTGCTCAGTTTGTTAGAAGTATACTGTTAAGAACTAAATAACTAGCGCTATGGGATTAATATGTGTACAAATTACTTCTATGAATAATGTATATGGGAGTGGCACCTGTAAGGAAAAAAGTTTTTTGTTGTTGTGTTATGTTTACAGCTCCTTTTTTTAGGAGTTGAGTCCATTTTGGTTTCACAATATAGCAATTGTGTATTACGATCCATATCAGGATCCCAGAGTCTGTATTCAAAGCAGTGTCAGGATTTCCGCGTTGGTATTCCGACTGCCAGGTGGGTTCCTGAATGTCAGGATTCTGACCAGATCCCACCTTTGTTTTGTCCCTTCTATTTGCAGTCGGTTTTGAACTAAAAGTACAAAACCGACAATATTTAAAAGTGCAAAGTCCAACCAACATCGATGTTGGGTTTCAATTGAAGCGGAAATCCAGTGAATGATAAACATGTAGATTTCGCTGTCAATGTCAGTTAGTTATAAATCCATTAACAATCAATCTAACACCAACCTTACGTAAATTACCACTAATGATGCCGTGACCTCCATACACCACTTATCAGACATGTTTATTGTAATGTTTTTAGCTTATTTAAAATATTTCCAGATTGATTCAGCAACTCTGTTGCATTACTAATTAGTAGTGATGAGCGGATTCGGTTTTACTCGGTTTTACTCGGTTCTCAAAACCGAATCTTATTGGCTCACTGATGTCACGTGGTTTGGATAGCCAATAAGATTCGGTTTTGAGAACCGAGTAAAACCGAGTAAAACCGAATCCGCTCATCACTACTAATTAGTTCTGCAATATTTTTAAGTTGTGTTTCTTTAGATTGTTGGCATTTAGAAACAGAATTAACTGATTGTACAGTATTTCTTTTTAATACCGATTAGTGATACAAACTCAAAACCCCTAATATATTCTTCAGACTAAAAGCTTTCTTACGTACATCACTATTTTTGCTGAGAATTATTAACCAGAATCTCAAACTGGTAATGGATTAATTCCACGAAGACATGGGGGCTTACATTATGTAATAGCCTGTGAGCTGCAGGCTGTGTGGGAATGCCAGCGAGTCTACCCGTATTTTTAAAGCAGATTGGATTTGCCTTGTGGAACAAGGTGTGTGGGGGGGGGGGGGGGGGGGGTGTCTGTACTGCACACCCTATTATTAAAGATATCAAGAGGTGCTATCATGCTGAGGCTTCTAATACTATGCTGGAGGAAGAGAGATGCAGATGCACACTCCTAGCACTAAGAACACTGACAGTAAAAATAATTAAAATAAACCCTCACAATTAACATGGAGTACAATTGAAGTTCTTAGCACACATTTGCGCAAATATGCGGGCCCGTGTACCGCGGCCAGGTGACTTCTTCACATGGTCATTAACATTCCTAATACTATCACATTCTATAAATTTATCAAGGACTTACCTCTGGATAGGGCCTTATCAATGTGTGATCTGAAATGCAGGAACCCAGCTAGTTAAAACACCTGAGGGTGAATGGGAGGGGTGCCAATACCAGAGGAAGGAAGCCTTGCCTTCCAGTGTACAATATAAACACGAATATAGTGGAACAAGGCGGGGGTGGGGGTGGGGGGGGGACTGGACTGCACATCCTATTACTAAAGATATCAAGAGGTGAAGAGGTGCTATCATGCTGAGGCTTCTAATACTATGCTGGAGGAAGAGAGATGCAGATGCACACTCCTAGCACTAGGAATGTGCATCTGCATCTCTCTTCCTCCACCATGGTTTTGCCTTGTAAATGATTGCCGCTTTAATAATACAGGCAGACTCGCTGGCACAGACTGCAGTTCGCAGGCCATTACATAATCTCCATAATCTTTTAAAGGCAATGCATATGCAGAAAACAAGTATCACCGACAATTCCGTTTTACCCATGCATACGCAGGATATACTCAGCTGCAGTCACAGCGGTGCCATGTTTTAAATCACAGCTGATGTCAGATGCATGCCCCAAAAACGGCCATGACACATATGCATTTTTCCAAATACTCCTCACGTCTGCATTTTTCCAAACACTCCCCACAAGTGCCATGTGACCTCCCACAAATGATAACTTCCTGGCAATTTCTGTGCGATTGCACTTTACTAGGCCTGCGATCGCATTTCAAATACTGTACATTTCAGCCCTTTCGTATGCGCGATTCTGTCCTGCGCATGTGCAGTCGTTCGATAATCGTCCAATTTGAGAATTTGCAATTTTTCAACTGCAGCTGAATAAGGCCCAATGCCAGTCCTTTAAGGAAAGCTGGTAATTGCTTCACTTTACCACTATAGAGATCAGAGATGAGCGGGTTCGTTTGGTTTTTTATTTTTAATGATTGCAAAAATCTCAAAAACACTTTTTTCACATTGTCATTATGCGGTATTGTGTGTAAAATTTTGAGGGAATAAAACTAATTTATTAAAGTTTGGAATAAGGCTGTAACATAACAAAATGTGGAAAAAGTGAAGCACTGTGAATACTTTCGTGATGCACTGTATATACATTTCTGACTCATTTGTTACACTGTTGGTGAAGTCAACCACAGAGTGTAATTATTATATACACTTCTGACTCATTTGTGCGACCCTGTCGGTGAAGTCAACCTCAGTGTGTAATTATTTTTATATACATTTCTGACTCATTTGTGCAACGCTGTCAACTGTGTCACGATCTGGGTATCTGGACGCCATTACTTACCCTTCAGGTGCCTCCTAAGGCTGGCTCAGCGTTCCAGGACCGGATCCCGCTGTTCCTGAGTTTCCACATGCAGAATGTCAGAGTGGTGATTTCATCAGCCGCAGCCTCCGCTGTGCCCGCGTGGTTAAATGTGCGCTTGTCAGTCTGGCGTCTCCTGTCTCCTGTGGCCGGCGTCGCCATTACTGTTTCAATTCTCACATGGATTACAAACCAAACTTCCCTCCAAGTGTCTGCATGGGCGCAGCCATCTTGGATTTTGTCATCTGATCATTTCCACCAATCTGCTGTCTGTATTGTTGATTTGCATAATTGCCTAGCCAACCCCTTCCTTGCTGCAGGTATAAGTAAGCTGTGCCTGAGCAAGGAAGGCGTCAGTGCTTTGGTTGTCTAACCTAGTTCCAGTATGTCTCTCTCCTGTGGTTGTCTTCCAGGTTCCAGCTCCTGTCTCCAGACTTCTGCTATAGAGACCCGCACCAGCATTCCATCTGCGGTGTAGCCTGACTCTCCGATCCATTCTGGACTCATCTGTTTCCAGCTACAACAATCACCTGCTTCCAGCCCAGCTTCCAGCAGTGTACAGCTTCTTTTAAAGGGCCGGTGTCCTTTCTGCAGTTTACCACTCTCCACCGGTATTATTATTTCACCGCTCTCAAACAATCACCTGCTTCCAGCCCAGCTTCCAGCAGTGTATAGCTTCTCTTAAAGGGCCGGTGTCCTTTTCTGCAGTTTACCACTCTCCACCGGTATTATTATTTCACCGCTCTCAAACTCCAAACTTCATTATTATTTCATCGCTCTCAAGTTTGTTTATTATTTAACTGGTTCCAGCCAGTATCCACTCCGTACCAACAACAGTCTGGTTCCAGCCAGTATCCACAGCAGCCGTTTTACCTTCAGCAGCCCAGCCTTTCCTGGAACATCAGCTGGTACGATCCTGGGTTCTCTCCATTGCTACAGTCAGGCCTGGTAAGGACTTTCCAACTAGAAGATTATAAGAACTGTCTCACACTACCAGTGCCTGTGGCCCTTGCCACCCTGTAGTACCCAGGAATTGTATTTATCCTCTGTTGACTTTTATGTTTCCTTTTACTGCTGCTGTGTTACGGAGTTTGTCATAATAAACATCATTGACTTTTATCCTGGTTGTCGTGGTCACGCCTTCGGGCAGTTATTCTACATGTTACTTACATGTCTAGGGGTCTGATACAACCTCCCAGGTTCCGTTACATCTCAGCCCCTACAACTGAGGCTGCCTCCCGTCAGCTCAGGCCCTCAGTTGTGACAGTAAGCACTGACCTAATGAATCCAGCCGGAGACCAGGATCAAGCGGCCAGGCCGATGCAAGAACTGGCAGCCCGACTTGAACATCAGGAGGCTGCACAGGGCCACATCATCCGCTGTCTCCAGGATCTCTCTACACGGCTGGATGGGATTCAAACGACCCTCCGTGGACCTGGCACGTCCGGTGCGTCCACTACAGTAACACCAGCTGTAACCCCACCCACCTTACCCATTTCCAGTCCACATCTTCATCTTCCAATGCCAGCAAAATTTGATGGATCTCCAAGGTTCTGCAGGGGATTTCTCAATCAATGTGAAATCCACTTTGAGCTTCTACCTGGCAATTTCTTCAGTGACCGTACCAAAATTGCCTATATCATCTCCCTTCTCAGTGGCTCAGCCCTTGACTGGGCATCACCTTTATGGGAGAAGTCTGATCCCCTGCTATCCTCCTATACTGACGTTGTAGCTACATTCAGGCGCATCTTCGACGAGCCAGGCCGGATAACATCTGCTTCATCTGAGATTCTCCGTTTACGCCAGGGAACACGTACTGTGGGACAGTATCTTATACAGTTTAAAATCCTGGCATCCGAACTGGCATGGAACGACGAGGCCCTGTATGCTGCATTCTGGCATGGCTTATCAGAACGCATCAAGGATGAGTTAGCTACCAGAGACTTGCCCTCTAAGTTGGATGAGCTAATTTCTCTTTGCACGAAGGTTGATCTACGTTTCAGAGAGAGAGCAACCGATCGAGGAAGATCATCTACTCCTAAATCTTCTGCTCCTCCTCCTCGTCAACCATCTCCATCCAAGGATGAGCCTATGCAAATTAGTCGTTCCCGTCTATCTCCCGCTGAGCGCCGAAGACGTCTCTCTGAGTCTCTCTGTCTCTACTGTGCAGCTCCGTCGCACACTATCAATGCCTGTCCCAAACGTCCGGGAAACTCCAGATCCTAGCTCGCCAAGGAGAGGGCCGGCTAGGAGTAATGATCTCCTCTCCATCTCCTCATGACTGTAACCTCCCAGTGTCGCTCCAAATTGCTCAACGTTACAGGAACGTCATTGCCCTCCTTGATTCCGGAGCAGCTGGGAATTTCATAACCGAAGCTTATGTTAAACGGTGGTCCCTACCCACCGAGAGACTGTCCTCGTCCATCTCTTTGACTGCCGTGGATGGCAGCAAGATTTTTGACGCAGTCATTTCCTTAAGGACTCTTCCAGTTCGTCTGAGAGTGGGAGTTCTTCATTCTGAGTATATTTCTTTTTTAGTGATTCCAAGAGCCACACATCCAGTGGTTTTAGGCCTTCCATGGCTCCGTCTCCACAACCCATCAATTGACTGGACGACTACGCAAATACTGGCATGGGGTCCCTCCTGTGCTGAGACTTGTTTAGCCAAAGTTCTTCCTGTTTGTTCTTCCTTCCCCAGGTCATCTGATGTTCCGCCTCCTCCATATCAAGACTTCACGGACGTGTTCAGTAAAGCCTCTGCTGATATCCTTCCTCCTCATAGAGAATGGGACTGCCCAATCGACCTCATTCCAGGGAAGGTTCCACCGCGAGGTCGAACTTATCCGTTGTCTCTGCCTGAGACACACTCCATGGAAGAGTACATCAAAGAGAACCTGGCGAAGGGTTTCATCCGACCATCTTCTTCTCCAGCCGGCGCAGGCTTCTTCTTCGTTAAGAAGAAAGACGGTGGTCTGCGTCCGTGCATCGACTACAGAGGTCTGAACGACATTACCGTCAAGAACCGATACCCTTTACCCCTGATTACCGAGCTCTTTGATAGAGTTAGTGGTGCAACTATTTTCACAAAGCTGGACTTGAGGGGTGCCTACAATCTCATCCGAATCCGTGAGGGTGACGAGTGGAAGACCGCTTTTAACACCCGTGACGGACATTATGAGTACCTCGTCATGCCCTTCGGATTGAGCAACGCTCCAGCAGTCTTCCAGCACTTCGTGAATGAGATTTTCAGGGACATCTTGTACCGCCATGTCGTGGTTTATCTAGACGACATCCTCATCTTTGCTAATAATCTCGAAGATCATCGTTTCTGGGTAAAAGAGGTTCTTTCCCGTCTCCGTGTCAATCACCTCTATTGCAAATTGGAGAAGTGTGTGTTTGAAGTTAAAACCATTCCGTTTCTAGGTTACATTGTGTCCGGTTCCGGACTAGAGATGGATCCTGAGAAACTCCAAGCAATCCAGAATTGGCCTATACCCTTAAGCCTCAAAGGGGTCCAGAGGTTCTTAGGGTTCGCCAATTATTATAGAAAATTTATACGAGACTTTTCCACCATTGTGGCGCCTATCACTGCATTAACCAAGAAAGGTGCTAATCCGTCCAAGTGGTCCGAGGAAGCTACACAGGCCTTTCACCTTCTGAAGCAACGGTTCATCTCTGCACCAGTTCTGAAACAGCCCGACACCGACTCTCCTTTTATCTTAGAGGTAGATGCCTCCTCCGTTGGAGTAGGAGCAGTGTTATCCCAGAGGGCCAAAGATGGACATCTACATCCTTACAGTTTCTTCTCCCGGAAGTTCTCCCCAGCTGAGCGCAACTATGCCATTGGCGATCAGGAGTTGCTAGCCATCAAGCTCGCTCTGGAGGAGTGGAGATACCTGTTGGAGGGAGCTTCCCACTCAATCACCATACTTACCGACCACAAAAATCTTTTATATCTCAAAGGCGCACAATGTCTGAATCCTCGTCAGGCCAGATGGGAACTTTTCTTCTCTAAGTTTGACTTTAAACTCCAGTTCTGTCCGGGTTCTCAGAATCGTAAGGCCGATGCCCTTTCCCGCTCATGGGAGCAAGAAAATGAGTCCGAGTCTGCAGACAAGCATCCTATTATTAATCCGTTGGCATTCTCCACGGTAGGGATGGACTCTACGCCTCCACCAGGGAAAAGTTTTGTTAAGCCAGTTCTAAGGAAGAAGCTCATGCATTGGGCCCATGCTTCCCGTTTTGCTGGACATACAGGCATTCAGAAAACCCTTGAATTTATTTCTAGGTCCTACTGGTGGCCAACTCTGAAGAAGGACGTTATGGAATTTATTGCCTCCTGCCCAAAGTGTGCCCAACACAAAGTCTCCCGCCAGTCGCCTGCGGGGCAACTGGTTCCATTATCTGTTCCCCGTCGACCTTGGACCCATTTGTCGATGGACTTTGTTTCCGATCTACCTATCTGCAACAAGTTTAATACCATCTGGGTGGTAGTTGACCGGTTCACCAAGATGACACATTTCATCCCTCTCACCGGTCTTCCGTCAGCTTCCAAGTTGGCTCAAGTGTTTATACAAGAGATCTTCCGACTTCACGGTCTTCCTGAAGAGATCATCTCGGATCGTGGAGTACAATTTGTAGCCAAATTTTGGCGAAGTTTGTGTCAAGCCCTCCAAGTCAAGTTAAAGTTTTCCACGGCTTACCATCCTCAGACCAACGGTCAAACCGAGAGGGTGAATCAGGACTTGGAGGCCTTCCTCCGTATATATGTGTCTTCCTCTCAAGATGACTGGGTTCAACTCCTTCCTTGGGCCGAGTTCAGCCACAACAATCAATACCATTCCTCATCTACTTCTACACCATTCTTCATTAATTATGGATTCCACCCTAAAGTCCCAGAATTCCAACCGCTTCCCGCAACTTCTGTTCCAGCAGTGGATGTCACCTTGCGTCAGTTTTCAAATAACTGGAGGAACGTCCGCGCAGCCCTGCTTAAAGCCTCATTCAGGTATAAGAAGTTTGCCGATAGGAAGCGTAGAGCGGTTCCTGCTCTCAAGGTGGGTGATCGTGTGTGGCTGTCCACGAAGAATTTGAGGTTGAGAGTTCCCAGCATGAAATTTGCACCTCGCTACATCGGACCCTTCAAGATTGAACAAGTCATCAATCCTGTTGCCTGCAGGTTACAGTTACCATCCTTCTTGAAAATACCCAGGACATTTCATGTTTCTTTGTTGAAACCGCTGATCCTGAATCGGTTTCATTCCGCACTTCCTCCAGCTCCCAAAGTTCAGACTCAACGGGGAGTCGAGTACGAGGTGGCCAAGATTTTGGACTCACGTTTCCGTTACGGTCAGTTACAATACCTCATTGACTGGAAGGGCTATGGTCCTGAAGAACGCTCTTGGACCAATGCCTCAGACGTCCATGCTCCTGCCTTGGTCCGAAATTTCCACGCAAAGTTTCCTTTAAAGCCTAAGAAGTGTCCTGGGGCCACTCCTAAAGGGGGGGGTGCTGTCACGATCCGGGTATCTGGACGCCATTACTTACCCTTCAGGTGCCTCCTAAGGCTGGCTCAGCGTTCCAGGACCGGATCCCGCTGTTCCTGAGTTTCCACATGCAGAATGTCAGAGTGGTGATTTCATCAGCCGCGGCCTCCGCTGTGCCCGCGTGGTTAAATGTGCGCTTGTCAGTCTGGCATCTCCTGTCTCCTGTGGCCGGCGTCGCCATTACTGTTTCAATTCTCACATGGATTACAAACCAAACTTCCCTCCAAGTGTCTGCATGGGCGCAGCCATCTTGGATTTTGTCATCTGATCATTTCCACCAATCTGCTGTCTGTATTGTTGATTTGCATAATTGCCTAGCCAACCCCTTCCTTGCTGCAGGTATAAGTAAGCTGTGCCTGAGCAAGGAAGGAGTCAGTGCTTTGGTTGTCTAACCTAGTTCCAGTTTGTCTCTCTCCTGTGGTTGTCTTCCAGGTTCCAGCTCCTGTCTCCAGACTTCTGCTATAGAGACCCGCACCAGCATTCCATCTGCGGTGTAGCCTGACTCTCCGATCCATTCTGGACTCATCTGTTTCCAGCTACAACAATCACCTGCTTCCAGCCCAGCTTCCAGCAGTGTACAGCTTCTCTTAAAGGGCCGGTGTCCTTTCTGCAGTTTACCACTCTCCACCGGTATTATTATTTCACCGCTCTCAAACAATCACCTGCTTCCAGCCCAGCTTCCAGCAGTGTATAGCTTCTCTTAAAGGGCCGGTGTCCTTTTCTGCAGTTTACCACTCTCCACCGGTATTATTATTTCACCGCTCTCAAACTCCAAACTTCATTATTATTTCATCGCTCTCAAGTTTGTTTATTATTTAACTGGTTCCAGCCAGTATCCACTCCGTACCAACAACAGTCTGGTTCCAGCCAGTATCCACAGCAGCCGTTTTACCTTCAGCAGCCCAGCCTTTCCTGGAACATCAGCTGGTACGATCCTGGGTTCTCTCCATTGCTACAGTCAGGCCTGGTAAGGACTTTCCAACTAGAAGATTATAAGAACTGTCTCACACTACCAGTGCCTGTGGCCCTTGCCACCCTGTAGTACCCAGGAATTGTATTTATCCTCTGTTGACTTTTATGTTTCCTTTTACTGCTGCTGTGTTACGGAGTTTGTCATAATAAACATCATTGACTTTTATCCTGGTTGTCGTGGTCACGCCTTCGGGCAGTTATTCTACATGTTACTTACATGTCTAGGGGTCTGATACAACCTCCCAGGTTCCGTTACATCTCAGCCCCTACAACTGAGGCTGCCTCCCGTCAGCTCAGGCCCTCAGTTGTGACAAACTGCAGTGTGTAATTATTATATACATTTCTGACTCATTTGTGCGACGATATCGGTGAAGGTCACCCCCACTTTGTGTTGATAGAAATTGAGGCTACTACTAGTGCTGAAGCTGCTGGCACTAGTCATGATATTGACAATGCAAGTCTGTCAAAGTAATCTGCTAAGGCAGATGTCCAGGGGCATAGAGGGCTTAAGTCAGGGTATGTAAAATCATTTAATTTTAGAGTGGTAAAGAAAAAAAATCAAAAGGAAAGTTAGCTGCAGAGGCAGTAAGACAAACTGCGCATTCAGAATCAGAAACATCAGACATTCTTGAGGAACGTTTAGGGGTGTCCACGTAAGCTGACATTTCTCAACCTGTCCTCATAGAGAAGCCTCTTTCACCTCCTTCCACCATTTCTGAACCATCTGCACATGTGGGGAGCAGTACAAGTAAATATGGTGATGAATCTGATGAGGAGGTTGATGAATCTAATGAGGAGGACCTGATACAAATTGAGGATTTGTGTGTGGAAGTGGAACAGGATGAAGGGGATATGTGCCCACAATCTGACAGTGAGGATGATGATGATGATGATGTTTGTGTAAGTCAGCCACCAGTGGCTGCAGTTGTTGAACGTGATAAAAAGAAAGCCATTGCGATTCCTGGGCATAAGACCAAAAAACCCACCTCTTGGGTGTGGGATTATTGTTACCCCAATCCTGACAATGCTTATGAAAGCATCTGCTCCATTTGTGAGGCCAAATTTAGTATAGGTAGGAACGTTAGGACACAGCCCAGAGCAGCGCCAGGAGACCCAGACCCTGAACACCCAGACCCTAAACACCCAGACAAGACTTCACCATTTCTCTCTGTGGAACCACCTCCACTCCATTCTAGGGCGAGTCTACAGGCAAAACAGGTCAGGGAAGAGTACCTGGCCTATTTTAATGGGGTGGGTGCAGTCGATTGGCAGGAGGCCCACATTTAAGTGTACTGTGTTGTACTGATGATGGAACTTGCAAAAACTTAATAACGTATTAAAAAAATATACTTACAGATGCAGACAATGATAGGTCACCGTCTTCAGGCTCTGGTGTGGCAGTCCGAGGGAGGGAGGTGAAACATGTCCACGTAGCCTCCTGGTCCAGGACAAACTCCAGCATGGGGTAGTACCAGAGCGAGGTCTTGTAAACCTGGGAAGAACCTGCTCCAGACCTTTTGGACTGTTCCATTTTTTTGTGTTCTTTGAGGAACACAGTAGGTTCTGTATCTTTTTCTTGACCCATTCCTTGTCAGCACTGGACACAAAGGGCCTGCAGTACTCTACTAGCTCCTCCAAGGGTGCATTCCGTCGCACTTTATCAGAATAGCCCTTGGCTTTGACTTTCCATAAACACTCAAATCCACGGTACATTTCTAGTAGGCCGGTGATAAAGTGTATGTCTTGATCTAGAGACATATCTGTAATAAAAAAAGTGGTGCACAAACTGTTATATTTTGTGTTTTACAAATGGTTTTACTTAAGGCCAAAATCGCACGTTTTTTTAAAGATTGCCCCTTTAAAAAAAAAATCTGTGTTCATTGGCATTGCGCACGGCCGCCGTACCCGGCCCTCATTACATCCCACCCCATATGTTTGAGAAATACCACTAGCCAGAATGGGTATGGTATGGAAGGGCGACCAAACTTATGTTGACAGTGTCTAGGTCGACCAGTATTGGTCGACAGTAACTAGGTCAACAGGGATTCTAGGTCGACGGGGTTTCTAGGTCATCATGTTCTAGGTCATCAGATCAAAAGGTCGACATGAGGTGTTTTTTTTTTAATTTGGTGTTGTTTCTTCGTAAAGTGACGGGGAACCTCAATTAGTGCAGCGTGTCCCCTCACTTCGGGCAAGGTGCCTCGCTCTGCTACCGCTGTGCTCCAGTTACTATTCCCAATCGTAGTTCACGTGGATCATAAAGTATGAAAAAGTTAAAAAAAAAATGTAAAAATGCATGTCAAACTTTTTACGTCGACCTAGTGACTACGTCGACCTAATGCATGTCGACCAATAGTGGTAGACCTAATGACTGTCGACCTAAGTGTTGTCAACCTAGTGACCATATCCCCTATAAACAGTTTTATGTGAGAGGTCTTGAAAATATGTGTTGTAAAAAAAATGTTGATAATTGAATTGTATCTATGGGAAATTCAAATAATGACATGGTAGCTGTAGAGAACTTTGCTGTATATAAAAAAACAACAACAACAAAACACTTAACTATAATAATAACTGGTGCAGTGAACAGCCAATACATAACTAAGCTTAAACAGAAACAAACAATTTGCTACCAGATACATCTTTATAGACACATATAAATACTGTAGCCAGTGGAGCAACCAAGTAGAAAATAAATCATGTTTTTTTTACAATTAACAGAAACACACATAAAAATGTTACAGTGAATAACACCTGTACAAAAAAAAAATCTATGTATTGACGTACTGTAGATAACAGTAATTTTTAAACACACCCGGGCACTTTGAATGAATAGTTTCACTGCAAGTATATAAAAAAATCCTTCTCTTATTTCACGCAGTAGAATTTATACATTTATGTTGTTTTTTTTCATAGGGTCATATTCAATTGGCTGGGTAATTTCCACCGCAAAAATTACAGCAGGTATTGCATCCAATTTTGAATGACCATGGGTATATGTGTTGCTAAAACCCATGTTATCTATTTTAAAAAATGGTTGCGGCCCAAACCCATCGTGGAGAAAATGTGCAGGAATCAGAGGGGTGTAGTGCCAGGTGCAGGTACCAGAGGGGTGAGGGACGTATGTGCCGGAATCAGAGGGGTGTAGTGCTTGGTGCAGGTACCAGGGGGGTGAGAGACATATGTGCAGGAATCAGAGGGGTGTAGTGCCAGGTGAAGGTACCAGAGGGGTGAGGGACATTTGTGCAGGAATCAGAGGGGTGTAGTGCCAGGTGCAGGTACCATGGGGGTGAGGCAGAGCCGGATTAAGGGGGGGGGGGGGCCCTGCGGCCCCGCCACCTAGCACAGATCAGATCTTTGATCTGATCTGTGGTGCTGTGCTCCGGGCAGCGGCTCCCCACTGCACTGCCAGACGCTTGTGTGGCCACGCAAAAAACAAGCAGGGCAGGCAG
Organism: Pseudophryne corroboree; assembly: GCF_028390025.1. Lineage (NCBI taxonomy): Eukaryota > Metazoa > Chordata > Amphibia > Anura > Myobatrachidae > Pseudophryne > Pseudophryne corroboree. The sequence goes on from NC_086451.1 coordinate 297,217,032, forward strand.
CTGGGGGATGGCTGTCCCGGTTCTCCTGGCTCCCGTCTGCACTTACAAAACACTGGCGCGGTGCCGCACGCCAGTGACGCCACGTAGAGGGAGCTGATCTACAGGGACTACAGGTAGGGCAGCTGAGCGACGGCTGTGAAGCAGCAGCCTGCGGCTCAGCCATTGGCTGGGCGCGCAGGCTGCTGGGAACAAGGAGGACAGCCTCTGGAGTGAGGATTTGTGGTGTGGAGCCAGCGCCCAGCGCAGGGCCGGATTAACAATGGGGCTAATTGAGCTGCAGCTCCAGGCCCACTCTCCAAAATAGGCCCACTGCTTCCTCAAATTGTGCAGCTGCAGTTAGGAAAGTTAAGGAAACAATTAAGGGCACTGTGGTCTGGCACACATGTGACAAATCCCGCCGCAAGCCGCCTACTGGTCACCCGCATGTGCCGCTGCCCGCCCACCCGCCTGCAAGGGAGATAGCGCGCGTCGCGCGGCCAGCACAGGAAGCAGCGGTGACAGAGAGGGAGGGGAGAGAAAGAGCGCGTGGCGGTGCCTGCCGCTGGGGTCATTCATGCCGGGGACCAGGGCAGAGGTCACGGACAGAAGAAGAGACGGGCGGCTAGCAGCCAGGGAGGGAGCGGAGGCGAGCCTGTGCTGCTTACCCGAAATCAGCCAGATGTTAAAGACCGGACGGAGCTCTTTGAGCGGCCCGACCGGTAAGTTCATCTTATCCCCCAACCGCTCAGTGCTGAGGCAAGTGAGCAAGGTGAGGGGAGAGGGAGGCCAGGCAGGAGAAGCACCCTGTGTAGTCCCTCTTCTCTATGATGTCTCCCTATCATTATATGTTCTTTATACAGTGGCCATTGAGTCTGATTTATATATATATATATATATATATATACACAAACACTATATATATATATATATATATATATATATATACATACAAAATGCAGTCCACTGTTGCAGAATAACCAGATAATTCCCCCAGGCAGGGACCAGGCGGCACTCCACGGATTTTTGAAAAAAGTAGCTTATTTATTTAAAGTGCAAATAGTGCATCATGTTGAGCATAATACCATGGTATTATGCTCACCATGATGCACTATTTGCACTTTAAATAAATAAGCTACTTTTTTCAAAAATCCGTGGAGTGCCGCCTGGTCCCTGCCTGGGGGAATTATCTGGTTATTCTGCACCAGTGGACTGCATTTTGTATACATTTATGGGATGGCACCCCGGTGGCTGCTATAACAGTGAGTGCCTGCTATATCCTTCTTGCTATATATATATATATATATATATATATATATATCTTCTGTAATAGCTCTCTATTAATTGTTTTATATCACCCTGTTACTATCTTCAAGTTATCCACTAGCCACTCCTTGTCACCCCAGCCTCCGCAGTCACCCGCTATCTTCCCATCACCCCAGTCACCCGCTATCTCCCTGACACCCATTATCTCCCTGCCACCCCAGTCTCCCATTTTTGCAGTACGCGCTGTCACTTTATAAATCTAATCTCATCAAGGGGTGCCAAAATCTATAGTCATTTACCCAAAAAATTAAGCTCGGGTTGGCCCTGTGCTCACCTCTTCTCAGATGCTATATCTAGTCCCTTCCCCAGCCATGAGCTGCCCTGCTGCTGCATTCTGAGTATGCAGAGATATCCAGAGAGACCCTACCACCTCCAGTACCAGGCCTGTCCCCCTCCTGCTCCTATACCCCATCGGTTGGTTCCAAATCGGAGTGGGAGAAGGGACATTCTGACGTCACTAGGGGAGGAGACACGTCACCAGGAGGAGGAGCTACGGCCGAACAGGGTACCCGAAAAGTACCCTCAGGGGGCTCGCTTCGCTCGCAGCGCTTCGGGCGCGGTGGCTCGCTTCACTCGCCACCTGATTACTAAAGGTAATAGTTGGTGGCGTGGATAGTAGAGGAACTATCCCGCTGGCCTAGCTCCTCCCCCTTGTGTTGTACCTCCTCCCCTGACGTAAAAGGTCCCTTAGACCACTTGAATCTAGCATCTACCATACCCCATCTGCGCAGTTATGTGATGTGGGAAGGTAGCACAGTGCGATGGTGTGGGAAGGTAGAGCAGTAATGTGGTGTAGGAAGGTAGCACAGTAAAGTGGCACGGGAAGGTAGTGTAGTAAAGTGGTATGGGAAGGTAGAGCAGTAATGTTGTGCGGGAAGGTAGCGCAGTAAAGTGGTGCAGGAAGATAGTGCAGTAATGTGGTTTTGGAAGGTAGCACAGTACGGTGGTGCGAGAATGTAGCGCAGCACAGTGGTGCGGGAAGGTAGCGCAGTACAGTGGTGCGGGAAGGTAGCACAGTAGGGTGGTGTGGGAAGGTAGAGCAGTAAAGTGGTGTGGGAAGGTAGCACAGTAGGGTGGTGCGGGAAGGTAGCGCAGTAAAGTGGTGCGCGAAGGTAGCGCAGTATGATGGTGCTGGAAGGTAGCGCAGTACGGTGGTGCGAGAAAGTAGCACAGTGCAGTGGTGCCAGAAGGTAGCGCAGTAAAGTGGTGCCAGAAGGTAGCACAGTAGGGTGGTGCGGGAAGGTAGCGCAATAAAGTGGTGTGGGAAGGTAGTGCAGTACTGGAGTGCAGGAAGATAGCGCAGTAATGTGGTTTTGGAAGGTAGTGCAGTAGTGTGGTGTGGGAAGATAGTAACGGGGTGCCGGAAGGTTGCGCAGTATGGTGGTTTGGGAAGGCAGCGCAGTAATGTGTGGGAAGGTAGCGCAGTGCGGTGGTACGGGAAGGTAGCACAGTAATAGGGTACGGGAAGGTAGCGCAGTAATGTGGTGTGGGAAGGTAGCACAGTAATGTGGTGTGGGAAGGCAGTGGAGTAATGTGGTGTGGGAAGGCAGCAGAGTAATGTGGTGTGGGAAGATAGCGCAGTGTGGTGGTGCAGAAAGGTAGCGCAGTAAAATGGTGCAGGAAGGCAGCACTGTACTGGAGTGCAGGAAGGTAGTGCAGTAATGTGGTTTTGGAAGGAAGCGCATTAGAGTGGTGTGGGAAGGTAATAATGTGGTGTGGAGAGGTAGATGTAGTGTGTCACAACTGAGGGTTTTGGCTGACAGGAGAAAGCCTCAGTTGTAGGGTCTGAGAGGAACTTAAACCGGGGAGGTTTAATCAGACACCTGGACATGTAAGTGTTAAAAGGAAACCCGAAGGTGTGACCATGACAACCAGGTAAAAGTCAAAATAAAAGTTTATTAACAGTCTCCGTGTAAACAAACAGCATTCAAGGCAAATAATAGCAATAATAAATAATATGATTCCTGGAGCACTCTGACCATGAAATGGTTACACAGGACACTGGTAGGTAAGAACAGCTGTTACAGTCCTTAGATGGAATAACCTTACCAGGCCTGGCTGTAGTAGTGAAGATATCCAAGGAACATGCCAGTAGATGGAACAGATGAAGTTGGTAACTTGAGTCAGCTGTTGTAATTGCTGGATGGAACCAGCCAGGTGGTAAGACATGGAGTGGATGTGGAATGGAATCAGCCAGATGATAAAGTCACTGAATAAATGCTGGGTGGAACCAGCCAGGTGATGAAACACGGAGTGAATATAGTAAGATGCTAGGGAGCGTGGAAACAGAGGAATTGAAGGATGATTACCGGTGCTAATGGATACTGCTGGAAGCAGATGAAATAGCTGGAAGCTGGAAACCGGATCAGCCACGGAGGACTGCAGAGTCAGGCTGCACCGCAGGATGGTAGGCAGGTGCGGGTCTCTTTGGTGGATGCTGGAGACAGGAGCTGGAACCTGGAAACACAACCACAGGAGAGAGACTGGAACAAGGTATGACAAACAAAGCACTGACCATTTCCTGGCCCAGGCACAGGATACTTATACCTGCAGCAATGCAGTCATTGGCTGGGCAATTATGCAGATTTCCAGAGGCAGTGGATTGGAGGAACTGAGACATGTGATTAGATTCAACATGGCTGCGCCCATGTTAGAACTTGGAAGGAAAACTGGCTTGGGAACCATGTTGAAACATAACTGTAATGGCGGCGCCGGCCACAGAGGACAGTAGACGCCAGACTGACAAATGTATGCTGAGACTCGTGGATGACAACGGAGGCCGCGGCAGGCATGGAACACCACACTGACAACCTGCACCTATAACACAGGAGCGGCGGCGGAGGCCGCGGAGAACGGGAGACGCCATGCATGATTCAAACATGGCGCTGCTGTGACAGCATCTCAGCGTGACAGGAGGAATGTGCAGTATGTGGACACAGATGAGATCCGGCCTTGGAACGCTGAGCGAGCCTCAGGAGACATCTGAAAGGCAGGTAATGGCGTCCAGATACCCGGATCGTGACATAGTGCAGGAATGTAGAATAGAGAGGTAGTGCAGTGAAATAGTGTGGAGATGTAGTGTGAGGAAGTAGCTTTGTTATATACTGCAGGGTTGTAGTAGAGTGGTGTAGTGTGAATAAGTATCACGGTGATGTTGTGTGTGGAGGTAGCTTTGTGATGTAGTGTAGAGAGGTACTACAGTGATATAGTATGTCACCACACCACCCCTACCCGCCCAGGAGAACTTCTCTATGGCACTGATCACACTACCTGCGTCAGTACATAATAGGCCCTTCTGAAATCTCAGCTCCAGGCCTGTGTGGACCTTAATCTGGCACTGGCCCAGCGGAGTGTGCTGCTTGGAGGAACAAAGAGAGAGGAACTATAGCTCTTCTATGTGTGACAGCAGCCTGCCAGCAAAGTAAAAAAAAGTATGGCTGGCTGCACTTCAAGTTTAGGCTCTGGGTTATTTATAATATATATATATATATATATATATATATATATATATACTGTGTGTTTATATACATATACATATATATATATATAATATATACTGTGTATATATGTGTGTGTGTGTGTGTGTGTGTGTGTATTGCATATAGAAGCAGCACTCCTGAAGCTCAAATACCTGTCCCAGTGCCTTTCCCTAGGAGCCCTCTGCGGAGATCCAAATATACATCAATCATGTGTAGGCGGCACCCAGTATAAACACTCTCAAAAGCGCAGGTAAGTTATCAACGTTTCGAAGCTTTAATACTGCCTCTTCGTCAGTATCCTTACGAATAGGCAGTATTAAAGCTTTGAAACGTTGATAACTTACCTGCGCTTTTGAGAGTGTTTATACCAGGTGCCACCTACACATGATTGATGTATATATATAAATCACCAAAGCAGCCAGCACTCCCCTTGCTTACAGTACTGTATAGTAAGGACTACTTTACTAGTGCGTCTCGTTACGCTGCATACAGTATGTACAGCGTCTCATTACGCTGCATTATTTAATACAGTATATACAGTACAGACGCAAATAGTACAGCATACAGTATATGGTCCATTTACAGTACTTTAGGAATATGTAAGCGTCCAAATCCCGCAGACAAAGCAACATAAAACCAGTAGTGTACACTGACGCAAATGGAAGTGTTAGAAGTTCATTATTGCCTAATGATATTAGGAATATTGGCCCTCATTCCGAGTTGTTCGCTCGCTAGCTGCTTTTAGCAGCATTGCACACGCTAAGCCGCCGCCCTCTGGGAGTGTATCTTAGCATAGCAGAATTGCGAACGAAAGATTAGCAGATTTGCGAATAGAAATTTCTTAGCAGTTTCTGAGTAGCTCCAGACTTACTCTTACATTGCGATCAGTTCAGTCAGTTTCGTTCCTGGTTTGACGTCACAAACACACCCAGCGTTCGCCCAGACACTCCCCCGTTTCTTCAGACACTCCCGCGTTTTTCCCAGAAACGCCAGCGTTTTTTCGCACACTCCCATAAAACGGCCAGTTTCCGCCCAGAAACACCCACTTCCTGTCAATCACACTCCGATCACCAGAACGATGAAAAATCCTCGTTATGCCGTGAGTAAAATACCTAACTTTTGAGTAAAATAACTAAGCGCATGTGCTCTGCGAACCTTGCGCATGCGCAGTAAGTGACTAATCGCAATATAGCGAAACTCGGCAACGAGCGAACAACTTGGAATGAGGGCTCTTGTACAGTATGTTAGCATTCTAATCCCGTAGCCATTATGGCATAATCAAAACTAATGGATTTATTCATCTGTCTGCGGCGAAGTGGTGAAGTGTTCCGTTTCCTATACTCAGAGTCCGTGTTCGATTCCTAAAGTACTGTACAGTACGAATGCATGTTAGTTTTTTCCAGACACTTTATAATTTTTTTTATTCACATAAACCAGGGCAAAGCTGCAGGAGCGGATGTACTGTTAAGGTTCTATGCACCATACGGTACACATACAATTCTGTAGCAGGGCAGACTCAATCGAAATGGCTACCGCCTGTGACTCCTTGCCCCATGGAGGCCCTCTGCTATGGAGCGAGTGACGACATAGATTTTGCGGACAACGGGGCAGTGCTGAAGGTGCGTCACAATCCCCTCGCTAACACACAGGGGCGTTGAAGGCTACGGAGCAATGCTGAAGGAGTGTCACAATCCCCTCACTAAAATACACAGGGGCGATAGGGATAAGCGAGGTCTATGCACATTACGGTACACCGGACTCGATCGCATAGCACACTGTCAAAATGGCCGCCGCCCCTGAACCCCCACCACGTGGCAGGCAGCGCTCGGAGATGGAGTGAGAGATAGCAGACGTCTTGAAGGCTACGGGGCAATGCTGAAGGAGTGTCACAATCCCCTCGCTAAAATACACAGGTGCGATAGGGATAAGCGAGGTCTATGCACATTACGGTACACCGGACTCGATCGCATAGCACACTGTCAAAATGGACACCGCCCCTGAACCCCCACCACGTGGCAGGCAGCGCTCGGAGATGGAGTGAGAGATAGCAGACGTCTTGAAGGCTACGGGGCAATGCTGAAGGAGTGTCACAATCCCCTCGCTAAAATAACAGTACACAGAGGCAATGAGGTTGTTATGCACACCAGTGCCAGCAGGAATGTACTGGTGTCTGAACGGAGAGGGATGCAAAACAAATGAACTCACAGACAGACTGGGGAATATGACATTACATACATAGAAGGTGATAGGGTAACAAAATAAACACAAAGTGAACAGAGAAGCCCAAAGGCTAAGAAACTGGGTGTCTCCCTAGTATTAGGAATGCTCAGATGGAAAGAAGCGAGATGTTGTGATTTAATACGTAGAGAACCCGAAATGCTGTTGCTAAGGGCAACAGCAAAACCCTAAAGGGTTACCAACGGGTGTGGCAGTAAACTCCTTGGTCAGAGATGGAATAATAGACACAAGGAGAGTCTCCACAATCCTAGTCCTCACTTGCAGTGCACTGGTTCAGCTTACTGCCACTAAACTGACACCTGAACACCTTGCACAGTGAGAAAGGATTTTGGCAGGCAAGTCTGAGAATACAGCCGCAAACTTGCTAGGTTCACAGAGTAGCAAAAGAACCCCAGCAGGTTAAACGACTGACTCCAGTCTTACTGCTAGGTCTGGATTGGCAGAGTGTAATACCAAATCCCAAGGCCTATTTGCAGTAAGCAACAAACAAATACAAAGTTTACACAGTACTAGCTAGCTTTCAGGAACTGACTAACCAACAAAGATTCAGCAGCATCTGCCTAACCTGAGAAGAGGGTTTATATAGCAGGTGCTGTCCACGCCCCACTCAGACCTCACAGACTGTGAGCACAAAAACCAGCACCGGATCCCCTGCCGTGCACAGAGCCTGTAACCACTGCACAGCAAAAGACCCGAACCGGAGTATAAGCTACGCTCAGGTTACTCCGCTAGCACTTGTCTCCCAGTTGCCATGACGACGTGGCAGCACAGAGCAGGAGACCCTAACAGTACCCCCCCTCTGACGAGGGGTCAAAGAACCCCTACCACCGGGTTTATCGGGGAACTGCGAGAAGAAAGAGCGTAACAGTCTGGGGGCATGAAGATCACAACTGCGCACCCACGACAGCTCCTCCGGGCCATACCCCTTCCAGTGCACCAAAAATGACAGCCGACCCCGAACCATCTTGGAGTCAAGAATCCTTTCAACAACAAACTCCCTCTGGCCACGTATCAGAAGAGGGGAAGGTCTTCCACTGGAAGAAGGATTACTAATCGCCCGTTTTAAAAGGGAACAATTAAATGTTTTATTGATACCCAAAGAACGAGGTAGATCTAACTGAAATGCCACCGGATTGATAACCCTAGTGATCTTATAAGGACCGATGAACCGGGGGCCTAACTTATGAGATGGCTGTCTCAACTTCAAATTCTTGGTAGATAACCAGACGAAGTCTCCTAATTTGAAGCTGCAGGGTCTTTTCCGCTTATCAAAAACCCTTTTGGTCACTAATGACACAGACACAAGGGCTTTCTTCACTTTCCTCCAAATACCTCTAAGGACCGAAACCACAGAGGAACCACCAGGCGTGGAGTACTGGGGGTCAAAAGAATTGGCCTTAGGATGATGCCCATACACACAAAGGAAGGGAGAGATCCCTGTAGCAGAGTGAGCCGCGTTGTTATAGGCAAACTCCGCCATGGACAGATGAGCAACCCAGTCAGTCTGACACTTGGAGACATAATACCTGAGGAACTGCTCCAAGGACTGGTTCACCCTTTCAGTCTGCCCATTAGACTGCGGATGGTAGCCTGACGACAAGCTGACAGAAATCTGGAGATCGGAACAAAATGCCCTCCAGAATTTGGCCACAAACTGGGATCCGCGGTCAGAGACCACATCAAGTGGCAACCCGTGGAGGCGCAAAACATGCAGCATAAATAATTCAGACAGGCGTCTGGCCGATGGCAGCCCAACCAATGGAACGAAGTGCGCCATCTTCGAAAACCTGTCAACGACAACCCAGATGGCTGTCATCCCCGAGGATTTGGGCAAGTCCACCACAAAATCCATTGAAATGTAGGTCCATGGCTTAGATGGAATAGAGAGTGGATGTAATGGGCCAACAGGAACCCCTCTAGGAGTCTTATTTCGGGCACAGATGTCACATGCCCGAACCCACTGATCCACATCCCTAGCCACCGAGGGCCACCACACCGCCCTAGATAGCAACTCCCGAGTTCTGGCAATACCCGGGTGACCTGCCGACTTCTTGGCATGGAATTCCAGGAACATTCGCTGTCTTAACCTAGGAGGCACAAACAAAAGACCTACCGGAAGGTCTGCAGGAGCCTGCTCCTGTGCTCTAAGGACTAATGACAAGAGGTCCTGGGTAATGCCCACTTTAATACATGATGGGGACACAATGGGCAATGGCTCCTCGGTGGTCTTTTGGATTGGAGCAAAACTCCGCAAGAGCGCATCAGCCTTGATGTTTTTTGACCCAGGGCGATATGTTATCAAAAAATTAAAGCGAGCAAAAAACAAAGCCCATCGTGCCTGCCTGGCATTGAGGCGCTTCGCTGACTCTAAATATGCCAAATTCTTATGGTCAGTGAGAATTGAGACCACAAACTTAGCCCCCTCAAGCCAGTGTCTCCACTCCTCGAGTGCATCCTTAATAGCCAACAATTCCCGGTTACCCACGTCATAATTCATCTCGGCAGGCGAAAATTTACGGGAAAAGTAAGCACAGGGATGAAGGCGATTATCAGACACCCCCATCTGAGAGAGCACTGCCCCAATACCCATCTCAGAGGCATCCACCTCCACCACAAAAGGACGCTCTGGATCTGGGTGTCGCAGCACCTTGGCCGAGACAAATTCCCTTTTGAGATGGGCAAAAGCCGCTTTGGCCTCACAAGACCAGTGAGCAACATCCGCCCCTTTCTTAGTGAGTGCCACCAAGGGCGCCACTATAGACGAAAATCCAGCAATAAATCGTCTATAAAAATTCGCAAAGCCCAGAAAACGCTGAAGCACCTTCAAACTAGTGGGCTGCACCCAATCCAGGACTGCCTGTACCTTGGAACCCTCCATTTGGAAACCTTCTGGGGAGATAATATATCCTAGAAATGCGATTTGCTGAACTTCAAATTCGCACTTCTCCAGCTGCGCCCCAAGCCGGTGGTCTCTGAGTTTCTGGAGGACTAAGCGTACATGCTTCCGATGTTCCTCAAGGGAATGGGAGAAGATTAGGATGTCATCTAAGTATACAACTAAGAATCTATCCAAATATTCCCTGAGCACATCTTTCATGAAGTCCTGGAAGACTGCCGGGGCATTACAGAGCCCAAAAGGCATCACCAAATATTCATAATGCCCTGAGTGGGTATTAAAGGCAGTCTTCCATTCATCCCCCTCTCTTATTCGGATTAGATTGTACGCACCGCGTAGGTCAATCTTAGAAAAAATGGTGGCAGTACGAAGCTGGTCAAACAAGACCGAAATGAGAGGCAGTGGGTATGAGTTTTTAATCGTGATACGGTTCAATTCCCTGAAGTCGATGCAGGGTCGCAACGAACCGTCCTTTTTACCCACGAAGAAGAACCCCGACCCAACTGGAGACTGTGAAGGTCTGATAAATCCCTTAGCCAAGTTCTCCTGAATGTACTCTGCCATAGCCTGAGTCTCAGGACGTGACAGGGAGTACAACCTGCTCTTGGGAAGCTTAGCATTCGGCAACAAATCAATGGCACAGTCATAGGGGCGATGGGGAGGTAGTACCTCTGCAACTCTTTTGGAGAACACGTCCGCAAAATCTGCATAACATCCTGGCAATCCTGGCAAATTTAGCTGCGAAAGCCTGACTGGAAGGCTCAAGCAACTCCTGAAACAATCAGTACCCCAACTAAGAATCTCCCCAGAGACCCAGTCAAATTGAGGATTGTGGGCCCTTAACCAGGGTAACCCCAACACCAATGGGGCAAAAGTACAGACAGTCACATAAAAGGACAATTTTTCAGAGTGTGTGGCTCCAATAAACAAAGAAATCTGGCTAGTGCAAGATGTAATTTTACCCTGGGATAATGGTTCCCCGTTTAACCCACAAATCTCAATTTCCGATGCCAAGGGTACTAAGGGAACAGAGTGTTTCAGGGCGAATTGGCGGTCCATAAAAACCCCGTCGGCCCCACTGTCCACAAAGGCCTCAGTCTTGACAGTTTGACCGAGGATCTTTTAAGGTCGCCGGAATGATAAAAGTCTTCTTGGGAACTTCTGACTTCTGGCCTGACAGGATATTTCCCATCACCCTCAGGCCCTGAAGTTTTCCGGCTTTTCTGGGCATGATACTACCACATGACCTTTATTCCCACAGTACAAACATAACCCCTGCTGTCTCCTCCGCGTCTTCTCACGCGAGGAGAGGCGGGTAGCCCCAATCTGCATAGGCTCCTCGGAAAATTCCTCAGAGTCTGAGGTTCCCTTGGGAAAGAAGGAAACCTCGGTCTCCCTTTCAAGCCTGCGCTCTCTCAGCCGTCTATCCACCCGAATGGATAACTGCATGAGCTGATCCAAGCTATCAGGCAAGGGATATTGTACCAGTTGGTCTTTCAACTGGTTAGAAAGACCTCTTCGGTACTGGTGTCTCAGGGCTGGGTCATTCCACTGGGTATCATGGGCCAACCTCCGAAACTCCGTACAATAAACCTCAACTGGCCTTCGCCCTTGCTTAAGGATCGAAATCTGAGCCTCGGCTGAGGCCGTCTTGTCAGGGTCATCATACAACATGCCCAGTGCCGTAAAAAAAGCATCAACACTTTTAAGCGACGGACAGTCAGGCTGCTACCCATATGCCCAGACCTGTGGGTCTCCTTGTAGCAAGGAAATCACTATGCCCACCCGCTGAATCTCCGACCCAGAAGACTGAGGCCTAAGCTGGAAATATAGCTTGCAGCTCTCCTTGAAACAAAAGAACTGCGAGCGATCTCCAGAAAAACGATCCGGGAGATTTACTTTCGGCTCCTTAACCCCTGAAGGCACTGCTGCTGCGGGAGCTCCGCCAGCGGCCTGCGAGGTGTGCATTTTAATGGACAAATCATTAAATTGTCGAGTCAGGACCTGCACCTGATCGACCACCTGTTGCAAAGTATTTTGAGGGGTATGCTCCATATTCCCACAAAATTTCAACAGGAGTATTAGGCTGCTGAATATGTTATGCACACCAGTGCCAGCAGGAATGTACTGGTGTCTGAACGGAGAGGGATGCAAAACAAATGAACTCACAGACAGACTGGGGAATATGACATTACATACATAGAAGGTGATAGGGTAACAAAATAAACACAAAGTGAACAGAGAAGCCCAAAAGCTAAGAAACTGGGTGTCTCCCTAGTATTAGGAATGCTCAGATGGAAAGAAGCGAGATGTTGTGATTTAATACGTAGAGAACCCGAAATGCTGTTGCTAAGGGCAACAGCAAAACCCTAAAGGGTTACCAACGGGTGTGGCAGTAAACTCCTTGGTCAGAGATGGAATAATAGACACAAGGAGAGTCTCCACTCCTAGTCCTCACTTGCAGTGCACTGGTTCAGCTTACTGCCACTAAACTGACACCTGAACACCTTGCACAGTGAGAAAGGATTTTGGCAGGCAAGTCTGAGAATACAGCCTCAAACTTGCTAGGTTCACAGAGTAGCAAAAGAAGCCAAGTAGGTTAAACGACTGACTCCAGTCTTACTGCTAGGTCTGGATTGGCAGAGTGTAATACCAAATCCCAAGGCCTATTTGCAGTAAGCAACAAACAAATACAAAGTTTACACAGTACTAGCTAGCTTTCAGGAACTGACTAACCAACAAAGATTCAGCAGCATCTGCCTGACCTGAGAAGAGGGTTTATATAGCAGGTGCTGTCCACGCCCCACTCAGACCTCACAGACTGTGAGCACAAAAACCAGCACCGGATCCCCTGCCGTGCACAGAGCCTGTAACCACTGCACAGCAAAAGACCCGAACCGGAGTATCAGCTACGCTCAGGTTACTCCGCTAGCACTTGTCTCCCGGTTGCCATGACGACGTGGCAGCACAGAGCAGGAGACCCTAACAGAGGTCCCGTAGAATGATCAAATAATAAATGCTGTATAATGTACAGTATATAGACCCAAAACAAGGAGTTTAAGCAACAGTGCGGTTCATTAAAGTCAGGGATGTGGTACAGTACAGTAAGTCAGCGGCCAAGTCCCCTAGCCATTAAGGCTTAATATCACTGCTTACAGTATACTTAGACATGAACTTGTGTACAGTATCTGTCATGAGGTGTTTTTTTCACTGACACTATTCTTTTTTTTCTATTGTAATATACAGAGGCGGCAAACTAGCCAAACGGGAATAATCAGCTTCTGCTGAATAAAATGAGATGCTACAGTACATGCCTATATTCTGTGTGTGACTGCGGCTCTATGAAATGAAATCTGAAAATGTAAATATGAAATACATTACTAATGTGCGGCATTATGTGTATAAGATGTACTACAATATTTTCTGGCGTAACATAAAGAAAGGGCACTACTGCATGGTCTAATGCAGTGGTTCTCAAACTCGGTCCTCAGGACCCCACACAGTGCATGTTTTGCAGGTAAACCAGAAAGTGCACAGGTGTATTAATTACTCATAGACACATTTTAAAAGGTCCATACAGTAGGTGGAGCTAATTATTTCACTTGTGATTCTGTGAGACCTGCACAACATGCACTGTGTGGGGTCCTGAGGACTGAGTTTGAGAACCTGTGGTCTAATGTTAATAAAGATCAATGTGGTGGGGTGTAATGTGAATAAGGGGCAATACTGTTAGGAGTAATGTGGTACTATCATATGATGTAACTAGAGATAAGCGGGTTCGGTTCCTCGGAATCCGAACCCCCCCGAACTTCAGCCTTTTTTGCACGGGTCCGAGCAGACTCGGATCCTCCCGCCTTGCTCGGTTAACCCGAGCGCGACCGAACGTCATCATCCCGCTGTCGGATTCTCGCGAGACTCGGATTCTATATAAGGAGCCGCGCGTCGCCGCCATTTTCACACGTGCATTGAGATTGATAGGGAGAGGACGTGGCTGGCGTCCTCTCCGTTTAGATTAGATTAGAGAGTCAGAGACACTTGAGTTGATTTACTAATTTGGGGAGCATTAGGAGGAGTACTCAGTACAGTGCAGCAGAGTTTTGCTGATAGTGTGACCACCAGTTTAATTTTAATCGGTTCTCTGCCTGAAAAAAATGATACACAGTCACATACCATATCTGTGCTCAGCCTCAGTGTGCTGCATGATAATATGATAATGATAATATATCATCTATGTATGTATTATATCTGACTGTGCTGAGTGCTCACTGCCAGTGCTGCTCACACAGCTTAATTGTGGGGGAGACTGGGGAGCAGTTATAGCAGGAGTACAGTGCACACTTTTGCTGCCAGTGTGACCACTGACCACCAGTATATTGTCTGCCTGAAAAAGTTAAACAAACACTCCTGTGGTGTTTTTTTATTTTTATTCTATAAACGCATTCTGCTGACAGTGTCCAGCAGGTCCGTCATTCATTATATTATATAAATATTTACCTGCAGTAGTGTTATATTTTCTTTGTTCATCTCTATCATCTTTATCATCTCTATATTAGCAGACGCAGTCCACGGCTGTAGCTACCTCTGTGTCATCAGTGCTCGTCCATAATTGTATACCTACCTGTGGTGGGGTTTTTTTTTTTCTATCTTCTTCATACTAGTAGTTCAGCAGTCTGCTGACAGCGTCCAGCAGGTCCGTCATTATATATTATATATACCTGCTGTAGTGATATATATATATTTTTTATATCATTATCATCTCTATATTAGCAGACGCAGTACGGTAGTCCACGGCTGTGGCTACCTCAGTGTCGTCAGTGCTCGTCCATAATTGTATACCTACCTGTGGTGGGTTTTTTTTTTTTCTATCTTCTTCATACTAGTAGTTCAGCAGTCTGCTGACAGCGTCCAGCAGGTCCGTCATTATATATTATATATATATACCTGCAGTAGTGATATATATATATATTTTATATCATTATCATCTCTATATTAGCAGACGCAGTACGGTAGTCCACGGCTGTGGCTACCTCTGTGTCGTCAGTGCTCGTCCATAATTGTATACCTACCTGTGGTGGGGTTTTTTTTTTTCTATCTTCTTCATACTAGTAGTTCAGCAGTCTGCTGACAGCGTCCAGCAGGTCCGTCATTATATATTATATATACCTGCAGTAGTGATATATATATATATTTTTTATATCATTATCATCTCTATATTAGCAGACGCAGTACGGTAGTCCACGGCTGTGGCTACCTCTGTGTCGTCAGTGCTCGTTCATAATTGTATACCTACCTGTGGTGGGTTTTTTTTTTTCTATCTTCTTCATACTAGTAGTTCAGCAGTCTGCTGACAGCATCCAGCAGGTCCGTCATTATATATTATATATACCTGCAGTAGTGATATATATATATTTTTTATATAATTATCATCTCTATATTAGCAGACGCAGTACGGTAGTCCACGGCTGTGGCTACCTCTGTGTCGTCAGTGCTCGTCCATAATTGTATACCTACCTGTGGTGGGTTTTTTTTCTTTCTATCTTCTTCATACTAGTAGTTCAGCAGTCTGCTGACAGCATCCAGCAGGTCCGTCATTATATATTATATATACCTGCAGTAGTGATATATATATATTTTTTATATCATTATCATCTCTATATTAGCAGACGCAGTACGGTAGTCCACGGCTGTGGCTACCTCTGTGTCGTCAGTGCTCGTCCATAATTGTATACCTACCTGTGGTGGTTTTTTTTTTTTTCTATCTTCTTCATACTAGTAGTTCAGCAGTCTGCTGACAGCGTCCAGCAGGTCCGTCATTATATATTATATATACCTGCAGTAGTGATATATATATATTTTTTATATCAGTATCATCTCTATACTAGCAGACACAGTACGGTAGTCCACGGCTGTAGCTACCTCTGTGTCGTCAGTCACTCGTCATCCATAAGTATACTAGTATCCATCCATCTCCATTGTTTACCTGAGGTGCCTTTTAGTTGTGCCTATTAAAATATGGAGAACAAAAATGTTGAGGTTCCAAAAATAGGGAAAGATCAAGATCCACTTCCATCTTGTGCTGAAGCTGCTGCCACTAGTCATGGCCGAGACGATGAAATTCCATCAACGTCGTCTGCCAAGGCCGATGCCCAATGTCATAGTACAGAGCATGTAAAATCCAAAACACAAAATATCAGTAAAAAAAGGACTCAAAAATCTAAAATAAAATCGTCGGAGGAGAAGCGTAAACTTGCCAATATGCCATTTACCACACGGAGTGGCAAGGAACGGCTGAGGCCCTGGCCTATGTTCATGGCTAGTGGTTCAGCTTCACATGAGGATGGAAGCACTCAGCCTCTCGCTAGAAAAATGAAAAGACTTAAGCTGGCAAAAGCACAGCAAAGAACTGTGCGTTCTTCGAAATCCCAAATCCACAAGGAGAGTCCAATTGTGTCGGTTGCGATGCCTGACCTTCCCAACACTGGACGTGAAGAGCATGCGCCTTCCACCATTTGCACGCCCCCTGCAAGTGCTGGAAGGAGCACCCGCAGTCCAGTTCCTGATAGTCAGATTGAAGATGTCAGTGTTGAAGTACACCAGGATGAGGAGGATATGGGTGTTGCTGGCGCTGGGGAGGAAATTGACAAGGAGGATTCTGATGGTGAGGTGGTTTGTTTAAGTCAGGCACCCGGGGAGACACCTGTTGTCCGTGGGAGGAATATGGCCATTGACATGCCTGGTGAAAATACCCAAAAAATCAGCTCTTCGGTGTGAAAGTATTTCAACAGAAATGCGGACAACAGGTGTCAAGCCGTGTGTTGCCTTTGTCAAGCTGTAATAAGTAGGGGTAAGGACGTTAACCACCTTGGAATATCCTCCCTTATACGTCACCTGCAGCGCATTCATCATAAGTCAGTGACAAGTTCAAAAACTTTGGGCGATAGCGGAAGCTGTCCACTGACCAGTAAATCCCTTCCTCTTGTAACCAAGCTCACGCAAACCACCCCACCAACTCCCTCAGTGTCAATTTCGTCCTTCCCCAGGAATGTCAATAGTCCTGCAGGCCATGTCACTGGCAATTCTGACGAGTCCTCTCCTGCCTGGGATTCCTCCGATGCATCCTTGAGTGTAACGCCTACTGCTGCTGGCGCTGCTGTTGTTGCTGCTGGGAGTCGATGGTCATCCCAGAGGGGAAGTCGTAAGACCACTTTTACTACTTCCACCAAGCAATTGACTGTCCAACAGTCCTTTGCGAGGAAGATGAAATATCACAGCAGTCATCCTGCTGCAAAGCGGATAACTGAGGCCTTGGCATCCTGGGCGGTGAGAAACGTGGTTCCGGTATCCATCATTACTGCAGAGCCAACTATAGACTTGTTTGAGGTACTGTGTCCCCGGTACCAAATACCATCTAGGTTCCATTTCTCTAGGCAGGCGATACCGAAAATGTACACAGACCTCAGAAAAAGACTCACCAGTGTCCTTAAAAATGCAGTTGTACCCAATGTCCACTTAACCACGGACATGTGGACAAGTGGAGCAGGGCAGACTCAGGACTATATGACTGTGACAGGAGACTGGGTAGATGTATTGACTCCCGCCGCAAGAACAGCAGCGGCGGCACCAGTAGCAGCATCTCGCAAATGCCAACTCTTTCCTAGGCAGGCTACGCTTTGTATCACCGCTTTCCAGAATACGCACACAGCTGAAAACCTCTTACGGCAACTGAGGAAGATCATCGCAGAATGGCTTACCCCAATTGGACTCTCCTGTGGATTTGTGGCATCGGACAACGCCAGAAATATTGTGCGTGCATTATATCTGGGCAAATTCCAGCACGTCCCATGTTTTGCACATACCTTGAATTTGGTGGTGCAGAATTATTTAAAAAACGAGAGGGGAGTGCAAGAGATGCTGTCGGTGGCCAGAAGAATTGCGGGACACTTTCGGCGTACAGGCACCACGTACAGAAGACTGGAGCAACACCAAAAACGCCTGAACCTGCCCTGCCATCATCTGAAGCAAGAAGTGGTAACGAGGTGGAATTCAACCCTCTATATGCTTCAGAGGTTGGAGGAGCAGCAAAAGGCCATTCAAGCCTATACATCTGGCCACGATATAGGCAAAGGAGGTGGAATGCACCTGTCTCAAGCGCAGTGGAGAATGATTTCAACGTTGTGCAAGGTTCTGCAACCTTTTGAACTTGCCACACGTGAAGTCAGTTCAGACACTGCCAGCCTGAGTCAGGTCATTCCCCTCATCAGGCTTTTGCAGAAGAAGCTGGAGACATTGAGGGAGGAGCTAAGAAAGAGCGATTCCGCTAGGCATGTGGGACTTGTGGATGGAGCCCTTCATTCGCTTAACCAGGATTCACGGGTGGTCAATCTGTTGAAATCAGAGCACTACATTTTGGCCACCGTGCTCGATCCTAGATTTAAAACCTACGTTGTATCTCTCTTTCCGGCAGACACAAGTCTGCAGGGGTTCAAAGACCTGCTGGTGAGAAAATTATCAAGTCAAGTGGAACTTGATCAGTCAACAGCTCCTCCTTCACATTCTCCCGCAATTGGGGGTGCGAGGAAAAGGCTCAGAATTCCGAGCCCACCCGCTGGCGTTGATGCAGGGCAGTCTGGAGCGACTGCTGATGCTGACATCTGGTCCAGACTGAAGGACCTGACAACGATTACGGACATGTCGTCTACTGTCACTGCATATGATTCTCTCACCATTGAAAGAATGGTGGAGGATTATATGAGTGACCGCATCCAAGTAGGCACGTCAGACAGTCCGTACGTATACTGGCAGGAAAAAGAGGCAATTTGGAGGCCCTTGCACAAACTGGCTTTATTCTACCTAAGTTGCCCTCCCACAAGTGTGTATTCCGAAAGAGTGTTTAGTGCCGCCGCTCACCTTGTCAGCAATCGGCGTACGAGGTTACTTCCAGAAAATGTGGAGAAGATGATGTTCATTAAAATGAATTATAATCAATTCCTCCGTGGAGACATTGACCAGCAGCAATTGCCTCCACAAAGTACACAGGGAGCTGAGATGGTGGATTCCAGTGGGGACGAATTGATAATCTGTGAGGAGGGGGATGTACACGGTGATGAATCGGAGGATGATGATGAGGTGGACATCTTGCCTCTGTAGAGCCAGTTTGTGCAAGGAGAGATTAATTGCTTCTTTTTTGGTGGGGGTCCAAACCAACCCGTCATTTCAGTCACAGTCGTGTGGCAGACCCTGTCACTGAAATGATGGGTTGGTTAAAGTGTGCATGTCCTGTTTATACAACATAAGGGTGGGTGGGAGGGCCCAAGGACAATTCCATCTTGCACCTCTTTTTTCTTTCATTTTTCTTTGCGTCATGTGCTGTTTGGGGAGTAGTTTTTTGAAGGGCCAGCCTGCGTGACACTGCAGTGCCACTCCTAGATGGGCCAGGTGTTTGTGTCGGCCACTAGAGTCGCTTAGCTTACTTACACAGCTACCTCATTGCGCCTCTTTTTTTCTTTGCGTCATGTGCTGTTTGGGGAGTAGTTTTTTGAAGGGCCATCCTGCGTGACACTGCAGTGCCACTCCTAGATGGGCCAGGTGTTTGTGTCGGCCACTAGGGTCGCTTAGCTTACTCACACAGCTACCTCATTGCGCCTCTTTTTTTATTTGCGTCATGTGCTGTTTGGGGAGTAGTTTTTTGAAAGGCCAGCCTGTGTGACACTGCAGTGCCACTCCTAGATGGGCCAGGTGTTTGTGTCGGCCACTTGGGTCACTGAGCTTAGTCACACAGCTACCTCATTGCACCTCTTTTTTTCTTTGCGTCATGTGCTGTTTGGGGAGTGTTTTTTGGAAGGGCCATCCTGCGTAACACTGCAGTGCCACTCATAGATGGGCCAGGTGTTTGTGTCGGCCACTTGGGTCGCTGAGCTTAGTCATCCAGCGACCTCGGTGCAAATTTTAGGACTAAAAATAATATTGTGAGGTGTGAGGTATTCAGAATAGACTGTAAATAAGTGTAAATTATGGTTATTGAGGTTGATAATACTATGGGATCAAAATGACCCCCAAATTCAATGATTTAAGCTGTTTTTTAGTTTTTTTTTAAAAAAACACCCGAATCCAAAACACACCCGAATCCGACAAAAAAAATTCGGTGAGGTTTTGCCAAAACTCGTTCGAACCCAAAACACGGCCGCGGAACTCAACCCAAAACCAAAACACAAAACCCGAAAAATTTCCGGTGCACATCTCTAGATGTAACGAGAATAAGAGACACTATTGCATGATATAATGTGAATAAAGTTGCAGTACTGTGTTGTGTCATTTCATCTGGGGTTATTATTGTGTTACCATGCCCCTTCCCAGCAAGAACATGCACTGTTTTGGGCTGGCACTAAATGTGCACATTGTTCCTATTTAAAATATAGGGGGTAGGAGCGCCAAAATGGGTGATGGTGCTGGGAAAGGGGTGCAGGGTTAGAGGCGGAACTAGCATCTGTGCAAGAGAAATCAGCCAAAATCTAGCCTAGGGCATCATGTTGGTCAGGTATGGCTCTGATAATACTGTATACTGTACTCTTACTGTACTTTGCATTCAAAAGAGATACTGTTTGCACACAGGTTTTACATGAATCATTGGCAATGCTGCAGGAGTGTCTCATTAGGCAATCTAAAATATACCACGACTATGGGTGGGGATACAGTAGGTAAGCTCTGTCACCATAAACTGTCTGCTGTGTATAGCAGATTTCCGTCTGGGATGCATTTGTGTGTTTGTAATAAGAAAAAAAACATTTTACTGTTACACTTAGTGGATACAGTATTTATCCCCCATAACGGCACATCATACTCTACAGTTACCCCCATGTACTGTACCTTACCATACTGTATAATGGAATATTTATTGGAAAAGCATCAATATTAATGTAAAAAAAAAGTATTTATTACAACATCCGATTCCATGTACTGTACTGATCAAAATGTACAGTACTCTTATTCAGGACTTATAAAACAGAAAATAACTGTTCATACACATCAATAACATTACTACTGTATAATGTTCTACATTAGTTTATGCAATAATCAGACAAAGGCAATTTTATAAACATTTTTAATAATGCACCAATTTAAAATTTTAAACAGAAAATACAGTACAGAACTACATATTTGTGGCTTGACCATTTCTTTCGACTATAACAGGTAATACTTTATACAGGTGATTTATATAATTATTATAATGTTCAGGTGTGAGTACTTCCAGCCAAAATTTCTTTATCCCATCCAACAGCTGCTGTTTTGTTGTTGGCTTCGCAACACTCCTAATGTACCTCTTCAATTGAGCCCACACTAATTCAATTGGATTCATGTCTGGTGATCTAAAAAAAATAAAAAAAAAGAGTATAGAAAAAAAGTTAGTCAATTAATGACATTAAATAGAGAAAATTAAACATACTGTACGGTATTGTACTGTTTATTAAACCAAAAAATACATTTACAGTACTAGAGTGCTATCCAAAATTTTACTTGTACACTGTTGAAAGAATACTCACTCTGGTGGTGTGCGTTCCCAATTAATACCTTTCTCTTCCATAAATTTGGCTGAGGCGGAGTGTTTAGGATCATTGTCTTGGAATATCCTATGGTGAGTTGGGTAATATTTATTCACAAATGGCACCATACATCCCTCTACTATTGTTTCTTGGAAAAATTTCTTATCCATGATCCCTATAGAAATAAAAAAAATGTTGTTCATTAATAAGTAACTCATTTTATTGTGCAGTTACATGTACTCTACAGTACAGCATGTATTTTTACAGAACACAGGCACAGAATAAAGTATAGTACCTTCGAAAAATAATAGGGGACCAGCTCCTAATAGTGATATGCCTCCCCATACATGGACTTTCAATGGATGCTTTTAGCGTGGTTTTAATGAGATATGGTTACGTTTCCGGAATGACATTCTGGAGAACTGCTCAAGAGCAACAGACGATTCATCTGTGAAAATGACATCATGAAATCTTTCACCACTCTCAATACATCGCCGTGCCTGTTTAACTCTCTTTTCTTTATTCACATCTCTTATCATGGGAGATATCCTGTGAAGAGCCAAAAATAATGAATCATATACAGTAATGAAAAAGATTACAGTATATACAGTAGACTATATGTGCAGTATACTGTATTATACACCTACTGTATACATTAAACTGTACATACATTACAGTATGTACAGAGTAATATATATATATACACACACACACACACACACACACACACACACACACACACACACACACACACAGTATACAGTAAGTAATCATCACAATAAGCCAGCAATGCTTCATTGCTGTCTCTAGTGCCTATACAGTAGGTATCTCTTTTGGGATAGATTTTATATACACACACACACACACACACACACACACACACACACACACACACACACTGTATATAGTATAAAGTACACACTCTGTACAATGATTTATGTCATTGTTATATCACTTATCAAGGGATTATTTACAGTGAATAAGTGTGCATTTACTGTATGGTTTATACTGCTTCCAGTATTTTACCTTGTTGCGCCAAAGGTCCATCCCATTTTCCGACGCATCCTTCTGACGCTGGTGGCCGATATGTCCAGGTCATACTTGGAATGGAGAAGTCATTGTATATGCAAAGCAGTACGCTCATCATCTTCACAAGTTAGTTCCTCCACAATTTGTTGCACTCTCCTACAGTACAATACAGTATGAAAAATATGAATTAATGAACAGCACAATCACAGTTAGATGAAGTGTTTTTTTTATTTCTAAAAAATTGTCTATTGCATACAGCAAGTCATTTAAACATTACAGTACTGAACAGTACGTACCATGGCCCTCATTCCGAGTTGATCGTTCGCAAGGCGATTTTAGCAGAGTTACACACGCTAAGCCGCCGCCTACTGGGAGTGAATCTTAGCTTCTTAAAATTGCGACCGATGTATTCGCAATATTGCGATTACTAACTACTTAGCAGTTTCAGAGTAGCTTCAGACTTACTCTGCCTGTGCGATCAGTTCAGTGCTTGTCGTTCCTGTTTTGACGTCACAAACACACCCAGCGTTCGCCCAGACACTCCCCCGTTTCCCCGGCCACTCCTGCGTTTTTTCCGGAAACGGTAGCGTTTTTTCCTGCACGCCCATAAAACGGCCTGTTTCCGCCCAGTAACACCCATTTCCTGTCAATCACATTACGATCGCCGGAGCGATGAAAAAGCCGTGAGTAAAAATACTATCTCCATTGTAAAATTACTTGGCGCAGTCGCAGTGCGAATATTGCGCATGCGTACTAAGCGGAATTTCACTGCGATGCGATGAAAAATACCGAGCGATCAACTCGGAATGAGGGCCCATGTGCATTTTGTAGGAAATACAAATCTGGGCGTTGTTCTCTCGAAAGCATGATAGCGCACCGTTTCTAAAGTGACTATAATGCCACTTTCCTTGAGCCATGCATGGATCTCTTTGATGGTTTTATTTTCTTTTTTCATGTTGGCGATTATCTTTCTCATAGTTTTGTTGATAGTTACTGGCATGTTGTCCAACTGTAATTCCTGTATGGAGAAAAAACATTTGTGAATACTGTAGTCTACAATTTACACATCTGAAAATTGGTAAGAGTTTTATGATAAAAGTTAATACTGTACATGTTTACTATATAGTACCTGATGTTCAAATTTTAGTACTGTATACTGTACAGTACTGAAAATACCACATCAGTGTTATGGACTGCAATTAGTTTCCTGTATAAAACAGATACAGTAAATAACCCTCCTTCGAAGTGCATGGGCCCTGTGAGACTTACAGTAGTGTACAGCATAAGGGGCGACTGACATGATGTACAAGCATTACATACAGTACATGTCAGTACTGTATGTAAATTCTTCAATTATTGCCTAACAACAATTCTGCTTACTGTATATTAAATACTGTAGGCCTAGAAATGTGCATCTCAATATGGTAGTTAAAAAACACAGCGGCCTATAGGGCTAAGCGAGTTCTATGCACAAATGGCCGCCGACCGTGAACCCCCACCACGTGGCAGCGCTCGGATATGGAGTGAGAGATGACATATGTTTTACAGGCCAAGGGGGCCCTCCCCATTGGTGTTGGTTTATGCCTTAGGGGACTCGGACGCTTGCATTTCCAAAGCACGGTATTTTCCACCACCTCCCGCTAGCCCATCGCCCTTCCCCCCTGGGAGCCTGCACAGATCATGCAGTAGACAGGGAGGGAATTCAGGTCATGTGCAATACACAAACGCCGAAGATCTACAGTACTGTTTTGCTCAGTTTGTTGCATCAGAATACACTCATTTCTACTCATTGCCGTTGTGTAGTTGCATTTAGCGTAAAGAATCGCTCCTGCAGATGTACTCTGATTTATATGAAACTTGTGTGCACCCTTCCATTGACTGTCTTACAATGAAAATAAAATAATACAGTTATTATTAATACAGTTATTACAATTAAAAAAAAAAAAGGCACATCAGGACTCCAACCCTGGACCCCCAGCGTGGGAGGTGGGAGCCTTCATCGCTAGCCCACGATGCCTCATGAGAGATTCATAATTTCATGTGTAAAAGTACAGCAAACAGCGCCCGGCCCCATCCCCATTGGTGTTGGTTTATGCCTCAGGGGACTCAGACGCTCGCATTTCTAAAGCACGGTATTTTTCACCGCCTCCCGCTAGCCCACCATTCCCATTATGCCTTAGGGAACTCAGACGCTCATGTACTGTACATGTATTTTAAAAGCACAGTGTTTATACATTGTACTGTATATTCTTCCTGTTACACAATTAGTTGCGTCTCCATACACATAAAGCACTCTACAATAGGTCACCATCTTTTTCCGCCGCCTCCCATTATGCCTACAGTATTAACATTACAGTCGTCACTGACCAATTGCCAGAGCTGTAGATCAATCCGCCGCTATACTGTATGATCGAAAGTACTGGATTAGTGGAGCATTAGCCACCCAGGGGTGGAGATGTGTAATGCATGCTGAGTATCTAGAATCGCCTCAACGCGCCTGCCTGTGATTAAACTCAGCTATCGCCCTAGCGTGACTAAACGTCCGGCTAGGCGGAAAATCGGTCAAGATAAAGGTGGCTACATCTATACCTTCCCCCACAATCGTACTGCACTACCTTCTCACACCACATTACTGTGCTACCTTCCCACACTACATTACTGTGCTACCTTCCCACACCACCATACTATTCTACCTTCCCACACCACCGTACTATGCTACCTTCCCACACCACCGCATTACGATACCTTCTCACAACACCGTACTATGATACCTTCCCGCACCACATTACTGCGCTACCTTCCCACACCACATTACTTCGTTACCTTCCCAAACCACTGCACTGCGCTACCATCCCGCACCACATTACTGCGTTACCTTCCCGCACCACCATACTGCGCTACCTTACCATATCACATTACTGCGCTACCTTCCCACACCACATCACTGCGTTACCTTCCTGCACCACAATACTGCACTACCTTACAGCACCACATTACTGAGCTACCTTCCCAAACCATGATACTGCGCTATCTTCCCACATCACTGTACTGTGCTACCTTACAGCACCACATTACTGAGTTACCTTCCCACACCAACGTACTAAGTTACCTTCCCTCTGATGAAACCGCCCATTTTGGAGGCGGAGAAACGCGTCAGGTGACTCATTCGACTGTGGAACGCAGGTGGAACGCAACCAGAAGCCGGAAGCCCCGAACCCGGAAGTCGCGGAACGCGGCACCACAGCGTCCCCTGCTACCCAGGACTTGCACGTGGGACTCTCTGCTCTCCGTCCCATCCTGGCCTAGTGTCAGCCACCAGCACACTGCACCACCAATGGCAGGACTTGCCCCAGGGAACCGCCGCAGAGCGGTTGGCTACGCAATTGGTCAGTGAATCAAACAAGGCTTATGGACGTGAGACAGGTGGACCCAGCTCAGCCAGCATTATCACAAGTTTGCTTTCGAACTTTCCATATACCAGTTCAACATTGGTGAAGTATCAACAAGCTTTACAATTCTAACCAGCTATTCTTTTAACTCTGCACTTTGAGCTCAATATGCACTAACTTTTTACAGCCATCTAACAGTTGATTTTTGCATGCAAAAAAACAACACATTAAGTTGTGTCTAATTACCAGCAAGTCCTGAGGCCTAGGACACAGTCTTGAATTCTATATATATGTTTATTTATTTTTTATTTTTAACTGTGCATATGCAATGTAAAGGCACTCAGCCTTCCAGTGTTTATCTATCTTTTAAAACTATTATTTTACCAATAAACTAATTTGTATATTTACAAAACCAGCAGCCGTTGTATTATCATCCCCTCCGAGCGCCCTGTTGCCATATGGGTAATTGTCTGCACTTAGTATAATATTAGGCTAATAGATGTTGTCTGAATCAAAATATAATTCATTATAAATAGGCGATGTTACCATAGTGGACAGTATACTGGATATATATAGTAAGGAATAGATATGAAATAAGTTTGACTGTATGAGGTAATGTTTAGCTGATTTAAGAGATTAGGTTTGTGTATGTGTTTATATAGATATACTGTATATTTGTGTTTTACTGCAAGATGGTAAAACAGTGTAGGGAACAGGTTTATTCTGCTCTAGTCATAAAGAAGGCTAGAGAGGTCACAGTAAGATCAAGAGTCATTGTAGAGAAAAGGTATTAGGCCATAAATGATAATAGGTGTGTGACAGAGCTCTGTTGGTCATTGGAATTCCCAGGTGTGCTTACAGTAGATCAGAATCAAGATTGCAATACCTATCGCAATTATAAAACTGGTTTGTCTATTGTCCAGTAAAGGTTAAAGCTAGGGAGCATAAATTAACTACTATGAAAAGATATCACATCCATTGATAAAACATGGTGTAACCCACCCCAGGAAAACTTGTCAATACAACAGAACTTTGGATGAAAAGACATTCCAGATTTTACAATACTATACTTGCTTAAGGCAGTGTGGACACCACACTTTTATGACACCATGCCTCTGTGAACAGGACACGACAGCCCAGTTCAATGTTTGTTTTATTACACCTTGGAATCTGACAAACCTATAATTACCTATTCCATTGGAAACTATGAGAATATGATAGTTTGAATTGGTAAAATATGGGATAAAAAGCAGCAGACTTTTTTGTTAGGAGTTAGAGGAAGAAAGGAGGAAGGAGAAGGAGAAGGAAGGAAGTCAGTCAGGAGGAGAAGTCATGGAGAACATGCAGAAGGAATGATTCTTGGGATGGCAATCTTTAACTTGCAAGTATAAATATGATAGTAATTGAAACTGTTTGTGAAACTTATGTCATGTTGTTTTATGTTATGTAACGAAGGAAGCATAGCATAGCTTAATATAATAATTAGTATATATATCACTACTGTGTATATCTTATTCTGTACGATTTGATCTGCCTGTAAATAAATAATCATATAAAAAGAGCCGTAATATTCAAGCTTGAACTCTCTTTAAGGAATCTTAATTTCATAATTTAATAAGTCATATATATAAGGACTGCATCTATTTATCAGTTTGTAAGCCTGACATAATATATTTGCAGATATATATGATAACGCATATTAATTAAAATATATCCATATATTAATAACCATATATGTTATATTAAATATTAATATTCATAAATATGATTCCATAAATCAATATTGGCGACCACGAATTGGACTTGTTATTACTGAATCTGATTATCTGATTTATAATATTTATGAGGAGTAGCAAATGCTATTAGCTGGCTACCAAATCTGCAGAATCACGGTGGGGATGTATCTATGAAAATTTATTACCATTGTGTAATGTCAATTTTGTATTCTGTATAACCTAGGATAAATGTGTTAGTGCAATATACATTATTTTAACTAACATAATATCTATTAGGAAGCAGCACCAATGGCTGTAAGCCTGCTGGCAAAGTACAAGATCACAGTGGAATAGGTTACAAATGAGAATAAAGAATTTAAAGGCCTAGAATAGAAAATGTGCACAGTGGAAATGAGTATTTCCAAATAAATGAATATATGTACCAGGTATTAGAGTTTAACCTTAAGACACCGGTCAATCTTAAGGAGAGGATACCGTCAGTACAAAAACAAGGAATATAAAAATTTAGCATTGTACATGATTGCAATGTTAAAAATGCAAAAGTTTTCTGTAGCATTAGGAAAAATGCGCAGAACTGCGGCTTTAGAAGCCAAACAGAAATGTAAAGAAGGATCACGTTCACGTCTTCGTAAGGCGTGCCTGACCATTAATGCAAAAATGCATTCATTATTTAAGTCCCTTAAACAGAAAAATAAACAAAAAAAGTTTGGGGCAGAAGCAAAAAGCCTGGCAGATTGTAAGCAAACTGTCATGACCTCTCAGGAGGAGATAAAAGAAAGTACAAGGGAGTACATTGTAGATGTAGGTGAGACTCAGGACAGCATTGTCCATGTGCAGCACACAGAGTCTGCTATGGTCACACAGACCACCAGCAGAACAGCCTCTTTGGTAAATGAAGAAAGTAGCAATGTGCAGGATGTGTCTATCATCAGACAGCACATTAATGTAAAGGAGGTAGCAGCAATAGGAGATGTCCCCTATACTGTTTCTAAGAAAGGGGAAGATTATTGTAACTCAGATTATGAGTATTCTGCTGAATACACTCTCAGAGTTCCCAATGTAAATGAAGAATTTGTTATGCCCTTAGGCAAAGGTGAATTGTCAGCAGACTTAAACACTGATAGCAGCAGTACAGTACACACAGGGGTGGAGAAGTTCCCCATGGTGAAAACTCCCATGGCAACCAGAGTTGCAAACCTTGAAATGTATTCACCTGGAAACATGTTTAAAGGGAAAATCCATGAAATTAATTCAGGAATGCATGTTTACAAACAAAGTTCCCAAACTTTTGTAACCCCCACACAACACTTAGAGACATCTAGTGATGGTGCAAATGTTTACATGCTCTCAGAGAGACCACATGCAGAGTGTCATTCTGCAAACCACACACCAATTAACAATGACAAAAAGGATCACCAGGATGAAAATGTTTTTATGCACTGGTGCCATAACCATTTTATTAAAGGTGTGGACAAACAGAAGGCCCTGGAACCTACAAAACATATTTGGCAAAGTCTAACAAGTTTCTCTCCCCACAAGAATATTTTTCAGGAACTACAAGATGCTTCAAGACCAAGGAGCCACGCCAAGCAGCAAACGCTATGGTTGGAGACAGTCTGGGCCCAGGCTACGTCACAAGGGAGTATGGTCACAAGTGAATACGGTAGTATCATTTCTTTACTTGTTAGATCCAATGTAGCCATTGTTTGCTTTGATGTTCCAACAGCCACAGTTTCCAAATTAAACCTGCATCATATCTGCAGCGACAATTGTGCTGTCATTGACACACAATGTGACAGGAAAGATTGGCACAGGCCAGAAACAATTGTTTGTTTGTTATTCAATCTTTAAAGACACATTTGTAAATTCTGTACCTGATAACATGCAGCAGATAGGACAGAATGCATAGCACGGTATGTTAAATCACTGTATAAATATCTGTGATATTCATTGTATGTATTTTTGTTTGATTCATAGTAATCCTGGCAACCTGTATACAGAATGGTGCAAGACTCCAAAAAGACTCCAATTTACAAGGGAAAAGGTCTTCATTAACCCTTTCATCGCTGCTATCCAGCAAAATCTACATAGCATCCCTAAAGACTGATATATGGACAAATCCTCAAGGAGTTTTCCAGTTTCACAAGAAAGGGGAAGGTTTTCATTAACCCTTTCATCACAAGTAATCATTACTTGTCTTTCAAACTACATGTACACCCCCACAACAGTGTACAGCACATCTCATCACTGTGATTATACAGAACTGTCTCATCCCTTCATATACCTTAATCAAATATATATGTAAACATTTGTCTGATAGATATATATATATATATATATATATATTTATTTTATATCATTGTATTATATACCTTGTAAATATTTTATGTTTTTTTTTATATTACACAGTAGATACTACCTATGCTTCCTTCGTAAAAGCTTCAAAAGTAATTAAATATCTAATACTGGATGGAATTAGATTTAGTCAAAGCCATTCCTAAATGATATTTAATATCTGTTTGAAGCAAAATTGTATTCATTTATTGTATTGATAGGATGTTACTATATACACATCAAAAGCATTTTAAATAATTATTAGTCAAAATATAGGTAGGATAGAAAACGCCTTTATATGGGTTAAACTGGTATAGGGTTATTTAAGATTGAGATGTATAAATAGGTTCAAGGTAGAATAAGGAGACTTAAGACTGCATGGTAATTTATTCAGTGAGGAAATACAGAACAGAGTAGGTGTACTACTCACAGCCATTTGTGGTACTATTGCCCGAAGACAATTAAGACCTACTATTAACAAGCAAGGAAAGAAAGAAAGAAAGAAAGAAAGAAAGAAAGAAAGAAAGAAAGAAAGAAAGAGAAAAAAAAAAGACTGTTTCATATATGCCTGTTCTATTCAAAATCACAACCTGTTTGTGCAAAAGCAATATGGACACTTGTCACAACTGCGGCATTGGAAAAACATTTAAAGGACGCACAAGGCTAAAGACCATTACTGAGGGTCGTCACAAGTACTGAATGTTTAAGACACAGCACTCGACGTACACAGCCCTCTGCCTCAAACAGCGAAATGGCAAGCAAAGGAGCAGCTGCTATGAAGAATTCTACTTCAACTGCCTCCATGATGCAAACGTAATACGTCTCCAATGGCAAGCAAACCACGCAGATGACATTACTCTCCCAGTAATTTGCTACAGCCAAGAACAGCAAAAATGTCCAAACGTACTGATCCAGATACAGAAAAAAGGTCTACAATTGGGCTATGGTATTCCAAATGTCTGTAGAAATTAGTTTTCCTCATGAATACTGAATAAAAACCTCAGTCTTGTCTGCTTTAGTTAAAAAGTAAAATAAGGTTAGGTAAGCTAAGAATTTTTAGAGATTTTTAAAATCATAATGGTTATTATTATTACACTTATGGTATATATTATGGTTACAACGAAAGTTATGTTTGAAGTAATATTTTGAAATGTATTTGGAAGCAATTACGCTAGTTTAATGTGTGGCCAATCAAAATAATTTCTCATGGCCACAAGGGGGCGACTGTTGCCATATGGGTAATTGTCTGCACTTAGTATAATATTAGGCTAATAGATGTTGTCTGAATCAAAATATAATTCATTATAAATAGGCGATGTTACCATAGTGGACAGTATACTGGATATATATAGTAAGGAATAGATATGAAATAAGTTTGAATGTATGAGGTAATGTTTAGCTGATTTAAGAGATTAGGTTTGTGTATGTGTTTATATAGATATACTGTATATTTGTGTTTTACTGCAAGATGGTAAAACAGTGTAGGGAACAGGTTTATTCTGCTCTAGTCATAAATAAGGCTAGAGAGGTCACAGTAAGATCAAGAGTCATTGTAGAGAAAAGGTATTAGGCCATAAATGATAATAGGTGTGTGACAGAGCTCTGTTGGTCATTGGAATTCCCAGGTGTGCTTACAGTAGATCAGAATCAAGATTGCAATACCTATCGCAATTATAAAACTGGTTTGTCTATTGTCCAGTAAAGGTTAAAGCTAGGGAGCATAAATTAACTACTATGAAAAGAGATCACATCCATTGATAAAACATGGTGTAACCCACCCCAGGAAAACTTGTCAATACAACAGAACTTTGGATGAAAAGACATTCCAGATTTTACAATACTATACTTGCTTAAGGCAGTGTGGACACCACACTTTTATGACACCATGCCTCTGTGAACAGGACACGACAGCCCAGTTCAATGTTTGTTTTATTACACCTTGGAATCTGACAAACCTATAATTACCTATTCCATTGGAAACTATGAGAATATGATAGTTTGAATTGGTAAAATATGGGATAAAAAGCAGCAGACTTTTTTGTTAGGAGTTAGAGGAAGAAAGGAGGAAGGAGAAGGAGAAGGAAGGAAGTCAGTCAGGAGGAGAAGTCATGGAGAACATGCAGAAGGAATGATTCTTGGGATGGCAATCTTTAACTTGCAAGTATAAATATGATAGTAATTGAAACTGTTTGTGAAACTTATGTCATGTTGTTTTATGTTATGTAACGAAGGAAGCATAGCATAGCTTAATATAATAATTAGTATATATATCACTACTGTGTATATCTTATTCTGTACGATTTGATCTGCCTGTAAATAAATAATCATATAAAAAGAGCCGTAATATTCAAGCTTGAACTCTCTTTAAGGAATCTTAATTTCATAATTTAATAAGTCATATATATAAGGACTGCATCTATTTATCAGTTTGTAAGCCTGACATAATATATTTGCAGATATATATGATAACGCATATTAATTAAAATATATCCATATATTAATAACCATATATGTTATATTAAATATTAATATTCATAAATATGATTCCATAAATCAATAGCCCACATATTTTGTTTTCTCTTTGCATATTACGGTGGGTACCCAGGTCCACCATTGTGGGCAGCCAGAAGGGTGATTGGTACTTTCTGGAAAAATTATAGAAATTATAATATATTTTATATATAAAAACAATACTGTTTTTTCTTTTTTTAAAACACTTTTTCTCAACTAATCAGCGCCCACGTCTATCCTTTGGATACTCTCCCTCCCTTTCCCACATCACCATACTATGCTTCCCCACAACACCACATTACTGAGCTACCTTCCTACACCACCGTACTGGGCTACCTGCCCACACCACCGTACTAAGCTACCTTACCGCACCATATTACTGAGCTACCATTCCACACCACCATACTGCGCTACCTTCCCACACCACTGTACTACTCTACCTTACAGCACCACATTACTGAGCTACCTTCCCACAACACGATACTGCGCTACCTTCCTACACCACATTACTGAGCTACCTTCCTACACCACCATACTGAGCTACCTTCCTACACCACCATACTGAGCTACCTGCCCACACCACCATACTGTGCTACCTTACTGCACCACATTGCTGAGCTAACTTCCCACACCACCAAATTACGCTACCTTCCCACACCACCGTACTGTGCTATCTTCCCACACCACCGTACTGCACTACCTTCCCACACCACCGTACTGCACTACCTTCCCACACCACCATACTGCGCTACCATCCTACACCACCGTACTGTGCTATCTTCCCACACCCACTGTAATGTGCTACGTTACCGCAACACATTACTACACTACCTCTCCACACACTATCACTACACCATATCACTACACTACCTACCCATACTACATCACTACAGTACATCACTATCAACCCATACTTCATCACTACACTGTTACACACACACACACACACACACACACACACACACACACACACACACACACACACACACACTACATCACTGTACTCCACTCCAATAATCCTCCCTCCCATTACATGAGAACATACCCTACACAGGCATTTATCTGTCTGTAAGGAGGATTTCTCTGTTCCCTTCCTCGGGTTCCTGGCTGCATGCACAGAGAAGAGAATCAGCATAGAGATGACAGGCTCAGATAGGAAAGGAGGTAAGGAGGGGCGGGCCTGACGATGGGGATGGGAGGAACAGAAGAACAGAGGGAGGAAACTTGGGTGGGGTATAGGAGCAGGAGGGGGGCGGGTCTGGTCTTAGAGGTGGGAGGGGACATCTATCTGGACACTTCTGCTACCTCACTCTGAATGCAGCAGCAGCAGCTCAGCCCTATGGCTGGGGGAGGGACCAGCCACAGCATCCCAGCATGTATACCAGCAGATGTGAGCAGCAGGGTGGGCTGGACTCAGCACGGAGGTAGAGGGGGGAAGGTGTTGATGCCAGAGGGGGCGGGGCCTAGGCTGCTGAAGGCTGCAGTAAAAGGAAACATTTGTTTCCTATCTACAGCAGAACAGAGATCTGCAGAAGCTGTGGGCCTATTCTGGAGAGTGGGTCTGGAGCTGCAGCTCCATCAGCCCCATTGTTGAAACGGCCCTGGTTCCTGGTAAAGATCTGCTACGCCATGACCATTAACAAAGCTCAGGGGCAGAATTTGAAAGTGGCTGGTGTGGATCTGAGGAGTGACTACTTCTCCCATGGCCAGTTGTATGTTGCCTGTTCCAGAGTCAGCTCCTCTGGCGTACAGTATAGATATAACAATTATAATTGTAATATTTTTCGGCGCACAAAAAAATAATAATATATTACTAATTTAAAATAGGTCACTAACAATCTAGAATAGAGCTGCTCCCATACGAGTGCTCTGTGGTACTCGTTAATATACAAAACAATAAGATACACAGTATCACAAGGGAGCGCTAGAGTATAATTTCATTAGTCAAAAGACAATTTATTAATATAAAAAATATTGTTTTTCTAAAATCAATACAATATAAAATATAAAAATGTATATATTACACCAATATTCAGCACTGCATGTTTATCAGTCCATGATACCACCAATGTATGTATAGTGTCCACAGACGATCTACATAAGGAACTCCAATATAGGATAATTAAGCACAATGCTAGTGCTATTTATAACTCCAGAGAAGGACTGTTTGGTTGAAAAGAGGTGAGCCTCGTATTTTTACTAGCAAATCAGCCGATGTTGCATTAGTGCGGCTCACACAGTACTTTTAAAACCCACAGAGACAGCACTCTTCTGTGCCCTCCCCACCGCCGAACAAGATCTCACCACTGCCGCTTATAAGTCTCAGAACAGCCGGCTTTTGGTGCAGTGATCCGATGGTGCGAGATTAATGCGGCGGTAAGTCCGTGTCCACGGGGAGGGGGAGCGCGGCTCCGGGTTCTAGCAAGTAGATTATGCAAAACAGCCTCCGGTCTGCGGGTGGTCTGGGTGGTCAGGACTGCGTAAGTGCAGTGAATGAATCCATTAACGTGTTTCTCCGTGGTTATGGGTCATACGGTTTCTTCAGAAGGTACTGTCGGACAGCAAAGTTAGCAGCCCAGCGATCAGGTCTGAATCAGCCCCACAGTGCAGTGCTTATGTGTAGCGTAATTTGAATTGAGGGTACTATTGTGTGACCATGCCTCTTCCCAGTGAGACCACAACCCTTTTTGGGGCGCCTCCCACATTTAGCATATGGGGGGGCGGGGGGAGACAACATTTATCGCCACTGCTGCTGTCACCGTGGCTTGTGGGAAATGCAGACAGTGTGATTGTGAAGAGATCTGAAGGCAGATTGTGAATTAAATATTCGCTGGACTGTATATGCGTAATGAGTGTCTACTGTGTTTGTTGTAGATTTCTAATTCTCTGTCAGTACACTCTCATGATGTTGTTGTCATGTTCTAAAGTGTTTGCAGTCATTTTTGTACAGTAAAACACAAACAAAAAGTGAGGCACTAAACCGCCCACACTAACATTGTATTTGCTGCTAAGTATATGTATTGTTTTCTAGATAAAATTATAGCTAGACGGACAGCCAGATAGATAGATAGATAGATAGATAGATAGATAGATAGATAGATAGATAGATAGATACTATATATTGCTGTATTTGCTAAACTTAATATGGAATTTGTACGTGAACATTGTACGTGAACAGTATTTAAAAATAAGAATTTACTTACCGATAATTCTATTTCTCGTAGTCCGTAGTGGATGCTAGGGACTCCGTAAGGACCATGGGGAATAGCGGCTCCGCAGGAGACTGGGCACATCTAAAGAAAGCTTTAGGACTATCTGGTGTGCACTGGCTCCTCCCCCTATGACCCTCCTCCAAGCCTCAGTTAGGATACTGTGCCCGGACGAGCGTACACAATAAGGAAGGATTTTGAATCCCGGGTAAGACTCATACCAGCCACACCAATCACACCGTACAACTTGTGATCTGAACCCAGTTAACAGCATGATAACAGAGGAGCCTCTAGAAAAGATGGCTCACTACAGCAATAACCCGATTTTTTGGTGACAATAACTATGTACCAGTATTGCAGACAATCCGCACTTGGGATGGGCGCCCAGCATCCACTACGGACTACGAGAAATAGAATTATCGGTAAGTAAATTCTTATTTTCTCTAACGTCCTAAGTGGATGCTGGGGACTCCGTAAGGACCATGGGGATTATACCAAAGCTCCCAAACGGGCGGGAGAGTGCGGATGACTCTGCAGCACCAATTGAGAGAACTCCAGGTCCTCCTCAGCCAGGGTATCAATTTTGTAGAATTTTACAAACGTATTTGCTCCTGACCAAGTAGCTGCTCGGCAAAGTTGTAAAGCCGAGACCCCTCGGGCAGCCGCCCAAGATGAGCCCACCTTCCTTGTGGAGTGGGCATTTACAGATTTTTGGCTGTGGCAGGCCTGCCACAGAATGTGCAAGCTGAATTGTACTACAAATCCAACGAGCAATAGTCTGCTTAGAAGCAGGAGCACCCAGCTTGTTGGGTGCATACAGGATAAACAGCGAGTCAGATTTTCTGACTCCAGCCGTCCTGGAAACATATATTTTCAGGGCCCTGACAACGTCTAGCAACTTGGAGTCCTCCAAGTCCCTAGTAGCCGCAGGCACCACAATAGGTTGGTTCAGGTGAAACGCTGAAACCACCTTAGGGAGAAACTGAGGACGAGTCCTCAATTCCGCCCTGTCCGAATGGAAAATCAGATAAGGGCTTTTACAGGATAAAGCCGCCAATTCTGACACGCGCCTGGCCCAGGCCAAGGCCAACAGCATGACCACTTTCCATGTGAGATATTTTAACTCCACAGATTTAAGTGGTTCAAACCAATGTGACTTTTGGAACCCAAAAAACTACATTGAGATCCCAAAGTGCCACTGGAGGCACAAAAGGAGGCTGTATATGCAGTACCCCTTTTACAAACGTCTGAACTTCAGGGACTGAAGCTAGTTCTTTTTTGGAAGAAAATTGACAGGGCCGAAATTTGAACCTTAATGGACCCCAATTTCAGGCCCATAGACACTCCTGTTTGCAGGAAATGTAGGAATCGACCCAGTTGAATTTCCTCCGTCGGGCCTTACTGGCCTCGCACCACGCAACATATTTTCGCCAAATGCGGTGATAATGTTTTGCGGTTACATCCTTCCTGGCTTTGATCAGGATAGGGATGACTTCATCCGGAATGCCTTTTTTCCTTCAGGATCCGGCGTTCAACCGCCATGCCGTCAAATCCGGCCGCGGTAAGTCTTGGAACAGACAGGGTCCTTGTTGGAGCAGGTCCCTTCTTAGAGGTAGAAGCCACGGATCCTCCGTGAGCATCTCTTGAAGTTCCGGTTACCAAGTCCTTCTTGGCCAATCCGGAGCCACGAATATAGTGCTTACTCCTCTCCATCTTATCAATCTCAGTACCTTGGGTATGAGAGGCAGAGGAGGGAACACATACACTGACTGGTACACCCACGGTGTTACCAGAGCGTCTACAGCTATTGCCTGATTGTCCCTTGACCTGGCGCAATACCTGTCGAGTTTTTCCCAACGGTTTATAATCATGTGGAAGACTTCTGGGTGAAGTCCCCACTCTCCCGGGTGGAGGTCGTGCTGAGGAAGTCTGCTTCCCAGTTGTCCACTCCCGGAATGAATACTGCTGACAGTGCTATCACATGATTTTCCGCCCAGCGAAGAATCCTTGCAGCTTCTGCCATTGCCCTCCTGCTTCTTGTGCCACCCTGTCTGTTTACGTGGGTGACTGCCGTGATGTTGTCCGACTGGATCAACACCGGCTGACCTTGAAGCAGAGGTCTTGCTAAGCTTAGAGCATTGTAAATGGCCCTTAGCTTCAGGATATTTATGTGAAGTGATGTCTCCAGGCTTGACCATAAGCCCTGGATATTCCTTCCCTGTGTGACTGCTCCCCAGCCTCGCAGGCTGGCATCCGTGGTCACCAGGACCCAGTCCTGAATGCCGAATCTGCGGCCCTCTAGAAGATGAGCACTCTGCAACCACCACAGGAGGGACACCCTTGTCCTTGGTGACAGGGTTATCCGCTGATGCATCTGAAGATGCGACCCGGACCATTTGTCCAGCAGGTCCCACTGGAAAGTTCTTGCGTGGAATCTGCCGAATGGGATTGCTTCGTAGGAAGCCACCATTTTACCCTTGTGCATTGATGCACTGAGACTTGGCTCGGTTTTAGGAGGTTCCTGACTAGCTCGGATAACTCCCTGGCTTTCTCCTCCGGGAGAAACACCTTTTTCTGGACTGTGTCCAGGATCATCCCTAGGAACAGAAGACAAGTCGTCGGAACCAGCTGCGATTTTGGAATATTGAGAATCCAATCGTGCTGCCGCAACACTACCTGAGATAGTGCTACACCGACCTCCAACTGTTCCCTGGATCTTACCCTTATCAGGGAATCGTCCAAGTAAGGGATAACTAAAATTCCCTTCCTTCGAAGAAATATCATCATTTCGGCCATTACCTTGGTAAAGACCCGGGGTGCCGTGGACCATCCATACGGCAGCGTCTGAACTGATAGTGACAGTTCTGTACCATAAACCTGAGGTACCCTTGGTGAGAAGTGTAAATTGACATGAAGGTAAGCATCCTTGATGTCCCGAGACATCATGTAGTCCCCTTCTTCCAGGTTCGCAATCACTGCTCTGAGTGACTCAATCTTGAATTTGAACCTCTGTATGTAAGTGTTCAAAGATTTTAGATTTAGAATCGGTCTCACCGAGCCGTCCGGCTTCGGTACCACAACAGTGTGGAATAATACCCCGTTCCCTGTTGCAGGAGGGGTACCTTGATTATCACCTGCTGGGAATACAGCTTGTGAATGGCTTCCAAAACTGTCTCCCTGTCAGAAGGAGACATCGGTAAAGCCGACTTTAGGAAAACGGCGAGGGGGAGACGTCTCGAATTCTAATTTGTACCCCTGAGATATCACCTGAAGGATCCAGGGGTCTACTTGCGAGTGAGCCCACTGCGCGCTGAAATTCATTGAGACGGGCCCCCCACCGTGCCTGATTCTGCTTGTAAAGCCCCAGCGTCATACTGAGGGCTTGGCAGAGGCGGGAGAGGGTTTCTGTTCCTGGGAACTGGCTGATTTCTGCAGCCTTTTTCCTCTCCCTCTGTCACGGGGCAGAAATGAGGAACATTTTGCCCGCTTGTCCACGAAAAGACTGCGCCTGATAATACGGCGTCTTCTCATGTTGAGAGGCGACCTGGGGTACAAACGTGGATTTCCCAGCTGTTGCCATGGCCACCAGGTCTGAAAGACCGACCCCAAATAACTCTTCCCCTTATTAAGGCAATACTTCCAAATGCCGTTTGGAATACGCATCACCTGACCACTGACGTGTCCATAACCCTCTACTGGTAGAAATGGACAACGCACTTAGACTTGATGCCAGTCGGCAAATATTCCGCTGTGCATCACGCATATATAGAAATGCATCTTTTAAATGCTCTATAGGCAAAAATATACTGTCCCTATCTAGGGTATCAATATTTTCAGTCAGGGAATCCGACCACGCCAACCCAGCACTGCACATCCAGGCTGAGGCGATTGCTGGTCGCAGTATAACACCAGTATGTGTGTAAATACATTTTAGGATACCCTCCTGCTTTCTATCAGCAGGATCCTTAAGAACGGCCATCTCAGGAGAGGGTAGAGCCCTTACAAGCGTGTGAGCGCTTTATCCACCCTAGGGGGTGTTTCCCAACGCACCCTAACCTCTGGCGGGAAAGGATATAATGCCAATAACATTTTAGAAATTATCAGTTGTTATCGGGGGAAACCCACGCATCATCACACACCTCATTTAATTTCTCAGATTCAGGAAAACTACAGGTAGTTATTCCTCACCGAACATAATACCCCTTTTTGGTGGTACTCGTATTATCAGAAATGTGTAAAACATTTTTCATTGCCTCAATCATGTAACGTGTGGCCCTACTGGAAGTCACATTTGTCTCTTCACCGTCGACACTGGAGTCAGTATCCGTGTCGGCGTCTATATCTGCCATCTGAGGTAACGGGCGCTTTAGAGCCCCTGACGGCCTATGAGACGTCTGGACAGGCACAAGCTGAGTAGCCGGCTGTCTCATGTCAACCACTGTCTTTTATACAGAGCTGACACTGTCACGTAATTCCTTCCAACAGTTCATCCACTCAGGTGTCGACCCCCTAGGGGGTGACATCACTATTACAGGCAATCTGCTCCGTCTCCACATCATTTTTCTCCTCATACATGTCGACACAAACGTACCGACATACAGCACACACACAGGGAATGCTCTGATAGAGGACAGGACCCCACTAGCCCTTTGGGGAGACAGAGGGAGAGTTTGCCAGCACACACCAAAGCGCTATATATATACAGGGATAACCTTATATAAGTGTTTTTCCCCCTATAGCTGCTGTATTGTTAATACTGCGCCTAATTAGTGCCCCCCTCTCTTTTTTAACCCTTTCTGTAGTGTAGTGACTGCAGGGGAGAGCCAGGGGAGCTTCCCTCCAACGGAGCTGTGAGGGAAAATGGCGCCAGTGTGCTGAGGAGATAGGCTCCGCCCCTTTTTCGCTGACTTTTCTCCTGCTTTTTTATGGATTCTGGCAGGGGTTAAAATTCATCCATATAGCCCTGGGGGCTATATGTGATGTATTTTCGCCAGCCAAGGTGTTTTTATTGCTGCTCAGGGCGCCCCCCCCCCCTAGCGCCCTGCACCCTCAGTGACCGAAGTGTGAAGTGTGCTGAGGAGCAATGGCGCACAGCTGCAGTGCTGTGCGCTACCTTGGTGAAGACAGGATGTCTTCTGCCGCCGATTTTCCGGACCTCTTCTGTCTTCTGGCTCTGTAAGGGGGCCGGCGGCGCGGCTCTGGGACCCATCCATGGCTGGGCCTGTGATCGTCCCTCTGGAGCTAATGTCCAGTAGCCTAAGAAGCCCAATCCACTCTGCACGCAGGTGAGTTCGCTTCTTCTCCCCTTAGTCCCTCGATGCAGTGAGCCTGTTGCCAGGAGGTCTCACTGAAAATAAAAAACCTAAACTAAAACTTTCACTAAGAAGCTCAGGAGAGCCCCTAGTGTGCACCCTTCTCGTTCGGGCACAAAGATCTAACTGAGGCTTGGAGGAGGGTCATAGGGGGAGGAGCCAGTGCACACCAGATAGTCCTAAAGCTTTCTTTAGATGTGCCCAGTCTCCTGCGGAGCCGCTATTCCCCATGGTCCTTACGGAGTCCCCAGCATCCACTTAGGACGTTAGAGAAATATGGACTTTTCCATTGGCAAAATGTATAAAAGGGGCAAATCTGTAACTTTGGGACATGGGGCAGTTGGAGACGGTCAATGTGACATAGGGCAGTGGGTAACTGACATGGGGCAGTGGCTGACGTTCACTGTGACATAAAGCAGTGGGTGACAGTGTGACATAGGGCAATGGGTGGCAGTGTAACATAGGGCAGTTGGTGATGGTCAGTGTTACATAGGGCAGTTTGTGACAGTGTGACATAGGGCAATGGGTGGCAGTGTAACATAGGGCAGTTGGTGATGGTCAGTGTCACATAGGGCAGTTTGTGACAGTGTGACATAGGGCAATGGGTGGCAGTGTAACATAGGGCAGTTGGTGATGGTCAGTGTCACATAGGGCAGTTTGTGGCAGTGTGACATAGGGCAATGGGTGGCAGTGTGACATAGGGCAGTTAGTGACGGTCACTGTGACATATGACAGTGGGTGACAGTCAGTGTGATGACGGCAGCGGGACTTTTTGCATTATAATATTAATGATCAAGCTCTTGCTGTGGACTTATAATTTTTTACATTATTTATTCAGTATTGTATCAGTTTCACAGATTAAAGTACTATCATATTTGAGAGTGATACATTTCTGATGGGTGGTTTGGGGTAGGGTCAGTTTGTATAGATTACATGATATAAAATGACATATTTGTGAAAGTTTGTTTCAACTTCTGTATATTTTATCTATATATATAAATGCGAAAGCCCTCACTCACAGACTGACTGACTGACTAATCCCTAATTTTCTTACTTCCCGATAAGGTAGCTAAAATTTAACAGAGGTATTCTGCAGGTAGGAAATCAGAAAACTACATAATTAGAATTTTAATAAACCTCCCCTAAGGGAATGAAGAGGGGATTGACATAATGACATCATCATGATGTGTGGCTTACGTTGCGTGAACGCTAATGCCCAAATAGACAATCGGTTAAACATTTGGATTGCAGCTCCAGTGTGTAGAATTTAATAAACTC
This sequence comes from Pseudophryne corroboree, assembly GCF_028390025.1. Lineage (NCBI taxonomy): Eukaryota > Metazoa > Chordata > Amphibia > Anura > Myobatrachidae > Pseudophryne > Pseudophryne corroboree. The sequence continues at coordinate 297,259,282 of NC_086451.1, forward strand.
CAAAATTGGTCCGTGTCACTTTTCACCGTATCTGCTATGGGTGCTCCTTGTGTAACTCCAAGAACCATGGATTAATATTTACTTACATTAAGACGTCTCAAATTTACATCTCTATAGATTAACCAAATTTTGAACACTCATTTATATTTACAACTGTGAAAATCAGAAACTCGCATGCGAAGAATGGGTAGTACCAAATAAATGACACTGCACTTCATTATAATTTTCCTCTCTTCCTCTTAGACCACAAGGTAAGGAAAAAGCCAATCAGAGTATAAATGCACCATCCTTTCTTAAGCTGAGAACATAGTAGATGATAAATTGAGTGATTTGTCGGTTTGAGCCAAATGGAACGACAAATCTAGTGCATGCTCCCATGTGTCGTTCCTCACATCTTCTCATTGCCTGTACTGCACGGCAGATGAGAAGATATTTTTACAGATTCTGAGCAAATTGTACAGTGTGTACGCCCATCCGGACATATATTATCAAACGACCAAATGATACAGGATATATCGTTTGGTCATTTGAAGGTTTGCACAGTGTGCTGTATGCACTATGGGCCTAAATCATGTTTATACGCTAATCTCTGACAAAGTGCAATTTTCTAGGCTACGGAATTGCTAGTTAATTTATTTATGAACAGTTTTTTATATAGCGCTGCAAATTCCGTTGGGCTTTACAATTGGAAACAACAATGATGAAACAAATCTGGGTCTAACAAACAGTTATAGAGGTAGGAAGGTCCTGCTCGCAAGCTTACAATCTATTATTATTATTATTATTATCCTTTATTTATATGGCGCCACAAGGGTTCCACAGCGCCCAATTACAGAGTACATAAGTAATAGGGAAAAAGGCACTGACACACAATGATAGGTGCTATCTATTGCATAATTGTCTACCAGATTACAAAGGTTCTTGGTGGGCTGCATGATATGGCCATACAGCAATAATTAACTGGGGTTAGGAGGAAGGGAAAGTGAAGAAAGAGAAAATATGTGATGATATGTGTGGACTGCACAGTGCAGGTGTAACTGAATAATGATAAAATTGTCAGAGAAGCGTGAGAATTGAAAACTAAAGTTTCTAATTTCACAATTTTTTCATGATGAATATATGCCCCTTTATGAGTGTGCATGCAGCTTTAAATGGTAAATGCTTTTTCTGTGTCACACATGAGCGCTACAGAGCAATTCAACTACAATGCTAAATTCTCAATTCTGAAGCATTCATGTGTGACAGGGAAACAGCAGTAAGCTAGATTGTGAACACTGCATCTCATTGGCTACAGGCATGGCCTTCCTAAACACAGTTACACTAGCTATTGATTGTAATAATGCAAGTGTGGCTTTCTCACCTCTCTGTCTATCCAATAGCCAGTTGTTCTATTACTGTGTTTGTTCTAATTTGTGAGGGGCTGCATCATTCATACACCCAGGGCTGTTTCTAGGCAATTTGGCTCCCAGTGCAAGATTTCAAAATGCGCCCCCCCCCCCACCCATTGACATAGAAAAAATATATATATGCCCCCCCCCCCCCCCCCATAGATGGAAAAAGAAAAAGCAAGCGCGCGCCGAAGGTGCGCGCGCTCCCGGCAAGGGTGTGTGGCCTCATTAAAATGGGCGTGGCCTCATCTGATCTCATCATCACGGCCACCACAGGGAAAAAAAAGTCTCCATTTTACACAGTACGGCAGGCAAGAGTCCCCATTTTACAGATTGCGGCAGGCACGTGTCCCCATTTTACACAGTATTGCAGAGCAAGTGTCCCCATTTTACACAGTATGGCAGGCAAGAGTCCCCATTTTACACAGTATTGCAGGCAAGTGTCCCCATTTTACACAGTATGGCAGGCAAGTGTCCCCATTTTACACAGTACTGCAGGCAAGTGTCCCCATTTTACACAGTACTGCAGGCAAGAGTCCCCATTTTACACAGTATTGCAGGCAAGTGTCCCCATTTTACACAGTACTGCAGGCAAGTGTCCCCATTTTACACAGTACTGCAGGCAAGAGTCCCCATGATTTTACACAGTATTGCAGGAAAGTGTCCCCATTTTACACAGTATTGCAGGCAAGTGTCCCCATTTTACACAGTACTGCAGGCAAGTGTCCCCATTTTACACAGTACTGCAGACAAGAGTCCCCATTTTACACAGTATTGCAGGCAAGTGTCCCCATTTTACACAGTATTGCAGGCAAGTGTCCCCATTTTACACAGTACGGCAGGCAAGTGTCAAGTGGGGGGAGAGGAAGGGAGAGGGAGGGGGGGAGAGAGAGGGAGAATACTTACATATAGTATGAAGAGGCTCTCCCCGCTCTTCGGCCCGCGCCGGCTGCCTCCTCCTTCCAGCTGGCTCCCCCTCCTCTTGTCATCGGTACTCCTGTTCGGGCGGCGGAGTCTCGCGGAATGACGCGATTGCGTCGTGACATCACAACGCAAACGCGTCATTCCTCGAAACTCCGCCCCCCGAACAGGAGTACTCGGGAAGGGGGAGGAGGGGGAAAAGGACCTGCAAAGTGCCGCGGCGGGCGCCCCGTGCGGTTGCACAGCTCGCCCGCCGCTAGAAACGGCACTGAGCAGGTGTTATATGAAAATTTTTTGTTATAAGTATCACTTTTACTACTATTATTATTATTATTATTATTATTATGGTCCCTAGGATAGTTCAACAATGAGCTGAACTCTTTTTAGGCTCAATTCTGCTCTTGCCTCCGATTATCCTCTCGTCTCTGCAACTTTCTTCCTCCTAGTACTCTTCATGTTGCCTCCTTCATCCGTTCCATTTCCACTAATATATAAATATGCTTTGTATGACCTACAGCAGGCCCAGCGCTACCCACTCAGCAAAGGGATGCAAAACAGGTAGGCAACAGGCTGGAGAGGCGCTCTCCCTGCTCTTCATCCTCGCTGCTGCGCCTGGGTCCCCTGCTGCTGCCGGCTGCTGTGCCTGTCACACTGACAGGCAGCAGCACCTGCAGCTTGAAGCTCCCCTTACCCCCCTGACAGTGTCATCTTAATTTCCATGTCATAGTCCACTGTCCAGCCCGAAAAGGGGGTGGAGCTAAAAAGCACTGAGGGGCGGAGCGACACTGTGCTGAGAGGCGGAGCTACAGGGGACCAGGCTGCAGAGGAGGACAGAAATTGCTACAGGTCCGGCCAGCCAGATGGTAAGTTGAGGGAGAGTGTTTGTGTGTGTGTGTGTGTGTGTGTGTGTGTGTGTGTGTGTGTGTAATTGGGTGTGAGTATGTGTGTGTGTATATCTACAGTATGTGTGTATCTATGTCTATGTATGTGTGTGTGTATCTACAGTATATATGTGTGTATTTATGTGTATGTGTGTGTGTATCTATGTGTATGTATGTGTGTGTATATACAGTATGTGTATGTGTGTGTATCTGCGTTTGTGTATGTGTGTGGAGGGGGCATAATGTGTATAAGTGGTACTTCTGTGGGCATTATATGTAACTGGCACTACTGCAGGGAACATTATGTGTATATTTGGAGCCACAACAAGGGACATTATGTGTATAAGCGGCACTACTACAGCAGGTATTATGTGTATATGCGGCGCTACTACAGGGAGTATTATGTGTATAAGTATCACCACTACTGGGGACATTATGTGTATAAACAGCACTACTATGCGCGGGGTAATGTGAATAAGATTGTGCTACTGTGTGGTGTCATTTGAAATGAGTGTACTATTGTGTGGCCACACCCCTTCTTTGTAAGACCACACCCCTTTTTTGATGCGCATTGTCCATTTGTAAAATATGGGAGGGCACAAATTTATAGTTTGCAGGGAGGCGCCAAATACCCTAACACCGGCCCTGACCTGCATCCTGACAGTATCAGGATGCAGCATAAAACATACACTCAGATGTGAGGAAATTGTAAAACTACAGCTACTGTACTGTAGACAGAGATTGATTCTGATATGCAGGCAAGTCCATTTTCATGATTGTTTTTAGCACTGTACAAAAACATGCTGATAGTGATGACAGCTACTTTCACATGGAAATGGACTGTGATGCTGCAGCAATCTCTGAATACAGGCAAAAACTGTAGTGGACTTGTGTGCATCTCCGTTTGCGGCCCATCTCTGCCTCTCTGCAAAGAACAATGGAACCTCTAAAGGATCTCTGGAACCAGCAAACGATCCTACCTGGAAGCTAGATAAAACATTATCTAACCCATTTTAACCTCTTGTACATGCTTAGTGTAAAATAAAATGCTACACTCAAGTACAGTAGGAGTAGTTGCTGCAATAACTGAAGATCTTGTGAAGCCAAGAATTACACTGTAGCTGGTGTCTTGTCTGAAAGTTGCACTGTCAATGCACGGCTGGATTGGCCATTCTTTGCTCTGATCTCTCTTGACTTCCCCTCTTCTCCTATTCATAAGGTCTCTTTTTGCTTGGCCTATAGCTTATGATATGTTTTCTCCTGGTCTGCTCCTACATAGCCAGCTCCAGTGCATGAAAGAATAAGACTCTCCAGCAGCCTTCACCACCTGGCTTGACTGGCTCCCTCACCTATTTTTATTTCAGACCTTTGCAGTCTGAACCACTTTCTTCCTCTTTACTAGTGCTGTATACAGTGTTGGACTGGGGCATTAGGGGCCCATATAGATTGGTAAATGCTCAATTAGCTTAGTGATATCATTCAGGTGCTCGAAAGGAAGGGGTATTTCTGAGCAAGAAAAAAAGCAATTGTTTCCCCAGCACACTGAATGGATAACAGTAACCAGATATAAATCCCACATGATAATAGAATTCAGAGATCTTCGTTACAGGTGTGAGGTGTGGTGCCTCTGGACTGGCTGAGCTGGATGGCTTTAGTGTGGCATACCTTTACATTCTATTAACACTTTTCACTTATTAATTTTCTAACACTATTTCTCTATTTTAATTACATTTCATTTTGTATCACCCCCTCTATAGCTTCGGCTTCCTAAATACTAATTTATTAACACTATAGTTTTTTACACTGGTATGTCACGCTGTGCTTTCTGGCTCATTCTGGTGTTTTGGGGTGCCACACCCTGCACCTAGATATAGCGCTAGGGACCCCAAATATACAGAGAGGCCTTGATGCGGCTTTGGGGCTTAACCACACATTTGCGCAAATATGTGTAACGAAGATCTCTGAATTCTATTATCATGTGGGATTTATATCTGGTTACTGTTATCCATTCAGTGTGCTGGGGAAACAATTGCTTTTTTTCTTGCATTAGGGGCCCACCAGGGAAATATAGCTGCAGGAGCCCATTGAAGGGGTGTGGTCAACCACTGGTAGGTGTGGTCATCAATGGGTGGGGTGTGGCCATCCCTACAAAGGACATATATTATGCATTCTCCAAGTTTCCCAGAAACAGAACTGTGCCCAACGTCTGTGGCACTCTGACACACTCTGTCCCTCTCACACACACAGACACACACTCTGTGCCTCTCTCTCTCACACACACACTGTGTCCCTCTCACACACACAGACACACACTCTGTGCCTCTCACACATACAGACACTCTGTGCCTCTCACACACACTGACACACACTCTGTGCCTCTCACACACACTGACACACACTCTGTTCCTCTCACACACACTGACACACACTCTGTTCCTCTCACACACACTGACACACACTCTCTGCCTCTCACACACACTGTGCCTCTCATACACTCTATGCCTCTCACACACACAGGCACACACTCTGTGCCTCTCACACAAACTGTGGGTGGGATGTACCAAAGGATTGCGGAACATCCCACCACTTAACGCATTGATACTAATCGCATATGTACTACTAACATATGCAATTAGTATCGCAAAGGACAGCTCTCCCGATAAGCTGTCAATTGCAATGTGCTGCGGCTGTCGGACTTCTGGGTCCAGAGTTTTTACCGCATTTTCACTTTAGTACATCCCACCCAGTGTCTCTTACACACACACACACACACACACACACACACACACACACACACACACACACACAACACACTGTGCCTTTTTCTAACACACACACACACACACACACACACACACACACACACACACACAGTGCCACTCTCTCTCTCACACATGCACATGCACTTATTACCCTTACATCCAGCAACTGTTTTTAACACATTTGTACTTGCAGATTCCCTCCCCTGCTGATGTCATCATACTGATTCCTGCTGCTGCACCATGACAGACACTGCTGCCGGTTCCTCTGTGTACCTCACTTGTGCCTGTAGTTAGACTCCTCCCCATTCTGATGTTGTTGCATTGATTCCAGGAAGTGGAATCAGCCCTGGTGACCCTGATGGAGGCTGCTGCCTCTGTACAGGGACAGGGAGCAGCTCTAGCTAGAGTCGCTAGACTCCTCCCCAACCCTCGCTGACGTAATCGCGCTGATTCCAGCAGCAGTGAAATCAGTGCTAATGCTGCTCCTGCAATGCTCACTGATAGAGTCTGCCACCCACAGCCAGGTCAAACAATGCCCATGATATAGTAAATGGCACTGGCGTCGTATGCCCCACCCTCTCGCAAAAGAGGATGTGTCTAAGAATCGGTAGGGCCTACTGGGGGTTTCAGCTACTCCCTGGTGGCCCAATCCAAGCCTGGCTGTAGATCATCGTTACAGTAGGTCTTTAACATTAGTTAAGCTGCAATTATTATATTAAAGATCAGCAATTGCATTTGTTGGTGCTGTCACTAGAAACTACCAACTGAGAACATTCTACCCCTTACATCCATAATGAACTACCCTATGTTCTTCAACCTACCCCTAGTTACCTCAATCAACCAGTGACGGCTACAGAGGTGGGGCTGCAGTTCAGTCAAAAAATTAAAATAGGGGAGCCACACCAACTGCCACACCAAACACTGCCAAACATCACAGGCAGTTGGTGTGGCTCCCCTATTTGAACTTTGGACTGTGCTGCAACCCCAGCTTTGGAAGCTCCACTGCAACGAACATAGGGGTTTATTTACTAAGCCCTGAAGAGAGATAAAGTGGATGGAGATAAAATACTAGCCAATCAGCTCTGAACTGCCATGCTACAGGCTGTGGCCCCAATGTATTAAGCTTTGTCAAAAGATTTAGTGGAGTCGCATAAAGGTGCAAATATATTGAGCCTGGAGAAGTGATAAAGCAGTGATAAAGAAGTGATAAGTGGAAGGTGATAACGCACCAACCAATCAGCTCCTAACTGTAATTTTTAAAACCTGTAATGAATGGCTGGTGCATTATAACTTTTCATTTATCACTTCTTTATCACTTCTCCGGCTTAATACATCTGCCCCAAAGAGTGATAAAGTACCAGTCAATCAGCTTCCTAACTGCCATGTCACAGGCTGTGGAGCAGATATATTAACCTGGAGAAGGCATAAGGAAGTGATAAAACAGTGATATGTGCAAGGTGATAAAGGCACCATCCAATCAGCTCCAATATGTAAATTAACAGTTAGGATCTGATTGGCTGGCGCCTTTATCACCTTGCACATATCACTGGTTTATCACTTTCTTATGCCTTCTCCAGGTTAATACATCTGTGTTTGAAAAATGACAGGAGCTGGTTAGCTGGTCATTTATCACTTTTTATCCGTTTCCTCTTTATCACTTGTTAAGTCTTAATACATTTGGGCCTGAGAGGGAGATGTATGAAAAACAACATAACAGTCGTTATGCCCCTGGGGCCGTATCACCACATTATCGTGGTGATACGGCCGGACCCTTCTCCACAATGTATTATATATGTGGCTGGCGATGTGGGAGGGCGTTATCTCACCTGTCCCGCGATAGCGCTCCTTCCACATCGGCTTGGCTGGTATAGCTGCCGCTGGCTTTCTGCGCATGCGCCCATCTTCATTCTTCCTGCTTGCGCCGCTGGCGGCCTCCGGCACATGCGCAATTCATCTAAGTCCTCTGGGGATCTGAAGCCAGCTTGCCAGCACGCATGCGCCGTCTCTCCACCTCCCAGCGACCTGTGCAAGGTGACCCGGCGCATGCACAGAGAAGCCCTAAGGACGCCGAGGGCTGCCAATAAAGTTTAATTTAAAAAAACAACGACACATGGTAGCAGCAACAGTGCTGCAGCGCCAGCCCTGACCTGGTGAAGTGGGAGAGGAGTCATAACGAGCGGTAAGTGACAGTCCCGCCGTTAATACATCAGGGGGCCAGCAAATATGTATATGCACAGCGCCCCAGACGGAGCCGCCCCATGCACATTGCGATTGCCATAAACTCCCGCTGTGAGCCGCATCATACATAGCGGTGATTCGGTAACAGCGGGAGTTAGCGTGCGCTATGTGCAAAAAGCACATATCGCACGTTCTTACATCTGCCCCCGAGTTTGAAAAATGACAGAAGCTGATTGGCTGGTACTTTATCTCAGTTCACTTTATCTCACTCCAAGGCTTAGTAAGTAGACCACTAAATCACTCTCTACCTCGCAATGGCCCTCATTCCGAGTTGTTCGATCGCTAGCTGCTTTTAGCAGCATTGCACACGCTAAGCCGCCGCCCTCTGGGAGTGTATCTTAGCTTAGCAGAATTGCGAACGAAAGATTCGCAGAATTGCGAATAGAAATTTCTTAGCAGTTTCTGAGTAGCTCCAGACTTACTCAGCCATTGCGATCAGTTCAGTCAGTTTCGTTCCTGGTTTGACGTCACAAACACACCCAGCGTTCGCCCAGACACTCCCGCGTTTTTCCCAGAAACGCCAGCGTTTTTTCGCACACGCCCAGAAAACGGCAAGTTTCCGCCCAGAAACACCCACTTCCTGTCAATCACAGTACGATCACCAGAACGAGGAAAAATCCTCGTTATGCCGTGAGTAAAATACCTAACTTTTGTGTAAAATAACTAAGCGCATGCGCTCTGCGAACCTTGCGCATGCGCAGTAAGCGACTAATCGCAATATAGTGAAAATCGGCAATGAGCGAACAACTCGGAATGACCCCCAATGTGCGTTTCCTATTATATCTTTCCTGTATGTGTACTTCTTGCATTTAAACACTGTTTGTTTGAAATTCTAGCCTGACTACATCTTGTATTTCCGTGCTGTACTTTAAATTGCTAATCAGACCTATAGTCAATTTACATTTAATGTAATTTTCTTTTGTACTTACAAATGATTATTGCAACTTGCAAGACATCATAATTTCACATCCACTGGCCATTACAGACAAAATCTAACTGTACGCCAGCCAAATTGTGTTCTATGACCAATCTGCTTTAGACATGTGCCAAATTGTAAAAATGTATGACAGTTGCTGCTTTGACACTTCATTTAGCAAATGAGTGAAGAGCCATGGATGTAGAGGGTAAACTCTGTCTATAGCAATCACACAAATACAGTAAAAAAGCATTATGATCTCGATGCAGAGTAATACATTATTTATCATAGAGTACATTGTGTAAAATTATTCTTATTTACAATTGGAGAATTAAAGGAGGTTCCAGTTGGTCATATAAGTCATTCATAGAGTCATAGGGGAGCTAAGATGTGCTGATATTGTTCTTATTTTTATGTATGTTTTGTTCCTTGTATAATAAGGATACTTGGCATATGAACAATCAGGCAAATGTTTTTGTTGGTATATATATATATATATATATATATGTATATATATATACAAATATATATATACATATTAGAGACAGTGATTTACATACCTCCCGACTTTCCATAGCAGCAAGGCGGGCCGCTTGCGCGGCGTATCCGCCGTGCGACCCCAAAAGGGGTGTGGCTTACCATGGGAGGGGCGTGGCCACGGTCGAGTGGGCGTAGCTGAGTGCCATGGACCCATTTTGTCATTTTGGGGGCGTGCCTAGCACTCCCCGAGCAGCTGGGCAGCCCTCTGCTCCCCTCCTAGCATTAAATAGATGCGGCATCTATTCAGTGATCACAGACTGGTTTGCAGAGCAAAGCAGCGGGTGATCAAAGCCTCCCCCAACTGCACCCGGCACGCGGGACACTGCGACCTGCGGGAGGTACAGCGGGACAGTGTCAATATATATATTGTTTTTGTACTGGCTGGTTGGTGCCAGGCCCGATGCTGACCGCTCAGCAAAGGGATGCAGTGCAGGAAGGCACCAGACTGGAGAGGTGTTCTCCCTGCTCTGCATCCCTGTGCTGAACTGATGCTGCTGTCCCTGCTCCTGCTGCCGGCTGCTGTCACACTCTATGACATGCAGCGGTGTCTGCAGCACAAAGCCTGCTCTTCCCCTCGGTGCCAGCAGCACATAGCCTCCTCTCTCACTCCCCTGTGTGACAGTTCAGTGGCCAAGCAGGATCCAAAGGGGGCGTAGCTAGATTGGAATAAGGGGCGGAGCTAGACAGGACCAGGCTGCAGCAGGAGGATGAGCTGCTAGAGCTAGACAGGACCAGGCTGCAGCAGGAGGATGAGCTGCTAGAGCTGGCCAGCCAGACTTCATTAGGTAAGTGTCTGGAAAGAGAGTGAGTGTGTGTATGTGTATACAGTATCTGTGTATACTGTATATATGTGTGACTGTGTATGTGTGTAATGTATGTACAGTATGTATGTGTGTGTGTGTGTGTGTGTGTATGTGTATATATATATATATATATATATATATATGTGTGTGTATGTGGTGTGTGTATCTGTGTGTGTATGTGAGACTGCGTCATAATGTGTGTAAGCGCCACTGGTACAGGGGGCGTTACGTGTGTAAGCGTCACTGGTACAGGGGGTGTTATGTGTGTAAGCGTCACTGCTACAGGGGGCGCTAAATGTGTAAGCGTCAGTGGTACAGGAGGGGTTACGCGTGTAAGCGGCACTGGTACAGGGGTCGTTACATGTCTAAGCATCACTGCTAAAGGGGGCGTTACATGTATAAGCGTCAGTGGTACAGGTGGCGTTACGTGTGTAAGCGTCAGTGGTACAGGAGGCGTTACATGTGTAAGCGTCAGTAGTACAGGAGGCGTTACGTGTCTATGCGTCACTGCTTCAGGAGGCGTTACGTGTTTAAGCGTCACTACTAAAGGGGGTATTACATGTAAGCGTCACTGGTACAGGGGGTCGTTACGTGTGTAAGCGTCACTGGTACAGGAGGCGTTACATGTGTAAGCATCACTAGTACAGGGGGAGTTACACGTGTAAGCTGCACTGGTACAGGGGGCGTTACGTGTCTAAGTGGCACTGCTACAGGGGGTGTTATGCGTGTAAGCGTTACGTGTGTAAGCGTCACTGGTACAGGGGGCATTACGTGTCTAAGCATCACTGGTACAGGGGGCGTTACGTGTGTAAGCGGCACTGGTACAGGGGGCATTACGTGTGTAAACGGCACTGGTACAGGGGGCGTTACGTGTGTAAGCGGCACTGCTACAGGGGGTGTTATGTGTGTAAGCAGCACTGGTACAGGGGGCGTTTCGCGTCTAAGCGGCACTGGTACAGGGGGCATTACGTGTGTAAGCGGCACTGCTACAGGGGGCGTTACGTGTGTAAGCGTCACTGCTACAAGGGGGCGTTACATGTGTAAGCGTTAGAGATGAGCGCCTGAAATTTTTCGGGTTTTGTGTTTTGGTTTTGGGTTCGGTTCCGCGGCCGTGTTTTGGGTTCGAACGCGTTTTGGCAAAACCTCACCGAATTTTTTTTGTCGGATTCGGGTGTGTTTTGGATTCGGGTGTTTTTTTCAAAAAACACTAAAAAACAGCTTAAATCATAGAATTTGGGGGTCATTTTGATCCCAAAGTATTATTAACCTCAAAAACCATAATTTACACTCATTTTCAGTCTATTCTGAATACCTCACACCTCACAATATTATTTTTAGTCCTAAAATTTGCACCGAGGTCGCTGTGTGAGTAAGATAAGCGACCCTAGTGGCCGACACAAACACCGGGCCCATCTAGGAGTGGCACTGCAGTGTCACGCAGGATGTCCGTTCCAAAAAACCCTCCCCAAACAGCACATGACGCAAAGAAAAAAAGAGGCGCAATGAGGTAGCTGTGTGAGTAAGATTAGCGACCCTAGTGGCCGACACAAACACCGGGCCCATCTAGGAGTGGCACTGCAGTGTCACGCAGGATGTCCCTTCCAAAAAACCCTCCCCAAACATCACATGACGCAAAGAAAAAAAGAGGCGCAATGAGGTAGCTGTGTGAGTAAGATTAGCGACCCTAGTGGCCGACACAAACACCGGGCCCATCTAGGAGTGGCACTGCAGTGTCACGCAGGATGTCCCTTCCAAAAAACCCTCCCCAAACAGCACATGACGCAAAGAAAAAAAGAGGCGCAATGAGGTAGCTGTGTGAGTAAGATTAGCGACCCTAGTGGCCGACACAAACACCGGGCCCATCTAGGAGTGGCACTGCAGTGTCACGCAGGATGTCCCTTCCAAAAAACCCTCCGCAAACAGCACATGACGCAAAGAAAAAAAGAGGCGCAATGAGGTAGCTGACTGTGTGAGTAAGATTAGCGACCCTAGTGGCCGACACAAACACCGGGCCCATCTAGGAGTGGCACTGCAGTGTCACGCAGGATGTCCCTTCCAAAAAACCCTCCCCAATCAGCACATGATGCAAAGAAAAAGAAAAGAAAAAAGAGGTGCAAGATGGAATTGTCCTTGGGCCCTCCCACCCACCCTTATGTTGTATAAACAAAACAGGACATGCACACTTTAACCAACCCATCATTTCAGTGACAGGGTCTGCCACACGACTGTGACTGATATGACGGGTTGGTTTGGACCCCCCCCAAAAAAGAAGCAATTAATCTCTCCTTGCACAAACTGGCTCTACAGAGGCAAGATGTCCACCTCATCTTCACCCTCCGATATATCACCGTGTACATCCCCCTCCTCACAGATTATCAATTCGTCCCCACTGGAATCCACCATCTCAGCTCCCTGTGTACTTTGTGGAGGCAATTGCTGCTGGTCAATGTCTCCGCGGAGGAATTGATTATAATTCATTTTAATGAACATCATCTTCTCCACATTTTCTGGATGTAACCTCGTACGCCGATTGCTGACAAGGTGAGCGGCGGCACTAAACACTCTTTCGGAGTACACACTTGTGGGAGGGCAACTTAGGTAGAATAAAGCCAGTTTGTGCAAGGGCCTCCAAATTGCCTCTTTTTCCTGCCAGTATAAGTACGGACTGTGTGACGTGCCTACTTGGATGCGGTCACTCATATAATCCTCCACCATTCTATCAATGTTGAGAGAATCATATGCAGTGACAGTAGACGACATGTCCGTAATCGTTGTCAGGTCCTTCAGTCCGGACCAGATGTCAGCATCAGCAGTCGCTCCAGACTGCCCTGCATCACCGCCAGCGGGTGGGCTCGGAATTCTGAGCCTTTTCCTCGCACCCCCAGTTGCGGGAGAATGTGAAGGAGGAGATGTTGACAGGTCGCGTTCCGCTTGACTTGACAATTTTGTCACCAGCAGGTCTTTCAACCCCAGCAGACTTGTGTCTGCCGGAAAGAGAGATCCAAGGTAGGCTTTAAATCTAGGATCGAGCACGGTGGCCAAAATGTAGTGCTCTGATTTCAACAGATTGACCACCCGTGAATCCTTGTTAAGCGAATTAAGGGCTGCATCCACAAGTCCCACATGCCTAGCGGAATCGCTCCCTTTTAGCTCCTTCTTCAATGCCTCCAGCTTCTTCTGCAAAAGCCTGATGAGGGGAATGACCTGACTCAGGCTGGCAGTGTCTGAACTGACTTCACGTGTGGCAAGTTCAAAGGGCATCAGAACCTTGCACAACGTTGAAATCATTCTCCACTGCACTTGAGACAGGTGCATTCCACCTCCTATATCGTGCTCAATTGTATAGGCTTGAATGGCCTTTTGCTGCTCCTCCAACCTCTGAAGCATATAGAGGGTTGAATTCCACCTCGTTACCACTTCTTGCTTCAGATGATGGCAGGGCAGGTTCAGTAGTTTTTGGTGGTGCTCCAGTCTTCTGTACGTGGTGCCTGTACGCCGAAAGTGTCCCGCAATTCTTCTGGCCACCGACAGCATCTCTTGCACGCCCCTGTCGTTTTTTAAAAAATTCTGCACCACCAAATTCAAGGTATGTGCAAAACATGGGACGTGCTGGAATTTGCCCATATTTAATGCACACACAATATTGCTGGCGTTGTCCGATGCCACAAATCCACAGGAGAGTCCAATTGGGGTAAGCCATTCCGCGATGATCTTCCTCAGTTGCCGTAAGAGGTTTTCAGCTGTGTGCGTATTCTGGAAAGCGGTGATACAAAGCGTAGCCTGCCTAGGAAAGAGTTGGCGTTTGCGAGATGCTGCTACTGGTGCCGCCGCTGCTGTTCTTGCGGCGGGAGTCCATACATCTACCCAGTGGGCTGTCACAGTCATATAGTCCTGACCCTGCCCTGCTCCACTTGTCCACATGTCCGTGGTTAAGTGGACATTGGGTACAACTGCATTTTTTAGGACACTGGTGAGTCTTTTTCTGACGTCCGTGTACATTCTCGGTATCGCCTGCCTAGAGAAGTGGAACCTAGATGGTATTTGGTAACGGGGGCACACTGCCTCAATAAATTGTCTAGTTCCCTGTGAACTAACGGCGGATACCGGACGCACGTCTAACACCAACATAGTTGTCAAGGCCTCAGTTATCCGCTTTGCAGTAGGATGACTGCTGTGATATTTCATCTTCCTCGCAAAGGACTGTTGAACAGTCAATTGCTTACTGGAAGTAGTACAAGTGGGCTTACGACTTCCCCTCTGGGATGACCATCGACTCCCAGCGGCAACAACAGCAGCGCCAGCAGCAGTAGGCGTTACACGCAAGGATGCATCGGAGGAATCCCAGGCAGGAGAGGACTCGTCAGAATTGCCAGTGACATGGCCTGCAGGACTATTGGCATTCCTGGGGAAGGAGGAAATTGACACTGAGGGAGTTGGTGGGGTGGTTTGCGTGAGCTTGGTTACAAGAGGAAGGGATTTACTGGTCAGTGGACTGCTTCCGCTGTCACCCAAAGTTTTTGAACTTGTCACTGACTTATTATGAATGCGCTGCAGGTGACGTATAAGGGAGGATGTTCCGAGGTGGTTAACGTCCTTACCCCTACTTATTACAGCTTGACAAAGGGAACACACGGCTTGACACCTGTTGTCCGCATTTCTGGTGAAATACCTCCACACCGAAGAGTTGATTTTTTTGGTATTTTCACCTGGCATGTCAATGGCCATATTCCTCCCACGGACAACAGGTGTCTCCCCGGGTGCCTGACTTAAACAAACCACCTCACCATCAGAATCCTCCTGGTCAATTTCCTCCCCAGCGCCAGCAACACCCATATCCTCCTCATCCTGGTGTACTTCAACACTGACATCTTCAATCTGACTATCAGGAACTGGACTGCGGGTGCTCCTTCCAGCACTTGCAGGGGGCGTGCAAATGGTGGAAGGCGCATGCTCTTCACGTCCAGTGTTGGGAAGGTCAGGCATCGCAACCGACACAATTGGACTCTCCTTGTGGATTTGGGATTTCGAAGAATGCACAGTTCTTTGCTGTGCTGCTTTTGCCAGCTTGAGTCTTTTCATTTTTCTAGCGAGAGGCTGAGTGCTTCCATCCTCATGTGAAGCTGAACCACTAGCCATGAACATAGGCCAGGGCCTCAGCCGTTCCTTGCCACTCCGTGTGGTAAATGGCATATTGGCAAGTTTACGCTTCTCCGACGACAATTTTATTTTAGGTTTTGGAGTCCTTTTTTTTCTGATATTTGGTGTTTTGGATTTGACATGCTCTGTACTATGACATTGGGCATCGGCCTTGGCAGACGACGTTGCTGGCATTTCATCGTCTCGGCCATGACTAGTGGCAGCAGCTTCAGCACGAGGTGGAAGTGGATCTTGATCTTTCCCTAATTTTGGAACCTCAACATTTTTGTTCTCCATATTTTAATAGGCACAACTAAAAGGCACCTCAGGTAAACAATGGAGATGGATACTAGTATACAATTATGGACTGCCTGCCGACTGCAGACACAGAGGTAGCCACAGCCGTGAACTACCGTACTGTACTGTGTCTGCAGCTAATATAGACTGGTTGATAAAGAGAAGATGTCTATGTAACTATGTATGTATAAAGAAGACTGAAAAAAATCCACGGTTAGGTGGTATACAATTATGGACGGACTGCCTGCCGAGTGCAGACACAGAGGTAGCCACAGCCGTGAACTACCGTACTGTACTGTGTCTGCAGCTAATATAGACTGGTTGATAAAGAGAAGATGTCTATGTAACTATGTATGTATAAAGAAGAATGAAAAAAAACCACGGTTAGGTGGTATACAATTATGGACAGACTGCCTGCCGAGTGCAGACACAGAGGTAGCCACAGCCGTGAACTACCGTACTGTACTGTGTCTGCAGCTAATATAGACTGGTTGATAAAGAGAAGATGTCTATGTAACTATGTATGTATAAAGAAGAATGAAAAAAATCCACGGTTAGGTGGTATTACAATTATGGACGGACTGCCTGCCGAGTGCAGAGACACAGAGGTAGCCACAGCCGTGAACTACCGTACTGTGTCTGCTGCGACTGGATGATAAATGATATAAAAAATATATATATATCACTACTGCAGCCGGACAGGTATATATTATATATTATATAATGACGGACCTGCTGGACACTGTCTGTCAGCAGAATGAGTTTTATTTTTATAGAATAAAAAAAAAAAAAACACACAAGTGAAGTCACACGACGAGTGTTTAACTTTTTCAGGCAATCACAATATAAGTATACTACTAACTATACTGGTGGTCAGTGTGGTCAGGTCACTGGTCAGTCACACTGGCAGTGGCACTCCTGCAGCAAAAGTGTGCACTGTTTAATTTTAATATAATATGTACTCCTGGCTCCTGCTATAACCTATAACTGGCACTGCAGTAGTGCTCCCCAGTCTCCCCCACAATTATAAGCTGTGTGAGCTGAGCAGTCAGACAGATATATAATATATATAGATGATGCAGCACACTGGCCTGAGCCTGAGCAGTGCACACAGATATGGTATGTGACTGACTGAGTCACTGTGTGTATCGCTTTTTTCAGGCAGAGAACGGATATATTAAATAAACTGCACTGTGTGTCTGGTGGTCACTCACTATATAATATATTATGTACTCCTGGCTCCTGCTATAACCTAAACCTATAACTGGCACTGCAGTAGTGCTCCCCAGTCTCCCCCACAATTATAAGCTGTGTGAGCTGAGCAGTCAGACAGATATATAATATATATAGATGATGCAGCACACTGGCCTGAGCCTGAGCAGTGCACACAGATATGGTATGTGACTGACTGAGTCACTGTGTGTATCGCTTTTTTCAGGCAGAGAACGGATATATTAAATAAACTGCACTGTGTGTCTGGTGGTCACTCACTATATAATATATTATGTACTCCTGGCTCCTGCTATAACCTATAACTGGCACTGCAGTAGTGCTCCCCAGTCTCCCCCACAATTATAAGCTGTGTGAGCTGAGCAGTCAGACAGATATATATAATATTATATATAGATAATAGATGATGCAGCACACTGGCCTGAGCCTGAGCAGTGCACACAGATATGGTATGTGACTGAGTCACTGTGTGCTGTGTATCGCTTTTTTCAGGCAGAGAACGGATTATAAAGTAAACTGCACTGTCCTCACTAGTAAACTCTCTCCACTCAGTCTCTACACTTCTACAGTAACAGTACTCCTCCTAGTCAGCTCCAGTAAATCTCTCTCAGTCTCTTATAATCTAAATGGAGAGGACGCCAGCCACGTCCTCTCCCTATCAATCTCAATGCACGTGTGAAAATGGCGGCGACGCGCGACTCCTTATATAGAATCCGAGTCTCGCGATAGAATCCGAGCCTCGCGAGAATCCGACAGCGTTATGATGACGTTCGGGCGCGCTCGGGTTAACCGAGCAAGGCGGGAAGATCCGAGTCGCTCGGACCCGTGAAAAAAAACATGAAGTTCTGGCGGGTTCGGATTCAGAGAAACCGAACCCGCTCATCTCTAGTAAGCGTCACTACTACAGGGGGCGTTAAGTGTGTAAGTGTCACTACTACAAAGGGTATTATGTGCGCTTTCCCTTTTTAACGTATGGGAGGGCGCAAATTTGTAGTTTGCAGGGGGGCACCGAACACCTTAGCACTGGCCCTGGTTGGTGCACTTTACTCAAGTGCATTGTGTTCACGTGCAGTTGTAAGCCCTATGATCCACGCAGTTCGAACCAAGCTGCAAGTTTTTTTAAATAGAAATATTCTATGCTATATATATATATATATATATATATATATATACTATAGATAGATAGAGAGATCTGAGGGCGCTAATGAGTTTTCCTACTAAAAGTCAAGTTTACCACCTAATGCATAATACAGCATACCTGTACAGTGGTCCTGAGAATAACAATTTGAATAAAAAATTTGACAGATTCCAGATCATATATAAACTGTACGAATTGTAGAAAAGGAAACTACATACAAATAAGCAAGTTCATAAAATCATCTGTTCTTACTAGTTCATCTAATACTCTATCTGGGGTATTCAATTTGGCCCGGGGTGCCGGGTGATAAGTATCAGCCGGCGGGGGCTATTTAATTGGCCCCGATAAGCCGGCGTGTGCCGCGGCTTATCGGGGGTTTTGCAAAATGCCCAATAACAGCCCCGTTTTCAACCGAAAACGGGGCTATTTCACCTGAAAACACACAGGTTTCACTGAACCTGTGTGTTTTCGGGTTTAAGAAGAGTTGATACCGGCCGAGCAAATTAAATAGCCCGACCGTAGCACCCGAAGAAACATCGGGGGTTTTTACTCCCGATGTCTCTTTGGGCCAAATTGAATATCCCCCTTTATGTTTAAACATATGGGATCATTGAATAAATAAAGAAATCTTTCTATGGCGCTGCAAAATGGAGCAGCAGAAGACAGTACAAATAGGTCACCAACCTACAAAGACAATATGTAACAGAAAAATACAGTCTCACTTTCTGCGCTCCAAATGTCCCCTTGTTTTAAACGATCCTCACAGCGATGTCATGATATGCATGAAAAAAAGAAAAACAAAATACAATAGTGTAATCCTGTATGGACACTACAGTTCTTTCCACTGTGTAAAGGGGAAACTAGGTGATGAAGATGGTCCCAGAAAAGAGATACGACGTCCACCTTCTTATGGGGTCACCCAAAAGTGATGCCGTGAAGATACGGTAATCAATCCTTACGTGTATGCTTACTTGAAAAAGTGAGATAGAAAGCACATAAAGGTTTCTTTTCCGTGGATATTATTTTCTCTTTCGCCCGTATAATGAGTATGGATATCACTCATATGGTGGGTATGTAATTGAAAAAGGGAAGCCAATTAGGGCAAAGGAAACCCTTTTTATTTAAAATTCACAAATAGAACACAAATAGACAACCGGCCATACCAATTTGGGGAACAGAGATGGAATTCGACTGACATGAAATTATCCGGATATCACAATAATTTGTCATATGCTCCCCTCAATGGATGAACCGGTTAGGACATCAATATTGCACTGTATCAACGCGTTTCGACGCTCGGCGGCGTCTTTATCAAGATTAAACAGTGTATATGACTATAAAAGATATACATAATAATATCAATAAAATATAATAACATCAATTCCAATTTTAAAAAACATCAATTACAATTTTAAAAAAGGCATCTCACATCATGTAACATACCACTGATATGTGGACTCTCCTGTGTGGTCAGCTGGATAATAAGATCTCCAGTCTGACCTTCCTTAAATAGTATGAGCCCTAATCAATTGGGGATTAATTAACCAATGAATTTAGTTCCCCTATGATGGACACTCAAACTGACCAATCCTATTCCACTTCTGTGCTAAATCATTTACCTGTTTAGCGCCAAAAGATTCGTATGAAAATGTTTGTCCCATCTCCATGGTTACGCGTCCGTACAACTTCCGGTACACGCAACCCTGTAGTCCAGTGCGTAACTCCACAGCGCGCCACCACCCCCAGTCTACCAAGCTACGCATACACTCTCGGAGCGACCTCCGCTCACGTGACAACGAAACCCCGAGCATCGTCTCCCAATGCACACCGCCCCCCCGCGTCCAATCACCAATGGGTATAACGAGCTTGTTACCGCCCCTTGTCTCCTTGGTTACGCGTCCAATCTTGGAACGACTTCCGCTCACGTGACCATAAAGTCACGTGTACCGCTTCCTAGTATGTGCCGCCCCCTGCGTCCAATCACCAAGGTTACACTGCCGTCTGGGCTGTGTGCACCACATGCAATATGACCCGGCTCACGATATGTCATGATTAGACTCCATGACATCGTACCACCTAAACCTGTAGATCATTAAAATGTATTTTAAAAACCAATTCCGGTACAATTACCCACTACTCTTGCAGTAACATTTAAACTATTCCATAGCTCTTTTCCAAAATGGCTGAAACTAATAGGAGACCATAATACCGGGTGCAGTGAAATTACCCACCGCCCATACAATATATAGGAGAACCAGCAGAACATGAACTGTTCAGGTGCCTTAATAGACAAGACACATGAATAACATTATTTCCTCCCACTCCATACGTCACATTCTAATGGCTGAAAACAGAGTCATCTATTAACTGAAAATGGAGTCCATTTGCCCCCCTATATAAATAACAAGGCATTCATGGATGACCCCTGAACTACAAGCAGGTAAAACCCTAACAAAATGGACCTACCTAACCTGTTTTACAAAATGTTTTACAAAATAATTGGAGAACAAGGGATAGAAATCACAGGTTAGCGAAGGCTGAAATGAGGAATATATATGAATTTAACAGCCTTAAACCTCATGGTCTAAACCACGATTTTGAAATCAGGTGGTTTCTGTAAATCATGGTAGGTCCATTTTGTTAGGGTTTTACCTGCTTGTAGTTCAGGGATCATCCATGAATGCCTTGTTATTTATATAGGGGGGCAAATGGACTCTTTCAGTTAATAGATGACTCTGTTTTCAGCCATTAGAATGTGACGTATGGAGTGGGAGGAAATAATGTTATTCATGTGTCTTGTCTATTAAGGCACCTGAACAGTTCATGTTCTGCTGGTTCTCCTATATATTGTATGGGCGGTGGGTAATTTCACTGCACCCGGTATTATGGTCTCCTATTAGTTTCAGCCATTTTGGAAAAGGGCTATGGAATAGTTTAAATGTTACTGCAAGAGTAGTGGGTAATTGTACCGGAATTGGTTTTTAAAATACATTTAATGATCTACAGGTTTAGGTGGTACGATGTCATGGAGTCTAATCATGACATATCGTGAGCCGGGTCATATTGCATGTGGTGCACACAGCCCAGACGGCCGTGTAACCTTGGTGATTGGACGCGGGAGGCGGCACATACTAGGAAGCGGTGCACGTGACTTTATGGTCACGTGAGCGGAAGTCGTTCCAAGATTGGACGCGTAACCAAGGAGACCAGGGGCGGTAACAAGCTCGTTATACCCATTGGTGATTGGACGCGGGGGGCGGTGTGCATTGGGAGACGATGCTCGGGGTTTCGTTGTCACGTGAGTGGAGGTCGCTCCGAGAGTGTATGCGTAGCTTGGTAGACTGGGGGCGGTGGCGCGCTGTGGAGTTACGCACTGGACTACAGGGTTGCGTGTACCGGAAGTTGTCCGGACGCGTAACCATGGAGATGGGACAAACATTTTCATACGAATTTTTTGGCGCTAAACATGTAAATGATTTAGCACAGAAGTGGAATAGGATTGGTCAGTTTGAGTGTCCATCATAGGGGAACTAAATTCATTGGTTAATTAATCCCCAATTGATTAGGGCTCATACTATTTAAGGAAGGTCAGACTGGAGATCTTATTATCCAGCTGACTACACAGGAGAGTCCACATATCAGTGGTATGTTACATGATGTGAGATGCCTTTTTTAAAATTGTAATTGATGTTTTTTAAAATTGGAATTGATGTTATTATATTTTATTGATATTATTATGTAAATCTTTTATAGTCATATACACTGTTTAATCTTGATAAAGACGCCGATGAGCGACGAAACGCATTGATACAGTGCAATATTGATGTCCTAACTGGTTCATCCATTGAGGGGAGCATATGACAAATTATTGTGATATCCGGATAATTTCATGTCAGTCGAATTCCATCTCTGTTCCCCAAATTGGTATGGCTGGTTGTCTATTTGTGTTCTATTTGTGAATTTTAAATAAAAAGGGTTTCCTTTGCCCTAATTGGCTTCCCTTTTTCAATTACATACCCACCATATGAGTGATATCCATACTCATTATACGGGCAAAAGAGAAAATAATATCCACGGAAAAGAAACCTTTATGTGCTTTCTATCTCACTTTTTCAAGTAAGCATACAAGCATACACGTAAGGATTGATTACCGTATCTTCACGGCATCACTTTTGGGTGACCCCATAAGAAGGTGGACGTCGTATCTCTTTTCTTGGACCATCTTCATCACCTAGTTTCCCCTTTACACAGTGGAAAGAACTGTAGTGTCCATACAGGATTACACTATTGTATTTTGTTTTTCTTTTTTTCATGCATATCATGACATCGCTGTGAGGATCGTTTAAAACAAGGGGACATTTGGAGCGCAGAAAGTGAGACTGTATTTTTCTGTTACATATGGGATCATTGGACTGATTTTACATCATCCCTTACAGGATACCCTAATAAGGTCCCTTACCTACACTTGTACTTCAGATTAGGCTATCCACTCTGGAGGGGGTTTGCACCCCACGTTTACTCATACCTTTTATACAACAAAATATGGTTTTAGATATTTTCTACTTTGAAACTCCTTGTAAACCTGTTTGTGATAACTCCATAGAGTTTACTTGTTTCTGGTTCTAAACATCTGATTTACCCCTAAATAAGTCATACTGACGAAAGACGTTGGGAACTTTATCATCTGTATCATCTTATTCCGAGGCCTAGAGCCGATCACAATGGACACAATTTGGGAAAATCCTGAGAATGTTTAAATGTATTAGTGAGAACACATGATTTTATGCACTTGCTGTATTTGTATTAGTGATGTGCTCCGGACATTTTTTGGGTTTTGTGTTTTGGTTTTGGATTCGGTACCGCGGCCGTGTTTTGGATTCGGACGCGTTTTGGCAAAACCTCACCGAAAATTTTTTGTCGGATTCGGGTGTGTTTTGGATTCGGGTGTTTTTTTAAAAAAACCCTAAAAAACAGCTTAAATCATAGAATTTGGTGGTCATTTTGATCCCATAGTATTATTAACCTCAATTACCATAATTTCCACTCATTTCCAGTCTATTCTGAACACCTCACACCTCACAATATTATTTTTAGTCCTACAATTTGCACCGAGGTCGCTGGATGGCTAAGCTAAGCGACACAAGTGGCCGACACAAACACCTGGCCCATCTAGGAGTGGCACTGCAGTGTCAGGCAGGATGGCACTTCAAAAAAATTGTCCCCAAACAGCACATGATGCAAAGAAAAAAAGAGGTGCACCAAGGTCGCTGTGTGACTAAGCTAAGCGACACAAGTGGCCGACACAAACACCTGGCCCATCTAGGAGTGGCACTGCAGTGTCAAGACAGGATGGCACTTCAAAAAAATTGTCCCCAAACAGCACATGATGCAAAGAAAAAAAGAGGCGCACCAAGGTCGCTGTGTGACTAAGCTAAGCGACACAAGTGGCCGACACAAACACCTGGCCCATCTAGGAGTGGCACTGCAGTGTCAAGACAGGATGGCACTTCAAAAAAATTGTCCCCAAACAGCACATGATGCAAAGAAAAAAAGAGGCGCACCAAGGTCGCTGTGTGACTAAGCTAAGCGACACAAGTGGCCGACACAAACACCTGGCCCATCTAGGAGTGGCACTGCAGTGTCAAGACAGGATGGCACTTCAAAAAAATTGTCCCCAAACAGCACATGATGCAAAGAAAAATAGAGGCGCACCAAGGTCGCTGTGTGACTAAGCTAAGCGACACATGTGGCCGACACAAACACCTGGCCCATCTAGGAGTGGCACTGCAGTGTCAAGACAGGATGGCACTTCAAAAAAATTGTCCCCAAACAGCACATGATGCAAAGAAAAAAAGAGGCGCACCACAGGTATAGAATGTAGATGGATAGTATACTTAATGACGACACAGAGGTAGGCACAGCAGTGGCCTTCCGTATCGTACTGCTATATATAGTATACTGGTGGTCACTGTGTCAGCAAACTGCAAAACTAAAATGCACCACAGGTATAGAATGTAAATGGATAGTATACTTAATGACGACACAGAGGTAGGCACAGCAGTGGCCTTCCGTATCGTACTGCTATATATAGTATACTGGTGGTCACTGTGTCAGAAAACTGCAAAACTAAAATGCACCACAGGTATAGAATGTAGATGGATAGTATACTTAATGACGACACAGAGGTAGGCACAGCAGTGGCCTTCCGTATCGTACTGCTATATATAGTATACTGGTGGTCACTGGTCAGCAAAACTCTGCACTGTACTCCTCCTATATAATATTAATTATACTGGTGGTCCCCAGTCCCCACAATAAAGCAGCACACTGAGCACAGATATGGAGTGTTTTTCAGGCAGACAACGTATACTGGTGGTCACTGTCAGCAAAACTCTGCACTGTACTCCTGCTATATAATACAGCTGCTCCCCAGTCCCCACAATTAAGCAGTGTGAGCACAGATATATTATGCAGCACACTGAGCACAGATATGGAGCGTTTTTTTCAGGCAGAGAACGGATAAAACTGGTGGTCACTGATCAGCAAAACTCTGCACTGTACTCCTCCTAACAGCTGCTCCCCAATCCTCCCCACAATTAAGCAATAAAGCAATCAAGTTCAACAATAAACGGAGAGGACGCCAGCCACGTCCTCTCCCTATCATCTCCAATGCACGAGTGAAAATGGCGGCGACGCGCGGCTGCTTATATAGAATCCGAATCTCGCGAGAATCCGACAGCGGGATGATGACGTTCGGGCGCGCTCGGGTTAGCCGAGCAAGGCGGGAAGGTTCGAACCTGCCTCGGACCCGTGTAAAATGGGTGAAGTTCGGGGGGGTTCGGTTTCCGAGAAACCGAACCCGCTCATCACTAATTTGTATGTAGTTTCCTTTTCTACAGTTCGTACAGTTTTTGTATGATATACAATCTGTCAAATTTTTTATTAAAATTGTTACTCTCAGGACCAATGTATGCTGTATTATGCATTAGGTGGTAAACTTGTCTTTTAGTAGGAAAACTCAGATCTTGTTCCTCAATAGTATTCCTTGAACATGTGCTAACAGAGGGTTCTTCTAGAGGTGCATCTGTATGTTTATGTTATATAGGAAAGACCATCTGTTCCTTTAAGGAACGGATGGCGATGCATCATACTTCAATTAGAGTTGCCCTCAATGGCAAAGTGTCTGATCAACCACTAGCTCGTCATTTTGCTGAGTACAAACATAGTTTGTCTAGTTTTAAACACATAATCATAGATCATGTTCCTGAGAGTAGAAGAAGAGGAGATAGACACAAAGCTTTACTCCAGATGGAATCTAAATGGTTTCATCTTTTAGATACAGTTAAGCCTAGAGGTTTGAATGACCATCTGAATCTCACTATATTTCTCTAATAATATTGGGTAGTAATTGGATGTTTTTCATATTGTGAACTATGTCCTGTGGATATTCTTCTGATGTTTTTACTAAACTGTAAAATGAGTGCTATTGCTGTTGGAGATTATAGAACAGTTATAATGTTTTTTTTATGGTGATATACTTTATCTACAATATCCATTTATCTTCACCATGGTGTCATTATGATTGTCACTTAACAAACAATATCGTATAAATGTACTTCTAATGTTTTGTTTTGCTATTAGATGCGGACATCAGGTTGCCACGGCAACGGGAGGGGTGACGTAGAGAGATCAGGAAGGAGCTTGACTCCGGAAGCCCTTTCAGCGCTGCCGCTGGAACCCGCGGCCACCCTGCGTCCTCGAGGTCTGGGGAAGGGATGATTTAAGGTGAGCACATTGTTAACTTTGTTATTGTACACTGCCTGATGAAGGGCATTAAAGCCCGAAAGCTTGCACTCTGAAGTCTGTGTCCTTGAGTTCATTTATGAGAAGTCCGACGGGTGCTATCTTCTGGATTTGGTGTATATATATATATATATATATATATACTGCTCAAATAAATAAAGGGAACACTTAAACAACACATCCTAGATCTGAATGAATGAAATATTCTTATTAAATACTTTGTTCTTTACATAGTTGAATCAATGGAAATTACATTTATTAACCCATGGAGGTCTGGATTTGGAGTTACACTCAAAATTAAAGTGGAAAAACACACTACAGGCTGATCCAACTTTGATGTAATGTCCTTAAAACAAGTCAAAATGAGGCTCAGTAGTGTGTATGGCCTCCACGTGCCTGTATGACCTCCCTACAACGCCTGGGCATGCTCCTGATGAGATGGCGGATGGTCTCCTGAGGGATCTCCTCCCAGACCTGGACTAAAGCATCCGCCAACTCCTGGACAGTCTGTGGTGCAACGTGGCGTTGGTGGATGGAGCGAGACATGATGTCCCAGATGTGCTCAAGTGGATTCAGGTCTGGGGAACGGGCGGGCCAGTCCATAGCATCAATGCCTTCGTCTTGCAGGAACTGCTGACACACTCCAGCCACATGAGGTCTAGCATTGTTTTGCATTAGGAGGAACCCAGGGCCAACCGCACCAGCATATGGTCTCACAAGGGGTCTGAGGATCTCATCTCGGTACTTAATGGCAGGCTACATTCTGGCTAGCACATGGAGGGCTGTGCGGCTCCCCAAAGAAATGCCACCCCACACCATTACTGACCCACTGCCAAACCGGTCATGCTGGAGGATGTTGCAGGCAGCAGAACGTTCTCCTTGGCGTCTTCAGACTCTGTCACGTCTGTCACATGTGCTCAGTGAGAACCTGCTTTCATCTGTGAAGAGCACAGGGCACCAGTGGCAAATTTGCCAATCTTGGTGTTCTCTGTCAAATGCCAAACGTTCTGCACGGTGTTGGGCTGTAAGCACAACCCCCACCTGTGGACGTCGGGCCCTCATACCACCCTCATGGAGTCTGTTTCTGATCGTTTGAGTAGACACATGCACATTTGTGGCTTGCTGGAGGTCATTTTGCAGGGCTCTGGCACTGCTCCTCCTGTTCCTCCTTGCACAAAGGCGGAGGTAGCGGTCCTGCGGCTGGGTTGTTGCCCTCCTACGGCCTCCTCCACGTCTCCTGATGTACTGGCCTGTCTCCTGGTAGCGCCTCCATGCTCTGGACACTACGCTGACAGACACAGCAAACCTTCTTGCCACAGCTCGCATTGATGTGCCATCCTGGATGAGCTGCACTACCTGAGCCACTTGTGTGGGTTGTAGACTCCGTCTCATGCTACCACTAGAGTGAAAGCACCGCCAGCTTTCAAAAGTGACCAAAACATCAGTCAGAAAGTATAGGAGCTGAGAAGTGGTCTGTGGTCACCAACTGCTAATTGCCTATAATTTCCACCTGTTGTCTATTCCATTTGCACAACAGCATGTGAAATTGATTGATTGTTGCTTCCTAAGTGGACAGTTTGATTTCACAGAAGTGTGAATGACTTGGAGTTACATTGTGTTGTTTAAGTGTTCCCTTTATTTTTTTGAGCAGTATATATATATATATATATATGTGTGTGTGTGTGTGTGTGTGTGTGTGTGTGTGTGTGTGTGTATATATATATATAAATATACACACACATATATATATATATATATATATATATATATAAATAGTGTGTGTGTGTGTATATGTATATATATATATTAGAGATGAGCGGGTTCGGTTTCTTTGAATCCGAACCCGCACGAACTTCACTTTTTTTTTCACGGGTCCGAGCGACTCGGATCTTCCCGCCTTGCTCGGTTAACCCGAGCGCGCCCGAACGTCATCATGACGCTGTCGGATTCTCGCGAGGCTCGGATTCTATATAAGGAGCCGCGCGTCGCCGCCATTTTCACACGTGCATTGAGATTGATAGGGAGAGGACGTGGCTGGCGTCCTCTCCATTTAGATTAGATTTAGAAGAGAGAGAGAGATTGCTGTGTTACTGTAGATTAGAAGAGAGTGCAGACAGAGTTTAGTGACTGACGACCACAGTGACCAGTGACCACCAGAGACAGTGCAGTTGTTTGTTTTATTTAATATATCCGTTCTCTGCCTGAAAAAAACGATACACAGTCACACAGTGACTCAGTCTGTGTGCACTGCTCAGCCCAGTGTGCTGCACATCAATGTATTGTATATAAAGCTTATAATTGTGGGGGAGACTGGGGAGCACTGCAGGTTGTTATAGCAGGAGCCAGGAGTACATGATAAATAATATTATATTAAAATTAAACAGTGCACACTTTTGCTGCAGGAGTGCCACTGCCAGTGTGACTAGTGGTGACCAGTGCCTGACCACCAGTATATTAGTAGTATTGTATACTATCTCTTTATCAACCAGTCTATATTAGCAGCAGACACAGTACAGTGCGGTAGTTCACGGCTGTGGCTACCTCTGTGTCGGCACTCGGCAGGCAGTCCGTCCAACCATAATTGTATTATAATATATACCACCTAACCGTGGTTTTTTTTTCATTCTTTATACCGTCGTCATACTAGTTGTTACGAGTATACTACTATCTCTTTATCAACCAGTGTACAGTGCGGTAGTTCACGGCTGTGGCTACCTCTGTGTCGGCACTCGGCAGGCAGTCCGTCCATCCATAATTGTATTATAATATATACCACCTAACCGTGGTTTTTTTTTCATTCTTTATACCGTCGTCATACTAGTTGTTACGAGTATACTACTATCTCTTTATCAACCAGTGTACAGTGCGGTAGTTCACGGCTGTGGCTACCTCTGTGTCGGCACTCGGCAGGCAGTCCGTCCAACCATAATTGTATTATAATATATACCACCTAACCGTGGTTTTTTTTTCATTCTTTATACCGTCGTCATACTAGTTGTTACGAGTATACTACTATCTCTTTATCAACCAGTGTACAGTGCGGTAGTTCACGGCTGTGGCTACCTCTGTGTCGGCACTCGGCAGGCAGTCCGTCCATCCATAATTGTATTATATACCACCTAACCGTGGTTTTTTTATACCACCTAACCGTGGCAGTCCATCCATAATTGTATACTAGTATCCAATCCATCCATCTCCATTGTTTACCTGAGGTGCCTTTTAGTTCTGCCTATAAAATATGGAGAACAAAAAAGTTGAGGTTCCAAAATTAGGGAAAGATCAAGATCCACTTCCACCTCGTGCTGAAGCTGCTGCCACTAGTCATGGCCGAGACGATGAAATGCCAGCAACGTCGTCTGCCAAGGCCGATGCCCAATGTCATAGTACAGAGCATGTCAAATCCAAAACACCAAATATCAGAAAAAAAAGGACTCCAAAACCTAAAATAAAATTGTCGGAGGAGAAGTGTAAACTTGCCAATATGCCATTTACCACACGGAGTGGCAAGGAACGGCTGAGGCCCTGGCCTATGTTCATGGCTAGTGGTTCAGCTTCACATGAGGATGGAAGCACTCAGCCTCTCGCTAGAAAACTGAAAAGACTCAAGCTGGCAAAAGCACCGCAAAGAACTGTGCGTTCTTTGAAATCCCAAATCCACAAGGAGAGTCCAATTGTGTCGGTTGCGATGCCTGACCTTCCCAACACTGGACGTGAAGAGCATGCGCCTTCCACCATTTGCACGCCCCCTGCAAGTGCTGGAAGGAGCACCCGCAGTCCAGTTCCTGATAGTCAGATTGAAGATGTCAGTGTTGAAGTACACCAGGATGAGGAGGATATGGGTGTTGCTGGCGCTGGGGAGGAAATTGACCAGGAGGATTCTGATGGTGAGGTGGTTTGTTTAAGTCAGGCACCCGGGGAGACACCTGTTGTCCGTGGGAGGAATATGGCCGTTGACATGCCAGGTGAAAATACCAAAAAAATCAGCTCTTCGGTGTGGAGGTATTTCACCAGAAATGCGGACAACAGGTGTCAAGCCGTGTGTTCCCTTTGTCAAGCTGTAATAAGTAGGGGTAAGGACGTTAACCACCTCGGAACATCCTCCCTTATACGTCACCTGCAGCGCATTCATAATAAGTCAGTGACAAGTTCAAAAACTTTGGGTGACAGCGGAAGCAGTCCACTGACCAGTAAATCCCTTCCTCTTGTAACCAAGCTCACGCAAACCACCCCACCAACTCCCTCAGTGTCAATTTCCTCCTTCCCCAGGAATGCCAATAGTCCTGCAGGCCATGTCACTGGCAAGTCTGACGAGTCCTCTCCTGCCTGGGATTCCTCCGATGCATCCTTGCGTGTAACGCCTACTGCTGCTGGCGCTGCTGTTGTTGCCGCTGGGAGTCGATGGTCATCCCAGAGGGGAAGTCGTAAGCCCACTTGTACTACTTCCAGTAAGCAATTGACTGTTCAACAGTCCTTTGCGAGGAAGATGAAATATCACAGCAGTCATCCTACTGCAAAGCGGATAACTGAGGCCTTGGCATCCTGGGTGGTGAGAAACGTGGTTCCGGTATCCATCATTACTGCAGAGCCAACTAGAGACTTGTTGGAGGTACTGTGTCCCCGGTACCAAATACCATCTAGGTTCCATTTCTCTAGGCAGGCGATACCGAAAATGTACACAGACCTCAGAAAAAGAGTCACCAGTGTCCTAAAAAATGCAGCTGTACCCAATGTCCACTTAACCACGGACATGTGGACAAGTGGAGCAGGGCAGGGTCAGGACTATATGACTGTGACAGCCCACTGGGTAGATGTATGGACTCCCGCCGCAAGAACAGCAGCGGCGGCACCAGTAGCAGCATCTCGCAAACGCCAACTCTTTCCTAGGCAGGCTACGCTTTGTATCACCGCTTTCCAGAATACGCACACAGCTGAAAACCTCTTACGGCAACTGAGGAAGATCATCGCGGAATGGCTTACCCCAATTGGACTCTCCTGTGGATTTGTGGCATCGGACAACGCCAGCAATATTGTGTGTGCATTAAATCTGGGCCAATTCCAGCACGTCCCATGTTTTGCACATACCTTGAATTTGGTGGTGCAGAATTTTTTAAAAAACGACAGGGGCGTGCAAGAGATGCTGTCGGTGGCCAGAAGAATTGCGGGACACTTTCGGCGTACAGGCACCACGTACAGAAAACTGGAGCACCACCAAAAACTACTGAACCTGCCCTGCCATCATCTGAAGCAAGAAGTGGTAACGAGGTGGAATTCAACCCTCTATATGCTTCAGAGGTTGGAGGAGCAGCAAAAGGCCATTCAAGCCTATACAATTGAGCACGATATAGTAGGTGGAATGCACCTGTCTCAAGTGCAGTGGAGAATGATTTCAACGTTGTGCAAGGTTCTGATGCCCTTTGAACTTGCCACACGTGAAGTCAGTTCAGACACTGCCAGCCTGAGTCAGGTCATTCCCCTCATCAGGCTTTTGCAGAAGAAGCTGGAGGCATTGAAGGAGGAGCTAACACGGAGCGATTCCGCTAGGCATGTGGGACTTGTGGATGCAGCCCTTAATTCGCTTAACAAGGATTCACGGGTGGTCAATCTGTTGAAATCAGAGCACTACATTTTGGCCACCGTGCTCGATCCTAGATTTAAAGCCTACCTTGGATCTCTCTTTCCGGCAGACACAGGTCTGCTGGGGTTGAAAGACCTGCTGGTGACAAAATTGTCAAGTCAAGCGGAACGCGACCTGTCAACATCTCCTCCTTCACATTCTCCCGCAACTGGGGGTGCGAGGAAAAGGCTCAGAATTCCGAGCCCACCCGCTGGCGGTGATGCAGGGCAGTCTGGAGCGACTGCTGATGCTGACATCTGGTCCGGACTGAAGGACCTGACAACGATTACGGACATGTCGTCTACTGTCACTGCATATGATTCTCTCAACATTGAAAGAATGGTGGAGGATTATATGAGTGACCGCATCCAAGTAGGCACGTCACACAGTCCGTACTTATACTGGCAGGAAAAAGAGGCAATTTGGAGGCCCTTGCACAAACTGGCTTTATTCTACCTAAGTTGCCCTCCCACAAGTGTGTACTCCGAAAGAGTGTTTAGTGCCGCCGCTCACCTTGTCAGCAATCGGCGTACGAGGTTACATCCAGAAAATGTGGAGAAGATGATGTTCATTAAAATGAATTATAATCAATTCCTCCGCGGAGACATTGACCAGCAGCAATTGCCTCCACAAAGTACACAGGGAGCTGAGATGGTGGATTCCAGTGGGGACGAATTGATAATCTGTGAGGAGGGGGATGTACACGGTGATATATCGGAGGGTGAAGATGAGGTGGACATCTTGCCTCTGTAGAGCCAGTTTGTGCAAGGAGAGATTAATTGCTTCTTTTTTGGGGGGGGTCCAAACCAACCCGTCATATCAGTCACAGTCGTGTGGCAGACCCTGTCACTGAAATGATGGGTTGGTTAAAGTGTGCATGTCCTGTTTTGTTTATACAACATAAGGGTGGGTGGGAGGGCCCAAGGATAATTCCATCTTGCACCTCTTTTTTCTTTTCTTTTTCTTTGCATCATGTGCTGATTGGGGAGGGTTTTTTGGAAGGGACATCCTGCGTGACACTGCAGTGCCACTCCTAGATGGGCCCGGTGTTTGTGTCGGCCACTAGGGTCGCTAATCTTACTCACACAGCTACCTCATTGCGCCTCTTTTTTTCTTTGCGTCATGTGCTGTTTGGGGAGGGTTTTTTGGAAGGGACATCCTGCGTGACACTGCAGTGCCACTCCTAGATGTGCCCGGTGTTTGTGTCGGCCACTAGGGTCGCTAATCTTACTCACACAGCTACCTCATTGCGCCTCTTTTTTTCTTTGCGTCATGTGCTGTTTGGGGAGGGTTTTTTGGAAGGGACATCCTGCGTGACACTGCAGTGCCACTCCTAGATGTGCCCGGTGTTTGTGTCGGCCACTAGGGTCGCTAATCTTACTCACACAGTCAGCTACCTCATTGCGCCTCTTTTTTTCTTTGCGTCATGTGCTGTTTGGGGAGGGTTTTTTGGAAGGGCCATCCTGCGTGACACTGCAGTGCCACTCCTAGATGGGCCCGGTGTTTGTGTCGGCCACTAGGGTCGCTAATCTTACTCACACAGCTACCTCATTGCGCCTCTTTTTTTCTTTGCGTCATGTGCTGTTTGGGGAGGGTTTTTTGGAAGGGACATCCTGCGTGACACTGCAGTGCCACTCCTAGATGGGCCCGGTGTTTGTGTCGGCCACTAGGGTCGCTTATCTTACTCACACAGCGACCTCGGTGCAAATTTTAGGACTAAAAATAATATTGTGAGGTGTGAGGTATTCAGAATAGACTGAAAATGAGTGTAAATTATGGTTTTTGAGGTTAATAATACTTTGGGATCAAAATGACCCCCAAATTCTATGATTTAAGCTGTTTTTTAGTGTTTTTGGAAAAAAACACCCGAATCCAAAACACACCCGAATCCGACAAAAATAATTCGGTGAGGTTTTGCCAAAACGCGTTCGAACCCAAAACACGGCAGCGGAACCGAACCCAAAACCAAAACACAAAACCCGAAAAATTTCAGGCGCTCATCTCTAATATATATATATGTATATATATATAGTCAGCAGGTTTCTTATAAATAAGAAAAGGGCGGCACTCCAATAAACATGTGAAGAAATATTCTTTAGTAGATACTCATCTGTGTCAACGTTTCAAGGCTCGCAGCCAAACAGAACATCTCCCCTATACTGTAGTGAGAGAGAGGCTTGACACACACGCCTGAATCCATGGGTGATCGTTTCCTACTTCCGGGATAAACGATCATGTGACCAAAACAAATTTAATAAAAAGTGGTTTTTAAGACATTTATACACCTCGTTTTTATTAGTACTAAATAGGACTGTCCTCTGGCAAGATATTCATTTATATAATTATGTTTGTTTTTAGATTTGATGAATTTATTAATTGATTGATTATTACACATCTGTGGCTGATTATGATCAACACTGCTATATAAGGGCTCTTTTTACACTGCATCTACACCTTGAGAAAGCTGCACCAGCAGTGAAACGCGTTGGTGATTAAGACTGGGATCCTCTAATTGCAAGACCTGCCGGCCATCCATCTTTGGGAAAGGTGATCCGCATGGAATAATCTCTGGGAAGATACTGCATTAGGACCTGCCAGGGTTCATCTCCCATATTAATTCCTGCACAGGACAACCAAACAAGTGAGGAAAACCCCATGATTACGGAGTGCTAACCGAGTGGAGGACTCACTACAGTTAACTGGTAAAACACCGTCTACCCATTTCCGTAGGATAAGGCACCTTGCTATAATCATGCTTCTTACCCAGCAATTCAAGAATTTCTTCAACTAATAAGCAGTGTTGATTTAGGCCCTAATTTTTGGAACTTTTAATTTTTTCATTTTTCTATCAATTGTTTTGTGGTACCACCATTTTTTATCTGTTGCAACAGTGAAATGTATGTAAATATACAGTGAAATTATGTTCTTAATAAAATTTAATATCTATTGAATTAGTCACTAGCGCTGAATCACCTTCCTTTATTGTTTCGCAGGCCTTTTCGTCAGGACGCATATAACAGTGTCAAGTGAATACAGAGCAAGTAGTACAATTGCCAAACACATACCTTTTATACGATGTGGACGTCTCCTGGGTACTGGCGTCCGTCATTCCCTCCCGCTCGGCAGCAGTGACGTACTTCCGGACCGACGTCACCCAGGCGCCCGTCCGGCCCGTCACTGAGCAATTAGAGATGAGCGCCGGAAATTTTTCGGGTTTTGTGTTTTGGTTTTGGGTTCGGTTCCGCGGCCGTGTTTTGGGTTCGACCGCGTTTTGGCAAAACCTCACCGAATTTTTTTTGTCGGATTCGGGTGTTTTTTTCAAAAAACCCTAAAAAACAGCTTAAATCATAGAATTTGGGGGTCATTTTGATCCCAAAGTATTATTAACCTCAAAAACCATAATTTACACTCATTTTCAGTCTATTCTGAATACCTCACACCTCACAATATTATTTTTAGTCCTAAAATTTGCACCGAGGTCGCTGTGTGAGTAAGATAAGCGACCCTAGTGGCCGACACAAACACCGGGCCCATCTAGGAGTGGCACTGCAGTGTCACGCAGGATGTCCCTTCCAAAAAACCCTCCCCAAACAGCACATGACGCAAAGAAAAAAAGAGGCGCAATGAGGTAGCTGACTATGTGAGTAAGATAAGCGACCCTAGTGGCCGACACAAACACCGGGCCCATCTAGGAGTGGCACTGCAGTGTCAGGCAGGATGGCCCTTCCAAAAAACCCTCCCCAAACAGCACATGACGCAAAGAAAAAAAGAGGCGCAATGAGGTAGCTGACTGTGTGAGTAAGATAAGCGACCCTAGTGGCCGACACAAACACCGGGCCCATCTAGGAGTGGCACTGCAGTGTCACGCAGGATGTCCCTTCCAAAAAACCCTCCCCAAACAGCACATGACGCAAAGAAAAAAAGAGGCGCAATGAGGTAGCTGACTGTGTGAGTAAGATAAGCGACCCTAGTGGCCGACACAAACACCGGGCCCATCTAGGAGTGTCACTGCAGTGTCACGCAGGATGTCCCTTCCAAAAAACCCTCCCCAAACAGCACATGACGCAAAGAAAAAAAGAGGCGCAATGAGGTAGCTGACTGTGTGAGTAAGATAAGCGACCCTAGTGGCCGACACAAACACCGGGCCCATCTAGGAGTGGCACTGCAGTGTCACGCAGGATGGCCCTTCCAAAAAACCCTCCCCAAACAGCACATGACGCAAAGAAAAAAAGAGGCGCAATGAGGTAGCTGACTGTGTGAGTAAGATAAGCGACCCTAGTGGCCGACACAAACACCGGGCCCATCTAGGAGTGGCACTGCAGTGTCACGCAGGATGGCCCTTCCAAAAAACCCTCCCCAAACAGCACATGACGCAAAGAAAAAAAGAGGCGCAATGAGGTAGCTGACTGTGTGAGTAAGATAAGCGACCCTAGTGGCCGACACAAACACCGGGCCCATCTAGGAGTGGCACTGCAGTGTCACGCAGGATGTCCCTTCCAAAAAACCCTCCCCAAACAGCACATGACGCAAAGAAAAAATGAGGCGCAATGAGGTAGCTGACTGTGTGAGTAAGATAAGCGACCCTAGTGGCCGACACAAACACCGGGCCCATCTAGGAGTGGCACTGCAGTGTCACGCAGGATGGCCCTTCCAAAAAACCCTCCCCAAACAGCACATGACGCAAAGAAAAAAAGAGGCGCAATGAGGTAGCTGACTGTGTGAGTAAGATAAGCGACCCTAGTGGCCGACACAAACACCGGGCCCATCTAGGAGTGGCACTGCAGTGTCACGCAGGATGGCCCTTCCAAAAAACCCTCCCCAAACAGCACATGACGCAAAGAAAAATAAAAGAAAAAAGAGGTGCAAGATGGAATTGTCCTTGGGCCCTCCCACCCACCCTTATGTTGTATAAACAGGACATGCACACTTTAACCAACCCATCATTTCAGTGACAGGGTCTGCCACACGACTGTGACTGATATGACGGGTTGGTTTGGACCCCCCCAAAAAAAGAAGCAATTAATCTCTCCTTGCACAAACTGGCTCTACAGAGGCAAGATGTCCACCTCATCATCATCCTCCGATATATCACCGTGTACATCCCCCTCCTCACAGATTATCAATTCGTCCCCACTGGAATCCACCATCTCAGCTCCCTGTGTACTTTGTGGAGGCAATTGCTGCTGGTCAATGTCTCCGCGGAGGAATTGATTATAATTCATTTTAATGAACATCATCTTCTCCACATTTTCTGGATGTAACCTCGTACGCCGATTGCTGACAAGGTGAGTGGCGGCACTAAACACTCTTTCGGAGTACACACTTGTGGGAGGGCAACTTAGGTAGAATAAAGCCAGTTTGTGCAAGGGCCTCCAAATTGCCTCTTTTTCCTGCCAGTATAAGTACGGACTGTGTGACGTGCCTACTTGGATGCGGTCACTCATATAATCCTCCACCATTCTTTCAATGTTGAGAGAATCATATGCAGTGACAGTAGACGACATGTCCGTAATCGTTGTCAGGTCCTTCAGTCCGGACCAGATGTCAGCATCAGCAGTCGCTCCAGACTGCCCTGCATCACCGCCAGCGGGTGGGCTCGGAATTCTGAGCCTTTTCCTCGCACCCCCAGTTGCGGGAGAATGTGAAGGAGGAGATGTTGACAGGTCGCGTTCCGCTTGACTTGACAATTTTCTCACCAGCAGGTCTTTCAACCCCAGCAGACTTGTGTCTGCCGGAAAGAGAGATCCAAGGTAGGCTTTAAATCTAGGATCGAGCATGGTGGCCAAAATGTAGTGCTCTGATTTCAACAGATTGACCACCCGTGAATCCTTGTTAAGCGAATTAAGGGCTCCATCCACAAGTCCCACATGCCTAGCGGAATCGCTCCGTGTTAGCTCCTCCTTCAATGTCTCCAGCTTCTTCTGCAAAAGCCTGATGAGGGGAATGACCTGACTCAGGCTGGCAGTGTCTGAACTGACTTCACGTGTGGCAAGTTCAAAGGGCATCAGAACCTTGCACAACGTTGAAATCATTCTCCACTGCGCTTGAGACAGGT
Source organism: Pseudophryne corroboree (assembly GCF_028390025.1). Classification (NCBI taxonomy): domain Eukaryota; kingdom Metazoa; phylum Chordata; class Amphibia; order Anura; family Myobatrachidae; genus Pseudophryne; species Pseudophryne corroboree. The sequence goes on from NC_086451.1 coordinate 297,297,004, forward strand.
GCATTCCACCTCCTATATCGTGCTCAATTGTATAGGCTTGTATGGCCTTTTGCTGCTCCTCCAACCTCTGAAGCATATAGAGGGTTGAATTCCACCTCGTTACCACTTCTTGCTTCAGATGATGGCAGGGCAGGTTCAGTAGTTTTTGGTGGTGCTCCAGTCTTCTGTACGTGGTGCCTGTACGCCGAAAGTGTCCCGCAATTCTTCTGGCCACCGACAGCATCTCTTGCACGCCCCTGTCGTTTTTTAAAAAATTCTGCACCACCAAATTCAAGGTATGTGCAAAACATTGGACGTGCTGGAATTTGCCCATATTTAATGCACACACAATATTGCTGGCGTTGTCCGATGCCACAAATCCACAGGAGAGTCCAATTGGGGTAAGCCATTCCGCGATGATCTTCCTCAGTTGCCGTAAGAGGTTTTCAGCTGTGTGCGTATTCTGGAAACCGGTGATACAAAGTGTAGCCTGCCTAGGAAAGAGTTGGCGTTTGCGAGATGATGCTACTGGTGCCGCCGCTGCTGTTCTTGCGGCGGGAGTCCATACATCTACCCAGTGGGCTGTCACAGTCATATAGTCCTGACCCTGCCCTGCTCCACTTGTCCACATGTCCGTGGTTAAGTGGACATTGGGTACAGCTGCATTTTTTAGGACACTGGTGACTCTTTTTCTGAGGTCTGTGTACATTTTCGGTATCGCCTGCCTAGAGAAATGGAACCTAGATGGTATTTGGTACCGGGGACACAGTACCTCCAACAAGTCTCTAGTTGGCTCTGCAGTAATGATGGATACCGGAACCACGTTTCTCACCACCCAGGATGCCAAGGCCTCAGTTATCCGCTTTGCTGTAGGATGACTGCTGTGATATTTCATCATCCTCGCAAAGGACTGTTGGACAGTCAATTGCTTGGTGGAAGTAGTAAAAGTGGTCTTACGACTTCCCCTCTGGGATGACCATCGACTCCCAGCAGCAACAACAGCAGCGCCAGCAGCAGTAGGCGTTACACGCAAGGATGCATCGGAGGAATCCCAGGCAGGAGAGGAATCGTCAGACTTGCCAGTGACATGGCCTGCAGGACTATTGGCATTCCTGGGGAAGGAGGAAATTGACACTGAGGGAGTTGGTGGGGTGGTTTGCGTGAGCTTGGTTACAAGAGGAAGGGATTTACTGGTCAGTGGACTGCTTCCGCTGTCACCCAAAGTTTTTGAACTTGTCACTGACTTATTATGAATGCGCTGCAGGTGACGTATAAGGGAGGATGTTCCGAGGTGGTTAACGTCCTTACCCCTACTTATTACAGCTTGACAAAGGGAACACATGGGTTGACACCTGTTGTCCGCATTTCTGTTGAAATAGTTCCACACCGAAGAGCTGATTTTTTTGGTATTTTCACCAGGCATGTCAACGGCCATATTCCTCCCACGGACAACAGGTGTCTCCCCGGGTACCTGACTTAAACAAACCACCTCACCATCAGAATCCTCCTGGTCAATTTCCTCCCCAGCGCCAGCAACACCCATATCCTCCTCATCCTGGTGTACTTCAACACTGACATCTTCAATCTGACTATCAGGAACTGGACTGCGGGTGCTCCTTCCAGCACTTGCAGGGGGCGTGCAAATGGTGGAAGGTGCATGCTCTTCACGTCCAGTGTTGGGAAGGTCAGGCATCGCAACCGACACAATTGGACTCTCCTTGTGGATTTGGGATTTCGAAGAACGCACAGTTCTTTGCGGTGCTACTGCTTTTGCCAGCTTGAGTCTTTTCATTTTTCTAGCGAGAGGCTGAGTGCCTCCATCCTCATGTGAAGCTGAACCACTAGCCATGAACATAGGCCAGGGCCTCAGCCGTTCCTTGCCACTCCGTGTGGTAAATGGCATATTGGCAAGTTTACGCTTCTCCTCCGACAATTTTATTTTAGGTTTTGGAGTCCTTTTTTTTTCTGATATTTGGTGTTTTGGATTTGACATGCTCTGTACTATGACATTGGGCATCGGCCTTGGCAGACGACGTTGCTGGCATTTCATCGTCTCGGCCATGACTAGTGGCAGCAGCTTCAGCACGAGGTGGAAGTGGATCTTGATCTTTCCCTAATTTTGGAACCTCAACATTTTTGTTCTCCATATTTTATTAGGCACAACTAAAAGGCACCTCAGGTAAACAATGGAGATGGATGGATACTAGTATACAATTATGGATGGACTGCCGAGTGCCGACACAGAGGTAGCTACAGCCGTGGACTGTTGTACTGTACTGTGTCTGCTGCTAATATAGACTGGATGATAATGAGATGTAGTATGTATGTATAAAGAAGAAAGAAAAAAAAACCACGGGTAGGTGGTATACAATTATGGACGGACTGCCGAGTGCCGACACAGAGGTAGCTACAGCCGTGGACTACCGTACTGTGTCTGCTGCTAATATAGACTGGTTGATAATGAGATGTAGTATGTATGTATAAAGAAGAAAGAAAAAAAAACCACGGGTAGGTGGTATACAATTATGGATGGACTGCCGAGTGCCGACACAGAGGTAGCTACAGCCGTGGACTACCGTACTGTGTCTGCTGCTAATATAGACTGGTTGATAAAGAGATGTAGTATGTATGTATAAAGAAGAAAGAAAAAAAAACCACGGGTAGGTGGTATACAATTATGGACGGACTGCCGAGTGCCGACACAGAGGTAGCTACAGCCGTGGACTACCGTACTGTGTCTGCTGCTAATATAGACTGGATGATAAAGAGATGTAGTATGTATGTATAAAGAAGAAAGAAAAAAAACCACGGGTAGGTGGTATACAATTATGAACGGACTGCCGAGTGCCGACACAGAGGTAGCTACAGCCGTGGAATACCGTACTGTACTGTGTCTGCTGCTAATATAGACTGGATGATAATGAGATATAGTATGTATGTATAAAGAAGAACGAAAAAAAAACCACGGGTAGGTGGTATACAATTATGGACGGACTGCTGAGTGCCGACACAGAGGTAGCTACAGCCGTGGACTACCGTACTGTGTCTGCTGCTAATATAGACTGGTTGATAATGAGATGTAATATGTATGTATAAAGAAGAAAGAAAAAAAAACCACGGGTTGGTGGTATACAATTATGGATGGACTGCCGAGTGCCGACACAGAGGTAGCTACAGCCGTGGACTACCGTACTGTGTCTGCTGCTAATATAGACTGGTTGATAATGAGATGTAGTATGTATGTATAAAGAAGAAAGAAAAAAAAACCACGGGTAGGTGGTATACAATTATGGATGGACTGCCGAGTGCCGACACAGAGGTAGCTACAGCCGTGGACTACCGTACTGTGTCTGCTGCTAATATAGACTGGTTGATAAGGAGATGTAGTATGTATGTATAAAGAAGAAAGAAAAAAAAACCACGGGTAGGTGGTATACAATTATGGACGGACTGCCGAGTGCCGACACAGAGGTAGCTACAGCCGTGGACTACCGTACTGTGTCTGCTGCTAATATAGACTGGTTGATAAAGAGATGTAGTATGTATGTATAAAGAAGAAAGAAAAAAAAACCACGGGTAGGTGGTATACAATTATGGATGGACTGCCGAGTGCCGACACAGAGGTAGCTACAGCCGTGGACTACCGTACTGTGTCTGCTGCTAATATAGACTGGTTGATAAAGAGATGTAGTATGTATGTATAAAGAAGAAAGAAAAAAAAACCACGGGTAGGTGGTATACAATTATGGATGGACTGCCGAGTGCCGACACAGAGGTAGCTACAGCCATGGACTACCGTACTGTACTGTGTCTGCTGCTAATATAGACTGGATGATAATGAGATGTAGTATGTATAAAGAAGAAAGAAAAAAAAACCACGGGTAGGTGGTATACAATTATGGATGGACTGCCGAGTGCCGACACAGAGGTAGCTACAGCCGTGGACTACCGTACTGTGTCTGCTGCTAATATAGACTGGTTGATAATGAGATGTAGTATGTATAAAGAAGAAAGAAAAAAAAAACCACGGGTAGGTGGTATACAATTATGGACGGACTGCCGAGTGCCGACACAGAGGTAGCTACAGCCGTGGACTACCGTACTGTACTGTGTCTGCTGCTAATATAGACTGGATGATAATGAGATGTAGTATGTATAAAGAAGAAAGAGAAAAAAAACCACGGGTAGGTGGTATACAATTATGGATGGACTGCCGAGTGCCGACACAGAGGTAGCTACAGCCGTGAACTACCGTACTGTGTCTGCTGCGACTGGATGATAAATAATGATATAAAAAATATATATATATCACTACTGCAGCCGGACAGGTATATATTATATAATGACGGACCTGCTGGACACTGTCTGTCAGCAGAATGAGTTTTTTATTTTATAGAATAAAAAAACACCACACAAGTCACACGACGTGTGTTTAACTTTTACAGGCAGACATTCACAATACAATATAGTATACTATATACTGGTGGTCAGGTCACTGGTCAGTCACACTGGCAGTGGCACTCCTGCAGAAAAAAAGTGTGCACTGTTTAATTTTAATATGTACTCCTGGCTCCTGCTATAACCTAACTGCTCCCCAGTCTCCCCCACAATTAAGCTGTGTGAGCACAGTCAGATATTATACATAGATGATGCAGCAGCACACTGGGCTGAGCACAGATATGGTATGTGACTGAGTCACTGTGTATCGTTTTTTCAGGCAGAGAACGGATTATATTAAATAATATAAAACTGCACTGGTGGTCACTGGTCAGTCACTAGTATAACTAACTAATACTATCAGCAAAATTCTGCACTCTCTGTCTGAGTACTCCTCCTAAGCTCCAGTAAATGAAGTGTCACTGTCTCACTCTCACTCTCCTATCTATTTCTTCTCTAAACGGAGAGGACGCCAGCCACGTCCTCTCACTATCAATCTCAATGCACGTGTAAAATGGCTGCGACGCGCGGCTCCTTATATAGAATCCGAGTCTCGCGATAGAATCCGAGCCTCGCGAGAATCCGACAGCGTCATGATGACGTTCGGGCGCGCTCGGGTTAACCGAGCAAGGCGGGAAGATCCGAGTCGCTCGGATCCGTGTAAAAAAAGCTGAAGTTCGGGCGGGTTCGGATTCCGAGGAACCGAACCCGCTCATCACTACTGAGCATCCCTAGCAACGGCCGCGACTCTCCCCATGCCTCCCGGTGGTCCGACGTGCGCCACCCTGTGGGCGCCACAATTAAGTGCATAGTGCATCATTATAATGTGAAAAACCGTGACAAAAAATTACATGTGAATGAAAATAAGAATAAACAAAAATAAGTAAACCAGTGAGACATTCAAAATGTGCACTAATACCTTTTAAAAAACATTAAAAAAGACAATACACAAGTCAGAGAATCAGTCATATCAGAAAACTCATACTGACTGTTCTAAAGATATATCCATTTTTGCCATGTCTCTATACACTTCTCTGTCATTGGTAAAAAACTTAAATTATCCAATAACTTTCCCATTCTGGGTCCAACAAATACATTTTTACTTACTTATGGCTATGTCTATTCCACATCAGGGGAACTCAATTTTTATATATATATACTTAATATTTTGATGTTAGAGGCTCATTTGTCTAATCAGAAAGGAGTATGAAACGTCCTAAAATAATCTTATAGAAATATACTCCATGAAATCTTCTCATTCAGACCTCTAGGAGATATTGTGTCCAGAATGTGAATCCATTTAGATTCACATTGACTCAACCGTTTCTTGCGGTCACCCCCTCGTGCATCGAGGGGGACGTGATCTATTATCTTATATCTTAAGGCTGTCAGTGGATGCCGGGCCTCTCTAAAGTGACGCGCCACTGGTTGGTCACAGTCCTTATCTTCCAATGCGGCCTTTATAGCCGACCGGTGGAGGGCCATCCTCTCCCTGAAGGTGCGTGTTGTCTGACCAACATAATAAAGTCCGCATGGGCAGATAATAATATATATCACATACTGTGATGTGCATGTTAGCACATTATTGATCTTAAATTTATGCCCAGTGCGGGGGTGTTTAAAATAAGGCCCTTTATTATGTTGGTCAGACAACACGCACCTTCAGGGAGAGGATGGCCCTCCACCGGTCGGCTATAAAGGCCGCATTGGAAGATAAGGACTGTGACCAACCGGTGGCGCGTCACTTTAGAGAGGCCCGGCATCCATTGACAGCCTTAAGATATAAGATAATAGATCACGTCCCCCTCGATGCACGAGGGGGTGACCGCAAGAAACGGTTGAGTCAATGTGAATCTAAATGGATTTACATTCTGGACACAATATCTCCCAGAGGTCTGAATGAGAAGATTTCATGGAGTATATTTCTATAAGATTATTTTAGGACGTTTCACACTCCTTTCTGATTAGACAAATGAGCCTCTAACATCAAAATATTAAGTATATATATATATAAAAATTGAGTTCCCCTGATGTGGAATAGACATAGCCATAAGTAAGTAAAAATATATTTGTTGGACCCAGAATGGGAAAGTTATTGGATAATTTAAGTTTTTTACCAATGACAGAGAAGTGTATAGAGACATGGCAAAAATGGATATATCTTTAGAACAGTCAGTATGAGTTTTCTGATATGACTGATTCTCTGACTTGTGTATTGTCTTTTTTAATGTTTTTTAAAAGGTATTAGTGCACATTTTGAATGTCTCACTGGTTCACTTATTTTTGTTTATTCTTATTTTCATTCACATGTAATTTTTTGTCACGGTTTTTCACATTATAATGATGCACTATGCACTTTATTGTGGCGCCCACAGGGTGGCGCACGTCGGACCACCGGGAGGCATGGGGAGAGCCGTGGCCATTGCTAGGGATGCTCAGTGACGGGCCTGACGGGCGCCTGGGTGACGTCGGTCCGGAAGTACGTCACTGCTGCCGAGCGGGAGGGAATGACGGACGCCAGTACCCAGGAGACGTCCACATCGTATAAAAGGTATGTGTTTGGCAATTGTACTACTTGCTCTGTATTCACTTGACACTGTTATATGCGTCCTGACGAAAAGGCCTGCGAGCCTTGAAACGTTGACACAGATGAGTATCTACTAAAGAATTTTTCTTCACATGTTTATTGGAGTGCCGCCCTTTTCTTATTTATAAGAAACCTGCTGACTGTCTATTTGTTGGGAGGGCACCCTGCTTTTGCTTATCTCATCCGGAGTGCCAAGCCATTGCTATATTGTATATATATATAGATATACAGTGTGTATACATATATGTATATAATAAATGTATATATTATATACTAGTAAAAAATGGAGAGTGCACTTGTAAATATCTTTAAAACACACTTTTTACTAGAATCATAAGTTTACATACATGTAAAATAAAAATCATCAGCATAAATGTCAGCCGTTATAGCATTCGTGTCCTTGCCCGCTTCCACACCAGCTCTGCTTCCGGAGGATGACGTCACAGTATCCACGTCTTTAGGCCACGCCCAACGCAGTTCATCCTATTGGGACTTTGACACTATTTATATACCCAATATGGGCGTTTCTCTCAATCACATATTTAACAATACTGTTATCTTAAAAGACCATTTTTACCATCAAACAATGACAAGAATTACACACTCTGGGTGAGATTTAAATTAATAGGATGAGATTTTTAGACTTTTGAGACTTTTAGGCAAAAAACGGCTAAAATCACATGTTTTTGCAAAATCACACATGTTATAGGATGCGATTTGCGCTAGAATTCGCATTTTTTGCGGAGTAAATCGCACGTTTTCACCTGTCAATTTCATTTCTCACTTCAAATCGCATCCAGATGTTTTCCCACTCTAAAGTATAGAAATCGCAAATGTAATAGGATGCAATTTTTTTAAATCGCACTTAAAAAGTGTCTAAAATCGCACACAAAATAGTAGTGATGTGCACCTGAAATTTTTCGGGTTTTGCGTTTTGGTTTTGGGTTCGGTTCCGTGGCCGTGTTTTGGGTTCGAACGCGTTTTGGCAAAACCTCACCGAATTTTTTTTGTCGGATTCGGGTGTGTTTTGGATTCGGGTGTTTTTTTTTACAAAAAACCCTAAAAAACAGCTTAAATCATAGAATTTGGGGGTCATTTTGATCCCATAGTATTATTAACCTCAATAACCATAATTTCCACTCATTTTCAGTCTATTCTGAACACCTCACACCTCACAATATTATTTTTAGTCCTAAAATTTGCACAGAGGTCGCTGGATGGCTAAGCTAAGCGACACAAGTGGCCGACACAAACACCTGGCCCATCTAGGAGTGGCACTGCAGTGTCAGGCAGGATGGCACTTCAAAAAAATAGTCCCCAAACAACACATGATGCAAAGAAAAAAAGAGGCGCACCATGGTCGCTGTGTGACTAAGCTAAGCGACACAAGTGGCCGACACAAACACCTGGCCCATCTAGGAGTGGCACTGCAGTGTCAGACAGGATGGCACTTAAAAAAATAGTCCCCAAACAGCACATGATGCAAAGAAAAAAAGAGCTGCACCAAAGTCGTTGTGTTACTAAGCTAAGCGACACAAGTGGCCGACACAAACACCTGGCCCATCTAGGAGTGGCACTGCAGTGTCACGCAGGATGGCCCTTCCAAAAAATACTCCCCAAACAGCACATGACGCAAAGAAAAAAAGAGGCGCAATGAGGTAGCTGTGTGACGACTAAGCTAAGCGACCCTAGTGGCCGACACAAACACCTGGCCCATCTAGGAGTGGCACTGCAGTGTCAGACAGGATGGCACTTAAAAAAATAGTCCCCAAACAGCACATGATGCAAAGAAAAAAAAGAGCTGCACCAAAGTCGTTGTGTGACTAAGCTAAGCGACCCAAGTGGCCGACACAAACACCTGGCCCATCTAGGAGTGGCACTGCAGTGTCACGCAGGATGGCCCTTCCAAAAAATACTCCCCAAACAGCACATGACGCAAAGAAAAATGAAAGAAAAAAGAGGTGCAAGATGGAATTGTCCTTGGGACCTCCCACCCACCCTTATGTTGTAAAAACAGGACATGCACACTTTAACGAACCCATCATTTCAGCGACAGGGTCTGCCACACAACTGTGACTGAAATGACTGGTTGGTTTGGGCCCCCACCAAAAAAGAAGCAATCAATCTCTCCTTGCACAAACTGGCTCTACAGAGGCAAGATGTCCACCTCATCATCATCGTCCGATTCATCACCCCTTTCACTGTGTACATCCCCCTCCTCACAGATTATTAATTCGTCCCCACTGGAATCCACCATGTCAGGTCCCCGTGTACATTCTGGAGGCAATTGCTGCTGGTGAATGTCTCCATGGAGGAATTGATTATAATTCATTTTAATGAACATCATCTTCTCCACATTTTCTGGAAGTAACCTCGTACGCCGATTGCTGACAAGGTGAGCGGCGGCACTAAACACTCTTTCGGAGTACACACTGGAGGGAGGGCAACTTAGGTAGAATAAAGCCAGTTTGTGCAAGGGCCTCCAAATTGCCTCTTTTTCCTGCCAGTATACGTACGGACTGTCTGACGTGCCTACTTGGATGCGGTCACTCATATAATCCTCCACCATTCTTTCAATGGTGAGAGAATCATATGCAGTGACAGTAGACGACATGTCAGTAATCGTTGGCAGGTCCTTCAGTCTGGACCAGATGTCAGCATCAACAGTCGCTCCAGACTGCCCTGCATCACCGCCAGCGGGTGGGCTCGGAATTCGTAGCCTTTTTCTCGCACCCCCAGTTGCGGGAGAATGTGAAGGAGGAGATGTTGACGGGTCGCGTTCCGCTTGACTTGACAATTTTCTCACCAGCAGTTCTTTGAACCTCTGCAGACTTGTGTCTGCCGGAAAGAGAGATCCAACGTAGGTTTTAAATCTAGGATCGAGCACGGTGGACAAAATGTAGTGCTCTGATTTCAACAGATTGACCACCCGTGAATCCTGGTTAAGCGAATGAAGGGCTCCATCCACAAGTCCCACATGCCTAGCGGAATTCCTCTGTTTTAGCTCCTCCTTCAATGCCTCCAGCTTCTTCTGCAAGAGCCTGATGAGGGGAATGACCTGACTCAGGCTGGCAGTGTCTGAACTGACTTCACGTGTGGCAAGTTCAAAAGGTTGCAGAACCTTGCACAACGTTGAAATCATTCTCCACTGCGCTTGAGACAGGTGCATTCCACCTCCTTTGCCTATATCGTGGCCAGATGTATAGGCTTGAATGGCCTTTTGCTGCTCCTCCATCCTCTGAAGCATATAGAGGGTTGAATTCCACCTCGTTACCACCTCTTGCTTCAGATGATGGCAGGGCAGGTTCAGGTGTTTTTGGTGGTGCTCCAGTCTTCTGTACGCGGTGCCTGTACGCCGAAAGTGGCCCGCAATTCTTCTGGCCACCGACAGCATCTCTTGCACGCCCCTGGCGTTTTTTTAAATAATTCTGCACCACCAAATTCAAGGTATGTGCAAAACATGGGACGTGCTGGAATTTGCCCAGATGTAATGCACGCACAATATTGCTGGCATTGTCCGATGCCACAAATCCCCAGGAGAGTCCAATTGGGGTAAGCCATTCTGCGATGATCTTCCTCAGTTGCCGTAAGAGGTTTTCAGCTGTGTGCGTATTCTGGAAAGCGGTGATACAAAGCGTAGCCTGCCTAGGAACGAGTTGGCGTTTGCGAGATGCTGCTACTGGTGCCGCCGCTGCTGTTCTTGCAGCGGGAGGCAATACATCTACCCAGTGGGCTGTCACAGTCATGTAGTCCTGAGTCTGCCCTGCTCCACTTGTCCACATGTCCGTGGTTAAGTGGACATTGGGTACAACTGCATTTTTTAGGACACTGGTGAGTCTATTTCTGACGTCCGTGTACATTCTCGGTCTCGCCTGCCTAGAGAAGTGGAACCTAGATGGTATTTGGTAACGGGGGCACACTACCTCAAGCAATTGTCTAGTTCCCCGTGAACTAACGGCGGATACTGGACGCACGTCTAACACCAACATAGTTGTCAAGGCCTCAGTTATCCGCTTTGCAACAGGATGACTGCTGTGATATTTCATCTTCCTCGCAAAGGACTGTTGGACAGTCAATTGCTTACTGGAAGTAGTACAAGTGGTCTTCCGACTTCCCCTCTGGGATGACGATTGACTACCAGCAGCAACAACAGCAGCGCCAGCAGCAGTAGGCGTTACACTCAAGGATGCATCGGAGGAATCCCAGGCAGGAGAGGACTCGTCAGACTTGCCAGTGACATGGCCTGCAGGACTATTGGCTTTCCTGGGTAAGGAGGAAATTGACACTGAGGGAGTTGGTGGTGTGGTTTGCGCGAGCTTGGTTACAAGAGGAAGGGATTTACTGGTCAGTGGACTGCTTCCGCTGTCGCCCAAAGTTTTTGAACTTGCCACTGACTTATTATGAATGCGCTGCAGGTGACGTATAAGGGAGGATGTTCCGAGGTGGTTAACGTCCTTACCACTACTTATTACAGCTTGACAAAGGCAACACACGGCTTGACACCAGTTGTCCGCATTTCTGTTGAAATAATTCCACACTGAAGAGCTGATTTTTTATGTATTTTGACCAGGCATGTCAATGGCCATATTCCTCCCACGGACAACAGGTGTCTCCCCGGGTGCCTGACTTAAACAAACCACCTCACCATCAGAATCCTCCTTGTCAATTTCCTCCCCAGCGCCAGCAACACCCATATCCTCATCCTGGTGTACTTCAACACTGACATCTTCAATTTCACCATCAGGAACTGGACTGCGGGTGCTCCTTTCAACACTTGCAGGGGGCGTGCAAATGGTGGAAGGCGCAAGCTTTTCCCGTCCAGTGTTGGGAAGGTCAGGCATCGCAACCGACACAATTGGACTCTCCTTTGGGATTTGGGATTTCAAAGAACGCACAGTTCTTTGCTGTGCTTTTGCCGCAAGTCTTTTCTTTTTTCTAGCGAGAGGATGAGTGCTTCCATCCTCATGTGAAGCTGAACCACTAGCCATGAACATAGGCCAGGGCCTCAGCCGTTCCTTGCCACTCCGTGTCGTAAATGACATATTGGCAAGTTTACGCTTCTCCTCAGACGCTTTTAATTTTGATTTTTGGGTCATTTTTTTACTGATCTTTTGTGTTTTGGATTTTACATGCTCTGTACTATGACATTGGGCATCGGCCTTGGCAGACGACGTTGATGGCATTTCATCGTCTCGGCCATGACTAGTGGCAGCAGCTTCAGCACGAGGTGGAAGTGGATCTTGATCTTTCCCTATTTTTTTAACCTCCACATTTTTGTTCTCCATATTTTGCGCACAACTAAAAGCCACCACAGGTATACAATGTAGATGGGTGGATAGTATACTATTATTACTTATACTTATGGACGACGAGTGACGACACAGAGGTAGGTTCAGCCGTGGCTTACCGTACTGCTGCTTATATATATAATATACTGTATAACGGACCTGGTGGACACTGTCAGCAGACTGCTAAACTAGTATGAAGAAAAAAAAAAACACCACAGGTATACAATGTAGATGGATGGATAGTATAGTATAATATTACTTATGGACGAAGAGTGCACTGACGACACAGAGGTAGGTACAGCCGTGGCCTACCGTACTGCTGCTTATATATATAATATACTGTATTACGGACCTGGTGGACACTGTCAGCAGACTGCTAAACTAGTATGAAGGAAAAAAAAAACACCACAGGTATACAATGTAGATGGATGGATAGTATAGTATTATATTACTTATGGACGACGAGTGCACTGACGACACAGAGGTAGGTACAGCCGTGGCCTACCGTACTGCTGCTTATATATATAATATACTGTATAACGGACCTGGTGGACACTGTCAGCAGACTGCTAAACAAGTATGAAAAAAAAAAAAAAACACCACAGGTATACAATGTAGATTGATGGATAGTATAGTATTATATTACTTATGGACGACGAGTGCACTGACGACACAGAGGTAGGTACAGCCGTGGCCTACCGTACTGCTGCTTATATATATAATATACTGTATAACGGACCTGGTGGACACTGTCAGCAGACTGCTAAACTAGTATGAAGAAAAAAAAAACACCACAGGTATACAATGTAGATGGATGGATAGTATAGTATTATATTACTTATGGACGACGAGTGCACTGACGACACAGAGGTAGGTACAGCCGTGGCCTACCGTACTGCTGCTTATATATATAATATACTGTATAACGGACCTGGTGGACACTGTCAGCAGACTGCTAAACTAGTATGAAGAAAAAAAACAACACCACAGGTATACAATGTAGATGGATGGATAGTATAGTATTATATTACTTATGGACGACGAGTACACTGACGACACAGAGGTAGGTACAGCCGTGGCCTACCTTACTGCTGCTTATATATATAATATACTGTATAACGGACCTGGTGGACACTGTCAGCAGACTGCTAAACTAGTATGAAGAAAAAAAAAACACCACAGGTATACAATGTAGATGGATGGATAGTATAGTATTATATTACTTATGGACGACGAGTGCACTGACGACACAGAGGTAGGTACAGCCGTGGCCTACCGTACTGCTGCTTATATATATAATATACTGTATAACGGACCTGGTGGACACTGTCAGCAGACTGCTAAACTAGTATGAAGAAAAAAAAAACACCACAGGTATACAATGTAGATGGATGGATAGTATAGTATTATATTACTTATGGACGACGAGTGCACTGACGACACAGAGGTAGGTACAGCCGTGGCCTACCGTACTGCTGCTTATATATATAATATACTGTATAAAGGACCTGGTGGGCACTGTCAGCAGACTGCTAAACTAGTATGAAGAAAAAAAAAAACACCACAGGTATACAATGTAGATGGATGGATAGTATAGTATTATATTACTTATGGACGACGAGTGCACTGACGACACAGAGGTAGGTATAGCCGTGGCCTACCGTACTGCTGCTTATATATATAATATACTGTATAACGGACCTGGTGGACACTGTCAGCAGACTGCTAAACTAGTATGAAGAAAAAAAACAACACAGGAGTGTTTTTCAGGCAGACAAACGTATACTGGACTGGTGGTCACTGTCAGCAAAACTGTGCACTGTACTCCTGCTATATCTGCTCCCCAGTCCCCACAATTAGGCAGTGTGAGCAGAGCAGTGCACTCAGCACAGATATATCATGCAGCAGTGCAGCACACTGAGTGAGCACAGATATGGTGGAGCGTTTTTTTCAGGCAGAGAAACAAAGGATTAAACTCACTGGTGTGGTATAATCAAAACCCTGCACTGTACTCCCTAACAGCTGCTCCCCGTCCCCAATCCTCCCCACAATTATAACTAACTAAGTCACTCTGTGTTCTACTATAACGGAGAGGACGCCAGCCACGTCCTCTCCCTACCAATCTCAATGCACGTGTGAAAATGGCGGCGACGCGCGGCTCCTTATATAGAATCCGAGTCTCGCGAGAATCCGACAGCGGGATGATGACGTTCGGGCGCGCTCGGGTTAACCGAGCAAGGCGGGAGGATCCGAGTCGCTCGGACCCGTGTAAAAAAAAGGTGAAGTTCGGGCGGGTCGGATCCCGAGGATCCGAACCCGCTCATCACTACAAAATAGACCAGGAAGAGATAGGCGATTTTGAGTTCCAGCATCAGCAAAAAACATGCAAAGTGTTTCCTTTTGCATAGGTTAGCCATACTTTCATCATAAACACCCCTACAAACATGCTGATAAGTTTTTGTTTGTACTTAATAAAAAAATATACATTGATTAAAGGTCAGGATTTACATGGGTAAAACCCCCATCCTCTGTTATATATGTGCTTCACCATTTTCCTGTTTTTTTTTTTCAATAATAATAACCCACCTTCATTTTCCAAATGTAAGTCTACAAAAAAATGGACAAAATGCATATGTGTGGTTCAGTAATATGTTTACTGTAAATGAAATGTTGTTCATAAACATGTGCCAAAAGAATACAAAGATTGCACAAATACAATAACTTCACGTTTCCAACGTCACAATAATGATAAAAAACACAATTAAATGTTGTTAAACATTATTTTTGGCTTTGGGTCCTGCTGCAGCCAGACTTTCCAAGTTTTGGGACACCACCCGTTGTTCTTACACTATGGCGTGGGGGAGTAGTTGGAGAGGTACTTATAGGCGTAGTTGAGACACTGCTTATAGTTGAAGGTGCATTTTGTATGTTTGTTTGTACTTCTGAAGTAAGGTATCTATGTAGAGACATTAATGGCATCTGGTTGTGCCACAATTGATTCATTTTGTGCCCTAATGGCATCTTTTTGTGCCCTTAGTGATTGAGTCATTTCAGATAGCCTGGTATCTAGAGTTGCTGCCATCCGTATTCTGGTACCCTCAGCTACTCATTTAGTTTGGGCTACTTTACGTAGTTGCTGACACATATTTCTCTGACGTCCTAGTGGATGCTGGGACTTCCGTAAGGACCATGGGGAATAGCGGCTCCGCAGGAGACTGGGCACAAAAAGTAAAAGCTTTAGACTAGCTGGTGTGCACTGGCTCCTCCCCCTATGACCCTCCTCCAAGCCTCAGTTAGATTTTTGTGCCCGAACGAGAAGGGTGCATGCTAGGTGGCTCTCCTGAGCTGCTTAGAAGTAAAAGTTTAAATAGTTTTTTTTATTTTCAGTGAGTCCTGCTGGCAACAGGCTCACTGCATCGTGGGACTAAGGGGAGAAGAAGCGAACTCACCTGCGTGCAGAGTGGATTGGGCTTCTTGGCTACTGGACATTAGCTCCAGAGGGATGATCACAGGTTCAGCCTGGATGGGTCCCGGAGCCGCGCCGCCGGCCCCCTTACAGAGCCAGAAGAGCGAAGAGGTCCGGAGAAATCGGCGGCAGAAGACGTTCCTGTCTTCAGATAAGGTAGCGCACAGCACTGCAGCTGTGCGCCATTGCTCTCAGCACACTTCACACTCTGGTCACTGAGGGTGCAGGGCGCTGGGGGGGAGCGCCCTGAGACGCAATAAGACATGTTTAAACCTTATATGGCTAAAGAAATACATCACATATAGCTCCTGGGCTATATGGATGCATTTCACCCCTGCCAGTTTTCCTAAAAAAAAGCGTGAGAAAAGGCCGCCGTGAAGGGGGCGGAGCCTATCTCCTCAGCACACAAGCGCCATTTTCCCTCACAGTTCCGCTGGAAGGAAGGCTCCCAGACTCTCCCCTGCAGTCCTGCTACAGAATCAGGGTAAAACAAGAGAGGGGGGGCACTATTGGCAGCTAATATAAAACAGCAGCTATAAAGGGAGTAACACTTACATAAGGTTATCCCTGTATATATATAGCGCTCTGGTGTGTGCTGGCAAACTCTCCCTCTGTCTCCCCAAAGGGCTCGTGGGGTCCTGTCCTCTTTCAGAGCATTCCCTGTGTGTGTGTTGGGTGTCGGTACGATTGTGTCGACATGTATGAAGAGGAAAATGATGGTCGTATTTAAAGAATTACGTGACAGTGTCAGCACTTTGCAAAAAACTGTTGACGACATGAGACAGCCGGCAAATCAATTAGTGCCTGTTCAGGCGTCTCAGACACCGTCGGGGGCGCTAAAACGCCCGTTACCTCAGATGGTCGACACAGACCCAGACACGGATACTGAATCCAGTGTCGACGGTGAGGAGACAAACGTAATGTCCAGTAGGGCCACACGTTACATGATCACGGCAATGAAGGAGGCATTGAATATTTCTGACACTACAAGTACCACAAAAAAGGGTATTATGTGGGGTGTGAAAAAACTACCAGTAGTTTTTCCTGGATCAGATGAATTAAATGAGGTGTGTGATAAAGCGTGGTTTTCCCCCGATAAAAAACTGCTGATTTCTAATAAATTATTGGCACTATACCCTTTCCCGCCAGAGGTTAGGGCGCGTTGGGAAACACCCCCTAGGGTAGATAAGGCGCTCACACGCTTATCAAAACAAGTGGCGTTACCGTCTCCCGATACGGCCGCCCTTAAGGAACCAGCTGATAGAAGGCTGAAAAATATCCTAAAAGGTATATACACACATACTGGTGTTATACTGCGACCAGCAATCGCCTCAGCCTGGATGTGCAGTGCTGGAGTGGCTTGGTCGGATTCCCTGACTGAAAATATTGATACCCTGGATAGGGACAGTATATTATTAACTATAGAGCATTTAAAGGATGCATTACTATATATGCGAGATGCACAGAGGGATATTTGCACCCTGGCATCTAGAGTGAGTGCGATGTCCATTTCTGCCAGAAGAGCGTTATGGACGCGACAGTGGTCAGGTGATGCGGATTCCAAACGACATATGGAAGTATTGCCGTATAAAGGGGAGGAGTTATTTGGGGTCGGTCTATCGGACCTGGTGGCCACAGCAACGGCTGGAAAATCCACCTTTTTACCCCAGGTCACCTCTCAGCAGAAAAAGACACCGTCTTTTCAAACTCAGTCCTTTCGTTCCCATAAGGGCAAGCGGGCAAAAGGCCACTCATTTCTGCCCCGGGGCAGAGGAAGGGGAAAAAGACTGCACCAGGCAGCCTCTTCCCAGGAGCAGAAGCCCTCCCCCGCTTCTGCCAAGTCTTCAGCATGACGCTGGGGCCTTACAAGCGGACTCAGGCACGGTGGGGGGCCGTCTCAAGAATTTCAGCGCGCAGTGGGCTCACTCGCAAGTGGACCCCTGGATCCTGCAGGTAGTATCACAGGGGTACAAATTGGAATTCGAGACGTCTCCCCCTCGCCGGTTCCTGAAGTCTGCTCTACCAACGTCTCCCTCCGACAGGGAGGCGGTAGTGGAAGCTATTCACAAGCTGTATTCCCAGCAGGTGATAATCAAGGTACCCCTCCTACAACAGGGAAAGGGGTATTATTCCACGCTGTTTGTGGTACCGAAGCCGGACGGCTCGGTGAGACCAATTTTAAATCTAAAATCCTTGAACACTTACATAAAAAGGTTCAAATTCAAGATGGAGTCACTCAGAGCAGTGATAGCGAACCTGGAAGAAGGGGACTATATGGTGTCTCTGGACATCAAAGATGCTTATCTCCATGTCCCAATCTACCCTTCTCACCAAGGGTACCTCAGGTTTGTGGTACAAAACTGTCATTATCAGTTTCAGACGCTGCCGTTTGGATTGTCCACGGCACCACGGGTCTTTACCAAGGTAATGGCCGAAATGATGATTCTTCTTCGAAGAAAAGGCGTCTTAATTATCCCTTACTTGGACGATCTCCTGATAAGGGCAAGGTCCAGGGAACAGTTAGAGGTCGGAGTAGCACTATCTCAGGTAGTGCTACGTCAGCACGGGTGGATCCTAAATATCCCAAAATCACAGCTGATTCCAACAACACGTCTACTGTTCCTGGGGATGATTCTGGACACAGTCCAGAAAAAGGTGTTTCTCCCGGAGAAGAAGGCCAGGGAGTTATCCGAGCTAGTCAGGAAACTCCTAAAACCAGGCCAAGTGTCAGTGCATCAATGCACGAGAGTCCTGGGAAAAATGGTGGCTTCTTACGAAGCGATTCCATTCGGAAGATTCCATGCAAGAACTTTTCAGTTGGATCTGCTGGACAAATGGTCCGGATCGCATCTTCAGATGCATCAGCGGATAACCCTATCTCCAAGGACAAGGGTGTCTCTCCTGTGGTGGTTACAGAGTGCTCATCTTCTAGAGGGCCGTAGATTCGGCATTCAGGATTGGATGCTGGTGACCACCGATGCCAGCCTGAGAGGCTGGGGAGCAGTCACACAGGGAAGAAATTTCCAGGGCTTGTGGTCAAGCATGGAAACGTCTCTTCACATAAATATCCTGGAACTAAGGGCCATTTACAATGCCCTAAGTCAAGCAAGGCCTCTGCTTCAGGGTCAGTCGGTATTGATCCAATCGGACAACATCACGGCAGTCGCCCACGTCAACAGACAGGGCGGCACAAGAAGCAGGAGGGCAATGGCAGAAGCTGCAAGGATTCTTCGCTGGGCGGAAAATCATGTGGTGGCACTGTCAGCAGTGTTCATTCCGGGAGTGGACAACTGGGAAGCAGACTTCCTCAGCAGACACGACCTCCACCCGGGGGAGTGGGGACTTCACCCAGAAGTCTTTCAAGTGATTGTAAACCGTTGGGAAAAACCAAAGGTGGACATGATGGCGTCCCGTCTCAACAAAAAACTGGACAGATATTGCGCCAGGTCAAGGGACCCTCAGGCAATAGCGGTGGACGCTCTGGTAACACCGTGGGTGTACCAGTCGGTGTATGTGTTCCCTCCTCTGCCTCTCATTCCAAAAGTACTGAGAATCATAAGAAGGAGAGGAGTGAAGACTATACTCGTGGCTCCGGATTGGCCAAGAAGAACTTGGTACCCGGAACTGCAAGAGATGCTCACGGAGGACCCGTGGCCTCTACCTCTAAGAAAGGACCTGCTCCAGCAGGGACCTTGTCTGTTCCAAGACTTACCGCGGCTGCGTTTGACGGCATGGCGGTTGAACGCCGGATCCTGATGGAAAAAGGCATTCCAGATGAAGTCATCCCTACCCTGATCAAAGCCAGGAAGGATGTAACTGCGAAACATTATCACCGCATTTGGCGAAAATATGTTTCCTGGTGTGAGGCTAAGAAGGCCCCCACAGAGGAATTTCAACTGGGTCGTTTCCTGCATTTCCTGCAAGCAGGGCTGTCTATGGGCCTAAAATTAGGATCCATTAAGGTTCAAATTTCGGCCCTGTCGATCTTCTTCCAGAAAGAACTGGCTTCATTGCCTGAAGTTCAGACGTTTGTCAAGGGGGTACTGCATATACAACCTCCTTTTGTGCCACCAGTGGCACCTTGGGATCTCAATGTAGTTTTAGGGTTCCTAAAATCACATTGGTTTGAACCACTCACCACTGTGGAATTAAAATATCTCACATGGAAGGTGGTCATGCTGTTAGCTCTGGCGTCAGCCAGGCGTGTCTCAGAAATGGCGGCTTTGTCATATAAAAGCCCTTACCTAATTTTTCATTCAGACTGGGCAGAATTGAGGACTCGTCCTCAATTTCTCCCTAAGGTGGTTTCAGCGTTTCACATGAACCAACCTATTGTGGTGCCTGCGGCTACTAGGGACTTGGAGGACTCCAAGTTGTTGGACGTAGTCAGGGCCCTGAAAATATATGTTTCCAGGACGGCTGGAGTCAGAAAATCTGACTCGCTGTTTATCCTGTATGCACCCAACAAGCTGGGTGCTCCTGCTTCTAAGCAGACGATTGCTCGTTGGATTTGTAGTACAATTCAGCTTGCACATTCTGTGGCAGGACTGCCACAGCCAAAATCTGTTAAAGCCCATTCCACAAGAAAAGTGGGCTCATCTTGGGCAGCTGCCCGAGGGGTCTCGGCTTTACAACTTTGCCGAGCAGCTACTTGGTCAGGGGCAAACACGTTTGCAAAATTTTACAAATTCGATACCCTGGCTGAGGAGGACCTGGAGTTCTCTCATTCGGTGCTGCAGAGTAATCCGCACTCTCCCGCCCGTTTGGGTGCTTTGGTATAATCCCCATGGTCCTTACGGAAGTCCCAGCATCCACTAGGACGTCAGAGAAAATAAGAATTTACTTACCGATAATTCTATTTCTCATAGTCCGTAGTGGATGCTGGGCGCCCATCCCAAGTGCGGATTGTCTGCAATACTTGTATATAGTTATTGTTACAAAAAAAATCGGGTTGTTTATTGTTGTGAGCCATCTTTTCAGAGGCTCCTACGTTTATCATACTGTTAACTGGGTTCAGATCACAGGTTGTACAGTGTGATTGGTGTGGCTGGTATGAGTCTTACCCGGGATTCAAAATCCTTCCTTATTATGTACGCTCGTCCGGGCACAGTATCCTAACTGAGGCTTGGAGGAGGGTCATAGGGGGAGGAGCCAGTGCACACCAGCTAGTCTAAAGCTTTTACTTTTTGTGCCCAGTCTCCTGCGGAGCCGCTATTCCCCATGGTCCTTACGGAAGTCCCAGCATCCACTACGGACTATGAGAAATAGAATTATCGGTAAGTAAATTCTTATTTTTTTAGCTATCCCTGTATATGTTGCATTTGTTGGCTTTGGGTGGCCATGAAATCCAGTTGTTTGGTTTTAAATGAATCTAATGACCTTGCTAGTTGGTCGGCAGTAGGGGGTGGTGGTGTGCTTGGAATATGCTGGGTTTCAAAGACAGTGGGTGGATTTTCAGTAATGGATGCCTGTGTTGTTGTTTCTTCTTCAACATCAAATGGCTCCACTGGCTCCAAAATCAATTCCTGGTCCTCTTCACTCTGGTGTATCTGACCCTGTATCTGCTGGAGTTGCTGTGATGTTCCTGTGAATATGTTGAGCTTGGTAAATATATGTACAGTCATCAATTATGGTGCCATCTTCCTATGTTCATCTACACAACCATGCTTTATTTTGCCATTTTTACATGGACATATGCTTTGTGACTATGTGATACATTCTTTTCTAGATGACACAAACTGTTTTGTTTTTTTTTTGTTTTTTTGGGGGGAAGGATTCCAAGTTAACTTGAAAGCATACTGCAGATTAACATTTAAAGATAATGACAATCTGTATCGTTTTTACAGGATAAACTCACCAGCAGCTTCATCATCCAGCCCAACACTTTGGCGCCTCTGTGGAGCAGGACCCCTTCTCTGATGTGGTGCTATAAAGACATAGGATAAAACAGATAAAATGTAGAGATGAGCGGGTTCGGTTCTCAGAGAGCCCGTATCCGAGTCAGGCTCGGGTTTTCCCGCCTGACGCGGAAACCTGAACGCGACAAAACGTCATCATCCCGCTGTCGGATTCTCGCGGGATTTGGATTTCATATAAGGAGCCGCGTGTCGCGCCCATTTTCACTCCAGTCTCGGAGAGTGTATTGAGAGGACGTGTGCTCAGTCATTTACAGTGTTGGTGTTCTCCCTGTGCCATCTATCCAGTGTAGCTGTATAAACTGGTGCTGTGTTGTGCAGACCAGTCCAGTGTAGTCAGTATATTGTGCTGCATCAGTCTAGCCAGTCACAGTGTTGGTGTTCTCTGCTGCCATATATCCAGTGTAGCTGTATAAAGTGGTGCTGTGTTGTGCAGACCAGTGGTAGTGTCCTGTCTCATCAGTCATTCCAGTGACGATATACGCTGCTGCTATATGTCCACTGCTGCAGTATAATAATTATAACAACAATAACCTGTTGTGCTGCATCAGACCAGTGGTAGTGTCCTGTCCATCAGTCATTCCAATCATTCCTGTGCCGCATATTGTCTGATATAACTCCCAAAAAATAATGGAGAACAAAAATTTTGAAGATAAAATAGGGAAAGATCAAGAAGAACCACTTCCTCCTAGTGCTGAAGCTGCTGCCACTAGCCATGATATAGACGATGAAATGCCATCAACGTCGTCTGCCAAGGCCGATGCCCAATGTGATAGTAGAGGGCATGTAAAATCCAAAAAGCCAAAGTTCAGTAAAAAGAACCAAAAAAATGTACATTTAAATCATCTGAGGAGAAACGTAAACTTGCCAATATGCCATTTACGACACAGAGTGGCAAGGAATGGCTGAGGCCCTGACCTATGTTCATGACTAGTTGTTCAGCTTCACATGACGATGGAAGCCCTCATAACTGAGTTCTTGACACTTATGTTGGTGTTAGACATGCATCCGGTATCCGCCATTAGTGCAGTGGGATTTAGACAATTGATGGAGGTATTGTGTCCCCGGTAACAAATCCCATCTAGATTCCACTTTACTAGGCAGGCGATCGCGAGATTTTGCCATTTAATTCCAGTGATTTTGACGTATAATTACAGTGATTTTGCCAATTAATTTCAGTGATTTATAATTATTAATTACAGTGATCTTGCCAATTGATTCCAGTGATTTGGATGTATAATTCCATTTGGAATTGTTTATGTCACTTGGCTTAGTCATACAGCTACCTCTTCGACATCTTTGCATAAGGTGTTGTTTGGGGCCTAGTCTTTGAAAAGTGCTATCCTGTGTGACACTGCCGTATGAGTCCAGAGGTACTGCTGTATTAGTCCTGGGGAACTGCCGAATAAGTCCACCAATTGCAGATTTTTTTAAAGTGACTGGAGCGTGCTGGAGATGCTGTGAGTGGACCGAACAATTGCGGCCCACTCTCGACATTCAGCCACTGCGTGACACTACTAGATGGGCCAGGTGGTTGTGTCGCTTAGCTTAGGCCTACAGCAACCTCGGTGCACCTTTTTTTCTTCTTTGCATCATGTGCTGTTAGGGGCCTTTTTTGATCTCTGCCTCCCTGTCTGCTACTGCAGTGCCACGCCTAGATGGGCCAATTGTTTGTGTCGCTTGGCTTAGTCATACAACGACCTCATTGCAATTCTTTTTCTTCTTTGCACGGTGTGCTGTTTGGGGCCTTTTTTATTATGTCTGCCCTCCTGTCTACCACTACAGTGCCACGCCTAGATGGGCCAATTGTTTGTGTCGCTAGGATTAATCATACAACTACCTCATTGCAATTATTTTTCTTCTTTGATGATGTGCTGTTTGGGGCTTTTTTTTTATATATATCTGCCCTCCGGTCTGCCACTGCAGTGCCACGCCTAGATGGGCCAATTGTTTGTGTTGCTTGGCTTAGTCATACAACTACCTCATTGCAATTTCGTTTTCTTCTTTGCATGATGTGCTGTTTGGGGTCTTTTTTTTTATATCTGCCCTCCTGTCTGACACTGCAGTGCCACTCCTAGATGGGCCAGGTGTTTGTGTTGTCCACTTGTGTCGCTTAGCTTAGTCATCCAGCAACCTCGGTGCAACCTTTTGGCCTAAAAACGGCCCACTCTCGACATTCAGCCACTGCGTGACACTACTAGATGGGCCAGGTGGTTGTGTCGCTTAGCTTAGGCCTACAGCAACCTCGGTGCACCTTTTTTTTTCTTCTTTGCATCATGTGCTGTTAGGGGCCTTTTTTGATATCTGCCTCCCTGTCTGCCACTGCAGTGCCACGCCTTGATGGGCCAATTGTTTGTGTCGCTTGGCTTAGTCATACAACGACCTCATTGCAATTCTTTTTCTTCTTTGCACGATGTGCTGTTTGGGGCCTTTTTTTTATGTCTGCCCTCCTGTCTACCACTACAGTGCCACGCCTAGATGGGCCAATTGTTTGTGTCGCTAGGCTTAATCATACAACTACCTCATTGCAATTATTTTTCTTCTTTGATGAGGTGCTGTTTGGGGCTTTTTTTTTATATATATCTGCCCTCCGGTCTGCCACTGCAGTGCCACGCCTAGATGGGCCAATTGTTTGTGTTGCTTGGCTTAGTCATACAACTACCTCATTGCAATTCTTTTTCTTCTTTGCATGATGTGCTGTTTGGGGTCTTTTTTTTTATATCTGCCCTCCTGTCTGACACAGGAGAAAGGGAAATATAGAAGACTCTTGTGTGGGTGCACTCTTATTTTATAGATTAGTTAATATGAAGATATTAAAACATAACTTTTATTTACTAGTTACTCTAAGAAAAAAATAATCCATATAATCCACCAAATCACCATTATTTGGTGGACTATATGGATTATTTTTTTCTTAGAGTAACTAGTAAATAAAAGTTATGTTTTAATATCTTCATATTAACTAATCTATAAAATAAGAGTGCACCCACACAAGAGTCTTCTGTATTTCCCTTTCTCCTGAGTTTGTTTCTGACTCTGGGTGCACCACCAGACCCTATAATCACAACACGAATCACACGTGTATAATTATACGTTATTCTGGTACCACATTATTATTTTTGGTAATTATCTTTTAGAACCTTTTGAATACTGGTGCGGAATCACATCTACATTGTGAGATACTCCTGTCTGACACTGCAGTGCCACTCCTAGATGGGCCAGGTGTTTGTGTTGTCCACTTGTGTCGCTTAGCTTAGTCATCCAGCAACCTCGGTGCAACCTTTTGGCCTAAAAACAATGGCCCTCATTCCGAGTTGATCGCTCGCAAGCGGATTTTAGCAGATTTGCTCATGCTAAGCCACCGCCTACTGGGAGTGAATCTTAGCATCTTAAAATTGCGAACGATGTATTCGCAATATTGCGATTACACACCTCGTAGCAGTTTCTGAGTAGCTCCAGACTTACTCGGCATCTGCGATCAGTTCAGTGCTTGTCGTTCCTGGTTTGACGTCACAAACACACCCAGCGTTCGCCCAGACACTCCTCCGTTTCTCCGGCCATGCCTGCGTTTTTTCCGGAAACGGTAGCGTTTTTTCCCACACGCCCATAAAACGGCCTGTTTACGCCCAGTAACACCCATTTCCTGTCAATCACATTACGATCGCCAGAACGATGAAAAAGCCGTGAGTAAAAATCCTAAGTGCATAGCAAATTTACTTGGCGCAGTCGCAGTGCGGACATTGCGCATGCGCATTAAGCGGAAAATCGCTGCAATGCGAAGAATTTTACCGAGCGAACAACTCGGAATGAGGGCCAATATTGTGAGGTGTGAGGTGTTCAGAATAGACTGGAAATTAGTGGAAATGATTGTTACTGAGGTTAATAATACTGTAGGAGCAAAATACCCCCAAATTCTGTGATTTTAGCTGTTTTTATGTTTTAAAAAAAATAATAATAATCGAGATCCAAAACCAAAACACAAAAGGGTGGTTTTGGCAAAACCAAGCCAAAACCAAAACACGAAAGTGGAATTAGAACCAAAACCAAAACACAAAACATGAAAAGTGCCCGCCGCACAGCTCTAATAAAATGCATTGCATTATCCACACTTATTTGCAGAATGCAGATTCTGATGTTTAAACTTTTATAATTTAGTTTACAACATGATAACAATGTCTCTTCTTGACGTTGACGACTTTATGCTTGTAGTTGCTTACCGCATTAATTGTGTCAGTAATGTCCACCCACATTTTGCGCTTACGTGACATATTAGTGCGGTGGGTATCCTTGCCAAGAAGATGATGAAAAACTGGCACCATTGCCCTGACTAGGGCACAGTTCTCCTCATAGGAGAAGCGCACCTGTCAACCACTGGGAGTACACCCTGGCATTGGGCCACCCTCACCCTTCTCATTGTCCTCACCATCCTCCTCCTCTGCAGCCTCCTCCTCCTCAATCTGGCCCCCATCATCCTCCTCCTCCAGCCAGTCGACATCACTAAAGAGAGGCTCCTCCATCTCTTCCTCCTGCTCCCTCTCCATTTCCTCCTCCTCTGTGTCTCTGTGCCTGCTTGCAGCAGCAGCCGCCTCATGCTGAGCCTGCTCCTCCTGTCTCCTCCCAATCACTGCCCTTCTTGACAGCATGCTGCCTCTCACCATGCTGCTCACTCTGCCTCTCTTACTCACTCTCCTCTCCATCTTACACTCCTCACAACCTATCAAAGGTCAAAATGGTGCATGAGCCCTTTATATAGGGTGTGTGATGCATATTCTAGGGGACTTAGATGGGCCAATAGGTGGGGGTCTTTTATTGTATATTATGGTGCAGATGGAAATCGCATTCCGGTTGGTCCAAAAATCGCACATTACCAGGTCATAATATTGCGACAAATCGCATGTCATCACATTTTTCGGACCCAAAATCGCATCCTATTACATTTTCGAATTCCACAAAAAAAATGCGATTTCAAAACATGCGATTTGGTGCGATTTCGGAACATGACCAAAAATCTCATCCTATTACATATCACCCTACATGTTTTAGGACCAAATCTCACTAGAGTTCCGTTTTTTAAATAAATATATTACATATTTGTATTTATCTTAACCCTCTAGTTCAGTGGTTCTCAAACTCGGTCCTCAGGACCCCACACGGTTCACATTTTCCATCTAACCATGCAGCTGCATTGTGTATCACCAACTGTCACATTTTAAAAATCTACAGGTGACCATGCAAAACATGGACCATGTGGGGCCCTGAGGACCGAGTTTGAGAACCTGTGCTCTAGTTATTTAACCACCATTTACAAACCTTCAATTCATTAATGGGCTTAATTAATTACAGCGGATCTGTAGTCCGGATTCAACCTTTACAAATAAACTTCTCACATTGCTTTTCAGTATATATATATATATATATATATAAAAAATCCAGAATGACCCGGCACTCACCCGTCCTTGATATGGCAAAATATGCTCACGGTGCCTTCCCTCCAGGTTGCATCCCAGAAATATAATAGCACAAAATGGGCGGCACTCTGAGACTTAATTGTCAGTGAAAAAATAAAGTGCTGAGACTTTTATTAGTCACATAAGCATGATCTACGTTTCGGGGTC
The DNA here is from genome assembly GCF_028390025.1 of Pseudophryne corroboree. Lineage (NCBI taxonomy): Eukaryota > Metazoa > Chordata > Amphibia > Anura > Myobatrachidae > Pseudophryne > Pseudophryne corroboree. Next base: position 297,324,291 of record NC_086451.1, read on the forward strand.
GCAGCCCCGTCGTCAGGATAAATGCATATGACATATAGTGTTGTTTAAATACCTTAAATTCAGAATGACTCCTCCCGCCGGCGTTACCCACGCTGCTCGGATCCCGGCCACTGCACTCCGTCTCACCGGAAGTGACATCGCGCCGGTCCGTCCAGCTGGCGTGATGACGCTGAGAACAAGATTGCCATAGTTACATGTAAACAGTGTACAAGTTATCAACGATACAGTGTTAGTTATCATTATCCAAACTTCTTTAAAATATGCTCTGTGTGCAAGTGAACAAGGTGAGATAACAATGCAAACAATAAAATCAAGTGCAAAAATATCACATTAAAAACGTGTACATAAATCACAGAGTCTGTGCGTGAATAAAGATGGATTAAGTTAAAAACTATCACAAGTCCTCCATAATATACTGCTGCCGCTGCTGGCCTAAATGTTCTTAATCTAATAGAGAACCTATGACTATAGTATGTGAAAGGATTCAATAATATGCTCTTAGAAGGCCTATGTCATGTCTCTATCTGATAATCCTACTGTCTATAACGAACATTTACAAAAAACATCTCAGGTTCAGTGATTCATTTAGGCCATTAGGATGGATAGTGTTAAGTCTATATATCCATCTGGACTCTAGCTGGAGAAGCTTTTTCGATCTGTCACCCCCTCTTAATGATTGTGGTATGTGGTCGATAATCATGTATCTGAGTGTGGCCATGCTATGTTTTGCTTTAGCAAAGTGCCTGGCCACTGGCTGTTCACTGTCCCCACTTTTAATTGCCTCCCGTATAGCATATCTATGTTGTGCCATGCGTGTTTTGAAAGCACAGTCCGTTTTACCCACGTAGGATAACCCACATGGGCTTGTGAGGAGGTAAACCACAAATTTAGTGTCACAGGATAACGGGTGTAAAATCCTAAGAAGTTTACCTGTGTGTGGATGTCTAAATTTGTCCCCTTGTGTGAGGTAGCTGCATGTTGTGCAGCCACTGCATCTAAAACACCCTTGTCTCTTGCTGAGGAAGTGCCGTTTTGGTTTCTCAAAATCAGAGATATCTGTTTTTACAACATAATCTCTTATGCTCTTATTCCTCTTGTGACTAATCAATAACCTAGAATTGAACACCTCCCCTAGTTCTCTGTCTGTGGACACTATGGGCCATAGTTGTTTAACTCTTCTGTTAAGATGTATACTACTTGAGTTATATTGCGTGACCCATGGGAACCTGCCTTCCAGTGTTTTCTTTTTGGCAGGTCTCAATAATTGTTCTCTTGTGATTTTAAGAGCTTTCTGCTTAGCTTTCAGCAATTCATCTGCTGGGTATCCACGTTCTAAGAACTTATTTGTCATTTTATTCAGTTCGAGGTCTCTGGTTTCTATTTTGCTGTTTATCCGACACACCCTTAGATATTGGGAATAGGGCAAACTAGCGACTGTCGCTCGTGGATGAAAACTGTCAAATTTTAACAAATTATTTCTGTCTGTTGGTTTGACAAACAGGGCTGTGCTAATATTGCCCTCCTGTACGTCAATTTGGACATCTAGAAAGCTGACAGAAGTATTGTCAACCTTCATGGTGAATTTGACCGGACTGGCTGATTGATTATGACCATCTATGATTTCTACTAATTGGTTCTGTGTGCCTGTCCACACGATGAGTATGTCATCTATATATCTATAGTAACCCCTTAGATGTTCTGTTATGGATTTATCTTGCAAAAATAGATCCTTCTCGACCTCCCACATGTATGCGTTAGCTAAGGACGGGGCCACCGGGGACCCCATCGCACAACCCGTGCGTTGAATATAGTACCTCTTGTCATAAAGAAAGTAGATGTCCAAATTGACGTACAGGAGGGCAATATTAGCACAGCCCTGTTTGTCAAACCAACAGACAGAAATAATTTGTTAAAATTTGACAGTTTTCATCCACGAGCGACAGTCGCTAGTTTGCCCTATTCCCAATATCTAAGGGTGTGTCGGATAAACAGCAAAATAGAAACCAGAGACCTCGAACTGAATAAAATGACAAATAAGTTCTTAGAACGTGGATACCCAGCAGATGAATTGCTGAAAGCTAAGCAGAAAGCTCTTAAAATCACAAGAGAACAATTATTGAGACCTGCCAAAAAGAAAACACTGGAAGGCAGGTTCCCATGGGTCACGCAATATAACTCAAGTAGTATACATCTTAACAGAAGAGTTAAACAACTATGGCCCATAGTGTCCACAGACAGAGAACTAGGGGAGGTGTTCAATTCTAGGTTATTGATTAGTCACAAGAGGAATAAGAGCATAAGAGATTATGTTGTAAAAACAGATATCTCTGATTTTGAGAAACCAAAACGGCACTTCCTCAGCAAGAGACAAGGGTGTTTTAGATGCAGTGGCTGCACAACATGCAGCTACCTCACACAAGGGGACAAATTTAGACATCCACACACAGGTAAACTTCTTAGGATTTTACACCCGTTATCCTGTGACACTAAATTTGTGGTTTACCTCCTCACATGCCCATGTGGGTTATCCTACGTGGGTAAAACGGACTGTGCTTTCAAAACACGCATGGCACAACATAGATATGCTATACGGGAGGCAATTAAAAGTGGGGACAGTGAACAGCCAGTGGCCAGGCACTTTGCTAAAGCAAAACATAGCATGGCCACACTCAGATACATGATTATCGACCACATACCACAATCATTAAGAGGGGGTGACAGATCGAAAAAGCTTCTCCAGCTAGAGTCCAGATGGATATATAGACTTAACACTATCCATCCTAATGGCCTAAATGAATCACTGAACCTGAGATGTTTTTTGTAAATGTTCGTTATAGACAGTAGGATTATCAGATAGAGACATGACATAGGCCTTCTAAGAGCATATTATTGAATCCTTTCACATACTATAGTCATAGGTTCTCTATTAGATTAAGAACATTTAGGCCAGCAGCGGCAGCAGTATATTATGGAGGACTTGTGATAGTTTTTAACTTAATCCATCTTTATTCACGCACAGACTCTGTGATTTATGTACACGTTTTTAATGTGATATTTTTGCACTTGATTTTATTGTTTGCATTGTTATCTCACCTTGTTCACTTGCACACAGAGCATATTTTAAAGAAGTTTGGATAATGATAACTAACACTGTATCGTTGATAACTTGTACACTGTTTACATGTAACTATGGCAATCTTGTTCTCAGCGTCATCACGCCAGCTGGACGGACCGGCGCGATGTCACTTCCGGTGAGACGGAGTGCAGTGGCCGGGATCCGAGCAGCGTGGGTAACGCCGGCGGGAGGAGTCATTCTGAATTTAAGGTATTTAAACAACACTATATGTCATATGCATTTATCCTGACGACGGGGCTGCGACCCCGAAACGTAGATCATGCTTATGTGACTAATAAAAGTCTCAGCACTTTATTTTTTCACTGACAATTAAGTCTCAGAGTGCCGCCCATTTTGTGCTATTATATATATATATATATATATATATATATAAAATATATATATCGATTTCCAATAACTGTTACAAATTCCAGGATCCTGAATCAAGTATAGAAACAACACAGATAAAATAGTTACATTCTTCATGAATATTAGCCTCACATACAGACACCGAACCCGCCGATCGGGACGTAGCCACTGCCATCAGCGTACTCAGAATCACATACAGATGCATAAGGTGTGTAGAAATGGTACAATATCAGATCCTTTGTTTAAACCAAACGGTGCAAAGGTGGTTAACGTATAAATCCAAAACGTTTCACGTTTTCATAAATATTTCAATATATCCCCTTTCCTTTCATCTAACTGAACCTTCTCTATAGCTTTAAAGGAAAATCCATGTTGTTTTGAATCACAGCATCCCGCAAAATGATGCAGAACACTGTGATTTTCAACTTTACTAGTAATATTACGCATGTGTTCCAAAATTCTCAACTTTAGAATACGTTTTGTCTTTCCCAGATAACGTTTCCCACATTTGCACTCTAGGAGATAAATTAAATGGTACTCAGGCAATTTAGCTTCCCCTTAATCTTCCATGATTTATCATTAGTAGAATTACAAAACTGTTTATTATCTTTATTGACAAATTGACAGACTTTACACTTCGTACAAGCAAAGAAACCTTCCAGTTTGTCAGATTGTTGAATATTTGTAACTTTTTTTAGGTTACTCGGGGCTAACCTATTTTTTAAAGAACAAGATTTCCTATATGCTACCTGCTATTGTTTAGGGATTACATACTGTAACAAAGGATCTATACACAAGATATCCCAGTGTTTCTGCAAGATCTTTTTTATTTCACCTCCTTTCACATAGTGGGGCAGGTGTATTACCCTGGAGAAGGCATAAGGAAGTGATAAACCAGTGATATGTGCAAGGTGATAAACGCACCAGCCAGTCAGCTCCTAACGGTCAATTTACATATTGGAGCTGATTGACTGGTGCGTTATCACCATGTGCTCATCACTGGTTTATCACTTCCTTATGCCTTCCCCAGTTTATTACATCTGCCCCTATATCTGGTGACAAAGGGGACTGAAAAACTTTGTGTATCCCAATTTTCTTTTTGTTTATATACAATCAAATCGGATCTATCCCTCTCCTTCGCTTAACTGTAAGGGTGTGTACACACGGTGAGATTGGGGCTATGCCCGATTCTCACCATGCAACAGGGGCCGGGTCGGCACTTAGCCAGTATCGCAAGCACATAATAAGTGTGCTTGCGATACTTGCTATGTGCGATTTTGGCTAAGTCCTGATTTTGACTATCTCTTCTATAGAGATAGCCAAAATTGACTTGCCTGCACAGCCTATTTTTTCTTTCGATGCCGACCGCGCGGGACCGCGCATCGGCATCGAATCGGGATCGCAAGGTGACTGTCACCTTGCGATCTGCACTAACTTTTCTTCCGACTCTGACTATATAGTCAGAATCGGAAGAAAAAAATCTCACCGTGTGTACACACCCTAAGACTTTTCAATCACCTTTCCGAATAATTTTTAGTTTTAAAACGTTGTTTGTATACATTCGCTTGCTCCTTAAATTTATCTTCATCGGAGCAATTACGTCTTAATCAAACAAACTGGGAATAGGGTATATTATCTAGCCACTTTTTATAGTAGCAACTATGATAATGTACATAAAAGAAAAAAATGATACTGCGCTTTCTGTGTGATGGACACCTGCGGGGGAGGTGCAGCTGGGGGCACGGCTGCACTACGTCAGCTTAATGGGGAGATACAGATAGAATAATGGTAGCTCCCTGCGCACCACTATAAAAGTAAATACACTGCAATCAACTCTGTGTAGTAATAAAAAATATTTTATTTAAATGTTTGTCTTCATTAGACCTATATATAGTACACTGTAATAGATGGCTCCTATATTATATATATATATATATATATATATATAATTCCAAGGATAAAGCAGGCGGCACTCAGCAGTCTGGATTCCTTTTAAACTTTGGTTGTTCAATAAAAGTTTAAAAGGAATCCAGACTGCTGAGTGCCGCCTGCTTTATCCTTGGAATTATATAGTGGGACACCATTCCCTCAAGGAGGGCACCGCAGCACTTTACCACTCAATTGCTTTGAGTGCCGGACACCACTACGACATCTATATATATATATATATATATATATATATATATACATCAATTCTGATATGATGGATACTGCTGTTGTGGTTATATACAACCTAGTACCGGTACACAAACCAAAAAACATACAGACAACACATAAACAAAAACAAAAACAAAACAAAAAAGGTAGTCACTCCGTGGTGATTTGACAAGGTAGTTTGAAGCGCCCTGTGGCGCCTTACTCTCATCTACCTATCTGTTGAATGTTAATTCCCATATGTAAGCGTCACAGTCTTATATAATCCAAAAAGTGTCGTATAACAAAAGAGTCTCTGCTTTAAAAGGTCCCAGGTGGGGTATTCACCTCCCCTTAGTGCTTGTTTACGCTAGTTAGCTGGTAGGTATACAAAGGGTTAAACCCTTACTCCTCCGAATGAAGCAGGGACAATCTTCTTACCTCCTCTGTAGCCGTTTTTTTGATATGTGTATACAGTATGTTCTTATTTTTTCTCCATCTTTACAATCTGTACTATCCAAAACCAAATCTAGGAACTCTATTTTATTTTTTCAAAAATTTGAAGTTAAGTGCAAATTGAAGGGATTAACATTCGGGTATAGCATGAATTCATTAAACACCATTTCATCTCCAGACCAGACAATTATTATATTGTCTATAAATCTTTTATACGAGTGAATATTTGACAAAAAGGGATTATTATTTTCTATTATAGCTTCTTCCCATTTCCCCAAATAAAGATTTGCCAGGCTTGGTGCATATGGCGCCCCCATCGCCACCCCGCATTCTTGATTATAGAATGTATCCTGAAATCTAAAATAATTATTTTTCAGGATATATTCAACACATTCCAAAATAATATTTTTTTTGTTTGTACTGATATTAATATCTATATCCAAAAATGATTTTACAGCTTCCAATCCTCCTTTATGAGGTATACTAGTATATAGTGCCTCCACATCAATTGTTTCCCAGGAGAATGCACTACTTCATTCAAGATTTTCTAATTCATTCAACACTTGTGTGGAGTCTTTAATATACAAATTTAATGAGGTGACATATTCTTTAATGTGTATATCAGCAAATTCAGAAATACATGAGCCTGCTGAACCAATACCCGATACAATCGGGCTGCCTGATGGTTTTTGTAATCGTTTTATTGATGTGAAGGCACTGTATATTTGTAAGCTAAGTTGCCTGAGTACCCATTTAATTTATCTCCTAGAGTGCAAATGTGGGAAACGTTATGTGGGAAAGACAAAACGTATTCTAAAGTTGAGAATTTTGGAACACATGCGTAAACTATATTACTAATAAAGTTAAAAATCACAGTGTTCCGTGTCATTTTGCGGGATGCTGTGATTCGAAACAACATGGATTTTCCTTTAAAGCTATAGAGAAGGTTCAGTTAGATGAAAGGAAAGGGGATATATTGAAATATTTATGAAAACGTGAAACGTTTTGGATTTATACGTTAAACACCTTTGCATCTTTTGATTTAAACGAAGGATGTGATATTGTACCATTTCTACACACCTAATGCATTGTATGTGATTCTGAGTACGCTGATGGCAGTGGCTACGTCCCGATCGGCGGGTTCGGTGTCTGTATGTGAGGCTAATGGTCGTGCAGAATGTAACTATTTTATATGTGTTGTTTCTATTCTAGATTCAGGATCCTGGAATTTGTAACAGTTTTTGGAAATTGCTATATATATACCAGTGACGTGCGATGGGTATATAGATGCACCTGTGTATAATGCCCAGATGTACCCATTGGCTCATATATTGCATGTAAATCTGCTCTGGTGATAGCCAGTGCTTCCTGAGCCATTTAGCTCACCGCACATCCCTGATATATACTGAAATGCAATGTGAGAAGTTTATTTGTAAAGGTTGAATCCGGACTATAGATCTGCTGTAATTAATTAAGCCCATTAATAAATTGAAGGTTAGTAAATGGTGGTTAAATAACTAGAGGGTTCAGATAAATACAAATATGTAATACATTTATTTAAAAAACTCTAGTGGGATTCGGTCCTAAAACATAGAGTGTGTAATTCTTGTTGTTGTTCGATGGTAAAAATGGTCTTTTACGATAAAAGTATTATTAAATATTGGGTATAAATAGTGTCTATTTTGAAGGTAAACCACACCCCTGAGGAAGTCCCAATAGGACAAAATGCGTTGGGCGTGGCCTAAAGACATGGACGCTGTGACGTCATCCTCCGGGAGCAGAGCCGGTGTGGAAGCGGGCAGCTTACATTTATGCTGATGATTTTTATCTTACATGTATGTGAACTTATGTTTCTAGTAAAAGGTGTGTTTTAAGGATATTTACAAGTGCGCTCTCCATTTTTTTACTAGTTTCTCACATACTCCAGTGGCTTGGAGAGGATTGGAGCTGCATTTGGACTGAAAAAGCTCTGGATGTCCTAAAGACTGTGTGCGCACATATACTGAACTCTGTTTCTTAAATATTACATATTTATTGTTCTTTTGTTCTTGTTGGTGTGTTTTAGCCTGGTGTGCTTTGTTCTCGTGCATCTACAAGCCCTGTGATCCACGTAGTTTGGAACTAGCTGCAAGTTTAAAAATAGAAAAATAATTTAAAAAAGATATATATCTATTGTTTGTACTGGTTGGTGTGTTTTACCCTAGTGTGCTTTGTTCTCGTGCATCTATAAGCCCTGTGAACAAATTACTACACATCTTCTATAATAGGTAGCGTGTCTTACGGTATTTTTTAAATAATTACCACAACTTTGAGCTGGCCAGCTGGTGACGCTGTGTTGAAGTAACATCCGGTGACATCAGCAGGACAGTGCTGGAAAGCGGGCATGATAGTTTGAGCACCTGGGTTTTAAAGTATAAAAGGTATGTATTAAAATGTTTTATGTAATGTGTTCTGACAACAGAGATTAAAAGGTCTCTGAAACCTTTGCTTACAAAGCTCAGCTGTGCCGGACATCTATTCTGTATATAGTGGTCTGTCTTTTATGGATGGTTTTCACTGTGTTTAGTTTTTCCTTTTTTCTTTGGAGAAAAACATATTTAGAGCAGCAGCTGTTAGCCTAAGCATTCTTCGCTTCCGACCGTGCAAATGTGTGAGTTCTTTGCATCTAATCTTGTGCTTTTCTTGATTTTAAGACTTGGATTTAGTAGCTAAAGTTAATGGAATTACTTTGCCAAGCTGTAAGTATCAGCTATTAAATTCAGTTGAGGTTCTGCAATAATAAGGTGGCAGCATTAAGATGATGAGTGCTTGGCTTGGCAGAAACTAACTCCTTTTTATGTAGAATAAAAACATTCAGTGGCACAGTGTCCTTGTTATATATGTCAGCACATACTTCATTTACGTTGTAGAATGGAATACATTCAGTGGATTGTAAAATTCTCAGTGGGTGATAGTGTTGCAAAGATGACTATTTCTGTAGAAGTTTTACCTATGTGGCAAGCATTAAATATTAATATTTAATTTCTAGAAAAATATTATATTGCCTAACATAATTAAAAGACATAGGAGCTATGCAAAGTTCAATGTATGGTGTTTGCAAAGCCTATCTTGTGTAAATTCACAGTTCTGTATCTGGGCCATACTTGCCCACTCTCGTGGATCCTGCAGGACACTCCTGATTTTTTTGGGAGTCCCCTGCAGACCAAGAAGAGTGGGCATCCCTCCCGCATTCAATGAGGAGAACAGTGACCAGAATCCATGGTCCATGTGAAGGGGCGGGGCCTAGTGACACAATTCTATGTTAATTGTATCATTTAGGCCCTGCCCATATTCAAATATGTGTGATACGCAATACTTTGCCACGAGTGGGTGAGGCCTAATGACACAAGTGCTCTGGCCCCATCACAGCCCACTTGCTTTTCCTCCGGGAGAGAGGACAATTTAAAAGAGGGTAAGTATGATATGTGCAAATATATTGTTCTATACACTTTTACTTTGAGCAAACTAAATAATTTCTAACTCTGCTCATTGGCATTCCTTCTACCTACAGATCAGTAGATTCCCATGGGTTAATGTAGGCATGCCCCTACCCCACCAATGATTACATACACTGTCCAGTAGGCATTAGAGGATGCAGTTAAATTGTCGGCAGTTCGGTTTCCGACGGCCAGGATACTGACGCTGGAATCCCAACTGCTAACAATGCCTCCAGACGGAATCCCGGCTCACAGGGGCTATTCCCACTCATGGGTATCCACGACATCTATAGAGTGGGAAAAGAACCGAGCCCGCAGTGTGGTGAGCGCAACAATCGCGCAAGGAGACCCTCTGCTCTCGCACCACTGCATCCTGACCGTCGTTAATTCATACTGATCCCGGCATTAGGCTTACTGTGCCTACTAAGGCACACAGGTTTTGCACAATAGGAGGGTTACTCATTAATACTGTAATCTGCACTAGTCCAAAATGTTCCACTAGCACCATGAAACCTTATACTTTGAGCAATGTCCCACACTGTTATCCTATCAAAACTGGCTGCTATTAGGGATTAGGCTTTGGCTGTAGGGTGCTTATGATTCAAAGTCCTTATGTTCAAAGTGTAATTTAGATTTTAAGCATAATTTAAATGGTACATCTGCGTTATTATACAGACATGGAGTGCAACCTATCATCTTTATGCATATATTGGAACACCAACCCTAGGAGAGCACCGTAAGTGCAATACACATGGAGCTGGTTTTATATATATAATCAGGCGGCACTCACGGCGTAGTAATAATAACGACAGACAGCACTCTGGGGTGCAACATCAACGTTTCAATGTCATGATAACATTTTCGTCATCCTGACGAAAATGTTATCATGACATTGAAACGTTGATGTTGCACCCCAGACTGCTGTCTGTCATTATTACTACGCTGTGAGTGCCGCCTGATTGTTGCATTTATTATTGGACACAGCGCATGCTGTTGCCACTGGAAGGCACCGGCTGATTAATTATCATTATTTCATCTGAGGACTTTGTGAGTGCCGTGGACAAAGTTTTGCTATACAGGTTGAGTATCCCATATCCAAATATTCCGAAATACGGAATATTCCGAAATACGGACTTTTTTGAGTGAGAGTGAGATAGTGAAATCTTTGTTTTTTGATGGCTCAATGTACACCAACTTTGTTTAATACACAAAGTTATTAAAAATATTGTATTAAATGACCTTCAGGCTGTGTGTATAAGGTGTATATGAAAAATAAATGAATTGTGTGAATGTAGACGCACTTTGTTTAATGCACAAAGTTATAAAAAATATTGGCTAAAATGACCTTCAGGCTGTGTGTATAAGGTGTATATGTAACATAAATGCATTATGTGCTTAGATTTAGGTCCCATCACCATGATATCTCATTATGGTATGCAATTATTCCAAAATACGGAAAAATCCGATATCCAAAATACCTCTGATCCCAAGCATTTTGGATAAGGGATACTCAACCTGTATATATATATATATATATATATATATATATATATAAAAAATATATATACAGCGCCACTTGTGGGATGGACTCCAAAATTATGTAAAACTATTATAAAAGAGAAAACCTTTAAAAACACACACACAACCTTATTATAGGTGTCTGCCACCCCCTAAAAATGCAATGCTGGTAAAGTAATGCTAAAAAGTATGGAAAAAGTGCGGGATAGGGGTACCGGCGACCTGTGTTGTTTAAAAAGTACGTACTAAAAAACTTTAAATTTATGAGCCAAAAAATATATATATAAAAATAAACCAGTTTTATTAAGGTATAAAAGCTAATAGATAAAAATGTACATATTTTTAAGAGATAAAAGTATATAAAATCTCAATATAAGGTAGGAGATTCTACTTAGCTTTAAAAATAGGCAGGGGGTCAGTGCAGGGAACCCAACGCGTTTCGTCACATATGACTTCTTCAAAGAAGTCATATGTGACGAAACGCATTGGACTCCCTGCACTGACCCCCTGCCTATTTTTAAAGCATCTCTAAACTATTCTTAATCTTTAAAAAGAAAACCGTTAAAATGGTATTTTCTTTTTTCCCCCAAACAAGTTACCCCTGATTAAGTCAAAGTGACGAAACGCGTTGAATTTATCAGTCATTAGTCAGTATTCCAGTTAGGAAAATTACTCCCTTCGCCAAGCGCACACCTTGCTAAGGTGAGTGAGTATTTACATCTACCTACTGGATGCTTCTGTTGTCAGAGTTATCAAAATCCATGTATAACCTGTTGTAAAAAATGTTTTCACGCCAAAGACTTTTATGAATTCTTTTTTGCATTAAATATTTTAATTCTAATTGGCCTTGGGCCATTTGTTTGGGTGATTTTCTGGTGAGGGGTTATCCACTGCAGGAACCCGAGAAATCCAATTATCCATAGTACAAGATACACTTACTTCGAAGGACTTCCGCTATATCTGTACATTCAACAGAGCGCGCTCAGGATTTGTGTTTTCTATCCTATGTTTGTTTGAGATCCAGCAACGGAGGTCTCGCCTGTAGTGCTGCTGGTTCTACGAGCGCAAGATACGGATATTTTTGTATTGAATATATATATATATATATATATATATATATATCCTGCAAATGTGTAGGTTGGCACAGCCAAAGGTGTGGTGCTGATGTGAGGGAGAGGCCCCCCTATCTTAAGTGCCCCAGGCCCCCTGAAGACTTAATCCGGCCCTGGTCCTCTGCTCCATATTATGCCCTACATAGACTGTAATGCCCAGACAGTCTGTGAGTGAACTGAATGATTCACTCACTGCAGCAGCCCAGCAGGGGTCTCTCTCAGTCTGCACAGCTGGATTCTCAGTCTCAGTCAGACTCAGTTCAAAGTCAGGCTGCACCGCATGACCGCAGCTATCCAAGCACCTCCTCCTCCATAAATGCTCTGCAAAATGGCTCTCACCCGCTTGTCCACCGGCGTCTCCTTTTAACTTGGCGATACCTGGTGTGTGGCATTTTGACATCACAATGTCACAACACAATTGCGTCATACTGCTGAACTCTGCCAGGCAAGCAGAGTATTCCGAAAAGGCGGGGGGGGGGGGGGGGGTGTTTCACTGAGATCGGGCAGCAGCAGCCAGTAGGTGTTGCGGCGGACGCACAGTGCAATTGTATGGCTCGTGCACCAGTAGAAATGGCCATGCTGCTGGTACACAGAGACTGTTGCTGTACTGTTTAACCTGTATTCTTTTATTAATAAATATTGACTTCTTATGAAGAGAAACCTGTTCAGACTTTCCAGTTTTCTCCATACACCCTCCAGCTCTAATAAATCCTTGGATCCTTGTACAAACCTCTAACAGATCACATATCATAACAGTGTCCAAGTATGTATGCTGTATTACAGGGGATTTATGACAAACTGCATGATCCTGATGGAAAAGAGAGAGAGAGCGTAAGAAGGGGTCATTTAAGATGCTAGACAATAGTAGAGTGCAGCATATTGTTAATGCACAGTCACAACTATGGGTGTGATTCAGACCTGATCGCTGGGCTGCTAACTTTACTGTCCTGCGTTCAGATAGTTGCCGCCCTAGGGGGAGTGCAAATGCACCGTGCAAGTGTGCGATCGCACGTGTACGCTGATCTGCAAAAATCCAGTGTGTGCACTGCAGTCTGTCCGCAGCCCAGGACTTACTCCACCAGTGCGATTAGAACGGGCTGTTTGGGGCTGGAGCTGACACCAGACACCCTCCCTGAAAACGCTTGGGGAATGCCTGCGTTTTTCCGGACACTCCCAGTAAACGGTCAGTTACCACCCACGAACGGCCTCTTCCTGTCAATCACCTTGTGAACGCCCATGCAAATAAAATTTTCACACCATCCTGTCGCTGACCGGTGATGCCCGTTGTTGGCTGACACGCATGCGCATTGCGGTGCATACAGGGCCGTCTTAACAGCAGTGTAGGCCCCTGGGCACAGCAATGCACTAGGCCCCCTACCCATCCTCCAACGGTAGGGGTGGGGGGATGCTATCAGTGCAGCTTTGATGTCCCGCAGGTGGTAGGGGGTGTTCTATCTTCCGCTCAGCATGTAGGACCTGGAACAGTAATTTCTGCTAATTACTCCTTTACTGCACAGATGGGGCTAAACTGTAGAAGGGGGCATTGGGCTGAATGAAGAAGCCCATGTACATGACTTCCAGAGTGGTAAGGGGTGTTTAATACGTAGGGGAGGGGTGGATAGTGGAGTGGGCTTAATATTTATAATTTTCCGGTGGGACGGCAGCTTTCTTGACTGCAGATATCTCAAGTTCCTGAAAATATATTTCTTAGTTTTGAATGGAAACTGAAATAAAAAACTAGAGAGTCCCACCTTTCAGAAGGTTCTGGAGACTTGGGGATCAGAGTTCAGGAGGCAGAGCAATTCACCTATGAAAATCTAAAACTGCATATTAGGCGTGTGGAGCTGGGGCAGGGACCAGCTGCTTGAAGGCTGATATCTCTGGTTCTGAGCATAGTAGAGACAAGCTGCCAGTGTCCACCAAAAGGGGAGAGTCGCAGCTTTTGGCTGATACCCTCAGAAATACTCTAAGTCTGACAAAACCCAAGGTATCAGGCTGGGAAGAGCAATTAACAGGCTTGGTTGGGGACCACTGCTTTCTAGTCAGATATCTCCAGTTCCCCAGGGCCAAGTTTCAAAAATCTGGAAAGAGGGGACCCTCAGCTATCATCCTAGGGCCCTTATACTCCTGGGGCCCTTGGGCAAGAGCCCATTGAGCCCATACAAAAAGACTGCCCTGGGTGCATATACGTGCGCAGTCTATTGCTGATCGCCCGCTTTGCGAAAACTCAAAGCAGCGATCAGGTCTGAATCAACCCGTATGTTAAAACATCTTGCATTAGTGTATTCATAGGCTCTGCTAAATAGCTGGCTTATTCACTATATGTACAACCCCTTTCTGTGATCATTGCAGATTTTTTTTTTTTTATCTAACAGCTACGCATGTTTTGCAAAACTTAAATGCTTTGGTTCAGACCACAGCCTCATATCACGTTTGTAGGGGCAATATCAGGGGCAAGTTGTTACTTCTAACAATGGCCCTCATTCCGAGTTGATCGCTCGCTACCTGTTTTTAGAAGCCGTGCAAACGCATAGTCGCCGCCCACGGGGGAGTGTATTTTCACTTTGCAGGAGTGCGAACGCCTGTGCAGCAGAGCAGCTGCAAACATATTTTGTACAGAACAAGACCAGCCCTGTGGTTACTTATTCTGTGCGATGATTGCTGCGACGAATGACACCCAGCAAATGCCCAGCCACGCCTGCTTTTTACCAAACACTCCCAGAAAACGGTCAGTTGCAACCCAGAAGCTCCCACTTCCAGTCAATCTCCTTGCGACCGCCAGTGCAACTGAAAGCGTCGCTAGAAACTGTGCAAAACACGATGCTCTTTGTACCCGTACCCCGCACGTGCGCATTGTGGTGCATACTAGAGATGAGCGTGTTCGGTTTCTCTGAATCCGAACCCGCACGAACTTCATGTTTTTTTTCACGGGTCCGAGCGACTCGGATCTTCCCGCCTTGCTTGGTTAACCCGAGCGCGCCCGAACGTCATCATGACGCTGTCGGATTCTCACGAGACTCGGATTCTATATAAGGAGCCGCGCGTCGCCGCCATTTTCACACGTGCATTGAGATTGATAGGGAGAGGACGTGGCTGGCGTCCTCTCCATTTAGATTAGGAGAGAGAGAGAGAGATTGACCTGAGGCTGATACTGTAGAAGAGAGTGCAGAGTTTAGTGACTGACCACAGTGACCACCAGCAGTGCAGTTGTTTTATTTAATATATCCGTTCTCTGCCTGAAAAAAACGGTACACACAGTGACTCAGTCACATACCATATCTGTGTGCACTGCTCAGCCCAGTGTGCTGCATGCCTGCATCATCTATGTATATATTATATATCTGACTGTGCTCAGCTCACACAGCTTATAATTGTGGGGGAGACTGGGGAGCACTGCAGTGCCAGTTATAGGTTATAGCAGGAGCCAGGAGTACAAGACAGTCACATACCATATCTGTGTGCACTGCTCAGCCCAGTGTGCTGCATCATCTATGTATATATTATATATCTGACTGTGCTCAGCTCACACAGCTTATAATTGTGGGGGAGACTGGGGAGCACTGCAGTGCCAGTTATAGGTTATAGCAGGAGCCAGGAGTACATATTATATTAAAATTAAACAGTGCACACTTTTGCTGCAGGAGTGCCACTGCCAGTGTGACTGACCAGTGACCTGACCACACTGACCACCAGTATAGTTAGTAGTATACTATATTGTGATTGCCTGAAAAAGTTAAACACTCGTCGTGTGACTTCACTTGTGTGGTGTTTTTTTTTTTATTCTATAAAAAACTCATTCTGCTGACAGACAGTGTCCAGCAGGTCCGTCATTATATAATATATATACCTGTCCGGCTGCAGTAGTGATATATATATATTTTTTATATCATTATTTATCATCCAGTCGCAGCAGACACAGTACGGTAGTTCACGGCTGTAGCTACCTCTGTGTCGGCACTCGGCAGTCCATCCATAATTGTATACCACCTACCCGTGGTTTTTTTTTCTTTCTTCTTTATACATACATACTACTACATCTCTTTATCAACCAGTCTATATTAGCAGCAGACACAGTACAGTACGGTAGTTCACGGCTGTGGCTACCTCTGTGTCGGCACTCGGCAGTCCGTCCATAATTGTATACCACCTAACCGTGGTTTTTTTTTCTTTCTTCTTTATACATACATACTACGACATCTCTTTATCAACCAGTCTATATTAGCAGCAGACACAGTACAGTACGGTAGTTCACGGCTGTGGCTACCTCTGTGTCGGCACTCGGCAGTCCGTCCATAATTGTATACCACCTAACCGTGTTTTTTTTTTCTTTCTTCTTCATACATACATACTACGACATCTCTTTATCAACCAGTCTATATTAGCAGCAGACACAGTACAGTATGGTAGTTCATGGCTGTGGCTACCTCTGTGTCGGCACTCGGCAGTCCGTCCATAATTGTATACCACCTAACCGTGGTTTTTTTTTCTTTCTTCTTTATACATACATACTACGACATCTCTTTATCAACCAGTCTATATTAGCAGCAGACACAGTACAGTACGGTAGTTCACGGCTGTGGCTACCTCTGTGTCGGCACTCGGCAGTCCGTCCATAATTGTATACCACCTAACCGTGGTTTTTTTTTCTTTCTTCTTCATACATACATACTACGACATCTCTTTATCAACCAGTCTATATTAGCAGCAGACACAGTACAGTACGGTAGTTCACGGCTGTGGCTACCTCTGTGTCGGCACTCGGCAGTCCGTCCATAATTGTATACCACCTACCCGTGGTTTTTTTTTCTTTCTTCTTCATACATACATACTACTACATCTCTTTATCAACCAGTCTATATTAGCAGCAGACACAGTACAGTACGGTAGTTCACGGCTGTGGCTACCTCTGTGTCGGCACTCGGCAGTCCGTCCATAATTGTATACCACCTAACCGTGGTTTTTTTTTCTTTCTTCTTCATACATACATACTACGACATCTCTTTATCAACCAGTCTATATTAGCAGCAGACACAGTACGGTAGTTCACGGCTGTAGCTACCTCTGTGTCGGCACTCGGCAGTCCGTCCATAATTGTATACTAGTATCCATCCATCTCCATTGTTTACCTGAGGTGCCTTTTAGTTGTGCCTATTAAAATATGGAGAACAAAAATGTTGAGGTTCCAAAATTAGGGAAAGATCAAGATCCACTTCCACCTCGTGCTGAAGCTGCTGCCACTAGTCATGGCCGAGACGATGAAATGCCAGCAACGTCGTCTGCCAAGGCCGATGCCCAATGTCATAGTACAGAGCATGTCAAATCCAAAACACCAAATATCAGTAAAAAAAGGACTCCAAAACCTAAAATAAAATTGTCGGAGGAGAAGCGTAAACTTGCCAATATGCCATTTACCACACGGAGTGGCAAGGAACGGCTGAGGCCCTGGCCTATGTTCATGGCTAGTGGTTCAGCTTCACATGAGGATGGAGGCACTCAGCCTCTCGCTAGAAAAATGAAAAGACTCAAGCTGGCAAAAGCAGTAGCACCGCAAAGAACTGTGCGTTCTTCGAAATCCCAAATCCACAAGGAGAGCCCAATTGTGTCGGTTGCGATGCCTGACCTTCCCAACACTGGACGTGAAGAGCATGCGCCTTCCACCATTTGCACGCCCCCTGCAAGTGCTGGAAGGAGCACCCGCAGTCCAGTTCCTGATAGTCAGATTGAAGATGTCAGTATTGAAGTACACCAGGATGAGGAGGATATGGGTGTTGCTGGCGCTGGGGAGGAAATTGACCAGGAGGATTCTGATGGTGAGGTGGTTTGTTTAAGTCAGGCACCCGGGGAGACACCTGTTGTCCGTGGGAGGAATATGGCCGTTGACATGCCTGGTGAAAATACCAAAAAAATCAGCTCTTCGGTGTGGAACTATTTCAACAGAAATGCGGACAACAGGTGTCAAGCCGTGTGTTCCCTTTGTCAAGCTGTAATAAGTAGGGGTAAGGACGTTAACCACCTCGGAACATCCTCCCTTATACGTCACCTGCAGCGCATTCATAATAAGTCAGTGACAAGTTCAAAAACTTTGGGTGACAGCGGAAGCAGTCCACTGACCAGTAAATCCCTTCCTCTTGTAACCAAGCTCCCGCAAACCACCCCACCAACTCCCTCAGTGTCAATTTCCTCCTTCCCCAGGAATGCCAATAGTCCTGCAGGCAATGTCACTGGCAGTTCTGACGAGTCCTCTCCTGCCTGGGATTCCTCCGATGCATCCTTGCGTGTAACGCCTACTGCTGCTGGCGCTGCTGTTGTTGCTGCTGGGAGTCGATGGTCATCCCAGAGGGGAAGTCGTAAGCCCACTTGTACTACTTCCAGTAAGCAATTGACTGTTCAACAGTCCTTTGCGAGGAAGATGAAATATCACAGCAGTCATCCTGCTGCAAAGCGGATAACTGAGGCCTTGACAACTATGTTGGTGTTAGACGTGCGTCCGGTATCCGCCGTTAGTTCACAGGGAACTAGACAATTTATTGAGGCAGTGTGCCCCCGTTACCAAATACCATCTAGGTTCCACTTCTCTAGGCAGGCGATACCGAGAATGTACACGGACCTCAGAAAAAGACTCACCAGTGTCCTAAAAAATGCAGTTGTACCCAATGTCCACTTAACCACGGACATGTGGACAAGTGGATCAGGGCAGGGTCAGGACTATATGACTGTGACAGCCCACTGGGTAGATGTATGGACTCCTGCCGCAAGAACAGCAGCGGCGGCACTAGTAGCAGCATCTCGCAAACGCCAACTCTTTCCTAGGCAGGCTACGCTTTGTATCACCGGTTTCCAGAATACGCACACAGCTGAAAACCTCTTACGGCAACTGAGGAAGATCATCGCGGAATGGCTTACCCCACTTGGACTCTCCTGTGGATTTGTGGCATCGGACAACGCCAGCAATATTGTGTGTGCATTAAATATGGGCAAATTCCAGCACGTCCCATGTTTTGCACATACCTTGAATTTGGTGGTGCAGAATTATTTAAAAAACGACAGGGGCGTGCAAGAGATGCTGTCGGTGGCCAGAAAAATTGCGGGACACTTTCGGCGTACAGGCACCACGTACAGAAGACTGGAGCACCACCAAAAACTACTGAACCTGCCCTGCCATCATCTGAAGCAAGAAGTGGTAACGAGGTGGAATTCAACCCTCTATATGCTTCAGAGGTTGGAGGAGCAGCAAAAGGCCATTCAAGCCTATACAATTGAGCACGATATAGGAGGTGGAATGCACCTGTCTCAAGCGCAGTGGAGAATGATTTCAACGTTGTGCAAGGTTCTGATGCCCTTTGAACTTGCCACACGTGAAGTCAGTTCAGACACTGCCAGCCTGAGTCAGGTCATTCCCCTCATCAGGCTTTTGCAGAAGAAGCTGGAGACATTGAAGGAGGAGCTAACACGGAGCGATTCCGCTAGGCATGTGGGACTTGTGGATGGAGCCCTTAATTCGCTTAACAAGGATTCACGGGTGGTCAATCTGTTGAAATCAGAGCACTACATTTTGGCCACCGTGCTCGATCCTAGATTTAAAGCCTACCTTGGATCTCTCTTTCCGGCAGACACAAGTCTGCTGGGGTTGAAAGACCTGCTGGTGAGAAAATTGTCAAGTCAAGCGGAACGCGACCTGTCAACATCTCCTCCTTCACATTCTCCCGCAACTGGGGGTGCGAGGAAAAGGCTCAGAATTCCGAGCCCACCCGCTGGCGGTGATGCAGGGCAGTCTGGAGCGACTGCTGATGCTGACATCTGGTCCGGACTGAAGGACCTGACAACGATTACGGACATGTCGTCTACTGTCACTGCATATGATTCTCTCACCATTGAAAGAATGGTGGAGGATTATATGAGTGACCGCATCCAAGTAGGCACGTCACACAGTCCATACTTATACTGGCAGGAAAAAGAGGCAATTTGGAGGCCATTGCACAAACTGGCTTTATTCTACCTAAGTTGCCCTCCCACAAGTGTGTACTCCGAAAGAGTGTTTAGTGCCGCCGCTCACCTTGTCAGCAATCGGCGTACGAGGTTACATCCAGAAAATGTGGAGAAGATGATGTTCATTAAAATGAATTATAATCAATTCCTCCGCGGAGACATTGACCAGCAGCAATTGCCTCCACAAAGTACACAGGGAGCTGAGATGGTGGATTCCAGTGGGGACGAATTGATAATCTGTGAGGAGGGGGATGTACACGGTGATATATCGGAGGGTGATGATGAGGTGGACATCTTGCCTCTGTAGAGCCAGTTAGTGCAAGGAGAGATTAATTGCTTCTTTTTTGGGGGGGGTCCAAACCAACCCGTCATATCAGTCACAGTCGTGTGGCAGACCCTGTCACTAAAATGATGGGTTGGTTAAAGTGTGCATGTCCTGTTTTGTTTATACAACATAAGGGTGGGTGGGAGGGCCCAAGGACAATTCCATCTTGCACCTCTTTTTTCTTTTCTTTTTCTTTGCGTCATGTGCTGTTTGGGGAGGGTTTTTTGGAAGGGACATCCTGCGTGACACTGCAGTGCCACTCCTAAATGGGCCCGGTGTTTGTGTCGGCCACTAGGGTCGCTAATCTTACTCACACAGTCAGCTACCTCATTGCGCCTCTTTTTTTCTTTGCGTCATGTGCTGATTGGGGAGGGTTTTTTGGAAGGGACATCCTGCGTGACACTGCAGTGCCACTCCTAAATGGGCCCGGTGTTTGTGTCGGCCACTAGGGTCGCTAATCTTACTCACACAGTCAGCTACCTCATTGCGCCTCTTTTTTTCTTTGCGTCATGTGCTGATTGGGGAGGGTTTTTTGGAAGGGACATCCTGCGTGACACTGCAGTGCCACTCCTAAATGGGCCCGGTGTTTGTGTCGGCCACTAGGGTCGCTAATCTTACTCACACAGTCAGCTACCTCATTGCGCCTCTTTTTTTCTTTGCGTCATGTGCTGATTGGGGAGGGTTTTTTGGAAGGGACATCCTGCGTGACACTGCAGTGCCACTCCTAAATGGGCCCGGTGTTTGTGTCGGCCACTAGGGTCGCTAATCTTACTCACACAGTCAGCTACCTCATTGCGCCTCTTTTTTTCTTTGCGTCATGTGCTGATTGGGGAGGGTTTTTTGGAAGGGACATCCTGCGTGACACTGCAGTGCCACTCCTAAATGGGCCCGGTGTTTGTGTCGGCCACTAGGGTCGCTAATCTTACTCACACAGTCAGCTACCTCATTGCGCCTCTTTTTTTCTTTGCGTCATGTGCTGATTGGGGAGGGTTTTTTGGAAGGGACATCCTGCGTGACACTGCAGTGCCACTCCTAAATGGGCCCGGTGTTTGTGTCGGCCACTAGGGTCGCTAATCTTACTCACACAGTCAGCTACCTCATTGCGCCTCTTTTTTTCTTTGCGTCATGTGCTGATTGGGGAGGGTTTTTTGGAAGGGACATCCTGCGTGACACTGCAGTGCCACTCCTAAATGGGCCCGGTGTTTGTGTCGGCCACTAGGGTCGCTTATCTTACTCACACAGTCAGCTACCTCATTGCGCCTCTTTTTTTCTTTGCGTCATGTGCTGATTGGGGAGGGTTTTTTGGAAGGGACATCCTGCGTGACACTGCAGTGCCACTCCTAGATGGGCCAGGTGTTTGTGTCGGCCACTAGTGTCGCTTAGCTTAGTCATCCAGCGACCTTGGTGCAAATTTTAGGACTAAAAATAATATTGTGAGGTGTGAGGTATTCAGAATAGACTGAAAATGAGTGGAAATTATGGTTTTTGAGGTTAATAATAATATGGGATCAAAATGACCCCCAAATTCTATGATTTAAGCTGTTTTTTAGTGTTTTTTTAAAAAAACACCCGAATCCAAAACACACCCGAATCCGACAAAAAAAATTCGGTGAGGTTTTGCCAAAACGCGGTCGAACCCAAAACACGGCCGCGGAACCGAACCCAAAACCAAAACACAAAACCCGAAAAATTTCAGGCGCTCATGTCTAGTGCATACGCATGCGCAGTTTTGCCATTTTTTTAAATGATCGCTACGCAGCGAACAACGGCAGCTAGCGATCAACTCGGAATGAGGGCCAATGTGCCCTGCAGACAGTGGTGGATTTCTCACTAGGCACATGAGGCACGTGCCTAGTGGAGCCACTTGCTGGGGGAAGCACATCAGGCTGCCACCGCTCCCCTACGCTGCCTGCTGCATTTGAGCAGCGGGCCTTTTTCTTTTTATCTGGAGAGGGGGAGTGATTTCCTTATGAGCAGGTGGGTGGAGCTACACGGACAGAGCAGAGCAGGGCTGCTGTCAGACCGAGGTGGAGCTACTGTGGATCTGCTGCTTGTGAAGTACCAGTGCTAAGTGTATTGAAAATTATTAGATGTGACAGTGCTTTAAGTAAAATAAGTGGACTCATCCACTTAAGGGTGTGTGTAGCAGAGGGGCAGTAAAGGGGGAAGGAATTGGGTGAGATGGGTCAGTGTGCTGGGTGGAGGGACCAGTAAGGTGTGAGGGGGAAAGTGTGAGCTGTGGGGGGCAGTGAGGTGTGTAGAGAGCAGTGCGAGTTGTAGAAGGGGGAGGGCAGTTAGATATGGTGTTGTATGATGCCTTTTATTTGTTCTACTTGTAGACTGTGTGTTATAAAATATGGCTTCAAATATTTTTTTCAGAAAATATTAAAAGTGGAGAAACTGAATTTCCACTAGCACTGACCGCCAAAATCATCATCACCAGTGTTCCCCTCCTCGCAGATGTAACAGCTCCAATTTGCTTCTCTCCTTTAAGGCCAGTACTGACGGGAGAGATGTGTGCCGAGCGATCTTAACACAGACCACTCAGCACAGCGTGATGTGCTGAGCGAGGTGGGGGGACAACGGGGGGCTGCTCACTTCATACAGCGCTGAAGTGAGCGACCCGCTAGATTGAGCCTGCATGCAGGCTCAATCTAGCACCACTAGATAGCAATCTAGCATTGCTATCGCTGGGGGGCATACACACGACAGATCTGTGCTTAAAATCTAAGCAATCTAGTCAGATTGCTTAGATTTTAAGCACGGATCTCTCCGTGTGTACCCCCCTTTAGTTGCAATAATTTTCGACAGCTACTGAACAGTCGTAACTCCCTTTTCGTTGACGTTCCATACGTCTTGGCACTCAAAATTAAACCTCTCATATACACTAGCGATGTTGTCATAAAACTCGCCCACGTTATGTTTATTAAAGCTTATGGCTCTACTCAAGCTGGTTGCTTTAGATGTACGGATGGATAGAATTGGATTTCGATTCGTGAAACCTTTTAACCAATCTTTGGTAGCACTTCTTTTAATTTCCCCGTTGCCAGGAGTTTGGTTATTGTTAACAAAGCAATATTCATATGCCAGTGTTTTGGCATAAATTGTTGTCAATCCATCAAATATTTTAGAGTATTTCTGCATGTATGATGCCTGTACCTGTTCATCTGAGAGTAATATTTTTTTCTCATACGTCCTAGAGGATGCTGGGGATGCTTCAAGAACCATGGGGTATAGACGGGATCCGCAGGAGACATGGGTACACTATAAGACTTTGAATGGGTGTGAACTGGCTCCTCCCCCTATGCCCCTCCTCCAGACTCCAGTTAGATTCTGTGCCCAGTGAGACTGGATGCACACTGAGGAGCTCTCCAGAGTTTCTCAGAAAAATACTTTTATTAGGTTTATTATTTACAGGGAGACCTGCTGGCAACAGGCTCCCTGCATCGTGGGACTGAGGGGAGAGAAGCAGCCCTACTTCTTCTGAGTTCAAGGACTCTGCTTCTTAGGCTACTGGACACCATTAGCTCCAGAGGGTTCGATCACTTGGTACGCCTTGCTGCTTGTTCCCGGAGCCACGCCGTCACCCCCCTCACAGAGCCAGAAAACAGAAGCCGGGTGAGTATGAGAAGATCAGAAGACTTCAGGGACGGCAGAAGACGGCATTTGAGGCACCGCACAGCGGCCGCGCTGCGCGCCATGCTCCCACACAAAACTCGGCACTACAGGGTGCAGGGCGCAGGGGGGGGGGCGCCCTGGGCAGCATGAACACCACAAACGCCACTGGCATAAGTAATAACAGTGCCTAGGCACTAGTTAAGGGACCCCCACAAGTATAAAGATACATTTAAGCGGGACTGAAGCGTGCCATGTAGTGGGTGTGAGCTGGCAGAACTCTCTCTGTGTCCCTCTTACAGGCTTTGTTGTGGGTCTGTCTCCTATAGCCCCAGTGTGGTTGTGGGTGTCGGTACGTGTGTGTCGACATGTCTGAGGCTGAATGCTCTTCCCAGGAGGAGGCTGGAGTGGGGACAGAAAATACTGTGAGAGTGGCTGTGTCGGCACCGTCGACGGATGATTGGGTGACTATGTTGAGTGCTTTAAACGCAAATGTGACTAGGTTGACTAAGAGATTTGATAAATCTGAGTCTAAGAACCAGACATGGAGGAAATCCATGGAGGATGCTTTGTCACAAACCAAGACCCCTTCAGGGTCACAGGAAACGTGCATTTACCCAGATAGTAGATACAGATACCGACACGGACTCTGATTCCAGTGTCGACTATAGTGATGCCAGTTTACATCCAAAACTGGCTAAGAGTATTCAGTACATGATTGTGGCGATAAAAGACGTATTACATATCACGGAGGACCCTGCTGTTCCTGATACGAGGGTCTGTATGTTTAAAGGAAAGAAACCTGAGGTAACGTTTCCTCCCTCTCATGAACTGAACGCACTTTTTGAAAAGGCTTGGGAAAATCCTGACAAGAAGATATATGTTCCCAAAAGAATTCCAGTGGCATATCCGTTCCCCTCTGGGGACAGGGAAAGATGGGAGTCAATCCCCACGGTAGACAAAGCTTTATCGCGTCTGTCCAAAAAGGTGGCGCTTCCGTCCCCTGACACGCCAGCCCTAAAGGATCCTGCAGATCGTAAGCAGGAAAATACACTAAAATCCATTTATGTCACTACAGGGTCGCTACTCAGGCCTGCCGTTGCTTCGGCATGGGTGAGTAGCGCTATTGAAAAGTGGGCATATAACTTGTCATCTGAGGTAGATACCCTAGACAGGGATAGTGTGCTTTTGACTCTGGGTCACATCAGGGACGCTGCAGCATATTTAAAAGAAGCTGTAAGGGATATTGGCCTTTTGGGATCAAGGGCCAATGCCATGGCAGTCTCAGCAAGGAGAGCATTGTGGATTCATCAATGGAATGCTTACGCTGACACTAAGAAGGCGATGGAGTCTCTACTGTTTAACGGTAGGGTCTTGTTTGGTGACGGCCTTAGTGACCTGGTGTCTACGGCTACCACGGGTAAGTCTTCATTTTTACCTTATGTTCCTGCACAGCAGAAGAAATCGCCTCATTATCAGATGCAGTCCTTTCGGCCCAATAAATTCAAAAAAGGACGTGGGTCCTCCTTCCTTGCTGTGAGGGGGAGAGGAAGGGAAAAAGGTCACAGGCTGTTGCAAGTTCCTAAGAGCAGAAGTCCTCTCCGGCTTCTACCAAATCCACCGCATGATGCTGGGGCTCCTCTGCGGGAGTCCGCACCGGTGGGGGCACGTTTCCAACTCTTCAGTCAGGTCTGGGTGCACTCGGACCTGGATCCTTGGATAGTAGAAATAGTAACCCAAGGATACAGGTTGGAGTTTCAAGACGTGCCCCCTCACCGATTTTTCAAATCGGCCTTGCCAGCTTCTCTTCTAGAAAGGGAGGTAGTAAGCAGTGCGATACTAAAGTTGTGTCAAAATCAAGTAATTGTCACAGTGCCCCCTATCACAATAGGGGGAAGGCTTTTATTCGAGCCTGTTCATGGTCCCGAAGCCGGATGGCTCAGTCAGACCGATTCTGAACCTAAAATCCCTCAATTTCTTTCTAAAAAAATTCAAATTCAAGATGGAATCTCTCCGAGCAGTGATCTCCAGTCTAGAAGAAGGGGATTTTATGGTGTCGGTCGACATAAAAGATGCCTACTTCCATGTCCCCATATATCTTCCACATCAGGCTTACCTGAGATTTGCTGTGCAGGATTGTCATTACCAATTTCAGACGTTGCCGTTTGGTCTGTCCACGGCTCCGAGGATTTTCACCAAAGTAATGGCAGAAATGATGGTTCTCCTGTGCAAGCAGGAAATCACAATTATCCCGTACTTGGACGATCTCCTCATAAAGGCGAGGTCCAAGGAGCAATTGCTGAAGAATGTTGCCCTTTCACTGACGATTCTGCAACAACATGGTTGGCTCCTAAATTTACCAAAATCACACTTGGATCCGACGACACGGCTGTCGTACCCGGGTATGATTCTGGATACAGAATTGCAGAGATTTTTTCTTCCAGTGGAAAAAGCTCTGGAAATACAGAACATGGTAAAACAGATTCTGAAACCGGCAAAGGTGTCAGTTCTTCAATGCACTCGGTTGCTGGGGAAGATGGTGGCGGCCTGGTTCCATGCCAGGGTGTTTCAGTGGAACCTGTTGGACCAGTGGTCCGGGTCTCACCTGGACATGCACCGGAAAATAATTCTTTCACCCAGGACCAGAATCTCCCTTCTGTGGTGGCTGCACAGTTCTCACCTTCTGGAGGGACGCAGGTTCGGGAGTCAGTATTGGATCCTTTTGACCACAGATGCAAGCCTCCGAGGCTGGGGAGCAGTCACACAGGGAAGACATTTTCAGGGAAAGTGGTCAAGCCAGGACACATAAACATTCTGGAATTAAGAGCCATTTACAACGGCATACTGCAAGCAGAACATCTTCTTCAAGGTCTGCCTGTCTTGATTCAGTCAGACAACGGGACAGCGGTGGCATACATAAACTGCCAAGGCGGAACAAGGAGCAGAGCGGCGATGGCCGAGGCCACGAAGATTCTTCGCTGGACGGAAAGACATGCCAGCGCTCTGGCAGCAGTATTCATTCCAGGAGTGGACAACTGGGAGGCAGACTTCCTCAGCAGACACGATCTCCATCCAGGAGAGTGGGGTCTTCATCAAGAGGTCTTTGCAGAAGTGACAAGTCGTTGGAGAGTTCCTCAAGTAGACAAGAAACTTCAGAGATATTGTTCCAGGTCAAGGGACCCTCAAGCGATAGCGGTGGACGCCCTAGTGACACCATGGGTGTTTCCGTCAGTATATGTGTTCCCTCCACTTCCACTAAGTCCAAAGGTGATAAAAATTATAAGAAGAACGAGGGTTCAGGCGATCCTCATTGTTCCGGATTGACCAAAAAGGGCCTGGTATCTAGATCTTCAGGAGTTGCTCATAGAAGATCCCTGGCCTCTTCCTCTTTGGGAGGACCTGTTACAACAAGGGCCATGCGTGTATCAGGACTTACCGCGGCTGCGTTTGACGGCGTGGCGGTTGAACGCCAAATCCTAGCCCGAAAGGGTATTCCCAGTGAAGTCATTCCCACACTTCTTCAGGCTAGAAAAGAAGTAACGGCAAAGCATTACCACCGTATTTGGAGGAAATATGTGTCTTGGTGTGAATCCAAGAAGGCTCCTACGGAAGATTTTCTCCTGGGGCGTTTGCTCCATTTCCTACAAGCAGGTGTGGATGCGGGCCTAAAGTTAGGCTCTATTAAAGTACAGATTTCGGCCTTGTCGATCTTTTTTCAGAAAGAATTGGCTTCTCTTCCAGAAGTTCAGACCTTCGTAAAAAGCGTGCTGCACATCCAATCTCAATTTGTGCCTCCTGTGGCACCGTGGGATCTTAATGTGGTGTTGCAATTCTTGCAATCACATTGGTTTGAACCTTTGCGCAAGGTTGAGTTAAAATTCCTTACTTGGAAAGTGGTCATGCTGTTGGCCTTGGCATCCGCAAGGCGGGTGTCTGAGTTGGCGGCTTTGTCTCACAGAAGCCCCTATTTACTCTTCCATGCAGATAGAGTGGAGTTGAGAACTCGTCAGCAATTTCTGCCAAAAGTGGTTTCATCGTTTCACGTAAACCAGCCTATTGTGGTGCCAGTAGCTACTGACGCCTTGGCGGAGTCGAAGTCTCTTGATGTGGTCAGAGCTCTGAAAATCTATGTCGCCAGAACGGCTCAGATTAGGAAAACAGAGGCTCTGTTTGTCCTGTGGGCTCCCAACAAGATTGGGGCTCAGGCTTCTAAGCAGACTATTGCGCGCTGGATTTGTAATACGATTCAGCAGGCTCATTCTACGGCAGGATTGCTGTTACCAAAATCGGTGAAAGCCCATTCTACCAGAAAGGTGGGCTCATCCTGGGCGGCTGCCCATGGAGTCTCGGCGTTACAACTTTGCCGAGCTGCTACTTGGTCGGGATCAAACACCTTTGCGAAGTTTTACAAGTTTGATACCCTGGCTGAGGAGGACCTCTTGTTTGGTCAATCGGTGCTGCAGAGTCATCCGCACTCTCCCGCCCGTTCTAGAGCTTTGGTATAAACCCCATGGTTCTTGAAGCATACCCAGCATCCTCTAGGACATATGAGAAAATAGGATTTTAATACCTACCGGTAAATCCTTTTCTGTTAGTCCGTAGAGGATGCTGGGCGCCCATCCCAGTGCACCTGTATCTGCAGTTTGGTTATAATTACACTCATGTTGCGTTGAGTTCAGTCAAGCAATCTGTGGCTGATGTTAGTCATGCCGTTGCATGCGTTGTTTTTTTAATGCCATGTTGTACGGCGTGTTGGAGGTGTGAGCTGGTATGTATCTCACCTTAGTTTAAAATTAATTAAATAAATAATTTTCCTCGAAAATGTCCGTCTCCCTGGGCACAGTTCCTATAACTGGAGTCTGGAGGAGGGGCATAGGGGGAGGAGCCAGTTCACACCCATTCAAAGTCTTATAGTGTGCCCATGTTTCCTGCGGATCCCGTCTATACCCCATGGTTATGGAAGCATCCCCAGCATCCTCTACGGACTAAGAGAAAAGGATTTACCGGTAGGTATTAAAATCCTATTTACCATTTTTCTTTTCGGTTTAGATTTTAGTTTGATTTACTGTATAGGTTAGAAATTATAAAAAAGAAAACAGACAGAAGTACAATACCTGAAACTGCCTACGAGATGGCCGCAAATGATGTCATCAATGGAAAAATTTTAAGACAAGCAGCTGATTTTCATAAAGTTAATTGTATGACACTGCAATGGTATACAGTATGAAGTGAAAAGAGAAAGCTAGTTGCACAACAAAATTGGTAGGATATACTAAACCCAGGCAATTATTCTCAGATGAACAGGTACAGGCATCATACATGCAGAAATACTCTAAAATATTTTATTGATTTACAACGGCTTATGCCAAAACACTGGCATACTGTATGAATATTGCTTTGTTAACAATAGCCAAACTCCTAGCAACAGGGAAATTAAAAGAAGTACTACCAAAGATTGGTTGAAAGGTTTCACGAATCGAAATCCAATTCTATCCATCCGTATACCTAAAGCAACCAGCTAGAGTAGAGCCATGATAAGCTTTAATAAACATAACGTGGGCGAGTTTTATGACAACATCGCTAGTGTATATGAGAGGTTTAATTTTGAGTGCCAAGACGTATGGAACATCAACGAAACGGGAGTTACTACTGTTCAGAAGCTGTCGAAAATTACTGCGACTAAAGGAGAGAAGCAAATTGGAGCTGTTACAGCTGCGAGGAGGGGAACCAGGGCCGGCGCTACCCGCTCAGCAAAGGGATGCAAAGCAGGTAGGCGCCTGATCGGAAAGGCGCCTTCCTGCTCTGCATTCCTGTGCTGCGCCGTCCTGGGCCTGGCCTGTCCCCCTGCTGCTGCCGCCGCCTACAATTGCAATGCAAACTGACAGGCAGCAGAGCCGTCAGTTTAAAGCCCTCCCTCCTTCCCTCCTCCCGTGGCAGAGGCATGATGAACGGATGGAAAGTGGGCGGAGCTACGCGGGCGAAAAGGGGCGGGGCTACACTGGCGAAAAGGGGCGGAGCTACACGGAACCCCCAAGCTAAGGCAGATCACTTCCTGCTAACCAGACTGTGGGGCTGTAAGTGGATGGAAAAAAGGTGAGATAAAGTGTGTGTATGTATTGTATGTATGTATGTGTATGTGTGTATGTATATATGTATATGTGTGTGTGTGTATGTATGTGTGTATGTATGTATATGTGTCGCAGTGATCGCAAAATACGTGGCATAGCACATTTTTACGAGCTATAGAAAGTGAGGGACCCGGTTTAAAAAAATTAGTGGGTCTCATTGGACGCACTGTCTCACTTCGCCAATAGGAATCCTCACACTCCACGTCAAATCACCGCCACATCTCCCCGTCAGGACAGCTCCACTTGCTCTGCTCTGAGAATGCCCGCCCCCTTACCGCGGATAGGCATACTGAGTCCAGGGGAAACAAACCACAGTTAGCGCTGCTGCTGATTCCGCCGCTCAGACTGGGTCACAGTCGCCGCAGTGAGCACTGCATTACAGCGAGCGGCATGTGATCCCCAGTCAGCCCGGCGTGCCGTGCTGTGACACTTCCTGCATGGGGGCGACTCCTTACACAGCGAATACCACAGCTTCCCCTCCCACATCACTTGGACTCTCCCTGCGGGTGCCGGCTAAGCAGCAGTTGCCGGTGGGATGATGGATCGACTCCTGAATGGAGTCGGTATGCTAGCAGCAGGACTAGGCGCAAGTGTATGGTATGCAAAGATGGGGGTTGCACAATGTAACAGAAGGGCTCACCTTTCTGTTACATTGTTACATCAGGCTAAATGGGGCACCCTGTGGCTCTCCAACCTCTGGCTATTCTGAGACTTGTGCTTCCACACACAGTGGCTGAAGAGGAACAGTATACCTAAACACACACACACCCACACCTCCCATTTCCCAGAGCTGTGCCATCCCCTCTCTGGGTCATAAGTACATGGATTGTAATCTGTGGTGCATAAATCAATATTGCATTATCTCTCTCTCTCTATATCTATCTATCTATCTATCTATCTATCTATCTATCTATCTATCTATATCAGATTTATTTTATTATAGTACTTATATTATGCACTATTGATTTATATAGGCTCCCCAAAAAATGGAGTAGGACCCAGATTTTTTAAAGTGAAGGGTCCATGGGACCCACTTTTAATTTTGCTCCGCGCTCACTGTTGTGTATGTATGTATGTATAGGTGTGTATGTATGTATGTATGTATGTATATGTGTGTGTATGTATGTATGTATGTATATGTATATATGTATATGTGTGTATGTATGTATGTATGTGTGTGTGTGTATGTATATATGTATATGTTCGTGTGCCATGCAGTGTCTCCGCGCTTCTCCTGTCGACTCCCCGGTATGAGGCTCCGGGAGGACAGGAGAGCTGCTCTGTTGATGGGACACTTGCTCTGGCTATCTGTCTTAGCACCACGGCCCCTGTGTGAGGCTGCTGCCACTGTTCACAGAGGGAACAACAGCGGCTGGGACCCAGGAGCTGTGGGGAGCAGGTGACATTCTAGTTTAACTTCGAGAGTGAGTACCTTTCACTACCATCCTGCCCCCCCTGCTCCGCACCACTGCTCCCATCCTGCCCCCCTGCTCTGCACCACTGCTCCCATCCTGCCCCCCCTGCTCCGCACCACTGCTCCTAACCTGTCCCCACCTGCTCCACACCACTGCTCCCATCCTGCCCCCTCCTGCTGCGCACCACTGCTCCCATCCTGCCCCCTCCTGCTCCGCACCACTACTCCCATCCTGCCCCCTCCTGCTCTGCCCCACTGCTCCCATTCTGCCCCCTCCTGCTCCATATCACTGCTCCTATCCTACCCCCTCCTGCTCCTCACCACTGATCTTATCCTGCCCCCTCCTGATTGGCTGCAGGTACATGGCGGATTTGAAATAGTGACGCTGTGGTCATAGGAGCCGCAGTGCCACCGACTACAGCTTCCTCCTCCTTGCACCGCCACCACCCTCTGCCTCCTCCTCTGCTATACCACCGCCACCCTCAATCGCCCCACTGCCGCCCTCAGTCCTTCTCTGCACTGCCAGCCTCATGCCGACCAGAGCCTCATAATACACCGCCGCTGCTAAATAGGTAATCTTACCCTGCTGCCTTTCTCTCTCCCTAGTCCCTATTGTATGCCCTTGCTATCCCTCTCTCTGTCACTCTCCCTGTCCCTATGTCCCTGCTGTCACTTTCCCTGTCCCTCTGTCACTCTCCCTGTCCCTATGTCCCTGCTGTCACTTTCCCTGTCACTCTCCCTGTCCCTATGTCCCTGCTGTCACTTTCCCTCTCCCTCTCTCTCCCTGTCCCTGCTGTCACTCTCCCTGAATTTTGTCTCCATGTGGTATAATGTGAATTTCGGCTCATTCAGTGTGCTATAATGTAAATTTTGGCTCATTCTGTGGGGTATAATGTGAATTTCAGCTCATTCAGTGTGCTATAATATGAATTTCGGCTCATTCAGTGTGCTATAATGTGAATTTCGGCTCATTCTGTGTGCTATAATGTGAATTTTGGCTCATACCGTGTGCTATAATGTGAATTTTGGCTCATTATGTGTGCTATAATGTGAATTTCGGCTCATTCTGTGTGCTATAATGTGAATTTCGGCTCATACCGTGTGCTATAATGTGAATTTCGGCTCATACCGTGTGCTATAATGTGAATTTCGGCTCATTCTGTGTGCTATAATGTGAATTTCGGCTCATACCGTGTGCTATAATGTGAATTTTGGCTCATTCTGTGTGCTTTAATGTGAATTTCGGCTCATTCTGTGTGCTATAATGTGAATTTCGGCTCATTCTGTGTGCTATAATGTGAATTTTGGCTCATTCTATGTGCGGTGAAATGTGAATAAGATTGTGATACTGTGTGACATAATTTGAATTGAGGGTACTGTTGTATGGTCACACCCCGTGGGAAACCATAATCCTTTTTTGCGGCCTTCGGCGCACGCTCTCACTTTATTAACTGCAGTATGAATGGGAGGGCGCAAATTTATAGTTTGCAGGGGGGCGCCGAACACCCTAGCACCGGCCCTGAGGGGAACACTGGTGATTATGATTTTGGCGGTCAGTGCTAGTGGAAATTCAGTTTCTCCACTTTTAATATTTTCAGAAAAAATATTTGAAACCATATTTTATAACACACAGTCTACAAGTGGAACAATAAAAGGCATCATACAACACCAGAGCAGATTTTCCCATTTGCAAAGGAAAAAGATGAGGAAAGGTCGCACAAGCAGGTGTAAATGTAAAACCGCAATACTCACTGACACCACCATTAAAGACCAGCTAGAACTAGAGGCAAATATAAGAAATGGGGAAAAAAAGACAAACTTCGGAAAGTAGTTTTAGTATTAATTGTAAATCACAAATCGGCAGTGAAGATGATGAGTGATGTCTGTCATTGTCATCAGACTATGGGCCCGATTCAGGATGAGTTGTAGTCTTTGTGAAAAATTTCAAAACTACAACTCACTTCTCTAACATGTGGGGGGCCGCCAGCAGAGAGCAAGGCTGACCCGCATACAGGGTTCTGCTCCCCTGCTAAAATTCGAATGCAGCGCTATACAGCAATGCGCTTGCATGTTTAGGGTTGCACTCTGCCTACGCAGCCTAACTGCGAAGGCAGTCAGAGGGCATCCATCTTTTGGGTCGCAGCGGCTGCGTGTGAAGTCATGCAGCCACCACGGCATGCACCGCTATTGATCTGGACACGTCTGCGTTGTCCGGACCACGCCCCCCAAATGGTGCATTGACGCCCACAAAATGTGGTGTTGATGCCCCGCCACCGCTTCCCCCAGGACTGAAGAGAACGCAGTTTAAGACCTTGCACATCCACGTACCGGTATACGCACATACGCACATGTGCTGAAATCCGCTAATAGTGATTTTAGCACAAAAGCGGCTGATCCTGAATCAGCCCCGATTTTGTATAGATTATTTTATCAGCAATAATTTGCCCCAACTCCGTCACAACTTACCCCCGCTGGGGCAGATTGTTACGGTTATTTTTGTTTCGAAACCCTTTTTTTTTATTGTTAATAATAATAATTATTGGATGTAACTTACCCCCAATATAAACAGAAGAAAGAATACAGTTTTTTTGTAAATTTTTATGTTTGGTGGCGATTAAAGATTTTTGAGATATTTGAATTTCTTTGGGGTATATGCAATTGCGGTCGAATTCCCGAAATTGTCGAATTTCGGGTCATTTTCGACCAAAAAAAATAATCGCCTATGCAATTCAGTGCTTTCCGACCAAAAAACGGACTTTCAAAATTCGACTTTTTGAAATTCGACTTTTTGCAAATTCGACTTTTCTGCAATGATACAAGTGCTGCAATTCGACCAAAGCATATTCAATTCAAGTTTGGAAATTCGACAGCAGTGCTTTTAGACAGCAAATTCGTCATTTTCAATCCGCCACACTTTGGAGGGTGAAAACAAATAAAAAAAATTTAAACATGTTTTTTTTTGTGTTTTTTTGGGGGGGAATAGCAGATCTATATATATTAGAAGGGATTAGGTACTTTTTTTTTTTTTTTTGGAGGCACAAATATTATTTATATATTTTTTAAAATATTATTTTTTTTTTATTTTTTTTTTTATGCTGGAACGGTGAAATCATAAAAAAAAATGGTGTGGGGTCCCCCCTCCAAAGCATAACCAGCCTCGGGCTCTTCGAGCTGGTCCTGGTTCTAAAAATGCGGGGAAAAAATTGACAGGGGATCCCCCGTATTTTTAAAACCAGCACCGGGCTCTGCGCCTGGTGCTGGTGCCAAAAATACGGGGGACAAAAAGAGTAGGGGTCCCCCGTATTTTTAACACCAGCATCGGGCTCCACTAGCTGGACAGATAATGCCACAGCCGGGGGTCACTTTTATGCCGTGCCCTGCGGCCGTGGCATTAAATATCCAACTAGTCACCCCTGGCCGGGGTACCCTGGGGGAGTGGGGACCCCTTCAATCAAGGGGTCCCCCCCCCCAGCCACCCAAGGGCCAGGGGTGAAGCCCGAGGCTGTCCCCCCCCATCCAATGGGCTGCGGATGGGGGGGCTGATAGCCTTTTGTGATAATAAAAAGATATTGTTTTTTCCAGTAGTACTACAAGTCCCAGCAAGCCTCCCCCGCAAGCTGGTACTTGGAGAACCACAAGTACCAGCATGCGGGAGAAAAACGGGCCCGCTGGTACCTGTAGTACTACTGGGAAAAAAATACCCAAATAAAAACAGGACACACACACCGTCGACAGTAAAACTTTATTTCATACGTCGACACACACATACTTACCTATGTTCACACGCCGACATCGGTCCTCTTCTCCATGTAGAATCCACGGATACCTGAAAAGAAAAGATCAATATACTCACCTCAGCCATGGTCCAGAGATAAATCCACGTACTTGGCAAAAAAACAAACCGAACACCCGCTCCATGCCGGACTGAAAGGGGTCCCATGCTGACACATGGGACACCTTTCCACGAATGAGACCTGTCAGTGACAGCTGTCACAGAAAGGTCTCTAAGCCAATCAGGAAGCGCAACTTCGTTGCGCTCACCTGATTGGCTGTGCGCTGTCTGTACTGTGACAGCACATCGCAAAGCCGCTCCATTACTTTCAATGGTGGGAACTTAGCGGCTAGCGGTAAGGTCACCCGCCGGTCAGCGGCTGACCGGCGGGTGACCCCACCGCTACCCGCAAAGTTCCCACCATTGAAAGTAATGGAGCGGCTTTGCGATGTGCTGTCACAGTACAGACAGCGCACAGCCAATCAGGTGAGCGCCACGGAAGTAGCGCTTCCTGATTGGCTGAAGGGACGTCAGTGACAGGAGTCACGTGATGTCCCGGCATTCGGGAGAAAGGGGTCTGATGTGAAAGCATTGGACCCCTTTCTAGTCCGGTATGGAGCGGGTTTTTGCGTGTTTTTTTTTAAACAAGTACGTGGATTTTACTCTCTGGACGTGGATTTATCTCTGGACGCTGGAAGGTGAGTATAATTTTTTCACAGGTACCCTCGGATCGTCGGAGACCGTGGCAGTCGGCGTGTCAACATAGGTAAGTATGTGTGTGTCGGTAGTGTGTAATAAAGTTTTACTATCAAGGTGTGTGTGTCCTGTTTTTATTTGGGTATTTTTTTCCCAGTAGTACTACAGGTACCAGCGGACCCGTTTTTCTCCCGCATGCTGGTACTTGTGGTTCTCCAAGTACCAGCTTGCGGGGGAGGCTTGCTGGGACTTGTAGTACTGCTGGAAAAAACAATATCTTTTTATTATCACAAAAGGCTATCAGCCCCCCCATCCGCAGCCCATTGGATGGGGGGGACAGCCTCGGGCTTCACCCCTGGCCCTTGGGTGGCTGGGGGGGGGGACCCCTTGATTGAAGGGGTCCCCACTCCCCCAGGGTACCCCGGCCAGGGGTGACTAGTTGGATATTTAATGCCACGGCCGCAGGGCACGGCATAAAAGTGACCCCCGGCTGTGGCATTATCTGTCCAGCTAGTGGAGCCCGATGCTGGTGTTAAAAATACGGGGGACCCCTACTCTTTTTGTCCCCCGTATTTTTGGCACCAGCACCAGGCGCAGAGCCCGGTGCTGGTTTTAAAAATACGGGGGATCCCTGGCCAATTTTTCCCCTGCATTTTTAGAACCAGGACCAGCTCGATGAGCCCGAGGCTGGTTATGCTTTGGAGGGGGGATCCCACGCCATTTTTTTTCCGGGTTTTTCACGTTTTTTTACCGTTTTTTAAAATCGCGGCAAAATCCGCCAAATCGGCCGATTTTCGCCCGCGACTCTGGCGAATCCGTTTTTCATTGAATATGGTGAATTCCGGAAGCCACCTTCCGGGATTCACCTGTCGAATTGAGTCGAATTAAAAAACGGCGAAAATTGCCGCGAATTCGACCGCAATTGCATATACCCCTATATGTTTGTAACAACTAGCCCTGCCTTCCCCTATCATTCTCATCCAACTGTTGACGCAGTTTGGAAAATAAAGGGGGTAGCCCAGACCTGATTTCTGGGCAGCGATTTTTGCAGCCCTGCGATCGGATAGTCGCTGCCTACAGGGGGAGTGTATTTTAGCTGTGCAAGTGTGCGATCGCATGTATAGCAGAGCTACACAAATTGATTTCTCTAACGTCCTAGTGGATGCTGGGGACTCCGAAAGGACCATGGGGAATAGCGGCTCCGCAGGAGACTGGGCACAAAGTAAAAGCTTTAGGACTAGCTGGTGTGCACTGGCTCCTCCCCCTATGACCCTCCTCCAAGCCTCAGTTAGATTTTGTGCCCGAACGAGAAGGGTGCAATCTAGGTGGCTCTCCTGAGCTGCTTAGAGTAAAAGTTTAAATAGGTTTTTTATTTTCAGTGAGACCTGCTGGCAACAGGCTCACTGCATCGAGGGACTTAGGGGAGAGAAACGAACTCACCTGCGTGCAGAGCGGATTGGGTTTCCTCGGCTACTGGACATTAGCTCCAGAGGGACGATCACAGGCCCAGCCATGGATGGGTCCCGGAGCCGCGCCGCCGGCCCCCTTACAGATGCTGAAGCAAGAAGAGGTCCATAAATCGGCGGCAGAAGACTTTCCTGTCTTCATAAGGTAGCGCACAGCACTGCAGCTGTGCGCCATTGCTCTCAGCACACTTCACACTCCGGTCACTGAGGGTGCAGGACGCTGGGGGGGGGCGTCCTGGGAAGCAATGAATTTACCTTAGTTGGCGAAAAATACATCACATATAGCTCCTGGGCTATATGGATGTATTTAACCCCTGCCAGTTTTCCAGTAAAAAGCGGGAGAAGAGCCCGACGTGAAGGGGGCGGGGCCTATCTCCTCAGCACACAGCGCCATTTTTCCCACACAGCTCCGCTGGTAGGAAGGCTCCCAGAATCTCCCCTGCATCCTGCAACTACAGAAACAGGGTAAAAAAGAGAGGGGGGCACTTATTTGGCAAAATAACAGATATAAGCAGCTATAAGGGATAGACACTTATTGTAAGGTTGTCCCTATACATATATAGCGCTCTGGTGTGTGCTGGCAAACTCTCCCTCTGTCTCCCCAAAGGGCTAAGTGGGTCCTGTCCTCTATCAGAGCATTCCCTGTGTGTGTGCTGGGTGTCGGTACGTGTGTGTCGACATGTATGAGGAGGAAAATGATGTGGAGGCGGAGCAGAGTGTCTGTAACAGTGATGTCACCCCCTAGGGGGTCGACACCTGAGTGGATGTACTGTTGAAAATTACGTGACAGTGTCAGCTCTATATAAAAAAACAGTGGTTGACATGAGACAGCCGGCTACTCAGCTTGTGCCTGTCCAGACGTCTCATAGGCCGTCAGGCAGATGGCAGATACAGACGCCGACACGGATACTGACTCCTGTGTCGACGGTAAAGAGACAACCGTGATTTCCAGTAGGGCCACACGTTACATGATTGAGACAATGGAAAATGTTTTATACATTTCTGATAATACGAGTACCACCAAAAAAAGGGGTATTATGTTCGGTGAGGGAAAAACTACCTGTAGTTTTCCTGAATCTGAGAAATAAAATGTGTGATGATGCGTGGGTTTCCCCCCGATAACAATTAATAATTTCTTAAAAAGTATTGGCTGCATACCCTTTCCCGCCAGAGGTTAGGATGCATTGGGAAACACCCCCTAGGGGGGATAAGGCGCTCACACGCTTGTAAGAACAAGGGCTCTACCCTCTCATGAGATGGCCGCCCTTAAGGATCCTGCTGATAGAAAGCAGGAGGGTATCCAAAAAAAAAAGGTATTTACACACATACTGGTGTTATACTGCGACCAGCTATCGCCTCAGCCTGGAGGTGCAGTGCTGGGTTGGCATGGTCGGATTCCCTGACTGGAAATATTGATATCCTAGATAAGGATAGTATATTATTGCCTATAGAGCATTTAAAAGATGCATTTCTATATATGCATGATGCACAGCGGAATAATTGCCGACTGGCATCAAGTATAAGTGCGTTGTCCAATTCTACCAGTAAAATGGTCAGGTGATGCGGATTCCAAACGTCATTTGGAAGTATTGCCTTTGAAAGGGGACATTTGGGGTCGGTCTTTTAGACCTGGTGGCCACGGCAACAGCTGGGAAATCCACGTTTGTACCCCAGGTCGCCTCTCAAAATAAGACGCCGTATTATCAGGCGCAGTCCTTTGTTGGCAAGCGGACAAAAGGGTTCCTCTTTTCTGCTCGTGACAGAGGGAGAGGAAAAAGGCTGCAGAGATCAGCCAGTTCCCAGGAACAGAAACCCTTTCCAGCCTCTGCCAAGCCCTCAGTATGACGCTAGGGCTTTACAAGCTCAGGCACGGTGGGGGCCCGTTCTCAATGAATTTCAGTGCGCAGTGGGCTCACTCGCAAGTAGACCCCTGGATCCTTCAGGTAATATCTCAGGGGTACATATTGGAATTCGAGACGTCTCCCCCTCGCCGTTTCCAAAAGTCGACTTTACCGACGTCTCCCTCTGACAGGGAGGCAGTTTTGGAAGCCATTCACAAGCTGTATTCCCAGCAGGTGATAATCAAGGTACCCCTCCTGCAACAGGGAACGGGGTATTATTCCACACTATTGTGGTACCGAAGCCAGACGGCTCGGTGAGACCGATTCTAAAATCTAAAATCTTTGAACACTTACATACAGAGGATCAAATTCAAGATTGAGTCACTCAGAGCAATGATTGCGGACCTGGAAGAAGGGGACTACATGATGTCTCGGGACATCAAGGATGCTTACCTTCATGTCAAAATTTACCCTTCTCACCAAGGGTACCTCAGGTTTATGGTACAGAACTGTCACTATCAGTTCAGACGCTGCCGTAGGGATGGTCCACGGCACCCCGGGTCTTTACCAAGGTAATGGCCGAAATAATGATGTTCCTTCGAAGGAAGGGAATTTTAGTTATCCCTTACTTGGACGATTCCCTGATAAGGGTAAGATCCAGGGAACAGTTGGAGGTCGGTGTAGCACTATCTCAGATAGTGTTGCGGCAGCACGATTGGATTCTCAATATTCCAAAATCGCAGCTGGTTCCGTCGACGTGTCTTCTGTTCCTAGGGATGATCCTGGACACAGTCCAGAAAAAGGTGTTTCTCCCGGAGGAGAAAGCCAGGGAGTTATCCGAGCTAGTCAGGAACCTCCTCAAACTGAGCCAAGTCTCAGTGCATCAATGCACAAGGGTTCTGGGTAAAATGGGGGCTTCCTACGAAGCAATCCCATTTGGCAGATTCCACGCAAGAACTTTCCAGTGGGACCTGCTGGACAAATGGTCCGGGTCGCATCTTCAGATGCATCAGCGGATAACCCTGTCACCAAGGACAAGGGTGTCCCTCCTGTGGTGGTTGCAGAGTGCTCATCTTCTAGAGGGCCGCAGATTCGGCATTCAGGACTGGGTCCTGGTAACCACGGATGCCAGCCTGCGAGGCT
Organism: Pseudophryne corroboree; assembly: GCF_028390025.1. Classification (NCBI taxonomy): domain Eukaryota; kingdom Metazoa; phylum Chordata; class Amphibia; order Anura; family Myobatrachidae; genus Pseudophryne; species Pseudophryne corroboree. The sequence goes on from NC_086451.1 coordinate 297,364,856, forward strand.
GGGGAGCAGTCACACAGGGAAGGAATATCCAGGACTTATGGTCAAGCCTGGAGACATCACTTCACATAAATATCCTGAAGCTAAGGGACATTTACAATGCTCTAAGCTTAGCAAGACCTTTGCTTCAAGGACAGCCGGTGTTGATCCAGTCGGACAACATCACGGCAGTCACCCACGTAAACAGACAGGGTGGCACAAGAAGCAGAAGGGCAATGACAGAAGCTGCAAGGATTCTTCGCTGGGCGGAAAATCATGGGATAGCACTGTCAGTAGTATTCATTCCGGGAGTGGACAACTGGGAAGCAGACTTCCTCAGCACGACCTCCACCCGGGGAGAGTGGGGACTTCACCCAGAAGTCTTCCACAGGATTATAAACCGTTGGGAAAAACTCGACAGGTATTGCGCCAGGTCCAGGGACCCTCAGGCAATAGCTGTAGACGCTCTGGTAACACCGTGGGTGTACCAGTCAGGGTATGTGTTTCCTCCTCTGCCTCTCATACCCAAGGTACTGAGATTAATAAGATGGTGAGGAGTAAGCACTATATTCGTGGCTCCGGATTGGCCAAGAAGGACTTGGTAACCGGAACTTCAAGAGATGCTCACGGAGGATCCGTGGCCTCTACCTCTAAGAAGGGACCTGCTCCAGCAAGGACCCTGTCTGTTCCAAGACTTACCGCGGCTGCGTTTGACGGCATGGCGGTTGAACGCCGGATCCTGAAGGAAAAAGGGCATTCCGGATGAAGTCATCCCTATCCTGATCGAAGCCAGGAAGGATGTAACCGCAAAAACATTATCACCGCAATTGGCGAAAATATGTTGCGTGGTGCGAGGCCAGTAAGGCCCGACGGTGGAAATTCGACTGGGTCGATTCCTACATTTCCTGCAAACAGGAGTGTCTATGGGCCTGAAATTGGGGTCCATTAAGGTTCAAATTTCGGCCCTGTCAATTTTCTTCCAAAAAGAACTAGCTTCAGTCCCTGAAGTTCAGACGTTTGTAAAAGGGGTACTGCATATACAGCCTCCTTTTGTGCCTCCAGTGGCACTTGGGATCTCAATGTAGTTTTTTTTTTGGATTCCAAAAGTCACATTGGTTTGAACCACTTAAATCTGTGGAGTTAAAATATCTCACATGGAAAGTGGTCATGCTGTTGGCCCTGGCCTGGGCCAGGCGCGTGTCAGAATTGGCGGCTTTATCCTGTAAAAGCCCTTATCTGATTTTCCATTCGGACAGGGCGGAATTGAGGACTCGTCCTCAATTTCTCCCTAAGGTGTTTTCAGCATTTCACTTAAACCAACCTATTGTGGTGCCTGCGGCTACTAGGGACTTGGAGGATTCCAAGTTGCTGGACGTAGTCAGGGCCCTGAAAATATATGTTTCCAGGACGGCTGGAGTCAGAAAATCTGACTCGCTGTTTATCCTGTATGCACCCAACAAGCTGGGTGCTCCTGCTTCTAAGCAGACGATTGCTCGTTGGATTTGCAGTACAATTCAGCTTGCACATTCTGTGGCAGGCCTGCCACAGCCAAAATCTGTAAAAGCCCATTCCACACGGAAAGTGGGCTCATCTTGGGCGGCTGCCCGAGGGGTCTCGGCTTTACAACTTTGCCGAGCAACTACTTGGTCAGGGGCAAACACGTTTGCTAAATTCTACAAATTTGATACCCTGGCTGAGGAGGACCTGGAGTTCTCTCATTCGGTGCTGCAGAGTCATCCGCACTCTCCCGCCCGTTTGGGAGCTTTGGTATAATCCCCATGGTCCTTTCGGAGTCCCCAGCATCCACTAGGACGTTAGAGAAAATAAGAATTTACTTACCGATAATTCTATTTCTCATAGTCCGTAGTGGATGCTGGGCGCCCATCCCAAGTGCGGATTGTCTGCATTACTTGTACATAGTTATTGTTACAAAAATCGGGTTATTGTTGTTGTGAGCCATCTTTTCAGAGGCTCCTTCTGTTATCATGCTGTTAACTGGGTTCAGATCACAAGTTGTACGGTGTGATTGGTGTGGCTGGTAATGAGTCTTACCCGGGATTCAAAATCCTTCCTTATTGTGTACGCTCGTCCGGGCACAGTATCCTAACTGAGGCTTGGAGGAGGGTCATAGGGGGAGGAGCCAGTGCACACCAGCTAGTCCTAAAGCTTTTACTTTGTGCCCAGTCTCCTGCGGAGCCGCTATTCCCCATGGTCCTTTCGGAGTCCCCAGCATCCACTACGGACTATGAGAAATAGAATTATCGGTAAATTCTTATTTTTGTGCAGTCTCTGCGCAGCCCAGGACTTACTCAGACACTGCGATCACTTCAGCCTGTCCGGGATCGGATTTGACGTCAGTTGAATCCCACAAACACCCTCTTCCTGTCAATCTCCTTGCGAACGCCCATGTGATCGGATCCTTCGCACAAACCCGTCACTGACCGGCGATCCCCGTTGCTGCGGCCCATCGTGACTGCACATTGCGGTGCATACACATGCGCAGTTCAGGTCTGACCTCCTGCTGTGCGAAAACACACAGCAGCTATCAGGTCTGAATTACCCCCAAAGCAACATCAGAGCTGTAAGTACCTTCCTTGAGGCAAACACGGAGGAAGGTGCTTACCATGGTACTGAAACATCTATCATCGAACTAGATGTTTATTCTTGTGTCATGTTCCTTTTTATTTAATCACTAGTGTTCTGGTTGCCGAAGTTAATTTTATGAGACGCTTCTCAGACTGAGCACAGTATGTTCTTTGAAGAGATGTGTGCATAGGGCAGAGGCGTCACTAGGGTTGGTGTCACCCGGTGTGGTAACTCATGGTGTCACCCCCCATGGACCTCCTCTCGTATCACACCACATGGAATCCTTAGTAAATGTCATAATTCCTGTACATCGCTGAATGGTGACATAAACAGCTAACAAAATTAACATTATACCTTTAAATTACAATATCATATGCACAGCTTAAATGTAATTACATTTACATAAGAATTATGCAAATTACACTCAACGCCTAAATTATTAGACTTGACAGTTTCATGACTTACTGGCCACAAACTTAGACTTTGTCTATGCCCAATTTTGACTATGCAATTTTCCTTGAACTACCCCAGAGCCAAGAAGCACCGATATTGTCTATTCACACGATGCGATTTTGGCTATATGCGATTTTGACTATGGCATACTTTGAAATAGTCAAGATTGCCTTACCTGCACAGTCTATTTTTTCTTGATGCCGCGCATCAGTATCGCAAGCTGTGTACACAAGGTGCGATTTGCATAAACTTTCCGTACTATTTTGACTATATAGTCAAAATTGCAAGGTTACATCACACTGTGTATATGTACCTCAAAACTAGTTTGTAATGCAATGAGGTTTTTCATGTGTTACCCAAGATTCTGAATATGGCATAGAGATAAAGACATCAAAAGAAACTCTCACGAACAGCATACCAAACCTTTTAAATTCACTTCTCCCAGATCATATTTTGTAGAAAATTTGCAACCTCTCGCTGCGAGTATTGCGATTTGGCATTTTTAATTGGGTATCCCGGATTTGGTATGATATACCGACAGTCGGGATGCCAGGCGTCAGTATACCGACAACAGCATCCTGGCCGTCACTATGCCGGCAGGGTGGCGAGCGCAAAGAGTCCCCTTTTGGGCTTGCTGTGCTAGCCACGCTGCAAGCTTGGTGGCTTGCTGCGCTCACCACAGGTTCAATTCCCACTCTATGGGTGTCGTGGACACCCACAACTGGGAATAGCCCATGTTAGCAGGGATCCCGACTGTCGGCATTGTAACTGCATCCCGATATCCCATTTCTTAAATATGCACAATCATGGGAAGTCTGTTTCATGAAAAAAAAAAAAAAAAACACATTTGCAGACTCGCACTTAGGCCAGTATTCAATTACCTGTGAAGAAACATCAGAAGCTAAAAACTCCAATGTTTCTTTGATATTTTTTTTCGGGCTATCCAATTAGGTCACTGAAAAAAAAAGGACATTTTCTCCCGAAAACACATAGGTTCAGTGAAACTTGTGTATTTTCGGTAGAAACAGCCCCACTCGCTGTTTTCTGGGCTTTTGCATTCCCTGCCAGGTGAAACAAACCCCTAATAAGCCGCGGCTGGTGATGGGTTGTCGGGGCTAAATGAATAGCCCCCAGCGACGCAATTACCCATGATCAATGTTTGCAGGTAACTGAATACTGACTTTCTTGGATTCCCCTAATTGAGGATATAGATAGATAGATAGATAGATAGATAGATAGATAGATAGATAGATAGATAGATAGATAGATAGATAGATATGCAGCGACTGGCCGGCACTCAATACTTTGATGTGACTGCATTGGTGTTCACAAATAAGGATAATAAAGCAAACGATACCAGGCACTCAGTTGTCTTGTCTTAAATAACACACAGCAAACATCATAGAACTTGTATTTAAGACAAGACCACTGAGTGCCCGGTATCATTTGCTATATTATATTTTATATATATATATATATATATATATATATATACACACACACGCACACACACACACACGCACACACACACACACACACACACACACACACACACACACACACACACACACACACACACACACACACACACACACACTGTATAGCGCTTGAAGGCCCGGCACTCCAAACAAAATTACCAATCAGTACCTGTTTGTATACCAATGCAATTCAATATTTGGTTAGGACCACTGGAGTGCCACTATCTTCTTTCTACTATATATATGAGTATATACATATATATAGCACACGGTATGAGCTGAAATTCACATTATAGCACACGGTATGAGCTGATAATTCACATTATAGCACACGGTATGAGCCAAAATTCACATTATAGCACACGGTTTGAGCCAAAATTCACATTATAGGACACAGAATGAGCCAAAATTCACATTATAGCACACAGAATGAGCCGAAATTCACATTATAGCACATGGTATGAGCCGAAATACACATTATAGCACATGGAGTGAGCCTAAAGTCGCATTATAGCACAAAGAATGAGCCGAAATTCACATTAAAGCACACACAATGACCCGAAATTCACATTATACCACATGGAATGAGTCAAAATTCAGGGAGAGTGACAGCAGGGACATAGGGACAGGGAGAGTGACAGAGGGACAGGGAAAGTGACAGCAGGGACAGGGAGAGTGACAGGGAAAGTGACAGCAGGGACATAGGGACAGGGAGAGTGACAGACGGACAGGGAAAGTGACAGAGGGACAGGGAAAGTGACAGCAGGGAAATAGGGACAGGGAGAGTGACAGAGAGAGAGACAGCAAGGGCATACAGTAGGGACTAGGGAGAGAGAATGGCATCAGGGTAATATTACCTATTTAGTAGCGACGGTGCTGAGGATGCTGTGGTCTGCGGTGCGGTGGATGAACAGGCTGTGGTCCGCATGGAGCTGAGGAGGCGGAGGCAGGGTCGTCTTAACAGCAGTGTAGGCCCCTGGGCACAGCAATGCACTGGGCCACCTACCCATCCTCTAGCGGTAGGGATGGGGGGTGCTATCAGCACAGATCTGATGTCCCACCGGCGGTATGTAGAACCTGGAACAGTAATTTCTGCTAATTACTCCTTTACTGCACAGATGGGGCTAAACTGTAGAAGGGGGCATTGGGCTGAATGAAGAAGCCCTAGTACATAACTTCAAGAGTGGTAGGGGGTGTTTAATACGTAGGGGAGGGGTGGATAGGGGAGTGGGCTTAATATTTGTAATTTTCCGGTGGGAGGGCAGCTTGCTTGACTGCAGATATCTCAAGTTCCTGAAAATATATTTCTTAGCTTTGAATGGGATAAAAAACTAGAGAGTCTCACCTTTCATAAGGTTCTGGGGACTTGGGGATCAGAGTTCAGGAGCCAAAGCAATTCACCAACGAAAAGCTAAAACTGCATATTAGGCGTGTGGAGCTGGAGCAGGGACCAGCTGCTTGAAGGCTGATATCTCTGGTTCTAGGCATAGTAGAGACAATCTTCCATTATCCACCAAAAGGGGAGAGTCGCAGTTGGCTGTTACCCTCAGAAATACTCTATGTCAGACAAAACCGGAGATATCAGGCTGGGAAGAGCAATTAACAGGCTTGGTTGGGGACCACTGCTTTCAAGTCAGATATCTCCGGTTCCCCAGGGCTGATTTTCAAAAATCTGGTACCCCTGGAAAGAGGGGACCCTCAGCTATCAGCCTAGGGCCCTTGTACTCCTGGGGCCCTTGGGCAAGAGTCCATTGAGCCCATATGAAAAGACAGCCCTGGGCGGAGGTGCAGAGAAGGACTGAGGGCAGCGGCGCTGCTGAGGGCAGCGGCCGTGTAGCAGAGGAGGAGGCAGAGGGTGGTGGCGGTGCACTGCAAGGAGGAGGAGGCTGTAGTCGGCGGCACTGCAGCTCCTATGACTGCGGCGCTACTATTTCAAATCTGCCGCAGACCGGCAGCCAATCAGGAGTACCGCTCCTGATTGGCTGCCGGTCCGTGGTAGATTTGAAATAGTAGCGCCGCGGTCATAGGAGCAAGAGCTCGATGCAGCGGCGGGGGTCTTCTGACTCAGTGCTCGAAGAAGCGCTGGTATGCCATACTGTTGTATACCGGCCCACTTCAAGCACTGGTTCCCCCCATAAGAAGGAACTCACAGCGCACCATTTTGAAACATGCCTTTTCCAAAATAGCACTATGGCAGCTGTGAAATAAACTTGCAAATACTATGACAGTGGCAGGAAATCTAAGGAACATGCTGATAAATATTGTAAACACAAACAGATTAACTATCCATATGAAATTATATTGCTTCTGTGTTGCTAGGCAGTAAAACAAAAAATCAGTTAGCTACTAAGTACAGTATGTCATTTCATTTTTTTTCTATTCTGAGATGAAGTTAAATAATGCATGATAATAAAAGGAATGGTTTTTATTAAAGGGAAATTAAAGTGAGCATTATCAAAAAGCAATTATCATCTATACACAGCGGTGGCTGCCCTTCTGTGAGCTAACAAATACCTGTGAGAATGCAACCCCTTTGGAAACAGTTCACCATGAACGCTGGTCAGCCACTGACCTAGAAGAAAATGAGGCGCTCTGAGCACTAAGTTCACCACAGGATACGTCCCTCCTCTTGTAACACAGCACAGCACTCAGTTTTCTCCCTCCCAGATACATGCGGTGCCGGCGTGCGCGATGATGTCACCGTACAGCGATGCACCCGTCATCCTATGAGAATACGGCAGAACGGACCCAGCGGCGGTGTACAGGCAGGCGGGTGTGAAGTCGGCGGGGGTGCGGGCGTGACTGCAGTGCTTAGTGGTTGTTGACGCCGCCGCGGACGTGACTCTGACAAGTCAGTGGATAGGATGGGGGTGTGGGTGTGCGGCTGTTTGTGGTGTCACCCCATTGAAGGGTGACACCTGGGTGCGTGCCGCACCTCCCGCACCCCCCTCTTGACGCCACTGGCATAGGGGCTGCTTTAAAATCTCCCAGAAATCCTTATTTTTTTTTAAAGTAGCCAAGTATGTCTTAAACATCAGCTTGCAAAAACCACCACCTAGTAAAGGTATTCGGATGATAGACAGTGTCTAGTTAGACAGTCAATAGATAGACACCATATGTTAGACAGACATTAGGTCGACAGGGTCAAAAGGTTGGCATGAAAAAGATAGACAGTACAAAATGTCGACAGTGTCAAAAGGTAGACAGGGACAAAAGGTCGACATGAAAATGGTCAACATAAAAAAAGGTAGACACGTTTTTTTTTTTTCAATTTTACATGTATTTGGACATACCTTGTCTATCCATGTCAACATAGAGTTGGTTATAAACCTTGTGGCGAGCGCAGGGAGCCACCAAGCCCAAAGCGAGCCCCGCGAGGGGATGCCTTTATACAATTGGTGGTCCCAGATGACAAAACTATCCACACCAACCCCAAAAATGTTGTAACATAGTATCTGAGGTTGAAGAAAGACTATTTGTCCATGGGGTTCAACCTATTTGTGGTCTCCTAAACAGGTTTATTTGGTCAAAAGTTTTGACTGATGCTGATGTCAGCTGTTGCGTTTTATCCCTCTTTTTGTAGTAACTATATTGCGTGACTATGCACCATAACCCTGGATATCCTTATCCATTAGGAATTTATCTAACCCATTCTTAAAGGTGTTGACTGAGTCCGCCATTACAACTCCCTCAGGAAGGGAATTCGAAACACGTATTGTCCTTACCGTGAAAAAGCCTTTGCGCCGTGATGTGCGGAATCTCCTCTCCTCTAACCTAAGCGAGTGTCCCCGAGTCCTCTGTGTTGATCTAACCAAAAACAGGTCCAGCGCAAGCTCTATGTATTGTCCCCTTATATATTTGCAGATGTTGATCATATCCCATCTCAGTCTCCTCTTTACTAGTGTAAACATGCCTAGTCTTGCAAGCCTTTCCTCATATTCCAACGTCTCCATGCCCTTAATTAGTTTGGTCGCCCGCCTCTGAACCTTTTCAAGCTCCAGGATATACTTTTTATAGTATGGTGCCCAGAATTGTACACAGTATTCAAGGTGTGGCCTCACTAGTGATTTATATAATGGGAGTATAACACTTTCGTCCCATGCATCAATTCCCCATTTTATGCATGCTAATATCTTATTAGACTTCTTTGCTGCAATCCTACTTTGGGTACTGCTGCTTAGTTTGCTATCTATGAGAACACACACAGTACAGAATCCCCTAATTTTACCCCATTCAGTATGTAGGTGTTATTTTTGTTCTTGCAACCACAGTGCATTACCTTACACTTGTTGTCTGTATTGAAGCGCATTCTCCATTTGGCTGCCCATGCTTCTAATTTAACTAAGTCGTTCTGAAGAGACTCAGCATCCTCCTCCGTATTTATAGCCTTACACAATTTGGTATCATCTGCAAAAATTTATACCATGCTCTCTAGACCTTCTGTTAGGTCGTTAATGAAAATGTTGAACAATAGCGGTCCTAGTATCGAGCCTTGAGGCACACCCCTTAGTACTTTAGTCCAATTATCTAACCAATTTTTGACCCAAGTGCATATTGTGCTCCCTAGCCCTATTTCTTGTAGCTTGTAGATAAGTTGCATGGTGGTACTGTTTCGAAAGCTTTGGCAAAGTCTAAAAAGATTACATCCACCTCCTTACCCTGATCGAGGTTTGCACTTACGGTTTCGTAAAAGCCAAGTAAGTTGGTTTGACAGGATCTGTCCTACACAAATCCATGTTGATTCCTTTTAATGACCTTATTGGCTTCAAGGAACTTCTGAATACTATCCCTTTGAATACCTTCCAATACTTTCCCCACTATAGATGTAAGACTAACTGGTCTATAATTACCCGGTTCAGCTTTACTTCCCTTTTTGAATACTGGCACTACTTCCGCTATACGCCAGTCTTTGGGAACAATAACAGATATGACTGAATCTTTAAAGATCAAGAATAGCGGTTTTGCAAGATCAGAGTGAAGCTCCATTAGAACCCATGACTTATTAATCTTTAAATGTTTTTATCGGTCACAGACTACCTCCTCACTTAAATAAGTACCTATCAGTGGGACATTCTCATTATTGAGATTGTGTGTTAGCCCCTGAATTGGGTCCTCTCTTGTAAATACTGTTGAAAAAAACTCATTTAGTGTGTCCGCTATGTCATTATCATTTTCGATTAAGACTCCCAACTTGTCTTTTAAAGGGCCTATACTGTCCTTCTTTAATCTCTTGCTATTGATATATTTAAAGATTTTTTGGGGATTCTCTTTGCTTTCCTTTGCTACTAGTTTTTCAGTTTCTACTTTAGCTGCTCTTATTTCTTTTTTGCTTATTTTGTTACAGTCCTTATAGTGCTGAAATGACTCCTCATTCCCGTCAGATTTGTGTTTTTTAAATGCTCGCCTTTTCTTGCCCATAAGTTCCTTTATCTTTTTATTAAGCCACATCGGTTTATGATTTTTATTCCTTTTTTTGCTGCTCGTAGGGATAAATTTGAGAGTGTTTTTAGCTAGTAGTGATTTAAATACATCCCATTTCTCCGTAGTAGTTAATCCTAGAAACAAACCATCCCAATCAATAACCCTTAAAGCTTCCCTCATCATTTCAAAGTTGGCTTTGCTAAAGTTTAGAGTCCTAGTTGAGCCAGTATAGGACTGTTTATGAAAACTGATATTGAATGTGACCATATTGTGGTCGCTGTTTCCTATGGGTACCCCTAAAATAATACCTGATACCAATTCCCCATTGTTTGTTAATACCAGGTCTAAGACTGCATTGTACCTGGTAGGTTCTTTAATTAGTTGAAATAAGTAGTTATTATTTAGTGTGTTTAAAAACATATTGCCCCTAGCAGTATCACATGAATCGTTATTCCAGTTTATCTCTGGATAGTTAAAATCTCCCATCACTACTATGTCTCCTACTCCTGCTGCTCTTTCAATTTGCTTCAGTAACAATTCCTCATCAGATACATTAATACCAGGTGGCCTATAGCAGACATCCAATACTAACTTTTTTAATCCTTTTTCCCCGCATGCAATTTCTACCGATAACGTCACAACAGTGTCTACAGTCCCCTCCTGCATATCTTCCCGTATATCAGGTTTAAAAAATGGTTTTACGTACAGACACACCCCAACACCCCTTTTTTTTCACATGTCTCTCCTAAATAGCGTATAGCCCTCTAGATTGACTGTCCAATCATGAGATTCGTCCCACCAAGTTTCAGTAATGCCTATAATATCATACTGTCTGCTTGCTGCAAGTATTTCTAGTTCCTCCTTTTTACCAGTAATGCTTCTAGCGTTCACATACATACAACTAAGATAAGTATTTCCCCTTGCGTTAGGGACATCATTCACCTTATGTAGCAACGATGACCCGTATTTGTTATTAGATAGTGCTTTGTTAAAAACCTCTTTTAGTACCCCTGTTAATACCCTTACCGGCTTCCTAGTCTACCTTTTATATGTCGACCATTTTCATGTTGACCTTTTGACCCTGTCTACCTTTTGACCCTGTCGACCTTTTGTACTGTCTACTTTTTTCATGTCTGCCTTTTGACCCTGTTGACCTTTTGATTGTCTAACGTGCTGTCTATCTATTGACTGTCTAACTAGACACTGTCTATCTGTTATACCACACCCCCTAGTAAATGTACCCAACTCTCTCTTACATATCACATGCCAACTGCTTTAACTATATTAAATAATTGTTATTCACTACCATTGTGCTTACAACAGTGCAAATGACATGTTAAAATGCATCTAAATGCTAAATGTCTGTGCATGCGCTTATAAAATCCATTAAAATACGAGCATCATACAGCTTGGGCTGATTCTGTCTAAAACTGAGGACCTAGGTTTACGCCAGGAGTATGAAAGGCGTAGAGTGTGTATTTTTGGGTGCATAGTCATACAGTATGTGTTACCAGTATACATATTGTACAATAAAAGAAAATCCAGTGCCACATAAGCTGCTATTTATGCACAGTACTGGTTCTCTTTAAATGTGTGCTTAAATGATTTTAATTATGTTTCATTTTAAACAAGCAATGTTATTAATGGTTATTTTACTAAACACCTGAACAAAATACAGTATTCAGTTAATACATTGATGTACTGACGTCTACATTTCAGATGAATGTAAAGGTTAGGTATTTAGCAAAGGCACTAGAAGTAATTACACTGAACATAATGAGAAAGCACAAGTTGTATAAGGAGCATAATTTTTATCTATATCATCAAATGCATTAGACAAGTGCTATGAATGCGTTTGCTTTCAGAGAAGCACTTTCCAATTTTTGAAAATACATGTTTCCAAAATGCTTTATTCACTATTTTAAAAGCTGCTATTTCCTGAAAACAATTTCAGGCACATTTATTTAACTGGGGATGAAGTATTTCCCATAAGAGTTTGTTAGAGTAGAAGAGCTTAAATTGAATAGTATACATTATTGGAAATAGGTCATGTCTACCAATATTCTAGATCAAGAAATAACTAATTTATATATATGGAATGCATAACTTTTCTCAAGGTCTGTAACATGGAATTATACAGATTCTCTGGCAACTATAGGCTGCACATTAGGAAGTCTGCATCCCAACCCGTTAGTAACGTGATACCCTTCTTAACCATTGCTAATGGCTGCAGTTCCTTAGTAAATTAATGTATTTTTCTATAGTTAGTAGAGGGATAGTTAGTTCTGAAGGGAGCCTCATAAAGTGATTTTTCAGATGCAGTTTTGGGGATAGATTTATTAAGCAGTGTTGTACAAGAGCTATTCATAAAAATAAAGCATATATATCCAATGCACATCAGTGAGTACAAAACATAAAAGCAAACATGTTTTTAAAACTATAAGCAGAGAGTCACCATTATAGGTGACAGGGTATAGTAACTCACAGTACTGTCAGTAAGCAGGCAGTGGTGAGTTATAGGGGAAGGCACTGCAGTTCTTAATGATATTGTACCCATTGTATAGGTAAGAAGACATTTTCAAAGCTGCTGAAGGGAAGAAGACAAAAGGCAAAGTGTACTGGTGGCAAAGATAGTGTAAAGCAGAGGTTCTCAAACTCGGTCCTCGGGGGCACACACAGTGCATGTTTTGCAGGTCTCCTCACAGAATCGCAAGTGAAATAATTAGCTCCACCTGTGGACCTTTTAAAATGTGTCAGTGAGTAATTAATACACCTGTGCACCTGCTGGGTTACCTGCAAAACATGCACTGTGTGTGCCCACGAGGACCAAGTTTGAGAACCTCTGGTGTAAGGGAATAACAGGAGGGAAGAGGGCTCTACCTGAGAACTTACAGTTTATAACAAGTATGACATAAATAGATGAAGAGAAAACTGGGAAGGAGATAATGAGGTAGGAGAAGGGAATGAGACAGGAGTTAACAGGAAGACTGGAAGGCTTTAGTTAAGGGAACGTTTCTAACTGGAGAGAAGAAAGTTGGAAAATTGTACTTGGCATTGGTCTACATTCCAGAGTATGGGGACACTGCAGGAGAAATGTTGGACAGACATGGGAGAAAGTGACTAGAATAGAAGTGAGGCAGCAGTCAGAGGAGCATAGAAGGCAGAAAGGAGTGTGGACAGAGATGATTTTGGAAGTTAGTGGAGGAGTGATTAGGTTAAATTTTTTAGGGTAGCCAGTGAAGGATGTTGCAGAGGGAGAAGAGGCAGATGCTGTATGGCAATTGAGATGGGAAGCCTCATTAATGATAGATTGGAATACTCATAGCCAAAATAGCGAAAAGCCGCAATGGAGATGAGTACAGTAGTTGAAGTGGATGATGATGTATCAGGGTTTTAGTGGCATCTGGGGTGAGATGTAACAGAGGTGGTCTATTTGATGAAGTCAAAGGATAACGAGAAGCCTAGTAGCAGAGGCATTAGTGGGATAGTCAAGTGGGATATTTAAGTCATCCACGATGGTTACAGAAGAGAATATATCATAGTAAAGTGACAGAGTTGTCAAGATAGTAGGAGGGACCAGTAATACAGTATATTAATAAACATGATGGTGAATAGGAGAAAAAAAAACTTCAGAGGAGGAGAAGGAGATGAAATTCACAGAAGAAGGGACACAGAAGGTGCAACAGAAAGACAAAATAACTCCCATGTCACTACATTGTTGGTCAGCAGGACCAGGAGTATTGGAAAGAGCCAAAAAGGAGTGTGTAAAAGACTGTGAGAGCAATCTCTTTATAATAATGAGAAAATTGAAAGACTTATAGCATAGTCATGGATGAAAGCCTGTTTGTTTCAAACTGATCAAGCATTCCACTGGAGGCAGGAGGAGAGTAATGAAGAAGATGGGGATAAAGTGAACAGGTACTGTAGCTAAAATACTGGATAGGTCAGGTTTTGGTGACAGGTGGCAAGTAGTGAGTTTGGAGATTGAATCAGTGCAGGGATGGTGACAGGAGGGCATGGGTGGTGGTCCTGGTTGGAGAGGGTGAGGAGGAAAGCAAAGAGGAATAAGAGTAATTACGAGTCTGAGAGAGAGTCATAGATGGCAGAGAAAAGTTTTGCATACATAGAAGTAAGAAGGGTAAACACTGGGTACAGAGCAGGGGATAAGAGGCAGGGATGAGTGTGCTGAGGGTGAAGAATGGGAAGCAGAGTCAGGACCAAAAAAGGTAAGGGGGGGGGAGCGGGAAAATAACATGGCAACTGATTGTACATTAGGTACTAATGCAGTACAAGTCAATGCAGTACAGGAAAGTAATAGTGGGAGTTAAATGATTGTAAACAACCTTCAAATCATAGAAACAAACTGAACCCCTTAGTTAGGAACTCTGTCATGTGGTAGACCATGAAGGTGGGGGATTTCATTGTAAAGTATAAGAGCAGATGATAAACCGTTAAGGAAGACAACATTTTACATCCTGTGTTTCAGAGAAATAAAGTCCATATAAATATGGGTCAATGGTTCACTGAAATATAGAGGAAAAAGAGTACCAAGAGAATATGGCCCAAGCCATTTATTTTGGCAACATTCAGAACAGGCTAAAATTAAATCTGTGACATAATTTCTTAAAATGGGCAACAAATAAGTTCTAAGTTTATAAATAATAAATTTCAATATCTTCTTTAAATCAGCATGACCATAAATCTTGTAGGCTATGACCCAAAGTGAAAAGCCTGGGTGAAGAGCCATACAGCAGAAATGTTTGCAATGCTGATGTAGTTACCAATATTTGGGAAGGTTCAGCGATATGATGATTCTCATTGGCTTTTCCCCCCAAAACTAAAAAGTTATAAATGCAAAAAAAATTTTTAAATGAACAACGTAAATTAATATGAAGTCAATCCAGGATAAGTGAATCTAAACTGCTGAAGAATGAGCCATTAACCTGCCAAGAAACACTAGAGAAATAAAAAGGTTTGTTAAGTAATGGAGTTATCTGCTCCTTTGAAAAGATGTCAGCTTCAGCATTACGCAGTTTTCAGAAACAGGCTAAAGCTGCCCTTACACCTAAAGATTTATTGTCCGATCTGGCTGGTTGGAACAAAAATCTGTTAATGGATGGGAGCAAATGACAATTAACCATTTGTTACCACACACTGAAAAAAAGACAAAAATGGTCAATCAGACAAATTGGTTAAATCCATTTGAGTTAACCAATTTGTCTGAACGACCGTTTTTTTGTCAGTTTTCCGGCATTTCGGAGCAAATGGTTACTTGTCATTTGCTCCCATCCATTACCAGGTTTTCATTTCAACCAGCCAGATCGGACAATAAATCTTTAGGTGTACGGGCAGCTTTAGTTACATGCACAGACCAATGACTTGTCTGTGATTGAGACCCTAATGATAAAATTGATTTATTTGCATTATTAATCTAGAACTCCAAGAAATGTTATCTGGAAGTTTGGATCAAAACAGGGAGACTGTGATTTGTGTGTACAGATGGAGCCATGCTCATCTAGGCTTCTCTGCTGCGCCTAGGTGCACCAAGGTTTATTAGCATAAGCCTTTCATCTATTGTTCTCAGCTGCAATACAATACAGAGAGAACAATACAGCAGGGGATTAAGTCATTACAGCAGGCGATTAAATCCGACTGCCCTGGCTCAATTAATCCTATTAAAGGCACAGATGAGGAAGGCTCCATCTGTGTGTTCTCTCCCCCATTAATAAAATGAATTTTGTTAATACTTTCCAAAATGCGTAAATGAAAGCAGAGGAATTGTATATAATGGAATCATATAAAATAATTATATAATATAGAGTTCCAGCTGATGGCCATGCTATGGCAGTGTCACAGGAGTTGTGGTGAACTCAAAACTGAAAGCAGCACAAATTGGGTGTCCCAGTCCTTGTCTTTATAGACATAGGCTTGTACACCAGGGGAATGGTCTTTACTAGCATTAGCACAGAGTTGTCGGCAAGAAACGCTAACATGGTTGCAGCAGCATGTGACTCAGAGTCAGCCCCTAGTTGAGGGAACCCATACGTTGCAGAGTATTCTTATTGTTGCAACATTTTAAGGAAATATGCATTTACAGAAGGGTATGTCTCACGTTACCAGTGGCTGGGATCCCGGCAGTCAGCAGAATGCTGGCGGGGACGCGAGTGGAATGAGTACTCACAGCGCTGCGTGCTCGGTGGCGACCTGCATTTGCCACGGGTTCTATTCCCACTCTATGGGTGTTGTGGACACCAATGAGTGGGAATAGTCCCTGTTGGTCAGCATGTCAACCATTGGGATAGTGAGGGGGCGGGATGTAGGGGGAGGTATTGTGACCTGCGGTCACATGGTTGGCGCAGATTCTTTTGAAATGGCGAGATATCAGTTAAGTTTATATTATTTATTCCTGAAGTACTCATAATATATACCATTCCTTATTTTCCAATAAGATTTTCATTTTATATATTACACTATAGGTTCTATTTACCAAGCCTTGGATGGAGATAAAGTGGACGGAGATAATGTAACAGCCAATAAGTGTCTAACTGCCATTTTTCAAACCCAGCCTGTGACATGGCAGTTAGGAGCTGACTGGCTGGTACTTTATCTCTGTCCACTTTATCTCCATCCAGGGCATAGTAAATAGACCCCTATGAGCGCCTTCCTGTTTTGATTCTTTTATTTTCATTAACAGTTTAGATTCTCAACTGGCAAGGCAGGAGGAGCTGCAATTTATTTAATTTACTGTATTGGCATTAACTGTTATATTATTTAATGGTTAATTTATATCCACACTTGTGAAGAGGTTTAATGATACTGTATGCTTGCCTGTAAACAATATTATTATGGACAGGCATGCCTTCAGAACTGCAGTGCAAATCCCGGCTGAGAGTATTCAGTTATATACTGCCAGACTATGAATTGACGGAATTGTTTTCGGTATAATAAATGATGCAGCATGCTTTCACTTACTCCATAGGAAGGAGGATGCTGTACATTGCTGTACATTGAAGGATGTTGTACACATATGTATAATACAAGAACAGTCTAATTAAAAATGTCCTAGAATTTAAACCAGAGGCAAATGTTTGTGATCTCCAACATCAACCTCAACAACTGGCACACTGTGTGGAGTCGCCATTCCTATAAGCACCATGGTGGGAATTCTATTGTTTTGGGCACTGTGCTAGCTAATGGGCATTCGACAGAGCAATTCAATTGTTGCACCAATTGGGTGCAAATGTGTCGGGTGTTCACATTTCTGCTCGCAGCCTCCTGGGGAGATGAGCAAAAAGTTCATGGTTTGGGCATTCTAACCAGGACTTTAGATGGGTTTTGCTGCTATACGCAGTTAAACCCAGTGTTTTTAGGTGCAACAAGAGCTATAATTAATGTTCAACCCAAAATAATGGAATTGCTTCGCTGGGGGCCCATCAATTATTGCAGTGCCCAAAACAATTGAATTCTTCCCCCATAAATGTCCTGAATTTATTTAAAGCTGTTATGTAAACAATTTACAAAATGGTGCAAGTTATAAAAAAAAGAACAAAACTAGGCATTCACACACACAATGTTAAACAAACCCGATGCTCCTTCCCGAAATCAGCAACCAGAGCTGAGGACCCATTATAATTGGTGCACACAGATGTATGTAGTCCTATGGAACATGAATTGTTTAGTGTTGGGTCAGATAGTTCATGACACTAATAGACGATTTTACAAGAAGGGCCACATTTAGCCTTGGGGGTGCCCGGGGCACTTAAGTTAGGGGGGGCGCCGATGGAAGGTGGGGGATGTATATTAAATAGTGCATACCTCCCAACATGTCCCATTCCAGGAGGGACAAAATGTGCTTTACCTGGACTTCCCACTTAATATATGCTTGGCGTCACCTGTGTTGAACTATTTAATTGATAAGAAAGGTACTCAAAACAGGTTATTTCAATCATAAATTAAGAAGTAAGTCCAGGTAGAGTGCATTCCTCCTGGAATGGGTCATGGTGGGAGGTATAGATTGTGTATATTGGGGTCGATTCAATTCGGCAACTTATGAATAGCGCCGGCAATTAGCTCCCGACGCTATTCAATTCAGCTGCTCTCATCCCCGGGGGATGAGAGAAGAAAACCGACAAAAGTGCTGCCGCGCGCCCAGCACGAGGCTGATTCTGTCGGGAATCAGCATCGCCGCGGGTAGTTAAGTTGGAGAATGCCCGTTCTCCCGACAAAACTACCTGTTAAGTCGGCGAGAACGGGCATTCGCCGACTTAACTTTAGCTGAATTGAATAGTGTCGGGAGCTAATTCCCGGCGCTATTCATAAGTTGCCGAATTGAATCGACCCCATTAAATTTAAACCAATGGTGTATATTAGTTTTAACCAATAGTTTAATAATAGAAACATAGAATTTGACGGCAGAGAAGAACCACTTGGCCCATCTAGTCTGCCCCTTTTTTTTTATCCTTTAGGTAATCTCAACCCTTTTTGAATCTTAATTCTTTGTTAATTCTTTGTAAGGATATTCACATGCCTTTCCCAAGCATGTTTAAATTGCTCTACAGTCTTAGGGGGAGATTCAAATGTTTGAAAAGTTGGTTGGGTGTCGTATTTTTCCTGTCTATTAGATAGGAAATAACATACTCCCAACTGACTTTTCAAACATTTGAATCTCCCCTTTAGCCTCTTCCACCTCTGATGGGAGGCTATTCCACTTATCCACTACCCTTTCTGTGAAGTAATTTTTCCTTAAATTTTCCCTGAACCTGCCTCCCTCCAGTCTTAGTGTATGTCCTCGAGTTCTAATACTTCTCCTCCTTTGAAGAATGTTTCCCTCCTGAACGTTGTTAAAACCTTTGGTATATTTGAAAGTTTCTATCATGTCTCCCCTTTCCCTTCTCTCCTCCAAACTATACATGTTAAGATCTTTTAGCCTTTCCGGGTAGGTTTTCTGATGTAGGCCATGCACCATTTTAGTGGCCCTTCTTTGTAAACTCTCTAATGTATTTACAGTATATCCTTCTGGAGATATCGTCTCCAGAACTGGACACATTATCCAGATGAGGCCGTATCAATGACCTATACAGTGGCATTATTACTTCTCTTTTCCTGCTACTGATTCCTCTCCCTATGCATCCAAGCATCTGACTTGCCTTTCTCATTGCTTTGTTGCATTGCTTTCCTGCCTTTAAGTGACTTGAAATAGTGACTCCTAAATCCCTTTCCTCCTCAGTAGTTTCCATTATAGTACCCTTGATACTATATTTAGCCTTTGGGTTTTTGAGACCCAAGTGCATGATTTTGCATTTTTAGCATTAAACTGTAGTTGCCATGTTCTTGACCATTTTTCAAGCCTAGCTAGGTCATCAATCATTTGTTTTACTGCTCCTGGTGTGTCTACCCTGTTGCATATCTTTGTATCATCTGCAAAAAAGGCATACTTTCCCTTCAAAACCATTTGCAATGTCACCAGCAAAGATATTAAAGAGAACTGGTCCGAGTACAGATCCTTGGGGTACTCCACTGGTAACATTTCCCTCCATAGATTGCACTCCATTTACTACAACTGTCTGTTTCCTATCCAGGAAACAGGTTCTTATCCATTTAACTGTTTTATAATCCACCCCTACGCTTTCAAGTTTATTTAGCAGTCTGCAATGTGGGACAGTGTCAAATGCCTTACTAAAGTCTAGATATGCTACATCTACAGCTCCCCCTTGATCTATTATTTTCATCACAGAGTCAAAAAAGTCAATAAGATTTGTTTGGCATGATCTCCCACCAGTAAATCCATGCTGTTTTGGATCCTGTAAGTTGTTTGAGATATTCCACAACTCTTTCTTTTAATAGTTTTTCCATTACTTTCCCTACTACTGATGTAAGGCTTACTGGTCTATAGTTACTTACTTCTTCCTTGCTTCCGCTTTGGTAGAGTAGAACTACATTCGCTCTTTTCCAGTCTTCTGGAATGGCACCTGTATTTAGTGACTGGTTAAATAATTCTGTTAATGGTGCCACCAGCACATCTTTTAGCTCTTTTAGTATCCTTGGGTGTATCCCATCTGGCCCCATTGATTTATCCACTTTTAGTTTTGAAAGTTCTGTTAGGACCTTCTCCTCTGTAAATGTAGTTTCATCTACCTTATTTTTATGAATGTCCTTGCACCTTAACTGTGGCCCTTTCCCTTCTCCTTCTGTAGTAAATACTGAGCAAAAATTATTATTTAGGTGATCTGCTATTGCCTTGTCTCCCTCCACCAAATTCTCACTCTCTGTCTTAAGTCTTATTATTCCTCCATTTGATTTTCTCCTTTCATTTTTTATATTAAAAAAAGTTTTGTCCCCTTTATCTACTGACTGGGCCATTGTCTCCTCAGCTTCTGACTTGACACGTCTGATCACTTTCTTAGCATCCTTCCGTCTGTCAAGATACGCCTCTTTGTCTTTATTATTTTGATTTTGTTTGTATTTCCTAAAAGCCATTTTTTTTGCTTTCACACTAGTTGATACTTATTTTGTGAACCACACTGGCTTCCTTTTCCTGGTAATGCCTGGGTACTGTTTATAGCTCCACCTAATTGAAATACAACTATTTTATAAACTTTTCTTGTAGTGGAACAAAGACAACTTAACCTTAAAATACACATAGAAAAATAAAATAATTTATCTTGTCACATGCAAGACTAGCAGCTGCCTGTGTACTACTTACACATTGGGACAGGACTCAGGAGGACTCTGTGTGTGTGTGTGTGTGTGTGTGTGTGTGTGTGTGTGTGTGTGTGTGTGTCTATCTCTATACCCAAATGGTTTAGTTGCATAACAGTTTACACAGGACTCAAACCCCCAGGTGAAAGAAGGAGAAGCTGGGATCCCAGTGTCACTTACAGCTCTACCCACCCTCCTATTTCTCCTCTGGTCACAAAGCTCTGTCGGTAGCTCATGAAACATGATGTTCCTGTGTCTCTGCCTGTACTGCATACTGTCCTGCTCACATTCTAGCTGCTGGTTGTGCTGCTGCTTAAGAGGGAAAGCTAGCGATGTCAGTGTGCTCTGCCTGGGGCGCCCGGGGTACAGTATGCCCTGCATCCCCCCTTAGTCTGGCTATGTTTACAAGGATGACCTATGAGTACTTCCAAGGGCAAACAATGAAGTGATACATAAAATTGTTGGCTACAAGAATTTAGTAGAAACGGGTTACAAACTAAAGACTTTAAGATCCAACAATGGAGGAGAGTACTGCACCAAAAGAAAAGTTTTTCAGTCAGGCTGATTAGACTGCAGGTGCATGTTGTTGTACTTGAGTCTATAAAAGGGTTAGCGTTCCGGTCCCCTCATGGACCTTTGTCAAGATGACAAAGGTCCATGTGGGGAACAAAACATCGATTGGACTAATTTTGTTTGTGCCACAATAAACTCCATTATCTGCTTTCAAGACAGGTGAGTGCACCCTCATTGACTGTTTATATACTTAGCAGAGTTCTACAGTGCAATATGCAGTGATTAGCAGAGAATAGGTTAAATAGATTTAGCTCATTTTTCCTTGATGAAGCTTATATACAGGGCTATTACAGTACAAGACAGGCCTTTTTTATGAGTGATTGAATCATTTTGAGTGATTGAATAAATCAATGCCCCATAGGGTTTCTTTATGGAAATCACTATTTTAAGAAATATTGTACACTCATGTGATCAGGCATCTACTGTAAATGCAATAAATTCCAGGGTAGATTGATCGCCCCATTAATAACATACAGTATGTAGTTGGGATTGACCTGTTTTTTTCATCATATTATCTTGAAGTCTACTGATCATAATAATTAGTTTAATTACTACAGAACACAGTACGCCGTCCGTGTCCAGTTTAATAGCAAATATTTATTACTATAGAATCATAAAGCCTTGTCTATGAAAGGTCTAAGAATACTGCCTACAGTATGTATTGTTTATCTGTATCTTTATTATCCTGTGCCATTAAGCCCCTAGGTTCTAGCATCTGTCTGCAATGTACTGTATGCAATATTGCCAGGTCATCTGCAATATTTTGCAAACTTTCATTTCTCCTTCTTCGGAAGCAGCCATAGTTCTTGCTGCGCTGCAGGAAAATGAAATCTCAGGAATACACGTCTATGCAATAGTGAACAAATTATATAATTAGCAAAAATATTGTAAAATTTTAATACTGAAAGTATTGGATTACTGGATACAAGTAGAGATGAGCGGGTTCGGTTAGTCGAGATCCGAACCCCCCCAAACTTCACCTATTTTACACGGGTCCGAGGCAGCTTCGGATCTTCCCGCCTTGCTCGGTTAACCCGAACGCGGCCGAACGTCATCATCCCGCTGTCGGATTCTCGCGAGATTAGTATTCTATATAAAGAGCCATGCGACGCCGCCATTTTCACTCGTGCATTGGAGATATAATGGAGAGGACGTGGCTACGTTCTCTGCCTTAAAAGCTCCATATCTGTGCTCAGTGTGCTGCAAATATCTACGTTCTCTGCCTGAAAAGCTCCATATCTGTGCTCAGTGTGCTGCAAATATCTGTGCTCAGTGTGCTGCATTTTGGTGACCAACAGTATATAGTTGTACAGTACATTAGGCCATTGCTGTATCTTGCAGCTCTGTGTCACTGCAAGTATCCATTCCATATCTGTGCTGCATTTTTGTGAGCAGTATATATAGTAGTACAGTGCAGCATTTTGGTGACCAAGAGTATATAGTTGTACAGTACAGTAGGCCATTGCTGTATCTTGCAGCTCTGTGTCACTGCAAGTATCCATTCCATATCTGTGCTGCATTTTTGTGAGCAGTATATATAGTAGTACAGTGCAGCATTTTGGTGACCAACAGTATATAGTTGTACAGTACAGTAGGCAATTGCTGTATCTTGCAGCTCCGTGTCACTGCAAGTATCCATTCCATATCTGTGCCGCATTTTTGTGAGCAGTATATATAGTAGTACAGTGCAGCATTTTGGTGACCAACAGTATATAGTTGTACAGTACAGTAGGCCATTGCTGTATCTTGCAGCTCTGTGTCACTGCAAGTATCCATTCCATATCTGTGCTGCATTTTTGTGAGCAGTATATATAGTAGTGCAGTGCAGCATTTTGGTGACCAACAGTATATAGTTGTACAGTACAGTATTGATATAATAATATTACTGGCATATAATTCCACACATTAAAAAATGGAGAACAAAAATGTGGATGGTGAAATAGGGAAAGATCAAGATCCACTTCCACCTAGTGCTGAAGCTGCTGCCACTAGTCATGGCAGAGATGATTCAATGCCATCAACGTCGTCTGCCAAGGCCGATGCCCAATGTCATAGTAGAGAGCATCTAAAATCCAAAAAACAAAAGTTCAGTAAAATGACCCAACAATCTAAATTAAAAGCGCCTGAGGAGAAGCGTAAACTTGCCAACATGCCATTTACGACACGGAGTGGCAAGGAATGGCTGAGGCCCTGGCCTATGATCATGGCTAGTGGTTCAGCTTCACATGAGGATGGAAGCACTCATCCTCCCGCTAGAAAACTGAAAAGAGTTAAGATGGCAAAAGCACAGCAAAGAACTGTGCGTTCTTCTAAATCACAAATCCCCAAGGAGAGTCCAATTGTGTTGGTTGCGATGCCTGACCTTCCCAACACTGGACGGGAAGAGGTGGCTCCTTCCACCATTTGCACGCTCCCTGGAAGTGCTAGAAGGAGCACCCACAGTCCAGTTCCTGATAGTCAAATTGAAGATGTCACTGTTGAAGTACATCAGGATGAGGATATGGGTGTTGCTGGCGCTGAGGAGGAAATTGACAAGGAGGATTCTGATGGTGAGGTGGTTTGTTTAAGTCAGGCACCCCGGGAGACACCTGTTGTCCGTGGGATGAATATGGCCATTGACATGCCTGGTCAAAATACAAAAAAAATCACCTCTTCGGTGTGGAATTATTTCAACAGAAATGCGGACAACTGGTGTCAAGCCGTGTGTTGCCTTTTTCAAGCTGTAATAAGTAGGGGTAATGACGTTAACCACCTAGGAACATCCTCCCTTATACGGCACCTGGAGCGCATTCATCAGAAGTCATTGACAAGTTCAAAAACTTTGGGTGACAACGGAAGCAGTCCTGCAAGCCACCCCACCAACTCCATCAGTGTCAATTCCCTCCTTAGACAGGAAAGCCAATAGTCCTGCAGGCCATGTCACTGGCAAGTCTGACGAGTCCTCTCCTGACTGGGATTCCTCCGATGGATCCTTGAGTGTAACGTCTACTGCTGCTGGCGCTGCTGTTGTTGCTGCTGGGAGTCGATCATCATCCCAGAGGGGAAGTCGGAAGACCACTTGTACTACTTCCAGTAAGCAATTGACTGTCCAACAGTCCTTTGCGAAGAAGATGAAATATCACCGCAGTCATCCTGTTGCAAAGCGGATAACTCAGGCCTTGGCAGCTGTGTTGGTGTTAGACGTGCGTCCGGTATCCAGCGTTAGTTCACAGGGACTTAGAGAATTTCTTGAGGTAGTGTGTCCCCATTACCAAATACCATCTAGGTTCCACTTCTCTAGGCAGGCGATACCGAGAATGTACACAGACGTCAGAAAAAGACTCACCAGTGTCCTAAAAAATGCAGTTGTACCCAATGTCCACTTAACCACGGACATGTGGACAAGTGGAGCAGGGCAGACTCAGGACTATATGACTGTGACAGCCCACTGGGTAGATGTATTGCCTCCCGCAGCAACAACAGCAGCGGCGGCACCAGTAGCAGCATCTCGCAAACGCCAACTCGTTCCTAGGCAGGCTACGCTTTGTATCACCGCTTTCCAGAAGAGGCACACAGCTGACAACCTCTTACGGAAACTGAGGAACATCATCGCAGAATGGCTTACCCCAATTGGACTCTTCTGGGGATTTGTGACATCGGACAACGCCACCAATATTAGACAAATATGGATAGAAAGTCACAATTGCGCACACGTGGCTGCTTTTCTCAGTGAAGGAAATGAAGTTCCACCAACACTTCACAGATATAAACAAAGATAGAAAACCTCCACATAGAATAGCGCACACAGAGGATACTTATTAATTTGATGAATCTTTCACTGGTCTTTCAGAGGATTTGTATAACCTCAAAAGAAAACAAAAATACAATATAGTGTTTTATCTCTATGACATTTCTTATTAGTCTTTATGAGGAAACTCGTACCCTTAAATTTGTCTATCAGGTTAATGATAGACAAAAAAGCATCTGAGACTCAGGATGATCCCACAGGGTTCCTCCTCTCAATAGACCCTCCTTCAGAACCTTCCAACAGTAACTCCTCCGGATTTCACATGTGAAAACAGAAAATCACCACCATAGTGTAAAACCATAACATTTATTTTCACAGACAAAGATAAAAATTAGCCTCCCACCCTTATAGGTGGTCTACTAACAGCAAGTAGACAAAAACAGCTTAAAATTGGCCAAGTTGTTAAACTGCAAATACAGTACTCCTACCAGATGGAATGGTGTACCCTATAAAAGTAGACTTTATCACAGGATTACTGAAGAAACCTCAGGCGTCCCTGGAAACAGTCCTTCGTCCTGGGTAGTGATCCTCCGTTTGCAGTGCCCCTCTTCACCAACGCGTTTCAATACACAAAGGTATCTTTATCAAGGTGTGTGGAGGACAAACATCCCAGGGATTTTATACCCATCTTATGAAATCTAATAATATCCCTAAAACTAGACATGGATCTTCTAACCTTTCCCTATTCCTATATCCTTTAGCATAAAATCCTCTCCATCAAGTCCATTCCAGATTATCTGAATGTCCTGCTTTCCCGCCCTCCATCCTCTGGTGAAATGGCCACCGCGTCATCAACCGGAAGTGACGTCCCGCAACTCTCGCGACGTCGTATCCTGGCCGGAAGTAAATCGTGCATCTCCGGTGGATATTCCCCGTCTTTATCGGCTCACTCTTTATAGTTCCACCTTAAAGTCCATGTAATGGATGTGCTAAAAGGGACAATTTTTAAACAGCAAGGCGGAGTCCATAATCATGATCTTTCAATACTTCAGAACCGGGATAGTTGAATATTCCTTAAATGGATAAACGGACTTATTACCAACAAGAACACTTTTATGATTAACAAGAACACTTTTATGATTTGTCAATAAATATTCTTTTATGATTTGTCAATATTCTATAACATATCATTTTCTTATAGAAACAAAGGAGAACACAAAATAAAGGGCAAAAGAGTAAAAGAGTAAAAGAACAAAAAGACCAAAGGGGAGAACAAATGATCACTAATCTACAGAAACCATTTTAATTCGAAATCCTTGTTAATTCCCTTGGGTACAAGGGTTTCGAATTGATGTATCATCCACATCTCACTTTTTGCTAGTTTCCTGCTAATATCACTATTTCTGGAATCACAAGTGATCTTTCTTAAACCAAAAAAATTCCTTATACGATTCACATCACAATTATGTTTTTCTTTAAAGTGGCTAGAGAGAGCATGCGTCTCTACTCCTTTTTTGATATTCCGTAGGTGTTCTCCTACCCTTACTTTTAACTGTCTACTTGTTCTACCAATATAGAAAAGATTGCACGAACACTCTATACCATATATTACATTTGTGGAATTGCATGTTATAAATTCCCGAATGTTGCACTCTTTTCCATTAATCGTGACTTTCTCTGTTTTACTTCCAAAGTTGTTTTTTACATTCTTACAGCCTATGCAATTTGCACACCTGTAAAAACCTTTTGATAGGGTTGTAGATGTTTTAGGGGAGCTAGGATGGAGACTTTTTACTAGCTGTTTTTAAATTAGGTGCCCTACGGAATATACAGACAGGTGAATCAGGAAGATCATTCCCAATTATCGGGTCTTTCTTCAATAAATACCAATGCTTTTTTTAAATCTTTTCTACTTTTTTATGTTGTGTTGTGTATTGGGTAATGAATGCCCATTTGAATTTATCATTGTTTTTCTCTACTGGTCCTATTTTTTGAAGTAACGTATCTCTGCTAACTTCAGCCACAGTTTCAAGGGAATGTACAACCCTTTCTTCTTCATAACCACACTTTAAGAAATTATTTTTTATTTCATTGGCTTGTTCAGAAAAGGTGTCATCATTGGTGCAGTTACGTCTAAGTCTTTTGAACTGCCCTAATGGTATGCAGTTCAACCAATTTTGATGGTGACAGCTGTTCTTATGTATATATGACCTGGAATCCGTAACCTTTACATAATTCCTCGTTTTAATATGGCCTTCTTCAATATATATACTTAAATCCAGGGAAATTCACTTCCTGGGCACTAATATTATAACTAAGGGTAATATTCTGTTCGTTAGAATTAAGATAGCTGCAAAAATCATCTAGGAGAGACCTATTTCCTCTCCAAATAAAAATAATATCATCTATATATCGTCGCCATGACACCAGGTTCGCCCCGAATGGGTTGTTGGACCATACGTTTTCCTCCTCCCATACACACATAAATATATTTGCGTAACTCGGGGCGAACCTGGTGCCCATGGCGGTACACTTCCTCTGAATAAAATATTCATCTTTGAATAGGAAGTAATTGTTGTTTAAAATAAACTCAACACCATCAACTATCAGATTTTGCAATGACTTTTCTAGGGAGGATCTATTTAATACCTTTTTCACTGCATGGATACCTTGCTGATGTGTAATAATGGTATATAATGAACTAACGTCAGCGGTTACTAACCAGTAATCTTCCCTCCAGGATATATCATCTAGAAATTCTATAGTATCCCTAGTGTCCTTTAAATGTGAAGGATTTAAGGACACAAAGCTTTGTAAATGGAAATCAATCCATTGGGATAGATTAGCGGTTGCCGAGCCAATCCCGGACACTATCGGTCGTCCGGGAGGATTAGTGAGGCTCTTATGTATTTTAGGTAATACGTATATGGTTGGAACAACCGGGTCTTCAATATTGTGCGTGCATTACATCTGGGCAAATTCCAGCATGTCCCATGTTTTGCACATACATTGAATTTGGTGGTGCAGAATTTTTTTAAAAAACGACAGGGGCGTGCAAGAGATGCTGTCGGTGGTCCGAAGAATTGCGGGCCACTTTCGGCATTCAGCCACCGCGTGCCGAAGACTGGAGCACCAGCAAACACTCCTGAACCTGCCCCGCCATCATCTGAAGCAAGAGGTGGTAACGAGGTGGAATTCAATCCTCTATATGCTTCAGAGGATGGAGGAGCAGCAAAAGGCCATTCAAGCCTATACATCTGCCTACAATATAGGCAAAGGAGGTGGAATGCCCCTGACTCAAGCGCAGTGGAGAATGATTTCAACGTTGTGCAAGGTTCTGCAACCCTTTGAACATGCCACACGTGAAGTCAGTTCAGACATTGCCAGCCTGAGTCAAGTCATTCCCCTCATCAGGCTTTTGCAGAAGCAGCTGTAGAGATTGAAGGAGGAGCTAAAACGGAGCAATTCTGCTAGGCATGTGGGACTTGTGGATGGAGCCCTTAATTCGCTTAACCAGGATTCACGGGGGGTGAATCTGTTGAAATCAGAGCACTACATTTTGGCCACCGTGCTCGATCCTAGGTTTAAAGCCTATGTTGTATCTCTCTTTCCAGCAAACACAAGTCTGCAGAGGTTCAAAGACCTGCTGGTGAGAAAATTGTCAACTCAAGCGGAACGTGACCCGTCAACAGCTCCTCCTTCACATTCTCCCGCAACTGGTGCTACGAGGAAAAGGCTAAGAATTCCGAGCCCACCCACTGGTGGAGTCTGGAGTGAGTGCTGACATCTGGTCCAGACTGAAGGACCTGCCAACGATTACTGACATGTCGTCTACTGTCACTGCATATGATTCTGTCACCATTGAAAGAATGGTGGAGGATTATATGAGTGACAGTATCCAAGTAGGCACGTCAGACAGTCCGTACGTCTACTGGCAGGAAAAAGAGGCAATTTGGAGGCACTTGCACAAACTGACTTTATTTTACCTAAGTTGCCCTCCCTCCAGTGTTTACTCCGAAAGAGTGTTTAGTGCAACCGGTCACCTTGTCAGCGATCGGCGTACGAGGTTACTTCCAGAAAATGTGGAGAAGATGATGTTCATCAAAATGAATTATAATCAATTCCTCCGTGGAGACATTCACCAGCAATTGCCTCTAGAAAGTACACAGGGACCTGAGATGGTGGATTCCAGTGGGGACGAATTAATACTCTGTGAGGAGGGGGATGTACACAGTGAAAGGGGTGAGGAATCGGAGGATGATGATGAGGTGGACATCTTGCCTCTGTAGAGCCAGTTTGAGCAAGGAGAGATTGATTGCTTCTTTTTTTGGTGGAGGCCCAAACCAACCAGTAACTTCAGCCACAGTCGTGTAGCAGACCCTGTGGCTGAAATGATGGGTTTGTTAAAGTGTGCATGTCCTGTTTATACAACATAAGGGTGGGTGGGAGGGCACAAGGACAATTCCATCTTGCACCTCTTTTTTTTATTTATCTTTGCATCATGTGATGTTTGGGGCCAATTTTTATAAGTGCCATCCTGTCTGCCAATGCAGTGCCACTCCTAGATGGGCCAGGTGTTTGTGCCGGCCACTTGAGTCGCTTAGCTTAGTCATCCAGCGACCTCGGTGCAAATGTTAGGACTAAAAATAATATTGTGAGGTGTGAGGTGTTCAGAATAGACTGGAAATGAGTGAAAATTATGGTTATTGAGGTTAATAATACTATAGGATCAAAATTACCCCCAAATTCTGTGATTTAAGCTTTTTTAGAGGGGTTTTTGAAAAAAAAACCATCCGAATCCAAAACACACCCGAATCCGACAAAAAAAATTCAGGGAGGTTTTGCCAAAACGCGTCCAAATCCAAAACACGGCCGCGGAACCGAATCCAAAACCAAAACACAAAACCCGAAAAATTTCCAGTGCACATCTCTAGATACAAGTTATATGTTTTTTCTAGAAGTATAGACATTCAGGGGCTGATATTTTGTGGATAGATTTGAAAATTTATCACATGGCTTATGTGTTCAAGCTGAGCATACAGTACGCGACTGTGAATAATTCCATGTTGTACGCATCTCTGCCGTAACTCACATGTGGCTGAATTGATGTAACTGGGCAACAACGGGGTGATCACACATAGGCTAATCACTCAAAGGGGAGGTCGTGGGCATGTAGGCAGAATTGCAGCTACGCAGATTGTATCTACAGTATTCAGAGATCCATCTGAGTTCAGATAGATATGTTGCATCAGGAATAGGGCTGGTGGAAATGCTGGGACACCATAACAATTTTGACACCCACAATATTGACACCAAGATGTCTACATTTAAGATTTTGACATTGTTAAACTGACGACAGACAACAAGTTGACATTCTCAGAATGTTGGCATGTGAAATTCCAACATTGTCAGAATGTCAACAGTAGGGTTAGTCTGCGAGACAAGAGGGTTAGGGTCAGACACTAGAGGGAGGGTTGTGGGGTAAGAGTGGACCTTAAAGTTAGGAATAAGGGAACTGTAGCTATCGGAAAGCTGGAACAATCAGATGACTCCACCGGAACCGATTGTCACATGACCGCCGGGACCGAATGCCACCATTGGAGATGCCACTGCTGGTGGGACCAGGTAAGTGATTATGTTGACATTATTATTATTAGTATTATTATTATTATTATTATTATTATTACATTTTATTTATAAGCAACAAAAGTGTGCATACGACACACATTAGAACAATACAGGGTACACAGAACTTAACATTACAGAAACAGAACAACTAAAACAGGTCACAGGTAACAATAAGCACCATAGTTATCAGTACACAATACAGCTTAGATTTAGCAATGTACTACAAGGCCAGGCAGCCGTTGGAAGAGATGAACGGTCACGAACGAGAGGAAATGCAGGTATAGATAGTCAGTACCAAAAGCAGGGAACTACTGTTATACATTATAATTCTAAAATGAGGACAAATTAAATGTCCAACAGAAGGCAAAGACCGTACAATACACATGAAAAATGTAATATAGTTGGACGTATAAATGTGCAAATGATCAAAATCGAGGATGATTATTTTATTTTTACCCCATAGATAGGCTGCTCTGAATCCTAAAAACACTACATACAGATGTTTGGAGAGAAAACATACAGTATGCGGTTAACATACTGCCCGTCGGGATCCCGGCTATCAATACCGACGGGGTTACTATACCGCCACCAGTAATACTGGCGCGGTAGGTGATTCCCCCTCTATGGGTGTCCACGACACCCATAAAGGGTGAATAGAACCTGTGGCAGCGTGACGAGCACAGTGAGCCCGCAAGGGGCTTTGTTGCACTCGTTCCCCTGCTGGTATTCTAGCGCCTGGGGTGCCGGTTTAGGTATACGGACATTCGGTATCCCATGCGGCGGGATCACATACCGATCCCAAACATACACATTTAATACTGTAGGTACCAATACCAAATCTATTTGGCTCATTACTGTACAGCATGAAAACACTTTTTTTTTTTATAAAAATGAATATAATCACTAATTCATGAACAGAAAAAATAATTAGAAATAATTATTTAAAAAAGAGGTAAAAGAAATTTAAAAAAAATTAGAAAATGTAAAAGATAAGGTTAATTCAAAGAATAAAGAGGTACTACAAGATGATGCTAAAATCTTTCATTTTAATTCCCAGATTTTAACAAATAATGAGAAACTTCTTTTTAAAAAAGGCCTAAATCTTACCCATGCTATAAAATATCATTTGTTTAAAGCTTATAAGCAGTAGATATTCAAACTGTTGAAACCTCGAGAGGGCTACTGCACAGTCTCCATGATGCAACTTCAGGGAGGTATCAAGTCCTTTACCAAGATGGCCTCCATTTGGTCTTCTGTGTATGCAGTAATCTCAGTGAGACCTTGAGATTACTGCACTCCAAACTTCCATCACCATTTACATCCTGCACCCCTACCTTCATACAGTCACTGGTGGGTGGTCTGTATGTTCCACTCAAGCTCTGTGAATCAGTTATATGCATAACTGTGAGTACGGTTGTACATCCTGATTACTGCTAAATAAATCACTCAACTGGTTAAGTAATGGGCTGTTTTGCGACTTTAAGGGGTCTGCTGGGGTATACTACTGAATTAAAAAAAAACATTTAATGATGTTAGGAGTAAAAAATATATGTTTCATCCACTTCTTGTCCCCTCTATATGAACAGGTGTTTCATAGAAAATTGGTAATTGATGATTTGGAATTACTGAAACAGTCCAACATTGGAATCTTACAAAAAAAAAAAAGGAAGGCCTGCACTGAAATCATTTATATAATGGCAGTGATGTAGTGGTCTATGAATGCCGTGCTCATGGCAAAATACGAATCGCATTCTGGAGCACATGCTCCATCGGATATAAAGTTAAAATCAGGTGAAAAGAGTTGTACTGAAGGTCCACCTGAGCACTATTAGCAAGACATCTGCTGCAAAGGCTCCAGTCTTACAGTTCTCCAGGGAGGCTTTATGCCATATCCCAAGATGGCCACTGGGATCTCTACTATCTACTATTAGTATGATCTTTGTTTTTACTGTGTAATGTCACATGGTATGAGACAGCAGTCACCTATGAGGGACCTGGTTATTACTATCTGCTGTATGAAATCCAACTCAAGCTCTGCTACATCACCAGTGTACATGTAACAGTATGGCTGTACTTGCTATCTTTCAAAAAACCAACATCACAAGTTAATTAACTAGGCCGTTCACAGTTTAAATCATCTGGTGTTGTGTGCCTATATGACTGTTCAATATGAACACCTACACACACATGAGGAGTGGGGGAGGTATATGGTCGAGACACATTATTATTATTATTATTATTACGATCACCTCCTACATGACCACCTCCTACATTTGACGTTGGAATGAAGTACATCATGTGTTGTGCGCTGGCTTGGTGGGTATATAAGGTATACAGTAGGCCGTCTGCACACATATAACTCATTGCTGTCGTGGGTAAAAGGGGTGATTTATCAGAGTTGCAAAAAGGGATGATTATCGGCTTTCAGGCTAAGGGTGACAGTGTTTCTTAAACAGTGCAGATTGTGAACTGTTCGCGTGCTGCTGTGGTGAAGGTGTATCGTGACTGGACAAATGGCACCATTGCGTATAACCAACATGGAAACTGCAGAGCACTATATGCCATTGATGTGAGAGGTGAACATTGGCTGTGAAGGTTCATGAGGGCCGACCGACCAGCTACAGTGGAGCAGCTTGCCATCAAAATGTACCTGTACCAACCTACCAGCACCTTATTGAGTCACTCCCAGCCCATCTAGCTGCTGTCTGTGCTGCACACAGCGGTTCCTCTGGCTGTTAGCTGGTGGTCATAAAAATGTGACTTGACCGTGTATATGTGCACTCTGAGGATAAATAGCCATGAGCAGGTGGGGAGTGCCCCACAGAGATTTGCTGCCACTTTCTATTTTTTATTGATACAGGAGCATTTGTCATTGGGAGGGGGGGAGCAGAGAGGGAACATTGATGGGGACCAATAGACACTAGGGAGGTGGGGGCAATACCACTGTGGGATCTGTTACTATTGGGGTGGGGTTAAAGACAACCTAGCTCAATTGACAGTAGGAGTTGGGGCTGTTACAATGGGGACATATGGACACTGAGGGGTGCTACACCGAAAGG
Organism: Pseudophryne corroboree; assembly: GCF_028390025.1. Taxonomy (NCBI): domain Eukaryota; kingdom Metazoa; phylum Chordata; class Amphibia; order Anura; family Myobatrachidae; genus Pseudophryne; species Pseudophryne corroboree. Next base: position 297,398,455 of record NC_086451.1, read on the forward strand.
TGTATTTCTTCACAAAATTATTTATATATGCTTCTAAATAAATGTTATATACTTAAGTATATTCTCTTTCAAAAATCAACAATTTGTCATGTAGATTTAAAATAGTAACAATTGTTAGTTAAGTGGTTAAGCCACCTGAAAAGAAGTAGGGTTCATAAATTTGGATTATTATCAGAGGTAGGTACAATATATAGATATCTGAATGATAAAGACACCTAATATTAAACTAAAGTAATTCCAACACATACTATTAAAAAAATAATTGTAATACAATTTTAACAACGATATAAAAATAAATGGGCAATTAGTGAGTAAGCAAAATATTTTACAAATCAAAACCACACAATCTCTGAATCCTATAGTTTACCCAAGGCACAAAAAATTTAATCAATCTCTCAATACAAAATTACAGTATTACTTTCAACAATATATCATGAATAATAGTTAATATCTAAAAGATAATTTAAATAAACTAGAAAATATACAGGGTGATTCAAAAGTCACAGTACACCCTTTTGTTTCAAAAATCTTTTAGGGTATGCACTGAACTTACTGTAGGTGCCATCTTGAAATCGTCCATCTTGAATCTGTCAGTTTTTTTAAATGGGAAGGGAGTCGTGTAACATGTCAAACAACATCAGAATTTGCTGAAAAGTTTATTGCTGTAAACAGATTTGAAATAACAGTTATGGTTCAAAAATTACAACACTTCCCAGTAAACCATGAACACCTTGGCATTACTTAGAAAGAGAGAAGTCACATGGTGTTAGGTCTGGCAAATATGGAGGGTGTTCTAGCACTGCAATGTGTTTCTCAGTTAAAAACTGCTTCACAGAGAGAGCTGTGTGGGCTGGTGCATTGTCCCGATGAAGGATGAAACCATTTTTCCACAACTCTTGCATCTTTCTTCAGATTCTTTCCTGCAAAGTTTCTAGAACATTTTTGTAGCAATGTTGATTCACTGTTGAACCTTCTGGTACCCAGTCTGTAAAGAAAACAATGAACATGGCTGTGTCTAGAGTTCTCTCAGCCACTTACAGCTGTGATAGGAGAAGGGGTCAAGGCACTAGAATGACAAGGAGATAAAGCAGAATAATCTCATACTGTGTCAGTATAGTATAAGTCTAGTAAAAAACTGCAGGAAGGGTCCAGCCCCTTTAGTCCATCAAAGAGGCCAGGGCCCTACCTGTAACTACTGTAGGTGACAGACTTTCAGCCTTATTTCTGTCTTCTCCAATTAACACTGTTAGTACAAGAATGTTCCTTCCTGTGAGTGCATGCAGCTGTGCCACCCCCGCCCTAACACACCCACAAACCTGCTTAGGTTGCTCCTCATCCCAGGGTAGACTGCAACTCCGATGAGGAAGACAGGGGGGAGGAGAGATGCACCAAGATGAAAGACAGGGAAATAGATGGGTAGAGAAGAAAGAAAGGAAGAGGAGAAGATCAGTGATGAGACAGAATTGGGGTGGAAAATCTGTGCAACTTCGGATATAATAACTATCAACCCAGCTAAAGATGTGTGTACAGTATAAAGTACTAGTGTGTAACTATTCTATCTAATCTATCCATCTATTAATAAAATCCCTGTCTGCATAAGAACATTTTTCTTTGTTATATTTAAAACATTTAAATTAAGCTGCCTTTAACTGGAAATTTTGGATAACTCTGTCAACCATCTTATTCTCTCACATGTGTTTCATGCTCTGCTATCTTGGGTCAATGTTTTTCTTTCATTTGTGTTTTTACTTTAAACTCATGGGATTTCTCTAACGTCCTAGAGGATGCTGGGGACTCCGTAAGGACCATGGGGATAGACGGGGCTCCGCAGGAGACATGGACACTTTAAGAAAGACTTTAGGTCTGGGTGTGCACTGGCCCCTCCCTCTATGCCCCTCCTCTAGACCTCAGTTTGATACTGTGCCCAGAGGAGATGGGTGCACTACAGGAGCTCTCCTGAGCTTCCTGTCAGAAAGTATTTTGTTAGGTTTTTTATTTTCAGGGAGCCTGCTGACAACAGACTCCCTGCATCGAGGGACTGAGGGGAGAGAAGCAGACCTACTTCTGTGAGTTTCAAGGCTCTGCTTCTTAGGCTACTGGACACCATTAGCTCTAGAGGGAGTCTGAACACAGGTCTCACCCTGGAGTTCGTCCCGGAGTCGCACCGCCGTCCTCCTCACAGAGGCGGAAGATAGAAGCCGGGTGAGTATGAGAAGAAAGAAGACTTCAGAGGTGGCAGAAGACTTCAGATCTTCACTGAGGTAACGCACAGCAGTAAAGCTGTGCGCCATTGCTCCCATACACCTCACACACGGCAGTCACTGTAAGGGTGCAGGGCGCAGGGGGGGCGCCCTGGGCAGCATATGAACCTCTCTTTGGCAAAAGTATATATGTATACAGCTGGCCACTGTATATATATAAGAGCCCCCACCAATTTTTAGTGTATTTGAGCGGGACAGAAGCCCGCCGCCGAGGGGGCGGGGCTTCTCCCTCAGCACTCACCAGCGCCATTTTCTCCACAGCACAGCTGAGAGGAAGCTCCCCGGACTTTCCCCTGCTTATACCACAGTGAAAGGGGGTTTTAAAGAAGAGGGGGGCACATAATTAGGCGCATATATACATATATACACAGCGCTACTGGGTAAACATATATTTATTGTGTTTTTTCCTGGGTCATATAGCGCTGGGGTGTGTGCTGGCATACTCTCTCTCTGTCTCTCCAAAGGGCCTTGTGGGGGAACTGTCTTCAGATAAGAAGATTCCCTGAGTGTGTGGTGTGTCGGTACGTGTGTGTCGACATGTCTGAGGTAAAAGGCTCTCCTAGAGAAGACGGGTGGAGCAAATGAATGTGGTGTCTCCGTCGACAACGCCGACACCTGACTGGATGGATATGTGGAATGTTTTATGTGCTAATGTAAATTTATTGCACAAAAGATTAGAGCTGAAGCTAGGGTACAGCCAGGGAGTCAACCCATGTCTGTCCCTATGTCGCAGGGACCTTCGGGGTCTCAAAAGCGGCCGCTATCCCAAATAATAGATACAGATACCGACACGGATTCTGACTCCAGTGTCGTCTACGATGATGCAAAATTACAGCCAAAATTAGCTAAATGTATATGATTATTGCAATAAAAGATGTTTTGCATGTCACAGAGGAACCCCCTGTCACTGACACGAGGGTACACATGTATAAGGGAAAGAAACCTGAGGTAACCTTTCCCCCCTCACATGAGTTGAACGAATTATGTGAAAAAGCTTGGGAATCTCCAGACAAAAAACTGCAGATTCCCAAAAGGATTCTTATGGCGTATCCTTTCCCGCCAACGGACAGGATACGGTGAGAATCCTCCCCTAGGGTGGAAAAAGCATACCATCAGGGATCCTGCTGACCGCAAGCAGGAGATTACCTTGAAGTCCATTTGAACACATTCTGGTACCTTACTCAGACCGGCAATTGCGTCGGCCTGGGTTTGTAGCGCTGTAGCAGCATGGACAGATACCTTATCAGCGGAAATTGAGACCCTAGATAAGTATACCATTTTATTGACCCTAGGACATATAAAAGATGCGATCTTATATATGAGAGATGCTCAAAGACGCTATGTCGACGTCTGCTAGACGAGTCCTATGGACCCGGCAATGGACAGGTGATGCCGACTCAAAGAGGCATATGGAGGTTTTACCTTACAGGGGTGAGGAATGCTTTGGGGAAATTTCTCTCGGACCTGGTCTCCACAGCTACAGCTGGAAAAATGTTTGCCTTATATTCCCTCACAGCCTAAGAAAGCACCACATTTCCAAATGCAGTCCTTTCGATCACAAAGAAACAAGAAAGTACGAGGTGCGTCCTTTCTTGCCAGAGGTAAGGGCAGAGGAAAAAAGCTGCACAACACAGCTAGTTCCCAGGAACAGAAGTTCTCCCAGGCCTCTGCAAAATCCAGCGCATGACGCTGGGGCTCCGCTAAAGGAGTCCGCCCCAGTGGGGGCACGTCTTCGAATTTTCAGCCACATCTGGGTTCACTCGCAGGTGAATCCCTGGGCAATAGAAATTGTTTCTCAGGGTTACAAGCTGGAATTCAAAGAAGTGCCTCCTCGCCGTTTTTTCAAATCGGCCCTGCCAGCTTCTCCCCAGGAAGGGGCGATAGTGTTAAATGCAATTCACAAATTGTATCTTAAACAGGTGGTGGTCAAGATTCCCCTGCTTTAACAAGGAAGGGGATATTACTCAATCCTGTTTGTAGTCCCGAAACCGGACGGTTCGGTCAGACCCATAATAAATTTAAAAATCCCTGAACCTATAATTGAAAAGGTTCAAGTTCAAGATGGAATCGCTAAGAGCGGTCATCGCCAGCCTGGAAGGGGGGGATTTTATGGTATCTCTGGACATAAAGGATGCATACCTTCATGTTCCCATTTATCCACCTCATCAGGCGTACCTGAGATTTGCGGTACAGGATTGTCATTACCAATTTCAGACGTTGCCGTTTGGGCTTTCCACGGCCCCGAGGTTTTTCACCAGGGTAATGGCGGAGATGATGGTGCTCCTGCGCAAGCAAGGTGTCACAATTATCCCGTACTTGGACGATCTCCTCATAAAAGCGAGATCACGAGAGAAGCTACTGAACAGCGTGTCACTTTCATTGAAGGAGTTACAGCAACACGGCTGGATTCTCAATATCCCGAAGTCACAGCTGGTTCTTGCGACTCGTCTGACCTCCTTGGGCATGATTCTGTACAGAGACCAGAAAAGGGTTTTTCTTCCAATAGAAAAAGCTCAGGAACTCATGACTCTAGTCAAGAACCTAATGAAGCCAAAATAAGTGTCTGTGCATCATTGCACTCAAGTCCTGGGAAAAATGGTGGCAACGTACGAAGCCATTCCCTTCGGCAGGTTCCATGCAAGGACTTTCCAAAGGAACCTATTGGACAAGTGGTCCGGGTCACATCTACAAATTCATCAGCTGATCACCCTGTCCCCCAGGGCCAGGGTATCTCTCCTGTGGTGGCTGCAGAGTGCTCACCTTTTGGAAGGCCGCAGGTTCGGCATTCAGGATTGGATCCTGGTGACCACGGACGCGAGCCTCAGAGAGTGGGGAGCAGTCACACAGGGAAGAAACTTCCAAGGACTTTGGACAAGTTAAGAGACTTGTCTTCACATCAACATCCTGGAACTGAGGGCCATATACAACGCCCTACGTCAAGCGGAGAACTTACTTCGCGATCAACCAGTTCTGATCCAGTCAGACAACATCACCGCAGTGGCTCATGTAAACCGCAAAGGCGGCACAAGGAGCAGAGTGGCAATGGCGGAAGCCACCAGGATTCTTCGCAGGGCGGAAAATCATGTAAGCGCACTGTCAGCAGTGTTCATTCCGGGAGTGGACAACTGGGAAGCAGACTTCCTCAGAAGACACGACATGCATCCAGGGGAGTGGGGACTTCATCGGGAAGTCTTCGCACAGATTGCAAGTCAGTGGGGACTGCCCCAGATAGACATGATGGCGTCCCGCCTCAACAAAAAGTTACAGAGGTATTGCGCCAAATCAAAAGACCCTCAGGCGGTAGCAGTAGATGCCCTAGTGACACCGTGGGTGTTCCAGTCGGTCTATGTGTTTCCTCCTCTTCCTCTCATACCCAAGGTGTTGAGAATAATAAGAAAAAGAGGAGTGAGAACAATTCTCATTGTTCCAGATTGGCCACGAAGGACCTGGTATCCGGATCTGCTTGAAATGCTCACAGAAGATCCGTGGCCTCTTCCTCTAAGATAGGACCTGTTACAACAGGGGCCATGTCTGTTCCAAGACTTACCGCGGCTGCGTTTGACGGCATGGCGGTTGAACGCCGGATCCTAGCGGAAAAGGGAATTCCGGATGAGGTCATTCCTACTCTGATAAAGGCTAGGAAAGACGTGACAGCGAAACATTATCACCGGATATGGCGAAAATATGTTTCTTGGTGTGAGGCCAGGAATGCTCCTATGGAAAAATTCCATCTGGGCCGTTTCCTTCACTTCCTACAGACTGGAGTGAATTTGGGCCTAAAATTAGGCTCCATTAAGGTTCAAATTTCGGCTTTATCCTTTTTCTTTCAAAAAGAATTGGCTTCTCTCCCAGAAGTACAGACTTTTGTGAAGGGAGTGCTGCATATTCAGTCTCCTTTTTATACCTCCGGTGGTGCCTTGGGACCTTAACGTGGTGTTGAGTTTCCTTACGTCGCACTGGTTTGAACCACTTCAAACGGTGGAGTTAAAATATCTCACCTGGAAGGTGGTCATGTTATTAGCCTTGGCTTCGTCTAGGCGAGTGTCGGAATTGTCGGCTTTGTCTCATAAAAGCCCCTATCTGGTTTTCCATATGGATAGGGCGGAATTGCGGACCCGTCCTCAATTCTTACCTAAGGTGGTGTCATCTTTTCATATGAACCAACCTATTGTGGTGCCTGTGGCTACACGAGATTTGGAGGATTCCGAGTCCCTTGATGTAGTCAGGGCTTTGAAAATTTATGTAGCCAGAACGGCTAGAGTCGGGAAAACAGAAGCACTGTTTGTCCTATATGCAGCCAACAAGCTTGGCGCCCCTGCTTCGAAGCAGACTATTGCTCGCTGGATCTGTAACACGATTCAGCAGGCGCATTATACGGCTGGATTGCCGTTACCAAAATTGGTCAAGGACCATTTCACTAGGAAGGTGGGCTCGTCTTGGGCGGCTGCCCGAGGGGTCTCGGCACTGCAACTGTGCCGAGCTGCTACTTGGTCGGGTTCAAACACCTTTTCAAAGTTCTATAAGTTTGATACCCTGGCTGAGGAGGACCTAAGGTTTGCTCATTCGGTGCTGCAGAGTCATCCGCACTCTCCCGCCCGTTTGGGAGCTTTGGAATAATCCCCATGGTCCTTACGGAGTCCCCAGCATCCTCTAGGACGTTAGAGAAAATAAGATTTTAAACCTACCGGTAAATCTTTTTCTCTTAGTCCGTAGAGGATGCTGGGCACCCGTCCCAAGTGCGGACTACTTCTGCGAGACTTATATATAGTTTTGCTTACATAAGGGTTATGTTATAGTTTCATCAGGTTGGACTGATGCTACGTTGTTTTTTCATACTGTTAACTGTTTAATAGATACACAAGTTATACGGTGTGGATGGTGTGGGCTGGTATGAATCTTGCCCTTGGATTAACAAAAATCCTTTCCTCGTACTGTCTGTCTCCTCTGGGCACAGTTTCTCTAACTGAGGTCTAGAGGAGGGGCATAGAGGGAGGGGCCAAGGCACACCCAGACCTAAAGTCTTTCTTAAAGTGCCCATGTCTCCTGCGGAGCCCGTCTATCCCCATGGTCCTTACGGAGTCCCCAGCATCCTCTACGGACTACGAGAAAAAGATTTACCAGTAGGTTTAAAATCTTATTTTTGATTATCTATTCCTCCTTCCAGTGTTTACTTCTGATCATACTTTGGTCCCATGAAGGCTGGCCCACAGCACACAGACATCTTCCTCAAACTTTAACCAAAGTAATACTTGAGGAGCTGGTCACCATACAGACCATGTAAATCCTGGTCAAAATCACCTACATTTAATCATTCATAAGGTGATCCCCAAAGTTTTTAGCAGTCTCTTAAATAAACAGTAAAAGGAAACATTGGAAATAATAGTAATTTAATACCTACCGGTAATTCCTTTTCTCCTAGTCTGTAGTGGATACTGGGGTCTTGTACTTTAGTACCATGGGGTATAAATCGGGTCCACTGGAGCCTGGCACTTTAAAACTTTTAGTGTGTGTATTTGTGTGCTGGCTCCTCCCCTCTATGCCCCGCCTACCAGACTCAGCCTTGGAAAACTGTGCCCGAGGAGATGAACATAACATGAGAGAAGAACAATACAACAGCGGTGAGGCAACAAGCCAACACACAACCATGAACGAAAGGAGGGCGCTAACAAAGGATAGCAACACAAACCAAACCCGGATAACACAGCTATCCCAACAACAAAACGGGACCGCAACATCGGTCCAACCCAATACTTACACAAGTAAGCAGGAACGAAGCACTGAGGCGGTCACCCAGTATCCACTACGGACTAGGAGAAAAGGAAGTACCGGTAGGTATTAAATTCCTGTTTTCTCTTACGTCCTAGTGGATACTGGGGTCTTGTACTTTAGTACCATGGGAAAGTCCCAAAGCTCCCAAACAGGTGGGATAGTGCTGAGACCCCTGCAAAACCGCCTGACCAAATTGAAGGTCATCCTTGGCCAAGGTATTGAACCCATAGAATTTAACAAAAGTGTTCGAACCAGACCAAGTTGCAGCCTGGCACAATTGTAGGGCCAAGACACCCCAGGCAGCCGCCCAGGCCTGTTGGTCAACCTGAGCCAACGAGCAATAGATTGCTTAGAGGCTGGCTGACCAATCTTGGAGGCATAATAAAGGACAAACAGCAAGTCAGATTTACGATGACATGCCGTCCTTTTGACATAAATCTTCAGAGCCCTGACCACATCCAAGGACTCAGGGCCCACAGAAGCATCAGACAACACTGGAACAACAATAGGCTGGTTCACATGAAAAGCTGACACCACCTTCGGCAAAAACTGAGGACGGGCCCTGTCTGAATGACAAATCAAATAAGGACTCTTGGAGGACAAGGCCCCTAATTCAGAGACACGCCTGGCTGACGCCAATGCCAATAAAATCACCATTTTCCAGGTGAGAAATTTCAACTCCACCCTATGTAAGGGTTCAAACCTATCCGATTGGAGAAAATACAGAACCACATTGAGGTTCCATGGAGCCGTGGAAGGTACAAAGGGTGGTTGCATATGAAGAACACCTTTCAGGAAAGTCTATACTTCAGGCAACATAGCAAGCTGTTTCTGGAAAAAAAATAGAGAGCGCTGAAATCTGGTCTTTGATGCAGCCTAAGCGTAGGCCCATATCCACTCCCGCTTGCAGGAAAAGTAGAAAACAACCAATTCTACATTCCACAGGAGGAACCTTTCTATTTTCACACCAGGAAACATACTTTTTCCAGATAAGATGATAATGTTTCGACGTTACCATCTTTCTGGCATGGACCATGGTGGAAATAACCCGGGAGGGAAGACCTTTTCTTGCTACAATCTCCCTCTCAACTTCCAAGCCATCAAACTTAGCCACTGTAAGTCTGGATAGACGAACAGACCTTGCTGAAGAAGATCGTCTGGGAGCGGCAGAGGCCAGGGATCCTCGAGAGCCAAGGCACAGAGGACAGAGTACCACACTCGTCGAGGCCAATCCAGGGCAATGAGAATTGCCAAAATGCTTTCCCTTCTTAGCCTTTTTAGCACCCTCGGGATCAGCGGTAGAGGAGGGAACAGGTACACGAACCGGTATGTCCATGGTGTTGTCAGCGCATCCACTGCTACGGCCTGTGGATCCCTCGTCCTGCAGTAGTAACAGCAGAGCTTCTTGTTGAGATGAGAAACCATCAAATCTATCTGCGGACAGCCCCACCGGCGGATCAACTGTTGAAATACCTGGGGATGCAGGCCCCATTTCCCTGTATGGAGGTCGTGCCTACTGAGGAAGTCCGCTTCCCAGTTGTCCACTCCTGGAATGAATATGACTGAGATGGTCCTTGCGTTGGCCTCTGCCCAGAGGAGGATTTTTGACACCTCTCGCATTGCCGCTCTGCTTCTTGTTCCTTCTTGTCAGTTTATGTATGCCACCGCCGTGGCATTGTCCAATTTAACCTGGACCCTTCAGGAGATGGGAGGACTGTAGAAGAACATTGTAAATTGCACTGAGTTCCAGGATGTTTATCGGTAAAGTCGATTCCTTAACTGACCACAACCCTAGGAACTGGGCCCCTTGGGTCATCGCTCCCCATACCCGGAGGCTGGAGTCCGTTGTCAGTAAAATCCACAGGTGGATATTGAAACATCTGCCCTCTAGTAGGTGAAAAAGTTGAAGCCAACATAACAGAGAAATCCGGGCTTTCAGAGAGAGGGTCACTTCCTGATGCATATGCATTTGAGAACCCGACCACTTGTCCAGCAGATCCAGTTGAAAATGCTGGGCATAAAACCTGCCGTATTGGATTGCCTCGTAAGCATCCACCATCCTGCCCAGTAACCTGATGCAAAAATGGATAGACACCCTGCGAAGACTGAGTACCCAGCGGACCATATCCTGGATAGCCAAGGCCGTGTCCATTGGGAGAAACACCTTTTGAGATAACGTGTCCAGTATTATTCCCAAAAACTGAAGATGCTGGGTCGGATCCAGGTGCGATTTCTGGAAATTCAGGATCCACCCATGATCCGTAAGAAGGCGAGTTGTCAGATCGATGCTGTGTAGCAGACGTTCCCTGGACACATCTTTTAGTAGGAGATCGTCCAAGTAGGGGACTATGCTGACTCCCATCATGCACAGTTGCAACATCATCTCCGCCATGACCTTGGTGAAGACCCTTGGAGCTGTGGATAATCCGAAGGGTAAGGCCTGAAATTGGAAATGGTCATCCAATATGGTGAACCTGAGGTAAGCCTGATGAGGAGGCCACACCGGAATGTGAAGGTAAGCATCCTTGACATCCAGGGACACCAGGAACTCCCCCTCCTCCAGAGTGGGCACCACCGCCCGCAGGGACTCCATGTTGAATTTGAACACCCGCAGATACGGGTTGAGAAACTTCAGATTCAAGATGGGGCGCACCGAACCGTTTGGTTTGGGATTGACAAAAAGACTAGAGTAAAACCCCCTGTTGCGTAACGGAGGAGGTACAGGAACTACCACCCCTGTCCGCAAGAGTTTTTGAATAGCCTCTTGCAAGGTAACTTTTGCTGCGGGTAAAGCTGGTAAGCCCGACTTGAAAAACTTGTGAGGAGGTAGAGTTTGGAATTCCAGCTGGTATCCATGGGAAAGGAGGTCCCTCACCCCAGGATCCCGGCAGGATCCCACCCACACGTGGGCGAAGTGTTGAAGGCGAGCACCTACCTGAAAGTCGCCTCTTCGCTGGGGCCAACCGTCACGCGAAAGGTTTAGCGGCAGGGGATCCGGTGGTCTGGTCCAGGGAGACAGCAGGTGCAGGTTTACGGGACTTACCATGAGATCCTCTGGAAGTGGTGGAGACCCCTCGGCCCCTGCCTCTGAACCTTGCCACATGAAAGGACTGCAAGGAGGATCCGGTGTAAGAACATCTAGCAGGTGGTGCAGTTGATGGCAGGTAGGTAGACGCCATTGACTGGGAGATCCACTTATTCAATTCGTCTCCAAATCGCCTACCACATGCATACGCATTGCAGCAACATAATAGTTGTAGTGGGCAGAAGCTCCATGCTTCCCTATGGAAGCCGATATGTACGCACATGCCTGCGTAAATTCGCAGGCACACTAATCGCGACAAATGAGTCGCATTTACCTTGACTTCTTTGTAAGATGACGCTGGGCACATCTGTATATTGAACACAATAAATAAAAATATTAGACATATATTTGGTTTTAATATACATCTAGCTCTGAAGCATATCAATCAACTCTGAAGCATATCAATCAGCTCATGAAAAACATTGATCACTTGACGATCATTTGTTGAAGACCCTGCATTCCAGCAGAGTTCTCCAGTGCAATATGCAGTGACTGACAGAGAATAGGTTAAATAGATTTAGCTCGTGTTCCCTTGGAGAAGCTTGCATACAGGGCAATTACAAGACAGGCCTTTTTTATGCATGATTGAATTGTTTTGAGTGATTGAATAAATCAGTGCCCCATAGGGTATCTTTATGAAAATCACTATTTTAAGAAATAATGCACACTCATGTGATCAGTCATCTACTGTAACTGCAATAAATTCCAGGGTAGATTGATCGAACCCATTAATAACATACAGTATGTAGTTGGGATTGACCTTCTGTTTTTTCATCTGTTGAAGTCCATTGATCAAAATAAATTGTTTAATTTCTACATAAGTAGACTGAGTACACTGTGACCAGTTTAATATAAAATATTTATTGCTTTAGAATCATAAAGCCTTGTCTGGTTTATTAGTGGTGGCATTTACATATGGGCTGTAGCCACTCCCCCCACCCCCCCCATCCCTCCAAAATCTACCACCTCAGCACAGTGAGCCAGATGCAGTCTGGAAGCCACTCCCTGCCTTTCAGCCCATAGAAGCTCAGGTTTGCGCATGCGCAGTACCACCGCTGCTACTACAAATGCGCTGGCCTCGGCACCTCTCAGCTACATTGTGCAGGTGCTGGAACCCGGGCGGCGGCAGAAGCAGGTGGCAGGGACAAGGCAATAGGGACTGGGGAGTGGAAGTTCCCCATCTCCATCCAGGCAGGAGCCACCGTTGCTGCATAATGCATATGCATATGTATTGTTTATACTGTGAATCTGCATCTTTATTATCCTGTGCCATTATGCCCCTAGGTTCTAGCATCTGTCTGCGATGTACTGTATGCGGTATTGGCAGGTGATTTTGCACACTTTAATTTGACCTTTGGAAACAGCATTATTTCTTGCTGCGCTGCAGGAAAATGAAATCTCAGGAATATACATCTATGCAATAGATGCGATCACACTGGCAGGAGAGCCGTGTAATCGCTTGGGGCACCCAATACGATACCTGTTGGCTGCTATTAACTGCTCCCCCTCCTCCCTCCTATAGTACTCTGCTCACCGGGCAGAGTTTAACGAAATGACGCGGTTGCGTTGTGATGTCATGACGAAAATTAATCATTTTGTGAAACTCCACCTAGTGAGCAGAGTACTATGGGTGGGAGGAGGGCGAGCAGGTATTAGCAGGGAGCCACTGGCGTAACTACAGCCCCGCAGCCACTAAGGAGGCTTGGAAGCACCAGGCTTGGAGTGCTTAGTCCTGGAGCCAATGAGCATTACACCCCTTGCAACGAGCATTACACACCCCTGGCAACGAGCATGACACCCAGAGCATGAAACCCCTGGCAATGAACATTACACTCCTGGCAATGAGCATGGCACCCACAGCATAAAAACCCCTGTCAATGAGCATTACACACTCCTGGCAAACATGACACCCAGAGCATGAAACCCCTGGCAACGAGCATTACACCACTGGCAATGAGCATGACACCCACAGCATAAAATTCCTGGCAACGAGCATGGAACCCAAAGCATGAAACCCCTGATAACGATCATGGATCCCAGAGGATGAAACCCCTGGCAACGAGCAAGTAATTTCAAAGTAATTAGAAGCCTTACTGTGGGGCATAACTTTGCTCCTCCCCCGGACCCAGCGCTCCAGGCTGCAGCCTGATAAGCCTATTGGTTAATCAGGCCCTGAGGAGGACAATAACATTTTTCCACAACTCTTTCTGATTCTTTCCCGCAAAGTTTCTAGACCATTTTTGTAGTAATGTTGATTCACTGTTGCGCATTCTGGTACCAAGTCTGCCAAGATAACACCCTTGATACAGTATCAAAGAAAACAATTAGCATGATTTTGATTTTGGATTTGCTTTGAAATGCTTTTTTCATTCTTGCTGATGATGGTGTTTTCCAGTGCATGGACTAATCACAGCTAATAACTTTATCTACAAAATGTGAATCCGCTTGAATTTGTTCCAAAATGACTGTACAAATTTCCTTTCAATTTTCTTACTGTTCAGCAGTGAGATGCCTTGGCACCATCTTAGCACAAACTTTTGTCATGTTAAGATCTTGATTCAAAACGTACCCATCAGTTTCTTTGTCAATGTCCAGTCAAACAATTTTCTAAATTTTTTCCACATTTTCGTTTTAATGTACGAGGCCTTCCAGGATGTTCATCATCTTCAGCATCCTCACAACTGTTATTAATCTTTTTAGCCACTCAAATACATGCACATGTCACATACTGTACAATCTGACGGGCTGCATATGGCTTATAGGCTATGCAACTAGTAACCCTCAGTCCACATGAAGCACATGTGCTGCTGGAAACTGACCCACTCCTGATGTAAAGCATGGCATGGCCTTCGCTACTGTGCTGTCTGTATGTTTAGTAGTGATGTGCACCGGAAATTTTTCGGGTTTTGTGTTTTGGATTCGGTTCCGCGGCCGTGTTTTGGATTCGGACGCGTTTTGGCAAAACCTCCCTGAAAATTTTTTGTCGGATTCGGGTGTGTTTTGGATTCGGGTGTTTTTTTACAAAAAACCCTCAAAAACAGCTTAAATCATAGAATTTGGGGGTCATTTTGATCCCATAGTATTATTAACCTCAATAACCATAATTTACACTCATTTCCAGTCTATTCTGAACACCTCACACCTCACAATATTATTTTAGTCCTAAAATTTGCACCGAGGTCGCTGGATGACTAAGGTAAGTGACCCAAGTGACCGACACAAATACCTGGCCCATCTAGGAGTGGCACTGCAGTGTCAGACAGGATGGCACTTCAAAAAAATAGTCCCCAAACAGCACATGATGCAAAGAAAAAAAGAGGCGCAATAAGGTAGCTGTGTGACTAAGCTAAGCGACCCAAGTGGCCGACACAAACACCTGGCCCATCTAGGAGTGGCACTGCAGTGTCAGACAGGATGCCACTTCAAAAAATAGTCCCCAAACAGCACATGATGCAAAGAAAAATGAAAGAAAAAAGAGGTGCAAGATGGAATTGTCCTTGGGCCCTCCCACCCACCCTTATGTTGTATAAACAGGACATGCACACTTTAACAAACCCATCATTTCAGCGACAGGGTCTGCCACACAACTGTGACTGAAATGACTGGTTGGTTTGGGCCCCCACCAAAAAAGAAGCAATCAATCTCTCCTTGCACAAACTGGCTCTAAAGAGGCAAGATGTCCACCTCCTCCTCATCGTCCGATTCCTCACCCCTTTCACTGTGTACATCCCCCTCCTCACAGATTATTAATTCGTCCCCACTGGAATACACCATCTCAGGTCCCTGTGTGCTTTCTAGAGGCAATTGCTGGTGAATGTCTCCACGGAGGAATTGATTATAATTCATTTTGATGAACATCATCTTCTCCACATTTTCTGGAAGTAACCTCGTACGCCGATTGCTGACAAGGTGAGCGGCTGCACTAAACACTCTTTCGGAGTACACACTGGAGGGGGGGGGGGGGGCAACTTAGATAAAATAAAGCCAGTTTGTGCAAGGGCCTCCAAATTGCCTCTTTTTCCTGCCAGTATACGTACGGACTGTCTGACGTGCCTACTTGGATGCGGTCACTCATATAATCCTCCACCATTCTTTCAATGGTGACAGAATCATATGCAGTGACAGTAGACGACATGTCAGTAATCGTTGGCAGGTCCTTCAGTCCGGACCAGATGTCAGCACTCGCTCCAGACTGCCCTGCATCACCGCCAGCGGGTGGGCTCGGAATTCTTAGCCTTTTCCTCGCAGCCCCAGTTGCGGGAGAATGTGAAGGAGGAGCTGTTGACGGGTCACGTTCCGCTTGACTTGACAATTTTCTCACCAGCAGGTCTTTGAACCTCTGCCGACTTATGTCTGCCGGAAAGAGAGATACAACGTAGGTTTTAAATCTAGGATCGAGCACGGTGGCCAAAATGTAGTGCTCTGATTTCAACAGATTGACCACCCGTGAATCCTGGTTAAGCGAATTAAGGGCTCCATCCACAAGTCCCACATGTCTAGCGGAATCGCTCTGTTTTAGCTCCTTCAATCTCTCCAGCTTCTTCTGCAAAAGCCTGATGAGGGGAATGACCTGACTCAGGCTGGCAGTGTCTGAACTGACTTCACGTGTGGCAAGTTCAAAGGGTTGCAGAATCTTTGAAATCATTCTCCACTGCGCTTGAGTCAGGTGCATTCCCCCTCCATTGCCTATATTGTAGGTAGCTGTATAGGCTTGAATGGCCTTTTGCTGCTCCTCCATCCTCTGAAGCATATAGAGGGTTGAATTCCACCTCGTTACCACCTCTTGCTTCAGATGATGGCAGGGCAGGTTCAGGAGTGTTTGCTCGTGCTCCAGTTTTCGGCACGCGGTGACTGAATGCCGAAAGTGGCCCGCAATTCTTCGGGCCACCGACAGCATCTCTTGAACGCCCCTGTCATTTTTAAATAATTCTGCACCACCAAATTCAATGTATGTGCAAAACATGGGACGTGCTGGAATTTGCCCAGATGTAATGCACGCACAATATTGGTGGCGTTGTCCGATGTCACAAATCCCCAGGAGAGTCCAATTGGGGTAAGCCATTCTGCGATGATGTTCCTCAGTTTCCGTAAGAGGTTGTCAGCTGTGTGCCTCTTATGAAAAGCGGTGATACCGGAAACACGTTTCTCATCACCCAGGCTGCCAAGGCCTAAATTATCCGCTATGCAGCAGGATGACTGCTGTGATATTTCATCTTCCTCGCAAAGGACTGTTGGACAGTCAATTGCTTACTGGAAGTAGTACAAGTGGTCTTCCGACTTCCCCTCTGGGATTACGATCGACTCCCAGCAGCAACACCAGCAGCGCCAGCAGCAGTAGGCGTTACACTCAAGGATGCATCGGAGGAATCCCAGGCAGGAGAGGACTCGTCAGACTTGCCAGTGACATGGCCTGCAGGACTATTGGCTTTCCTGTCTAATGAGGAAATTGACACTGAGGGAATTGGTGGTGTGGTTTGCAGGAGCTTGGTTACAAGAGGATGGGATTTAGTTGGCAGTGGACTGCTTCCGTTGTCACCCAAAGTTTTTGAACTTGTCAATGACTTCTGATGAATGCGCTCCAGGTGACATATAAGGGAGGATGTTCCTAGGTGGTTAACGTCCTTACCCCTACTTATTACAGCTTGACAAAGGCAACACACGGCTTGACACCAGTTGTCCGCATTTCTGTTGAAATAATTCCACACCGAAGAGGTGATTTTTTTTGTATTTTGACCAGGCATGTCAATGGCCATATTCGTCCCACGGACAACAGGTGTCTCCCCGGGTGCCTGACTTAAACAAACCACCTCACCATCAGAATCCTTCTTGTCAATTTCCTCCTCAGCGCCAGCAACACCCATATCCTCATCCTGGTGTACTTCAACAGTGACATCTTCAATTTGACTATCAGGAACTGGACTGCGGGTGCTCCTTCCAGCACTTGCAGGGGGCGTGCAAATGGTGGAAGGCGCCACCTCTTCCCGTCCAGTGTTGCGAACGTCAGGCATCGCAACCGACACAATTGGACTCTCCTTGGGGATTTGTGATTTAGAAGAACGCACAGTTCTTTGCTGTGCTTTTGCCATCTTAACTCTTTTAAGTTTTCTAGCAGGAGGATTCCATCCTCATGTGAAGCTGAACCACTAGCCATGAACATAGGCCAGGCCCTCAGCCGTTCCTTGCCACTCCGTGTCGTAAATGGCACATTGGCAAGTTTACGCTTCTCCTCAGACAATTTTGATTTAGATTTTTAGGTCATTTTACTGAGCTTTATTTTTTTAGATTTTACATGCTCTCTACTATGACATTGGGCATCGGCCTTGGCAGACGATGTTGATGGCATTTCATCGTCTCGGCCATGACTAGTGGCAGCAGCTTCAGCACGAGGTGGAAGTGGATCTTGATCTTTCCCTATTTTACCCTCCACATTTTTGTTCTCCATTTTTTAATGTGTGGAATTATATGCCAGTAATATATCAATAGCAATGGCCTACTACTATATATACTGCGCACAACTGAAATGCACCACAGGTATGGATGGATAGTATTAATGACGACACAGAGGTAGGTAGAGCAGTGGCCTACTGTACCGTACTGCTATATATTATATACTGGTGGTCAGCAAAATTATGCACTGTCCTCCTACTATATATATACTGTGCAAAACTTAAATGCACCACAGGTATGGATGGATAGTATACTTGACGACACAGAGGTAGGTAGAGCAGTGGCCTATTGTACCGTACTGCTATATATTATATACTGGTGGTCAGCAAACTGTGCAAAACTGAAATGCATCACAGGTATGGATGGATAGTATACTTGACGACACAGAGGTAGGTAGAGCAGTGGCCTACTGTACCGTACTGCTATATATTATATACTGGCGGTCAGCAAAATTATGTACTGCCCTCCTACTATATATACACCGCACCACTTAAATGCACCACAGGGATGGATGGATAGTATACTTAACGACACAGAGGTATGTAGAGCAGTGGCCTACTGTACCGTACTGCTATATATTATATACTGTCGGTCAGCAAAATTATGCACTGTCCTCCTACTATATATACACTGCACCACTTAAATGCACCACAGGGATGGATGGATAGTATACTTGACGACACAGAGGTAGGTAGAGCAGTGGCCTACTGTACAGTACTGCTATATATTATATACTGGCGGTCAGCAAAATTATGCACTGCCCTCTTACTATATATACACCGCACCACTTAAATGCACCACAGGGATGGATGGATGGATAGTATACTTGACGACTCAGAGGTAGGTAGTAGAGATGAGCGCCTGAAATTTTTCGGGTTTTGTGTTTTGGTTTTGGGTTCGGTTCCGCGGCCGTGTTTTGGGTTCGAACGCGTTTTGGCAAAACCTCACCGAATTTTTTTTGTCGGATTCGGGTGTGTTTTGGATTCGGGTGTTTTTTTCAAAAAACACTAAAAAACAGCTTAAATCATAGAATTTGGGGGTCATTTTGATCCCAAAGTATTATTAACCTCAAAAACCATAATTTACACTCATTTTCAGTCTATTCTGAATACCTCACACCTCACAATATTATTTTTAGTCCTAAAATTTGCACCGAGGTCGCTGTGTGAGTAAGATAAGCGACCCTAGTGGCCGACACAAACACCGGGCCCATCTAGGAGTGGCACTGCAGTGTCACGCAGGATGTCCCTTCCAAAAAACCCTCCCCAAACAGCACATGACGCAAAGAAAAAAAGAGGCGCAATGAGGTAGCTGTGTGAGTAAGATTAGCGACCCTAGTGGCCGACACAAACACCGGGCCCATCTAGGAGTGGCACTGCAGTGTCACGCAGGATGGCCCTTCCAAAAAACCCTCCCCAAACAGCACATGACGCAAAGAAAAAAAGAGGCGCAATGAGGTAGCTGTGTGAGTAAGATTAGCGACCCTAGTGGCCGACACAAACACCGGGCCCATCTAGGAGTGGCACTGCAGTGTCACGCAGGATGTCCCTTCCAAAAAACCCTCCCCAAACAGCACATGACGCAAAGAAAAAAAGAGGCGCAATGAGGTAGCTGTGTGAGTAAGATTAGCGACCCTAGTGGCCGACACAAACACCGGGCCCATCTAGGAGTGGCACTGCAGTGTCACGCAGGATGTCCCTTCCAAAAAACCCTCCCCAAACAGCACATGACGCAAAGAAAAAAAGAGGCGCAATGAGGTAGCTGACTGTGTGAGTAAGATTAGCGACCCTAGTGGCCGACACAAACACCGGGCCCATCTAGGAGTGGCACTGCAGTGTCACGCAGGATGTCCCTTCCAAAAAACCCTCCCCAATCAGCACATGATGCAAAGAAAAAGAAAAGAAAAAAGAGGTGCAAGATGGAATTGTCCTTGGGCCCTCCCACCCACCCTTATGTTGTATAAACAAAACAGGACATGCACACTTTAACCAACCCATCATTTCAGTGACAGGGTCTGCCACACGACTGTGACTGATATGACGGGTTGGTTTGGACCCCCACCAAAAAAGAAGCAATTAATCTCTCCTTGCACAAACTGGCTCTACAGAGGCAAGATGTCCACCTCATCTTCACCCTCCGATATATCACCGTGTACATCCCCCTCCTCACAGATTATCAATTCGTCCCCACTGGAATCCACCATCTCAGCTCCCTGTGTACTTTGTGGAGGCAATTGCTGCTGGTCAATGTCTCCGCGGAGGAATTGATTATAATTCATTTTAATGAACATCATCTTCTCCACATTTTCTGGATGTAACCTCATACGCCGATTGCTGACAAGGTGAGCGGCGGCACTAAACACTCTTTAGGAGTACACACTTGTGGGAGGGCAACTTAGGTAGAATAAAGCCAGTTTGTGCAAGGGCCTCCAAATTGCCTCTTTTTCCTGCCAGTATAAGTACGGACTGTGTGACGTGCCTACTTGGATGCGGTCACTCATATAATCCTCCACCATTCTATCAATGTTGAGAGAATCATATGCAGTGACAGTAGACGACATGTCCGTAATCGTTGTCAGGTCCTTCAGTCCGGACCAGATGTCAGCATCAGCAGTCGCTCCAGACTGCCCTGCATCACCGCCAGCGGGTGGGCTCGGAATTCTGAGCCTTTTCCTCGCACCCCCAGTTGCGGGAGAATGTGAAGGAGGAGATGTTGACAGGTCGCGTTCCGCTTGACTTGACAATTTTGTCACCAGCAGGTCTTTCAACCCCAGCAGACTTGTGTCTGCCGGAAAGAGAGATCCAAGGTAGGCTTTAAATCTAGGATCGAGCACGGTGGCCAAAATGTAGTGCTCTGATTTCAACAGATTGACCACCCGTGAATCCTTGTTAAGCGAATTAAGGGCTGCATCCACAAGTCCCACATGCCTAGCGGAATCGCTCCCTTTTAGCTCCTTCTTCAATGCCTCCAGCTTCTTCTGCAAAAGCCTGATGAGGGGAATGACCTGACTCAGGCTGGCAGTGTCTGAACTGACTTCACGTGTGGCAAGTTCAAAGGGCATCAGAACCTTGCACAACGTTGAAATCATTCTCCACTGCACTTGAGACAGGTGCATTCCACCTCCTATATCGTGCTCAATTGTATAGGCTTGAATGGCCTTTTGCTGCTCCTCCAACCTCTGAAGCATATAGAGGGTTGAATTCCACCTCGTTACCACTTCTTGCTTCAGATGATGGCAGGGCAGGTTCAGTAGTTTTTGGTGGTGCTCCAGTCTTCTGTACGTGGTGCCTGTACGCCGAAAGTGTCCCGCAATTTTTCTGGCCACCGACAGCATCTCTTGCACGCCCCTGTCGTTTTTAAAAAAATTCTGCACCACCAAATTCAAGGTATGTGCAAAACATGGGACGTGCTGGAATTTGCCCATATTTAATGCACACACAATATTGCTGGCGTTGTCCGATGCCACAAATCCACAGGAGAGTCCAATTGGGGTAAGCCATTCCGCGATGATCTTCCTCAGTTGCCGTAAGAGGTTTTCAGCTGTGTGCGTATTCTGGAAAGCGGTGATACAAAGCGTAGCCTGCCTAGGAAAGAGTTGGCGTTTGCGAGATGCTGCTACTGGTGCCGCCGCTGCTGTTCTTGCGGCGGGAGTCCATACATCTACCCAGTGGGCTGTCACAGTCATATAGTCCTGACCCTGCCCTGCTCCACTTGTCCACATGTCCGTGGTTAAGTGGACATTGGGTACAACTGCATTTTTTAGGACACTGGTGAGTCTTTTTCTGACGTCCGTGTACATTCTCGGTATCGCCTGCCTAGAGAAGTGGAACCTAGATGGTATTTGGTAACGGGGGCACACTGCCTCAATAAATTGTCTAGTTCCCTGTGAACTAACGGCGGATACCGGACGCACGTCTAACACCAACATAGTTGTCAAGGCCTCAGTTATCCGCTTTGCAGTAGGATGACTGCTGTGATATTTCATCTTCCTCGCAAAGGACTGTTGAACAGTCAATTGCTTACTGGAAGTAGTACAAGTGGGCTTACGACTTCCCCTCTGGGATGACCATCGACTCCCAGCGGCAACAACAGCAGCGCCAGCAGCAGTAGGCGTTACACGCAAGGATGCATCGGAGGAATCCCAGGCAGGAGAGGACTCGTCAGAATTGCCAGTGACATGGCCTGCAGGACTATTGGCATTCCTGGGGAAGGAGGAAATTGACACTGAGGGAGTTGGTGGGGTGGTTTGCGTGAGCTTGGTTACAAGAGGAAGGGATTTACTGGTCAGTGGACTGCTTCCGCTGTCACCCAAAGTTTTTGAACTTGTCACTGACTTATTATGAATGCGCTGCAGGTGACGTATAAGGGAGGATGTTCCGAGGTGGTTAACGTCCTTACCCCTACTTATTACAGCTTGACAAAGGGAACACACGGCTTGACACCTGTTGTCCGCATTTCTGGTGAAATACCTCCACACCGAAGAGCTGATTTTTTTGGTATTTTCACCTGGCATGTCAACGGCCATATTCCTCCCACGGACAACAGGTGTCTCCCCGGGTGCCTGACTTAAACAAACCACCTCACCATCAGAATCCTCCTGGTCAATTTCCTCCCCAGCGCCAGCAACACCCATATCCTCCTCATCCTGGTGTACTTCAACACTGACATCTTCAATCTGACTATCAGGAACTGGACTCTGCGGGTGCTCCTTCCAGCACTTGCAGGGGGCGTGCAAATGGTGGAAGGCGCATGCTCTTCACGTCCAGTGTTGGGAAGGTCAGGCATCGCAACCGACACAATTGGACTCTCCTTGTGGATTTGGGATTTCGAAGAATGCACAGTTCTTTGCTGTGCTGCTTTTGCCAGCTTGAGTCTTTTCATTTTTCTAGCGAGAGGCTGAGTGCTTCCATCCTCATGTGAAGCTGAACCACTAGCCATGAACATAGGCCAGGGCCTCAGCCGTTCCTTGCCACTCCGTGTGGTAAATGGCATATTGGCAAGTTTACGCTTCTCCTCCGACAATTTTATTTTAGGTTTTGGAGTCCTTTTTTTACTGATATTTGGTGTTTTGGATTTGACATGCTCTGTACTATGACATTGGGCATCGGCCTTGGCAGACGACGTTGCTGGCATTTCATCGTCTCGGCCATGACTAGGGGCAGCAGCTTCAGCACGAGGTGGAAGTGGATCTTGATCTTTCCCTAATTTTGGAACCTCAACATTTTTGTTCTCCATATTTTAATAGGCACAACTAAAAGGCACCTCAGGTAAACAATGGAGATGGATGGATTGGATACTAGTATACAATTATGGACGGGCTGCCGAGTGCCGACACAGAGGTAGCCACAGCCGTGAACTACCGCACTGTACTGTGTCTGCTGCTAATATATAGACTGGTTGATAAAGAGATAGTATACTCGTAACTAGTATGTATGTATAAAGAAAGAAAAAAAAACCACGGTTAGGTGGTATATACAATTATGGACGGGCTGCCGAGTGCCGACACAGAGGTAGCCACAGCCGTGAACTACCGCACTGTACTGTGTCTGCTGCTAATATAGACTGGTTGATAAAGAGATAGTATACTCGTAACTAGTATGTATGTATAAAGAAAGAAAAAAAAACCACGGTTAGGTGGTATATACAATTATGGACGGGCTGCCGAGTGCCGACACAGAGGTAGCCACAGCCGTGAACTACCGCACTGTACTGTGTCTGCTGCTAATATATAGACTGGTTGATAAAGAGATAGTATACTCGTAACTAGTATGTATGTATAAAGAAAGAAAAAAAAACCACGGTTAGGTGGTATATACAATTATGGACGGGCTGCCGAGTGCCGACACAGAGGTAGCCACAGCCGTGAACTACCGCACTGTACTGTGTCTACTGCTAATATAGACTGGTTGATAAAGAGATAGTATACTCGTAACTAGTATGACTATAAAGAAAGAAAAAAAAACCACGGTTAGGTGGTATATACAATTATGGACGGGCTGCCGAGTGCCGACACAGAGGTAGCCACAGCCGTGAACTACCGCACTGTACTGTGTCTGCTGCTAATATATAGACTGGTTGATAAAGAGATAGTATACTCGTAACTAGTATGTATGTATAAAGAAAGAAAAAAAAACCACGGTTAGGTGGTATATACAATTATGGACGGGCTGCCGAGTGCCGACACAGAGGTAGCCACAGCCGTGAACTACCGCACTGTACTGTGTCTGCTGCTAATATAGACTGGTTGATAAAGAGATAGTATACTCGTAACTAGTATGTATGTATAAAGAAAGAAAAAAAACCACGGTTAGGTGGTATATACAATTATGGACGGGCTGCCGAGTGCCGACACAGAGGTAGCCACAGCCGTGAACTACCGCACTGTACTGTGTCTGCTGCTAATATAGAATGGTTGATAAAGAGATAGTATACTCGTAACTAGTATGTATGTATAAAGAAAGAAAAAAAAACCACGGTTAGGTGGTATATACAATTATGGACGGGCTGCCGAGTGCCGACACAGAGGTAGCCACAGCCGTGAACTACCGCACTGTACTGTGTCTGCTGCTAATATAGACTGGTTGATAAAGAGATAGTATACTCGTAACTAGTATGTATGTATAAAGAAAGAAAAAAAAAACACGGTTAGGTGGTATATACAATTATGGACGGGCTGCCGAGTGCCGACACAGAGGTAGCCACAGCCGTGAACTACCGCACTGTACTGTGTCTGCTGCTAATATAGACTGGTTGATAAAGAGATAGTATACTCGTAACTAGTATGACTATAAAGAAAGAAAAAAAAACCACGGTTAGGTGGTATATACAATTATGGACGGGCTGCCGAGTGCCGACACAGAGGTAGCCACAGCCGTGAACTACCGCACTGTACTGTGTCTGCTGCTAATATATAGACTGGTTGATAAAGAGATAGTATACTCGTAACTAGTATGTATGTATAAAGAAAGAAAAAAAAACCACGGTTAGGTGGTATATACAATTATGGACGGGCTGCCGAGTGCCGACACAGAGGTAGCCACAGCCGTGAACTACCGCACTGTACTGTGTCTGCTGCTAATATAGACTGGTTGATAAAGAGATAGTATACTACTAATATTATATATACTGGTGGTCAGGTCACTGGTCACTAGTCACACTGGCAGTGGCACTCCTGCAGCAAAAGTGTGCACTGTTTAATTTTAATATAATATTATGTACTCCTGGCTCCTGCTATAACCTATAACTGGCACTGCAGTAGTGCTCCCCAGTCTCCCCCACAATTATAAGCTGTGTGAGCTGAGCAGTCAGACAGATATATAATATATATAGATGATGCAGCACACTGGCCTGAGCCTGAGCAGTGCACACAGATATGGTATGTGACTGACTGAGTCACTGTGTGTATCGCTTTTTTCAGGCAGAGAACGGATATATTAAATAAACTGCACTGTGTGTCTGGTGGTCACTCACTATATAATATATTATGTACTCCTGGCTCCTGCTATAACCTATAACTGGCACTGCAGTAGTGCTCCCCAGTCTCCCCCACAATTATAAGCTGTGTGAGCTGAGCAGTCAGACAGATATATATAATATTATATATAGATAGATAATAGATGATGCAGCACACTGGCCTGAGCCTGAGCAGTGCACACAGATATGGTATGTGACTGAGTCACTGTGTGCTGTGTATCGCTTTTTTCAGGCAGAGAACGGATTATAAAGTAAACTGCACTGTCCTGTCCTCACTAGTAAACTCTCTCCACTCAGTCTCTACACTTCTACAGTAACAGTACTCCTCCTAGTCAGCTCCAGTAAATCTCTCTCAGTCTCTTATAATCTAAATGGAGAGGACGCCAGCCACGTCCTCTCCCTATCAATCTCAATGCACGTGTGAAAATGGCGGCGACGCGCGGCTCCTTATATAGAATCCGAGTCTCGCGATAGAATCCGAGCCTCGCGAGAATCCGACAGCGTCATGATGACGTTCGGGCGCGCTCGGGTTAACCGAGCAAGGCGGGAAGATCCGAGTCGCTCGGACCCGTGAAAAAAAACATGAAGTTCTGGCGGGTTCGGATTCAGAGAAACCGAACCCGCTCATCTCTAGTAGGTAGAGCAGTGGCCTACTATACCGTACTACTATATATTATATACTGGCAGTCAGCAAAATTATGCACTGCCCTCCTACTAGATATACACCGCACCACTTAAATGCACCACAGGGATGGATGGATAGTATACTTGACGACACAGAGGTAGGTAGAGCAGTGGCCTACTGTACCGTACTGCTATATATTATATACTGGCGGTCAGCAAAATTATGCACTGCCCTCCTACTATATATACACCGCACCACTTAAATGCACTACAGGGATGGATGGATAGTATACTTGACGACACAGAGGTAGGTAGAGCAGTGGCCTACTGTACCGTACTGCTATAATATACTGGTGGTCAGCAAAATTATGCACTGCCCTCCTACTATATATACACCGCACCACTTAAATGCACCCCAGGGATGGATGGATAGTATACTTGACGACACAGAGGTAGGTAGAGCAGTGGCCTACTGTACCGTACTGCTATATATTATATACTGGTGGTTAGCAAAATTATGCACTGTCCTCCTACTATATACAGTATATACTGTGCAAAACTTAAATGCACCACAGGTATGGATGGGATAGTGTACTTGACGACACAGAGGTAGAGCAGTGGACTACTGTACCGTACTGCTATATATATACTGGTGGTCAGCAAAATTCTGCACTGTCCTCCTACTATATACTACAATGCAGCACAGATATGGAGCATTTTTCAGGCAGAGAACGTATACTGGTGGTCACTGGTCAGCAAAACTCTGCACTGTCCTCCTACTATATAATACTGCTGGTCCCCAGTCCCCACAATAAAGCAATTAGCACACTGAGCACAGATATTTGCAGCACACTGAGCACCAGATATGGAGCGTTTTTCAGGCAGAGAACGTAGATATTTGCAGCACACTGAGCACAGATATTTGCAGCACACTGAACACAGATATTTGCAGCACACTGAGCACAGATATTTGCAGCACACTGAACATAGAAACTGAGAGGACGCCAGCCACGTCCTCTCACGATCATCTCCAATGCACAAGTAAAAAAATGGCGGTGACGCGCGGCTCCTTATATAGAATACGAATCTCGTGAGAATCCGACCGCGGGATGATGACATTCGGGCGCGCTCGGGTTAACCGAGCAAGGCGGGAGGATCCGAGTCTGCTCGGACCCGTGCAAAAAAGGGTGAAGTTCGGGGGGGTTCGGATTCCGAGGAACCGAACCCGCTCATCACTAATGTTTAGTAATCTGATTTTTGTACAGTAGGGGCTCTTTGCCCTTTAGTAACTCTGCCTTCTGATTGTTAGTATTGATATAGCCTATTGGGATGGTGGTCACAATAGGGGCACAGCAAATGCAAAAATGAGTGTTAGGCCACACAGAGAGTACATATCCAGAATGCTTGGTTTATTGGTAAACACATACTTGTCATCTTCATCTCCTGTCTGGGAGAAGCCCAGAGAATCAGAGAGTAGATGCTGCTGGTAGCTTTGGGGGCGGAGCCAGGTAGTCAGATCACCAGGCCCTGCCGCTGTTACTGCACAATGCTACAATTAGCTGGTTCATGGTGTGGGGCAAAAATTATGCAATTCATGTAATTTTAGCCCTGCCCCCTTCCCAAAGAGGAGTGGATGTGGGCAGTGTTGGACTGGGGCATGAAGGGCCCACCGAGGGGTGCAGTGGTAGGAGCCCATGTTTAGGGGTGTTGCCAGTCTCCAGAAGGGGTGTGGCCAGCCACCACATTGGTTTGCCTAACTATTAGAGCGTGCATGGTCTGGGCCGCCCCTTGATAAATATATATTGTAAATACTAATCTGGTACAGTATCATGCATGCACTAGCAGTAACAGCAATGTACTGTAGAAAACACCCCATAGTCCTGTGCAGTATAATGTAAAACATGTATATAAGTGCACAGTCTGGAACCTGATCCCTAGAGGAAGAGGGTGGGTGGGGGGGGGGGGGGGGAGGCACAACTAGGAAACAGTGCCAGAGTGCACTGATTAATAACAGTTAGGTCAAGTGACTGCTGCAGTATACAATATACTGCAATGGTTTTAAATCACCTCTCCTATGTCTCTGCAGCTGTAACTGACTTTGGAGGTGTAACCCCCTCCACACAACAAAATTATACAATTGATATTAAGTCAGTCTTAGGCGCTTGACCCGTTTAACACTCTGAAGTTCATAAATATGGAGTGGAGTCCATATGGAAATTTATTCAAACAATTATCCAAATAAAGGTGATTTATAGATTTGATATCCTTTTATCCCCACAACATATATATGATTGATATTTTCTTTTCCCCACAAGGTATTGTACTCATTTGTACATACAGTATTGTACACTTTGCTGACTGTTACACTGTTGTGTGTAAGGGCAAACTGAAGGGTAATACTCTGCTGAAGAAATAAGGATTGCTAAGTCACACAGTGAGCATTACTACTGTACTCACTGTTTCCCATTTGTTCAGACACAATTCAGTACTTTTAGGCTGACAGCCCTGCTGTCAGTCAAATGTGGACAAGCCTCTCCTTTTACTAGCCACAGGGCCCTCTGTTTGCATGGGTTCAATAGGCAGATGCCCAAGGGTGGCAGGAGTGTAAGGACCCTATGCTGATAGCTGATTGTCCCCTTTTTACGGAGCTACCAGATTTTTGAAAATTGGCCCCGGGGAACCAGAGATATCCAATTTCAAAGCAGTGGTCCCCATCTGGCCTGTTAATTGCTCTTCCCAGCCAGATATCTCGGGTTCTGTCTCACTTAGAGTTTTTCTGAGGTTATACTCCAAAAGCTGGGACTCTCCCCTTTCGGCGGACACTGTTATATCCTGATGTACATCTCTTTACTTCAATGAATCATGCAGTATGAAGATTATGTATTTTATTTCTTATTGGTAAGTAATACTTGCATGGTTAAAGATCATGGTTAAAGATAGACATCAAATCCACATGGCCTTCTCCTCTCTCCTTCTACTTCCTGATCACATGTTCATCTGTGCAGCAAGATTCTTAAAGGTACACTACCTCATCTAGCTAATGCACATAAATCTTCATAGATACTACAGACACTGGCAACTTTTCTCTACTATGCCCAGAACCAGACATATCAGCCTTTCAGCAGCTGGTTCTGCTCCAGCTCCCCACGCCTGGTATGCAAGTTTATATTTTTGGTGGTGGATTCCTTTGGCTTCTGAACTCTGATCAGTGACAAACGTAGGATTTATAGAGAGGGTTTCCAAATGCAGTCCACAATTTTCTACTCTCCGGTACATTGGGGCAAGTGCGTGAGTCTGGGGGAGCGGAAGAAGAACCTAGTAACGACCCTGGGCATTAATGTAAACATTGTCTTTTTATACACTGGATACTGTATGGAATACAGTATTAATATTTAACACTATAGATTGTCTATAGTATAGCCTGTATCAAACACTGAAATAATATAAATAGGTAATCAGGAAAAAGGTCAAACATACCATAATAACTAAATACACAAAAATAATAGAACCAGTACTGCACTTTCGGAGCACACATTCTCCCACCTCGTGGTAAGGCTCCTGTCTCTTCTTCCTGGCAGCTATTCTCTGGTCCAGTGCACTGATTGAGGACTCAGATCCACACACACAGCAAACTTGGTAGAAGAAGCTGCTACCACTGGGCATTGTTATGTTCTGCATACTTGGAAACCCAGGAGATTGGGTGGCACCAGGAGAGTTCCAAGTACAGACATGTGAAGCTGCAACTGGACTGATATACGCAGCTAACCCTAACAAAAATTCCTGACTCCGTTGTCCTTCCCAGTGGTCGATTAACTCCTGCAAGACTATGGTTTCTTGTGCCCACGACAGCCGCGTTTGAATGGGCGAATTAGGTCCGCCCATACTCCGATGCCCCCCTGTCTTAATAGGTGACAAGGCGTTAACTGAGACAGAGAAGAACAAGGGGAAAACTAACTAAGACTGACACAACTGAAACAGAGAAGGATACAAAAAATAACAAAGTAGTTTATGTGTGGCGAGGCCGACTGGAACAACAGCAAATCAAGTAATGCAACCTAACTGCCAAATACGAACCCGTCATAATAAGGCGAGGACAGCAATGCGGAAACCTCCGCAAAAATGACACAACTGAAAATAGATAAAAACAATACAGCATCAGCCATAAAGTGCGGCAGAGCCGCTACTCACGACACCACGACAGGTGTGCGCAGGAAACGACCGGAACCCAGAAGCTTCTGATACCAAATCACTTTACTGTAAGGCAATTTGGAGGACAGCAGGAAACGATCCCTCAGACAGGACTCAGGAAACTGGACATAGGACACTGGAGTACACAAACTGGACGCAGGAACACACCAGAGGCAGGAAGCCAGGCTCCATAGGAAGCTGCTGACAGGGACCAGGAACAAGCTTGCAGGAAGCTAACCAAGAACTGGAACATACAGATACAATAACAAACTTCTATCTCCGGCGCTGTACTGCAGGGCTAGCTGGGTAATAAGGGAAGCACGCCCCAATCAGGATGGCTGGAAGCCAGGCACAATGTAATGGCCAAAATACTGGCAGGTGAGGCTACACAGACAAGAGCAAGACTGCAGTACACAGACTCACCACATAATGACCAATTATCTGCCAGGTGATAATTAACACATAGAAAACAGGCTGCAGTTACACAGACTCACCACAGGAAGCCAACAAGAGTCTTCTAAACAAGTACAAGAGAAATCCTGGCATGCAAACAGAAATATAACATAAAACTAATGAACAGAAAGAAAACAGGAATGAACCACTGCTTGTGGTTCATAACAGGCATGTGTAACAGTTCTGCTCTGTCCCTTAAACTGCATGATGTGGCGGCGGCTCTAGCAAGCGCGTTATATACCATTGCTATTGTTGTCATAATTTGAGACACTTGCCAAGAGGACCAGGGTTTCTGGGCAACCAGAGCCCCCCCCTTCCCACTGCATTTGTCTATGATGGTCCCCACATCCCCTCAAACTCCTGAAAGGTGTGACTCTCTAGTTTTATATCCCATCGAAAGCTTAGAAATCTATTTGCATGATATCTGCAGTTAAGCAAGCTGCCCTCCCACCCGAAAATTATGAATATTAAGCCCACTCCACTATCCCTCTCTTCCCTGCGTATTAAACACCCTCTACCACCCTGGAAGTCATGTACTAGGGCCACTTCATTCAGGCCAATGCCCATTTCTACAGTTTAGTGTTCTCCCTCCTGCCCCATCTCCCACCATCTGAGCGGAAGATAGAACACCCCCTACCGCCTGCAGGACATCAAAGCTGCAGCTGATCAGCACCAACCGCCTCTTACTTCCAAACATGAAGTTGGCCTTACCACCTGACTGGTCATGTGACCTGCTCCTGAACCCTTGTGCAGTTGCTGAGGCTGCTGGGAAATATTTGCCTGGGTGATTACATACAGTACATACACATGCACTGTAGAACTTTGCCCACTGTTCGATGTAATACCTTGCATAGCAGGCTATTACAAGTTTACAACCATGTTGAATAATCATACCTAAACCCCCCAACCCCCCAAACACCCGATCTACACCTTATGACTCCAAATAAGACCTTTTCTTTAATTCAGAAAATTATTATACAATTTTTCTGGTCTGAGAAAAACACAGCTTCATGCCCAGATCGTACAGAGATCCATGGATGCCCAGATCATGTGCACATACTCAGAAACAAAAACAGAGGCGGTCCACCAGCGCTAAATGTATACTATTCTTTAAAACAACTGTTGATTAAAAACTTTGATAATCAATTCAACATCATAGGAAGTTCTCTACTGATTCATTCATTGGATGTACCTCACTCACCGACAGTCAGTCAGATTCACCCATATAAAGGTATCTTTTATTAGAGCATCATTTTGGTCATCATAGGCCATATGGAAATTCACTCACCATTGATATGAGCCCTATGTTCATCAAAAGGTTTCAAACAAAAAATACACACAAAATTAAAGTTAGGGGTTACACTGCTTCCCTACACCAAGGATCTCAAACATTCACCAATCGCCATCCAATCACATGATTAGGACCAGTGGGTATAAATACTCTGTACTGGGCTTACACACTTCACACCCTGAGGAAGGAAACATTCCAAAACGCGTTGGTGATAACAAGATAGTAGGAGCTAACACCTGCATCCACCTAAGGAGTAAGATCTCATTCTCAGACTCACCTACCTCCCCTTTTTTTTTTCCCGGGAATAAATAGGTGATTGGTGAATGTTTGAGATCCTTGGTGTAGTGAAGCAGTGTAACCCCTAACTTTAATTTTGTGTGTATTTTTTGTTGGACCTGTCTGTGGAATAAATACGTTTTTATCAAGATCCAGTATTGGAGAATTCTTTGACGAGGTTCTAAGATTCCACGGATACAGCCAAAAAGAAACCTTTTGATGAACATAGGGCTCATATCAATGGTAAGTGAATTTTCATATGGCCTATGATGACCAAAATGATGCTCTAATAAAAGATACCTTTATATGGGTGAATCTGACTGACCGTCGGTGAGTGAGGTACATCCAATGAATGAATCAGTAGAGAACTTCCTATGATGTTGAATTGATTATCAAAGTCTTCAATCAACAGTTGTTTTAAAGAATAGTATACATTTAGCGCTGGTGGACCGCCTCTGTTTTTGTTTCTGTGTATTTATAATTTTCAAGTGTTTGGTACCCTTGAAAGGTGGTGTCTCGGCTGCAAGGTGTATTGAGGCGCAAAGAATAGAAATCACCAATCTGTAGAATTGTTAGTCATGTGCACATACTACTATATATTCTTCCTACCATCCATGGTACAGGTTCATTTATATTCTCTATAATTTACAACACAGAGGTTAAAGAGTTGAGCTTACGCAAATGGCATTTTTAGGAAGGCTATTAATTTAGGATGCTGTCTGGCAGTTTAATGCTCCCATGGGGAACCTGCAAGCCAAGAGTAATGAAATGGTAACATTGTCAGAATATAGAAACCACACCATAAGAAAGAAGTGCCAGGTGCTACTAGAAGGAAGAACAGGTAAATAGCATAGAGATCAATAAATCACTCATCCAGTGACGAGCACTTGAAAAAGGTGCCTACAAATGCAACTGGCTTGTACCACATAAAGGAGGCATTACATTCACATTATAGACTTATCAACTCTCACTATATTTCTCATTGATTTGGTTTAGTCTTGCTGATCTTTTTGCATCAGGACAGAACTTTCCACTGAGAGCTGAGGATAACCAATTGCCATGAAAATTAAATTTGTCTCACATTTCACATTGTTGTTTAGTTGTAGAAGTGGGAGAATAAAAGTAATCTGTAAAATTATATATTTTTCCCTATATAAAGGAACCATCACAATAGGCTGGCAAATTGTAGCAATAACTATGTGTGGATTCGGGAGACTTTTGTCTGGATCTTGGATTTATTAATGTATTATAATGGATATATTTTGGCCATTAAACTTGTCCCATATTTTTATTAATGCATGAATGTGTCTAAACATGAATGGAAGTCTTCTTCTTGCCAATTTATAATATATTCTCACACCATGATTAATAACCTTCTTTCAGAAAGGAGACCTGCCTTGTCTGCATCTGCTGTTAGATGATCTTAATGTGTCCTTGCTCAGTGAAATATAAAAGTGTACATGAAAAACAAACCAACTCTGTGGAGAGGCTTGTATCAAGTGGGCCTATGCATTGAAAGTGGCCTGTATCCTTGAGTTCATGGACCTTCCCATAAATTAACCTAGGCAGAATGCGTAGTGTGTACTTTTTATGATTACAAAGACTGCAGTTTGGTGGATTTATTTCCTCTCTCTGGATTATATCCCAGAGCACTCTAATATATTCTAGTTATAAATCTGCAGTAGTTTAGGTTATTTATGGGTATACTGATAAAATGGTCACCTGATTTGCTTTGAACAAGATGAAACATCCTGGCTGAACATTCACTTTTATTCTTCATAGTCACAGGGTTTTTTCTTAAAGGGATATGATTTCCACCCGCTTGGGCTTTGGTCATTTTCTGGATATTTACACTGAAAAAAGAGATGGTGCATTGCCATTACTTTAAAAGCAGCAGATGTGTGAGCAGGCCTGGATTTATGGGATTGTATTTTATTTATGTTCTATTGCTTATTTCTATAGCACCAATTATATTAAATAGTGATGTATAAAGAATGTGTAATAAAGCTAATGTCCTTACTAATACTAATGACTAATCAACGTCACGAAAGACCTTCAAGCTGCAATAATCTAAAGGGCCCTACACACTGGCTGATTGGCCACCGAGGTGGGCGGCGGCCAATACGGCTGACGGACAACCTGGTGACGGGAGGGATGGAGGGGGGGGGGGGGGGGTTTGCCCGGCCTCATAGCCCTGCATGCTAATATGGACGATATAGTGTATATTGGCTTGCAGGCATAAACGAGCCGGCACCACCAATGAACGAGCGTGGGGCCGCGCATCGTTCATCGTTGGTGCATACACACTGAAAGATATGAACGATATCTTGTTCATTAATGAACAAGATCGTTCATATCTTTCAGTGTAATCGGTAAATGGGTAGGGCCAATTAGAGTAAGTACTCTTTCCTCTTGCCTTTGACATTGTAGATACCCCATCTTCTCTTGCAATCCTTTGCTGCTTTGTTTTGCCTGCCACTGCCCCCTACTGGCTGTTTTCTACCTCTATGACTGCTCCAATTCTGTTGCATCTCAGAACTTTCTGCCTCCCCATCTTCCACTAATTGTTATTGCCTATCAAAGTTCTTATCTTGGCCCCATCCTCTTCTCCATACACACTTCCTCAACTGGTGACCTCATCAACTCATTTAACTCATTTATCTCCAATACCATCTTGGACGCAAGGTCATCGGTTGACTGAACTACTGCAACCTCCACCCAGGGGTGTAGAGAGCACTGGCGGGCCCTGGTACTTTTTTCAGAGATGGGGCCTAATTGCTGGAGGCATGGCCATACCCCTTATGCAAATTAATGTAAACAAATATTTTCAGTGCAGATTTGGGGGGCGCTATCGTGCCCCTCAGCCAGGGCATATCAAGAGGAGGGCACGAGCAGTGTGGTTGCTCCCCACCCCGCAAAGGCAAAAGATACTGCACCCTGCACCACCACAGCCCAGTTTGCACACAGCTGTGTGTGGCGGCAGAAGATGAAGCTGCTGTTGACAGGTATGGGGGGCCCATCCCACGGGACCCTCCTGGGTAATCAATACCCACCTCTCTCCACTCCAGTCCATCCCCAATGCCGCATCTCAGCTAATTTTTATCTCTAATCGCTCTGTATCTGTTTTCCCTGTCAGGTCCTACATTGGATCCCTTTGCCGTATAGAGTCCATTTCCAATTCCTCACACTCATCTATAAAGCCCTCACCCAATACTCTCCCTCTTGCATCTCTAACCTCATCCTTCTCCAGATGGTCTGCCAAACCATCTGAAAATCTCCTCCCATTCCTGCTTCCTGCCTCCAGGATTTCTCATGTGTTGCTCCCCACATCACTCCCCCTCCCTATCAGACTCTCCTTCTCTATACAAAACTTTTAACAGGCTCCTAAAGAAGTACATTTCCTTATCAACGCCTATCAGCTCTTATCCTAACCGACCCCCTGCACACTGACTTTCCGCTCTGTGCCGTCAATGTCTGACTGCACGTCCCTTTAAATACTGTATGCTCTCACAAGCAGGGTCTTCCTCATGTACTATGCCCTTCCCTGCCAATGCCTTTATCTCCTCCCAGTGGCCTTCCTTTTGTAATCAGTGGCTGTTAGCCTGTCTTCTGTGCCCGCCAACTCGGTTCAGGATTGCTAGCTATAGTGACCTTTTGGTATAGTGACCATTTGCATTGACATGTCCTTTTGTACAGTGAGTGTACTTCATGCCCTATTATATTTGCACTGTCCTTTTTTTTCACCTTGTACCATGCTGCAGACTCATTGTGGCACACTATAATAATAATAATAATAATAATAATAATAATAAAATCCCTGATCCTTTTCAACTTTCCAGATAGGACTGGCTCTAGTATGATTGTTGGTATAAACTGCTTATTAGCTTATTATTGTTTTCATTTTTAAATTGAATTTCAAAAATAATCTTTACTTATTCTAAAAAATGTAGCGTTAGCTGAATTAGGACTGAGGGCCTGATTCAGAGGTGGATGCAAATGCTATCTCTACTGCGACCGCGCATCCAGTGTATCTACTAAAATATGCTAATAGTGCGCTCTCTGCCTGACGCATGGACACACCCACTTAGGGCGCCTCTGATCCACCACTGTATGCAAAGATGCATCTATCATTTGAGCAACCCTAAGGAATATTTGTTGCAAATAAGCCACTGGAGCCTTTGCAGCGGCACACAAATTTGCAGTTGCAGGCCCAGACACACCCATGACACCCGTCATAACACATCTGAGATTTTGAAGCCACCTCCCATTACCTCCCACAAATGGTCACATCCTGTCACTCACTTTGCAAATAGATCCTCACTGCGTGTGCTGACAAGATGTGGAGTGTGATACATGTGCAGTACAAAAAACATTGAACTACACAAACATGAGCACTGCATACACAGCTGAATCAGGTTTTGCTGACCTCTGGATCAGGTCCTGAATTACCTCCATTTATTTAAAATGCTATTTTAGAAAGTCTGCTAGGCATCTGAATTAGGGATGACCACCCAGATCCCCAAGAATGCAGGTCACTTCAGAACACTTACTTGCCACATGGTGAGGCTTCATGAATCAGTTCACTTGATGGCATTTGTAATTATGTCATCAATTACCATTCACCTCAGGAAAAGTAGTATTCCCTAATATCCATATTATGTAACGGCCAGTATCAGGGCTGGATTAAGGGGGGAGGGTTGCGGCAACAGGGGCAGTCACCACGAGGCCCACACACACAGGGGGGCCCCACACAAGGTCAATCTGACCCTACAATTGCTTGGAACAAGTGCCTAGTGGCACCTGTTCCTGGACAGGGGCTGCCACTGCATTGTGTTGTGCATGCACAGATTACATACAGTGCAGAGCAAATCCCGAGTCCGCTGAGCAGCAGCACATGTCACATAACATCCTTACTGCTGATGAGGATACACAGATCTGCTCTGCCCTTCATGCAGAGCACAGAGCAGGAAGCATGCTGCCACAGGAGGTGAGTACCCAGGTGGCCAAGTAGGGGGTGCACTGTGGCCATATTGTGTGGGGTGGAGGGTCAGGGCAAGAGGTCACTTAATTGGAGGAGGCACCACCAATTTAGTTGCCCCAGGGGCCTCCACAAACCTTAATCCAGTCCTGGCCAGTATGCACAGACAAATTGGTCAAGTGTGGCAAATAATGTAAATCGGTACATGGTTGCATTTTCTTTTTCACATTCTTTATTGGAATTAATTACTCGGGCCTGTTGTAAGAAGAGAACTACTATTCAGCTGGCAGTGTACTAGAGTGTACTGAACCACCATTCAGCTGGCAGTGTACTGGAGTGTACTGAACCACCATTCAGCTGGCAGTGTACTGGAGTGTACTGAACTACCATTCAGCTGGCAGTGTACTGGAGTGTACTGAACCACCATTCAGCTGGCAGTGTACTGGAGTGTACTGAACCACCGTTCAGCTGGCAGTGTACTGGAGTGTACTGAACTATCATTCAGCTGGCACAGTGTACTGGAGTGTACTGAACCACCGTTCAGCTGGCAGTGTACTGGAGTGTACTGAACTACTATTCAGCTGGCAGTGTACTGGAGTATACTGAACCACCATTCAGCTGGCAGTGTACTGGAGTGTACTGAACCACCGTTCAGCTGGCAGTGTACTGGAGTGTACTGAACTATCATTCAGCTGGCACAGTGTACTGGAGTGTACTGAACCACCGTTCAGCTGGCAGTGTACTGGAGTGTACTGAACCACCGTTCAGCTGGCAGTGTACTGGAGTGTACTGAACTACTATTCAGCTGGCAGTGTACTGGAGTGTACTGAACCACCGTTCAGCTGGCAGTGTACTGGAGTGTACTGAACCACCGTTCAGCTGGCAGTGTACTGGAGTGTACTGAACCACCATTCAGCTGGCAGTGTACTGGAAAGCGAAGGGTACAGAGAGGCTGCTGTCACTGAGAGCTGCAGTCTTTTCTGATTGCAGTAGGCAAGAAGGGGGTAGCTATCACACCGTTCGAGGCCACCCCTGGCTGAACGGTCACCCCTTTGATGAATAATGAATGAAATGCATAAAGCATAGCTTTTGATTAGATACCCTATAAAAGTACACTCCTCAGTGTTCTAGTTAAAAGAAAAAAATATATTAAATAGATGTGATAATCATATTATGTAAGATGCATGAGAAAGAAAGGCAAAAATCTAAATCCCTTATATACAGGTATAGTGAAAGTCCAGCATAAATTGTTCAAAGGATGTAGGCTGACACAAGGGTTCCTGACTCTGTTTATAATGTATTACCTCAAATTGTCTGATCCCAGTTCTAAATTAAGTGGTTTCAATAAACTCAATACAACACAATAATCCACTAGGCAGGTGGAATCAGTTCAAATACATAAATCCTGAACTGGGATTGGTGAATACTCGAAAACAAATAGATATTGCAACACAGTAAGAGGACTAATAAGTATTGAGACACTTAACAGGTCTGAATGAAACAATCTTGAAGTCTATTGAAAACCAAATTCAGCTTAAACATATAGTATGTAGAAATAACAGCAGTTGTTATGAGGTCAGTCAAATCATTAGGTTATATAATCAATGCAATATTGCCTGTAATTAACAAAGAGAGAATATTTCTTGGTATATCATGCTACCAGTATTTACCGATAAGCGAGACCAATTGATAATCAATTTGAAGGCATAAATCATACAATGTGTTTAACTATACCGGTAAATTTAGCAAAATTATAATTGGACTGAATACATCAATCTTGGTCTGCTGTGTTGGAAGGTTCATGTTCACACAGAATTGAACATATTCAGGATACAGGTGGTCATTCCGAGTTGTTCGCTCGCAAGCTGCTTTTAGCAGCTTTGCACACGCTAAGCCGCCGCCTACTGGGAGTGAATCTTAGCATAGTAGATTTGTGAACGAAAGATTAGCAGATTTGCGAATAGAGGCCCTCATTCCGAGTTGTTCGCTCGGTATTTTTTCTCGCAACGGAGCGATTAGTCGCTAATGCACATGCGCAATGTCCGCAGTGCGACTGCGCCAAGTAAATTTGCTATGCAGTTAGGTATTTTACTCACGGCATTACGAGGTTTTTTCTTCGTTCTGGTGATCGTAATGTGATTGACAGGAAGTGGGTGTTTCTGGGCGGAAACAGGCCGTTTTATGGGTGTGTGCGAAAAAACGCTATCGTTTCTGGGAAAAACGCGGGAGTGGCTGAAGAAACGGAGGAGTGTCTGGGCGAACGCTGGGTGTGTTACTGTGTTTGTGACGTCAAACCAGGAACGACAAGCACTGAACTGATCGCAGATGCCGAGTAAGTCTGGAGCTACTCAGAAACTGCTAAGAAGTGTCTATTCGCAATTTTGCTAATCTTTCGTTCGCAATTTTGATATGCTAAGATTCACTCCCAGTAGGCGGCGGCTTAGCGTGTGCAAAGCTGCTAAAAGCAGCTTGCGAGCGAACAACTCGGAATGACCACCAGACAGTTCTTAGCAGTTTCTGAGTAGCTCGAGACTTACTCTGCCACTGTGATCAGTTCAGTCAGTTTCGTTCCTGGTTTGACGTCACAAACACACCCAGCGTTCGCCCAGAAACTCCCCCGTTTCTCCAGCCACTCCCGCGTTTTTCCCAGAAACGGTAGCGTTTTTTCACACACTCCCATAAAACGGCCTGTTTCCGCCCAGAAACACCCACTTCCTGTCAATCACACTACGATCACCATAACGAAGAAAAAACCTTGTAATGCCGTGAGTAAAATACCAAACTTCTAAGCAAATTTACTTGGCGCAGTCGCAGTGCGAACATTGCGCATGCGCAATTAGCGGAAAATCGCTGCGATGCGAAAAAATTACCGAGCGAACAACTCGGAATGAGGGCCACAGTACAGTATGTGGAGATTGGTGACAACAGTATTAGGATTAATTAGTAGTTTCCCAGTATTGCCATTCTGCATCCCTAAGTAATAACTCTGTGTCTGGCAAATGTCACACTACAATGAAGTAAACTTGTACCTTATCTAAACATATATGTAAATGATAACCAAATATATCGGAAATTTAGTACACTTAGCATAGAGCCAGGATTTTTTTTAAAAATGCCTCACTTTATCTGCTGGCCTTGGTTTGCATGTATTGGACAACGAATAACAGACAGGTTTGCGCATAATCCCAGAGGTTTCTACCAGTGGCGGTTCCAGGCCCTTGACTGCAGCGCCAACCACATAGTGCAGGGGGGAACCGCTTAGCACATATAAGCATACATGTGCTGTATGTAATCTATGTGCTGGCTGGATCCCCTATGGATCAACAGCGCTGTGTGTATCAGGCGCATTGCATCACACAGGACTCAGCATAAGGCATCATACTCCTTCTAAGTCTGCCCATTGGCCAGTTTCACAGGAATCTAAAGGAGGGATTGGAAGAAGTGTGATGCCTTATGCTGAGTCCCAGGTGCCGTAATGGCACATGATACACATAGCACTGCTGATCCCAGGGGGAACCAGCCAACACATATATTACATGGTATGCAGTCAATATACTGGCTGTCGGGATCCCGGCGTTCAGGAGACCCGCGCCAGAAGCCGGCAGCCAGTGAAATAGTGATGTCCGGAATCCTGACAAATACTCAGTATTCCCACTCATTTGGTGTGTCCATGCCATCAACCAAGTGGGAATAGAACCTGTGGCGAGCAAATATGTGCTAAGTGGTTCCCCCTGCACAAGGGGCAGATCATGAACTAAATGTGTCCCTGTAAATTTTTGTAGAAATGGCCTGACCTGGGCAGCACAAAGGGTATAACATACCATGGGGTAAATTTACTAAGGTCCCGATTTTGACCGAGATGCCGTTTTTTCATCAAAGTGTCATCTCGGTAATTTACTAAGCAATAATCACGGCAGTGATGAGGGCATTCGCAATTTTTTGGAAGTCCAACAAAAAAAATACAAATGAATACACCATCGGTCAAAACGCGGCTGTTTAAGTATGAATCTCGGTAATTTACTAAGAAGTGCAAAGCAAAAAACAAACAAACACTGCCGTGAAAAATTACAACTCGTAAAAAAGTGCTATAAAAAAACAGACCTGCTTTTTTAATCCGTGATTGTATAGGCATGCAGGGATCCATGAGATCCGTGCATGTATATCAGTGGGAAGGGGTGGGAAAGTGATTATTTTATAAAAAAAAAATTGCGTGGGGTCCCCCCTCCTAAGCATAACCAGCCTCGGGCTCTTTGAGCCGATCCTGGTTGCAGAAATATGGGGGAAAAAATGACAGGGGTTCCCCCATATTTAAGCAACCAGCATCGGGCTCTGCGCCTGGTCCTGGTTCCAAAAATACGGGGGACAAAAAGAGTAGGGGTCCCCCGTATTTTTAAAACCAGCACCGGGCTCCACTAGCTGGACAGATAATGCCACAGCCGGGGGTCACTTTTATATAGTGCCCTGCGGCCGTGGCATCAAAAATCCAACTAGTCACTAGAGATGAGCGGGTTCGGTTTCTTTGAATCCGAACCCGCACGAACTTCACTTTTTTTTCCACGGGTCCGAGCGACTCGGATCTTCCCGCCTTGCTCGGTTAACCCGAGCGCGCCCGAACGTCATCATGACGCTGTCGGATTCTCGCGAGGCTCGGATTCTATCGCGAGACTCGGATTCTATATAAGGAGCCGCGCGTCGCCGCCATTTTCACTCGTGCATTGAGATTGATAGGGAGAGGACGTGTCTGGCGTCCTCTCCATTAGAATAGAGATAGATAGATTAGATAGAGAGAGATTGTGCAGAGTCGCAGACAGAGTTAGTTTACCACAGTCAGTGACCAGTGCAGTTGCTAGTTAACTTTTATTTAATATAATATATCCGTTCACTTCTCTCTGCTATATCCGTTCTCTGCCTGAAAAAAAAAACGATACACAGCACAGTCAGTCACACAGTGTGACTCAGTCTGTGTGCACTCAGCTCAGCCCAGTGTGCTGCACAGTCATCAATGTATAAATTAAAAGCTTATAATTAATTGTGGGGGAGACTGGGGAGCACTGCAGGTTGTTAGCAGGAGCCAGGAGTACAATTATATTAATTAACAGTGCACACTTTTGCTGCAGGAGTGGTGACCAGTGCCTGACCACCAGTATAGTATTGTTGTATACTACTAATATCTCTTTAAATATCAACCAGTCTATATTAGCAGCAGACACAGTACAGTGCGGTAGTTCACGGCTGTGGCTACCTCTGTGTCGGCACACGGCAGGCAGTCCGTCCGACCAGAATTGTATTATTTATTATTATATACCTACCACCTAACCGTGGTTTTTTTTTCATTCTTTATACCGTCATAGTGTCATCCTAATTGTTACGAGTATACTACTATCTCTTTATCAACCAGTGTACAGTGCGGTAGTTCACGGCTGTGGCTACCTCTGTGTCGGCACACGGCAGGCAGTCCGTCCGACCAGAATTGTATTATTTATTATTATATACCTACCACCTAACCGTGGTTTTTTTTTCATTCTTTATACCGTCATAGTGTCATCCTAATTGTTACGAGTATACTACTATCTCTTTATCAACCAGTGTACAGTGCGGTAGTTCACGGCTGTGGCTACCTCTGTGTCGGCACACGGCAGGCAGTCCGTCCGACCAGAATTGTATTATTTATTATTATATACCTACCACCTAACCGTGGTTTTTTTTTCATTCTTTATACCGTCATAGTGTCACCCTAATTGTTACGAGTATACTACTATCTCTTTATCAACCAGTGTACAGTGCGGTAGTTCACGGCTGTGGCTACCTCTGTGTCGGCACACGGCAGGCAGTCCGTCCGACCAGAATTGTATTATTTATTATTATATACCTACCACCTAACCGTGGTTTTTTTTTCATTCTTTATACCGTCATAGTGTCATCCTAATTGTTACGAGTATACTACTATCTCTTTATCAACCAGTGTACAGTGCGGTAGTTCACGGCTGTGGCTACCTCTGTGTCGGCACACG
Organism: Pseudophryne corroboree; assembly: GCF_028390025.1. Taxonomy (NCBI): domain Eukaryota; kingdom Metazoa; phylum Chordata; class Amphibia; order Anura; family Myobatrachidae; genus Pseudophryne; species Pseudophryne corroboree. Next base: position 297,441,311 of record NC_086451.1, read on the forward strand.
GCAGGCAGTCCGTCCGACCAGAATTGTATTATTTATTATTATATACCTACCACCTAACCGTGGTTTTTTTTTCATTCTTTATACCGTCATAGTGTCATCCTAATTGTTACGAGTATACTACTATCTCTTTATCAACCAGTGTACAGTGCGGTAGTTCACGGCTGTGGCTACCTCTGTGTCGGCACACGGCAGGCAGTCCGTCCGACCAGAATTGTATTATTTATTATTATATACCTACCACCTAACCGTGGTTTTTTTTTCATTCTTTATACCGTCATAGTGTCATCCTAATTGTTACGAGTATACTACTATCTCTTTATCAACCAGTGTACAGTGCGGTAGTTCACGGCTGTGGCTACCTCTGTGTCGGCAGTCGGCAGGCAGTCCGTCCATCCATAATTGTATTATTATTATAATATATACCACCTAACCGTGGTTTTTTTTTCATTCTTTATACCGTCATAGTGTCATACTAGTTGTTACGAGTATACTACTATCTCTTTATCAACCAGTGTACAGTGCGGTAGTTCACGGCTGTGGCTACCTCTGTGTCGGCAGTCGGCAGGCAGTCCGTCCATCCATAATTGTATTATTATTATAATATATACCACCTAACTGTGGTTTTTTTTGCATTCTTTATACCGTCGTCATAGTGTCATACTAGTTGTTACGAGTATACTACTATCTCTTTATCAACCAGTGTACAGTGCGGTAGTTCACGGCTGTGGCTACCTCTGTGACGGCAGTCGGCAGGCAGTCCGTCCATCCATAATTGTATTATTATTATAATATATACCACCTAACCGTGGTTTTTTTTTCATTCTTTATACCGTCGTCATAGTGTCATACTAGTTGTTACGAGTATACTACTATCTCTTTATCAACCAGTGTACAGTGCGGTAGTTCACGGCTGTGGCTACCTCTGTGTCGGCAGTCGGCAGGCAGTCCGTCCATCCATAATTGTATTATTATTATAATATATACCACCTAACCGTGGTTTTTTTTTCATTCTTTATACCGTCGTCATAGTGTCATACTAGTTGTTACGAGTATACTACTATCTCTTTATCAACCAGTGTACAGTGCGGTAGTTCACGGCTGTGGCTACCTCTGTGTCGGCAGTCGGCAGGCAGTCCGTCCATCCATAATTGTATTATTATTATAATATATACCACCTAACCGTGGTTTTTTTTTCATTCTTTATACCGTCGTCATAGTGTCATACTAGTTGTTACGAGTATACTACTATCTCTTTATCAACCAGTGTACAGTGCGGTAGTTCACGGCTGTGGCTACCTCTGTGTCGGCAGTCGGCAGGCAGTCCGTCCATCCATAATTGTATTATTATTATAATATATACCACCTAACCGTGGTTTTTTTTTCATTCTTTATACCGTCGTCATAGTGTCATACTAGTTGTTACGAGTATACTACTATCTCTTTATCAACCAGTGTACAGTGCGGTAGTTCACGGCTGTGGCTACCTCTGTGTCGGCAGTCGGCAGGCAGTCCGTCCATCCATAATTGTATTATTATTATAATATATACCACCTAACCGTGGTTTTTTTATACCACCTAACTGTGGCAGTCCGTCCATAATTGTATACTAGTATCCAATCCATCCATCTCCATTGTTTACCTGAGGTGCCTTTTAGTTCTGCCTATAAAATATGGAGAACAAAAAAGTTGAGGTTCCAAAATTAGGGAAAGATCAAGATCCACTTCCACCTCGTGCTGAAGCTGCTGCCACTAGTCATGGCCGAGACGATGAAATGCCAGCAACGTCGTCTGCCAAGGCCGATGCCCAATGTCATAGTACAGAGCATGTCAAATCCAAAACACCAAATATCAGAAAAAAAAGGACTCCAAAACCTAAAATAAAATTGTCGGAGGAGAAGCGTAAACTTGCCAATATGCCATTTACCACACGGAGTGGCAAGGAACGGCTGAGGCCCTGGCCTATGTTCATGGCTAGTGGTTCAGCTTCACATGAGGATGGAAGCACTCAGCCTCTCGCTAGAAAACTGAAAAGACTCAAGCTGGCAAAAGCACCGCAAAGAACTGTGCGTTCTTTGAAATCCCAAATCCACAAGGAGAGTCCAATTGTGTCGTTTGCGATGCCTGACCTTCCCAACACTGGACGTGAAGAGCATGCGCCTTCCACTATTTGCATGCCCCCTGCAAGTGCTGGAAGGAGCACCCGCAGTCCAGTTCCTGATAGTCAGATTGAAGATGTCAGTGTTGAAGTACACCAGGATGAGGAGGATATGGGTGTTGCTGGCGCTGGGGAGGAAATTGACCAGGAGGATTCTGATGGTGAGGTGGTTTGTTTAAGTCAGGCACCCGGGGAGACACCTGTTGTCCGTGGGAGGAATATGGCCGTTGACATGCCAGGTGAAAATACCAAAAAAATCAGCTCTTCGGTGTGGAGGTATTTCACCAGAAATGCGGACAACAGGTGTCAAGCCGTGTGTTCCCTTTGTCAAGCTGTAATAAGTAGGGGTAAGGACGTTAACCACCTCGGAACATCCTCCCTTATACGTCACCTGCAGCGCATTCATAATAAGTCAGTGACAAGTTCAAAAACTTTGGGTGACAGCGGAAGCAGTCCACTGACCAGTAAATCCCTTCCTCTTGTAACCAAGCTCACGCAAACCACCCCACCAACTCCCTCAGTGTCAATTTCCTCCTTCCCCAGGAATGCCAATAGTCCTGCAGGCCATGTCACTGGCAAGTCTGACGAGTCCTTTCCTGCCTGGGATTCCTCCGATGCATCCTTGCGTGTAACGCCTACTGCTGCTGGCGCTGCTGTTGTTGCCGCTGGGAGTCGATGGTCATCCCAGAGGGGAAGTCGTAAGCCCACTTGTACTACTTCCAGTAAGCAATTGACTGTTCAACAGTCCTTTGCGAGGAAGATGAAATATCACAGCAGTCATCCTACTGCAAAGCGGATAACTGAGTCCTTGACAACTATGTTGGTGTTAGACGTGCGTCCGGTATCCGCCGTTAGTTCACAGGGAACTAGACAATTTATTGAGGCAGTGTGCCCCCGTTACCAAATACCATCTAGGTTCCACTTCTCTAGGCAGGCGATACCGAGAATGTACACGGACGTCAGAAAAAGACTCACCAGTGTCCTAAAAAATGCAGTTGTACCCAATGTCCACTTAACCACGGACATGTGGACAAGTGGAGCAGGGCAGGGTCAGGACTATATGACTGTGACAGCCCACTGGGTAGATGTATGGACTCCCGCCGCAAGAACAGCAGCGGCGGCACCAGTAGCAGCATCTCGCAAACGCCAACTCTTTCCTAGGCAGGCTACGCTTTGTATCACCGCTTTCCAGAATACGCACACAGCTGAAAACCTCTTACGGCAACTGAGGAAGATCATCGCGGAATGGCTTACCCCAATTGGACTCTCCTGTGGATTTGTGGCATCGGACAACGCCAGCAATATTGTGTGTGCATTAAATATGGGCAAATTCCAGCACGTCCCATGTTTTGCACATACCTTGAATTTGGTGGTGCAGAATTTTTTAAAAAACGACAGGGGCGTGCAAGAGATGCTGTCGGTGGCCAGAAAAATTGCGGGACTCTTTCGGCGTACAGGCACCACGTACAGAAGACTGGAGCACCACCAAAAACTACTGAACCTGCCCTGCCATCATCTGAAGCAAGAAGTGGTAACGAGGTGGAATTCAACCCTCTATATGCTTCAGAGGTTGGAGGAGCAGCAAAAGGCCATTCAAGCCTATACAATTGAGCACGATATAGGAGATGGAATGCACCTGTCTCAAGTGCAGTGGAGAATGATTTCAACGTTGTGCAAGGTTCTGATGCCCTTTGAACTTGCCACACGTGAAGTCAGTTCAGACACTGCCAGCCTGAGTCAGGTCATTCCCCTCATCAGGCTTTTGCAGAAGAAGCTGGAGGCATTGAAGAAGGAGCTAACACGGAGCGATTCCGCTAGGCATGTGGGACTTGTGGATGCAGCCCTTAATTCGCTTAACAAGGATTCACGGGTGGTCAATCTGTTGAAATCAGAGCACTACATTTTGGCCACCGTGCTCGATCCTAGATTTAAAGCCTACCTTGGATCTCTCTTTCCGGCAGACACAGGTCTGCTGGGGTTGAAAGACCTGCTGGTGACAAAATTGTCAAGTCAAGCGGAACGCGACCTGTCAACATCTCCTCCTTCACATTCTCCCGCAACTGGGGGTGCGAGGAAAAGGCTCAGAATTCCGAGCCCACCCGCTGGCGGTGATGCAGGGCAGTCTGGAGCGACTGCTGATGCTGACATCTGGTCCGGACTGAAGGACCTGACAACGATTACGGACATGTCGTCTACTGTCACTGCATATGATTCTCTCAACATTGATAGAATGGTGGAGGATTATATGAGTGACCGCATCCAAGTAGGCACGTCACACAGTCCGTACTTATACTGGCAGGAAAAAGAGGCAATTTGGAGGCCCTTGCACAAACTGGCTTTATTCTACCTAAGTTGCCCTCCCACAAGTGTGTACTCCGAAAGAGTGTTTAGTGCCGCCGCTCACCTTGTCAGCAATCGGCGTACGAGGTTACATCCAGAAAATGTGGAGAAGATGATGTTCATTAAAATGAATTATAATCAATTCCTCCGCGGAGACATTGACCAGCAGCAATTGCCTCCACAAAGTACACAGGGAGCTGAGATGGTGGATTCCAGTGGGGACGAATTGATAATCTGTGAGGAGGGGGATGTACACGGTGATATATCGGAGGGTGAAGATGAGGTGGACATCTTGCCTCTGTAGAGCCAGTTTGTGCAAGGAGAGATTAATTGCTTCTTTTTTGGGGGGGGTCCAAACCAACCCGTCATATCAGTCACAGTCGTGTGGCAGACCCTGTCACTGAAATGATGGGTTGGTTAAAGTGTGCATGTCCTGTTTTGTTTATACAACATAAGGGTGGGTGGGAGGGCCCAAGGATAATTCCATCTTGCACCTCTTTTTTCTTTTCTTTTTCTTTGCATCATGTGCTGATTGGGGAGGGTTTTTTGGAAGGGACATCCTGCGTGACACTGCAGTGCCACTCCTAGATGGGCCCGGTGTTTGTGTCGGCCACTAGGGTCGCTAATCTTACTCACACAGCTACCTCATTGCGCCTCTTTTTTTCTTTGCGTCATGTGCTGTTTGGGGAGGGTTTTTTGGAAGGGACATCCTGCGTGACACTGCAGTGCCACTCCTAGATGTGCCCGGTGTTTGTGTCGGCCACTAGGGTCGCTAATCTTACTCACACAGTCAGCTACCTCATTGCGCCTCTTTTTTTCTTTGCGTCATGTGCTGTTTGGGGAGGGTTTTTTGGAAGGGCCATCCTGCGTGACACTGCAGTGCCACTCCTAGATGGGCCCGGTGTTTGTGTCGGCCACTAGGGTCGCTTATCTTACTCACACAGCGACCTCGGTGCAAATTTTAGGACTAAAAATAATATTGTGAGGTGTGATGTGTTCAGAATAGGCTGAAAATGAGTGTAAATTATGTTTTTTGAGGTTAATAATACTTTGGGATCAAAATTACCCCCAAATTCTATGATTTAAGCTGTTTTTTAGGGTTTTTTTAAAAAAACACCCGAATCCAAAACACACCCGAATCCGACAAAAAAAATTCGGTGAGGTTTTGCCAAAACGCGGTCGAACCCAAAACACGGCCGCGGAACCGAACCCAAAACCAAAACACAAAACCCGAAAAATTTCCGGCGCTCATCTCTACTAGTCACCCCTGGCCGGGGTACCCTGGGGGAGTGGGGACCCCTTCAATCAAGGGGTCCCCCCCCCCCAGCCACCCAAGGGCCAGGGGTGAAGCCCGAGGCTGTCCCCCCCATCCAATTGGCTGCGGATGGGGGGCTGATAGCCTTTTTTGAAAATGAAAAGATATTGTTTTTAGTAGCAGTACTACAAGGCCCAGCAAGCCTCCCCCGCATGCTGGTACTTGGAGAACCACAAGTACCAGCATGCGACGGAAAAACGGGCCCGCTGGTACCTGTAGTACTACTACTAAAAAAATACCAAAAAAAAGACAAGACACACACACCGTGAAAGTAAAGATTTATTACATACATGCACACAAACATACATACATACTTACCTTATGTTCACACGCAGGTCGGTCCTCTTCTCCAGTAGAATCCAAGGGGTACCTGTTGAATAAATTCTACTCACCAGATCCAGGGTCCCAGGGTCCTCGGGGCAACCATTTGTAATCCAGGTACTTGAATAAAATAACAAAACGGATACCCGAGCCACGAACTGAAAGGGGCCCCATGTTTTCACATGGGACTCCTTTCCCCGAATGCCAGAAACCCACTCTGACTTCTGTCTAAGTGGGTTTCTTCAGCCAATCAGGGAGCGCCACGTTGTAGCACTCTCCTGATCGGCTGTGTGCTCCTGTACTGTCTGACAGGCGGCACACGGCAGTGTTACAATGTAGCGCCTATGCGCTCCATTGTAACCAATGGTGGGAACTTTCTGCCCTGCGGTTGACCTAAAGTGACGTCACCGCTGAGCAGAAAGTTCCCACCATTGGTTACAATGGAGCGCATAGGCGCTACATTGTAACACTGCCGTGTGCCGCCTGTCACTCAGTACAGGAGCACACAGCCGATCAGGAGAGTGCTACAACGTGGCGCTCCCTGATTGGCTGAAGAAACCCACTTAGACAGAAGTCAGAGTGGGTTTCTGGCATTCGGGGAAAGGAGTCCCATGTGAAAACATGGGGCCCCTTTCAGTTCGTGGCTCGGGTATCCGTTTTGTTATTTTATTCAAGTACCTGGATTACAAATGGTTGCCCCGAGGACCCTGGGACCCTGGATCTGGTGAGTAGAATTTATTCAACAGGTACCCCTTGGATTCTACTGGAGAAGAGGACAGACCCTCGTGTGAACATAAGGTAAGTATGTATGTATGTTTGTGTGCATGTATGTAATAAATCTTTACTTTCACGGTGTGTGTGTCTTGTCTTTTTTTGGGTATTTTTTTAGTAATAGTACTACAGGTACCAGCGGGCCCGTTTTTCCGCCGCATGCTGGTACTTGTGGTTCTCCAAGTACCAGCATGCGGGGGAGGCTTGCTGGGCCTTGTAGTACTGCTACTAAAAACAATATCTTTTCATTTTCACAAAAGGCTATCAGCCCCCCATCCGCAGCCAATTGGATGGGGGTGACAGCCTCGGGCTTCACCCCTGGCCCTTGGGTGGCTGGGGGGGGGACCCCTTGATTGAAGGGGTCCCCACTCCCCCAGGGTACCCCGGCCAGGGGTGACTAGTTGGATTTTTGATGCCACGGCCGCAGGGCACTATATAAAAGTGACCCCCGGCTGTGGCATTATCTGTCCAGCTAGTGGAGCCCGGTGCTGGTTTTAAAAATACGGGGGCCCCCTACTCTTTTTGTCCCCCGTATTTTTGGAACCAGGACCAGGCGCAGAGCCCGATGCTGGTTGCTTAAATATGGGGGAACCCATGTCATTTTTTTCCCCATATTTCTGCAACCAGGATCGGCTCAAAGAGCCCGAGGCTGGTTATGCTTAGGAGGGGGGACCCCACGCAATTTTTTTTAAAGTTTTACAGTGTTTATTTAAAAAAAAAAAAAAATGAACCCCAGCACGGATCACACAGATCCGGCCGAGATTCATTGTGATAAAGTCGGCAGTGTTTTGCTAATCACTGCCGTAAAAAACGGGGAAAAAACACGAATGACATCGACATCGGAACAAATGAAAAATACGAATACGACAGCTTAGTAAATTAGGCGTAATAAATTCAAAAAGTTGCAGTTTTACACTTTCGATGTCATTCGTGATTGAACTTTGACCTGAAACGGGAAAATACGAATCTTAGTAAATTTACCCCCATGTAGCCATGGCAGCAGTGGCGTCAAGAGGGGGTGTGGGGGATGCGGCCCGCGCCCGGGTGTCACCGTTCAATGGGGTGACACCAAAACGAGCCACACACCCACACCCCTAGTGGCGGAGCTTGTGCTGGTCAATCACAATCAGATTAATTACGCTGCGGCTGCCGCTCTGTCAGCCGCCCGTGATAGAAGTGGACCCTGGGTTAGGAGGACGGAGCCACGGAGGTCAGGAGGAGAAGCAATGCGGACCTCCCCTGTTACCACTCCCCGGCTCCTCCTCAGATTCAAACATATTCTGGTGAGAACACTGTCATTGTCACCCACAGTCTCTCCCCAGTCACCCACTACCTTTCCCCAGTCACCCGCTGCCTCTCCCTATCATCCTTTGCCTCTCACTGTCACCACTCCGCTGTCACCGTCTGCCTTCCCCTGTCACCCTATGCCTCTCGCTGTCTACCACTGTCACCCTATGCCACTCCCTGTCACCCTCTGCTTCCCGATTTCACCCACTGCCTTTCCCTTGTCACCCACTGCCTCTTCCTTTCATCTCTACCTGTCACTGCCTGCCTCTTCATCACACACAGACTCTCTCGCTGTTACCCTCTTCCTCCCATCTTCCTCTTCCTCTCACCCATTGACTACCCAGTCACCCACTACCTCTGCCTGTCTGCAACTCCCATCATGCACTGACACTCTGTCACCTTCTCCGTGTCACCATCTACCACTTTGTCACCTATTGACTCCTCAGTCACCACCTGCCACTTTCGGTACTATTGTGCAGCATAACATGTATAAGGGGTACTACTGTGTGATGTAATGTGTATAAGTGACATCATGTGCAGTGTAATGTGAATACGATTGTGCTACCCTGTACTGTAATTTGAATTGGGGGTACAATTTTGTGGTCATGCCCCTTCCTTGGGAAACAAAGGATATAAAGGTATAATATTAATTTTGTTAGCTGTTTTATGTCACTGCTATTGCCATTGCATTCAGTGATATACAGGAATTATGGGGATCAGTAAGAGATCCCCGCGATCAGGAGACCGACGCCGAGAGCTCAACAGCCGGGATCCCGGCATCGAGCGCAGCATGTCCCCTCGCAAGCTCGCTGTGCTCACCATGCTTCGGGCCTTCAGGTGGTTACGTGGACCACCACCCAAGTGGGGAAACCAGACAGAATTGCAGCGGGTGATGGGATTCCGCCATCGGTATATTGGCCGCTGGGATCCTGTCCGACGGTCAATTGACTGCCTCCTGAATTATGACATTAATAAGGATTCCATGTGGTGTGATACGGGAGGAGGTCCATGGGGGGTGACACCATGAGTTACCACACCGGGTGACACCAACCCTAGTGACGCCTCTGCATGGCATCATCACTCTAAGTACTGCAGAGATGTAATAACTGAATGGGGACAATGCAGTGTAATGAGTGCCGTGGACTGCCTGTTATATGGGGGGTGGGGCCACATGACAACACATAAAACAGGCCCCCCACACACGTCAGCCTACCAGTAATCTTCCTGGCGAGCCCTATGGCCAATCCGTACATGTCCTGCATTATATGGTTGGTGCTACAGGCAGCCACTGGTTTCTACTGTATGTACTTGGACTGAGCAGATCCTGTTACATCAGGTGCATTACAGGGACTGGCATCACTTTGTTTCAGATGAGGGAACATCTGAAAATAGTATGTGGTACCTGGTTATAGAGCTGTGCTACTTAGAGTACTGCCTTGTGCAATATGTAAGATCTTTTTTTCCAAAAAGGTAGCTGTGGGATAAATCGAGTCAGTTTGAAATTGAGGGCAATAGAGTGAGTGCAAGATTCCTCAGAAGTATCCGAGAGAGCACTGGCCAAGAGAATCCCACTCAGTCAAGGAAAATGATATGGAATTTTGGAACAAAGGAGGAGCTTAATCAAAGCTTGGAGAGAGATAAAGTGGAGAGAAAGTTCAAACCAATGAATTCCTAATTGTAATTTTCAAACACAAACTGTAAAATGGCAGTTACAGTTAGGGCCGTAACCAGGTGTGTGCTAGTGGGGCCTGGCACACAGTGCAGGAGCGCTGGAGGCGCAGGACCACTGGCAACACCTGCCTGGCCGCTCCGCCACTGCTGTTGCTGCCGCCGCACTGTGATGTCCTGGCCGCATTTCCCCGCCGTCACCAGCTGGCCCCTAGCTGCATTGCCCGGCTACCTCTCACATAGGTAGCTGGGCAGCGCTGCAGCTCCCCCTCCGATCCCCCAGTGTGCTGGGAGAGATGAAGTCTCTCCCAGCCCGCCACCAGCCCATCCACAATGCCCTGCGCTGTGCAGAGCACAGCGTAGGGCAGGAAGACGGAAGAGGTGAGGAGAAGAGAGGCGCATCTATCATACTTGCTCGTCACAGATGGTGAGTATAGCACACACACACACACACACACACACACACACACACACACACACTCTCTCACCATCTTTCTTTCTCTCTCCTTCCTTTCCCTTCCCTCCCCATTCATATTGTGTAAAAAGGGGGACTGCCTGCAGTAATGCGTAAAAAAGGGGGACTGCCTGCTGTAATGTGTAAAAAAAAGGGACTGCCTGCCGAAATGTGTAAAAAAGGGGGATTGCCTGCCGTAATGTGTAAAAAAGTGGGTCCCTGTTGCTGTAACGTGTAAAAAGTGGACTCTGCCTGCTTAATGTGTCCCCATGAAGCCACGCCTCTATATTTTTTTCACTGGTCCTGCTTTGTATGGGGATGGGGGGCGCAGATGCAGTTTCTAGCACACAGCTCTAAAATGTCTAGTTACAGCACTGGTTACAGTAGGGGCTTGTTGATTAGTACTTTATCTGTATTCACTTTATCTCTCTGCATGTTTTGATAAATCTCCCCAAAGTTATTGGCTGCAGAAGCTGCCTCAAAAGGCGAGATGAACAGCAATGAGAGAGCAGCACTTAAGTCCCTGCAACATTGATGGCTGGAATGTCGAATAGTCACTAAAATGCCAAACAGATGATGTATTAAAATTGTTTGTTTGAATTATAAACTTTGTTTGGTTGGTTTTATAAGGCGCCCATAATTTTATTGCGATTGACATAAACACTTCTTTAAGCTAGCTTATCACTAAAATAACGACACACTAAAATAACGACACGGACACGGTTAGCTGTAGTTAAAGGTCAGACGATATTTATTGAAACGCTGACCTGTTCTTTAAACTATAATTGTAATTGAATTGATTTTATATTGGAGGATGGCAAAAGGACCAGTCGCTACCAAACACCAGCTCCAGTCCCTTGGATGAAATCCAACCACCAAGGAGGGGAGTACCCAAACCCCGCCTCCTCCTTGCATAACCCGCATTGTGCAGGACTCACCACTCTTTTCTCTGGCAAACGTTCGGTTCCCGCAGGGGAACGTCTAAATGTCCAACCGCAAGGTAAGGACACACCTGCCGTCCTTCTAAAGAGGGTGCCCCACAATGACCACTTATGCCCATCTGACCGCTGGTTGGTAGCGACTTCCCGCCACAAAGGTTTAACAAACCGCCCCACCATCCAAACCAATAAAAACCAAGAAAACAAGAAAGCTAACTGAAAGGACCAAAACCCCAGGTAAGAAAAACCTACAACACTCCAGCCGGAGAAGACGAACCCCTTCCCCCTTGTCGAAACTGCGGCTGATGCAGTACAAGCGGATGCCTGACCACCCAAAAGCCACAACCCAGAACCTCAGCTGTCCTACGTGCCAAGTAATGCCCTGCCGCCCAAAAAGGTAAGAGTGGCCAAACCAGCCATTCCTGTTCAAAACAACGACGGCTGCAAAAGAAAAACACCCTAAAATCATCACACTGCATACAGCACATAGGAAAACCAAATGACAGAAAACCGAATTAACCCAAGTGAAGGAGAAAACTCAAAAAACCTCCCGTGGACCTATGATAAGCCAATTGTAATTAGGCCCCCTCGGAGGAAAATTTAAAAATTCACTTCACACCCTCGATTCCTGAACGCTACCCGTTCAAAAACCGACGGGTAAACACGTTTTTGGGTTAGCGCAACAGGCGCAACTAAACAGTAGCCACATGGAGAAGGCTTATAGTAAGCAACCCTCCACGGAGCACCTCCTGAATAGCTGCCGTGGAGGATCCTGTGGCTGCCGCACGGCAGCCGCCCCCATCCGCAAGGCATAGGACCTAAAACGTATACCCCCAACGGCCCACCTCGTGGATAGCCCCCGCGGAGAAACCCGTGGCTTCCGCATGGTAGCCATCCCCGTCCTATGGAATAGGACCTAAGAAGTAAACCTCCAATGGACCACCCCTTGAATAGCTGCCGAGGGGGACCTTACGGCTGCCGCACGGCAGCCACCCCCATCCGCAAGGAATAGGGCCTAAAACGTATACCTCCAATGGACCACCTCCTGAATAGCTGCCGCGGAGGACCCTGTGGCTGCCAAATGGCAGCCACCCCCATCCGCAAGGAATAGGACCTAAAAAGTATACCTCCAACGGACCGCCTCCTCAAACGCCCCAGCTTCTGTAACGGCTGCCGTGGAGGACCCTACGGCCGCCGCACGGCAGCCTCCCCAATCCGCAAGGAAACGGGACCCAAGAAGTACACCTCCAAAGGCCCGCTCCTGAATAGCCGCCGTGGCGGACCCAGTGGCCTCCGCATGGTCAGCCGCCCCAATCCGCAAGGAAAAGGACCTAAGACTTATACCTCCAACGGCCCAGCTCCTGAACCGCTGTCGTGGAGGACCCTGTGACTGCCGCATGGTCAGCATCCCCAATCCGCAAGGAATAGGACCTAAGAAATATACCTCCAACGGCCCTGCTCCTGACTAGCCGCCGTGGAGGACCTGCGGCTACTGCACGTTAGCCACCCCAATCCTCAAGGAATAGAACCCCAGAAGTACACCTCCAATGGCCCAGCTCCTGAACAGCTGTCGTGTAGGACCCTGTGGCTGCCGCACGGTCAGCCGCCCCAATCCGCAAGGCATAAGACCTAAGAAGTATACCTCCAAACGGCCCTGCTCCTCACTAGCCGCCGTGGAGGACCTGTGGCTGCCGCACGGCAGCCACCCCAATCCACAAGGAACAGGATGTAAGAAGTACACCTCCAACAGCCCAGCTCCTGAACAGCTGTCCTGTAGGACCCTGTGGCTGCCGCACGGTCAGCCGCCCCAATCCGCCAGGAATGGGCACCGAACCCCAAACACCGCGGCAAACTGGAAATTAGTGAGAGGACCAGCGAGCGCCTGACTCCGCAACTGATCGCCCCACGGAGGCCCATATATACTCATGCGCCAGGTGCAGCGGGCAGACACCCGACTCCTCCTGGGCCTCCAAGGACACCCAGCGATCCCCAGCTGCTTGATCCTACATGGATCACCATCCTGCAGAGTAACCGACCATCCTGCAACACGCTGTACAGAAAAGGCCCCGGCATCCCGCAAAAGCCTCGCTGCTCGCCACACTCGCTTACCCTCAAAATCCAAAAGAAAGCCAAAGCTAAAGCTAATCCAAAATGGTGGCCACCTCCAACACCGACTCGGCGCAAGAGGCAGCACACCCAGCAACGCCGCCAAAAGTAGCAACGTAGCAAGCCCACGGGTATCCGCAAGCGCAGGGCGCACCCCAACCCAACCCTTAACTGCTTACGAAAGGGGCTAAAGACCTGGCGGAGTCCGCCAGCCCACGCAGCCTCGAACGGAAGGAAATGCCCGCAAGGGCAGGAGCCATGGCCGCCATGCACCTACCGCACAGATAATGCGCCCACACGAAAGCCAGCAAACCGCCTATCCGGGCATCCACTCTGAAAACACTGCGCCGCAGCAGCCTTAAGCGAGGAAGGAGCAAAACGCATGCCGAGCAAGAGCAGCCAACCCGACTGGACAATCCACCAAACCGAAGGCGGGCATGGGAAAGCCTTCTAACGCCACCCCCGGCACCAGCCCACGGAAATCAAACTGAAACAAGACCAGCATCCGCCATCCCGTTGCGATTCCGGGGGCGTGAAGTTCCCCGAAAGCAATACGGCGCCGCAAGCAGACAAGCGGAAGCGCAACCATCGCAAAGCCTGGGGGGAAGAAAAAGCCGAATGTCAATAGTGTGAACCACTCCCAGGCTGCCGCTACGGAACAAAGGTCCGTTACCGAACCAGCAGGCCCACAATACCCAGGCTACCCTGAGAGGAATCCATCCCCAACAGCGAGGGGTACCTCATGCAGTCCCCGCAGCGTACCGTACAAGTCCCTGCACAAATCCCCCCATGGGAATAAATCCGCCCGCAAAGTGAAGGAGCCAAGCCACGACTGCCCACGCTAAAGCCGAACCTCGCCGCCGCCTTACTTCCCCAAGCAGACGTTACTGAAATCCAACCGTTCTGGTACTATGGCAGCGGGGAGGCGACAGCACCCACCACCGTGCCCAGGGCAATCCCCTGATATGATAACTCCATCCACCGGAGGGCCGTGCAGCGTACCGCACGATACCACCTAGAAACCTGAACAAAGATGTAGAAACCGACGAACATACGTCTGCGAACCGAAATGTCTCCCGGACCCATGAAGAGAGAATCGCCCAGGCAGTGAGCAGCACCGGGGGAACCGGAGGCGAAAAGTATGTACAAACGCAGAAAGCGCAGAATTTCCCCAAAAAGGCACATGGTTCAGAAAAAACCCAGGGGAGAGACAAAAAACCCGACCCCACGTCTAAGTTAGCAACAGGAAAACCGGACCACATACGCGAACCAAACGCCGCGTCCCTTAAAAAACTGACCCCCACCCTGCACACAGCCTAGGGAATGGACCCAGAAAAAGAAAAAAACCCACGAGGATGAGACAAATGTTGTATAAGGCGTAACTCGCCCTGCGTGACCCCGGGCACCAACCCTACAGGGGAGATGCACAAATAGTGAAGAGGTGAAAAACGGCGAAGGGCCCACACACGCGCTCCAAGCCCTTCACCGCGTCCACCACCAGCCAGGCCCGATGCGGGAAAACACGGGCAGACCGCCACGCCGGCGCAGCACCACAGGCACGCAAACCGAAAAGGGCAGTTGCAAACCATGACGTAAACTAACTAACGGACATGCTTGACCGACCCCTCGCGAACGGACCAAAAACCGTCGCAATAGGAAAACCGAAACAGGGAATGTGCCGCACTCCCCATCCAGCGGCCCCCGCCGGAGCGGAGGGTAACCCTCTCGCGGCGGGGGTGCGGGCATAAAACAGTTGACCGGCCCCGCACATGAGCGACGCAAAACGGCACTGGACGCCCCAGGATCACTTGAGCGCGAACAGAAGCGCCAACTGCAAGGAGCCCCCGCTCGGGACCCCACCGGGCGGTCCGGCCTGCTGTGTGACCCTAAGTGAAAAAGGCCTTACCACCCTGATAACGACGGGCTGCACGTCGTAATATCCCCAAACATAACCCTTGGATGCAGTGCATCCTCTGCGCCTAAACAACACTGCACAATGTGGGGATACCGGCTGACCGCGCCCGGAGTAAAAGGCCGGAAAACCAAAATCCCGGAACCCCCGCCGGAAATCCCGGAACCCAAAATCCCCCCGCACGCCTTCTCCGCGAACCGCAGGGTGTGGAGGAAACAGCAGCCGCCGGCGCCCCGACGTCCCAAGAAATCTACGCCACGCGCTGCGCAAAGAGCCTAACCACCTACGGGGGCGCCTAGGGGAAACAGAGGAAACACTAGCAGGGTAAAAGCACTGTAAAATAAAAGAAGAAACAGCATGCTCACCGGTGCCTGGAAGATCTGGAACACCCTCAACTGCCCCCACCGCCATGGACCCTGGCGAAGCGTCATCCGCGGTCAATGCGTCTGTCCTCGGCTTCCGGGTCCTCCGCGAGGAAGCCACCGACTCCCCCGAACTCACGGACACCTGTGCAGATAAAACAGAGGGGACAACCTGCGCAGGAAGTGCCCACGCACCAACAACAGAAACAGGACCAACGGAGTAGACCGGAAGGGCAAAACCGGGCATGCGCGGCCATAGTAGCATGGCAATCCCGGGATATGGACCCGGGAAGGCTGGGGGGTTGCGGGCCGCGGCCAGTTGAAATACCCCGTGGGATGGACACCGGGGGGAGGCAACAGACAGACCCGGTCGCCACCTGACTGTACCACGTAAAAAAAAAAAAAAAAAAGGTGGGGGCGCATTCCGGGGAAAACCTGTAGTAATTGCCCCCCGGCCTACCCGGCCGTCGCAGGAAGCAGGGAAGGAGGGCCAGGCAAGGGACAGGAGGCTGTCAGGGATGACTGTGCGACACCATGCGCAATACCACAGCCTGGCCAGCAGGGGTCACCAGTGAAATGAGCAAAGAGGGAGAGGGAAACTGAGCAGCCCAAGGAACCAGGGGGGGGGGGGGGGAAGAATGCCCACGAGACCCCATCGTGAACCCCGCGGCAGGGGGCCCCCCAGACAAGTCGCCGGCACCGCTCTGGCTCAGGCGGAATACCGCAGACCGCCGGCCCACAACCCAGAGCGTCCCGGCCACCGCAGCACCCGAGGTAAAAAGCGCACGTCCGTGGCGGCCCCCCCATATGGGTAAGTTGAGAACCACCAACAGGGCATGCCCCTAGGGAAGGCCGGGAAGCGACCGCTGCCACGAGCCATCCCGGCCTGCACACAATGTTGTGTATCACCCCCCGCAGCCAGCCACAGGGCTGGCAGGCACCCAGCGGGCGCCGGAGCCGCCGGCTGGGTCCGGAGCGGCGAGGGGAGAGAGGCCGCGCGGGGACGAAGAGAGGGGGAAGCAGGGCACTAACAGCGGCGGCCACGGTGGGGGAACCCATCCCGCCCACCGGCCTAACAAGGGGGGGAGCGCGTGTAGCATAGGGTCGACCCCGCCGCTGGCAGCGGCGCCGGGACGGGGACGGGGGAGGCCATGCTCCGTGCACCAGAGTGCCGGACACCTGCGGCCGCAGACCAGCGGCAGGAGGGGGGGGGAGAGGACCAGCATGGACGCTGAATAGCAGCAGGGAGGAGGGGGGAGAGGAGCCACAAGCACCATGGGGAAAGCAAGAAAAACACATATGCAGAGGGGGCATGGGGATGCAGTTGTATCAAAAAACAGTGCAGCAAGGACACAAATTAATATAATATATAATGCCAGCAGTACTCAGCCTTCCTGGGCCATTCCAAAATGGCAAGAGGAAGTCCGAGTCACATGACTGCGGCTTATATATTATTCCCAGGCCAACCCCTAAACCCTTGATGGACAGCCCTATAATCCTATAGGAAAAATACACAAGAACACTGATCTGCCTAGCAACTGCTTAGTCACAAACAACCAATCACAAAAAATTGGGCTCTTATATGGCCTCAGGCTTATGCAGCCTTCAGCTTATCTTATAATGCTTTTTTTGCTTTACTTTCAAATCTGAAACAGACCCATACGTATAATATGGAATTTCTATAATGAGTACAATGTGTATGCACTGTACCTAAGTTTTAATACTTACCTTTCTGGAGTTTCGCGTTGTGAGCTGCAGCAAAATTCATCACCAAAATGGCTGCCATGCATACGCAGTAGTAATTAGTCTCCAGAACATAGCAGGCACCATATTTCCGGAGACCTGTGCATGCACAGTAGATGTTTCTGCATTATATGGTTGTCATTGCGAAGCTCTCTATAAGATGGAAGTCAATTATACTCCAGTATGTATTGTGCGAGGCCACTGTAATGTGATCTTCATGGCTGTCATATAGGAAGAAGATGAGTGCTATCTACTTGGGGTGGGGTGGCAACTGAATCTTTGCCTCAAGTTGCAAAAAGCCTAGCACCTAGCTTCATTTATATATTTATATTTTTTTCATAAACTTTTTCTTTATTTTACAATTCCAGTAGATGTTGCCAAGCTAATTTGTTCTTCTTGCCTGAGAGATTGGTTTTGTATTAATGCAGACACTATGCGACACTGAACATATGTTTTCCTGATAACATAAGCCTAATGAACACAGTAATGGCTATTTCTAAAAGAAATGAAGACAGGTTCTATTTTTAGTAAATTCCCAGGTCATTTTAATTTGGACCTAAACATTAAATATGTCAACAGTAGAGAGGGAAGCTATTTATATATGTCTCTCATACTGCTGCAGTGACCCACAAGCCAGAAAAACTTGCTATTTTCTGAGACTAAGAAAGCATTAAAATAAAACTACTTTTCTAATTAAAATATTTTAAAATTGATGCTTTTTGGCTTACTTACAACACTTGCATTCCAGAATTTCATTTGTACATTTCAATATTTCTGACCCAGCCTTTATAAATGCTAACAGAGCTATAGAGAGGGATCTGCTGCCCAGGTCTCAAGGATGAGGTGTCATCGCCACCACTGCTCATGTGGTACTTTATCCAGCTTGTATGGAGTGTGGAACAGACTGGAGATGGTTGTCACTGTGGTAACACCCAGAGCCCACTTCCATTCTGCTTCTAACCTGACCCTGTCTTCGTGACATCTTGATGTCACATGTTCTGGTGAAGAATGGAGGTGGTGCTGCTAGGGTAAAGCTGGGCGTACACTATACAATTATCTGGCAGCTCTTCTGCCAAATCTGGCTGGCTGAAATGAAAACCTGGTAATGGATGAAAGCAAATGACAATTGACCATTGTTGTTCATACAAATTGGTTAAATCACGGACAGGTTTTGTCCATTTTCCAGTGTTTGGAAGCAAATGGTCGATTGTCTCATACATTACCAGATTTTCATTCGAACCAGCCAGATCTGGCAGATGATCTGCCAGATAATTGTACAGTGTATGCCAGGCTTTTTCAACCAGTGTGCCGTGGCACACTAGTGTGCCGCGACCAGTTGCAAGGTGTGCCGCGGAGCCAGAACAGCTTCCTGCACCTTCAGAGTGAACTGTTGGCCCGGGTTCTTCTTAGAGGATCAGTCATGCTCTGCCCATGACCTATGCCTTGGAAATTATGTGATATCATAGGTCACAGCCGCCGCGTCTCACCACCCAGCCAGCCCACCCGCCTGCATACACATCTTTCAGTTCCTGCCTGCATCCACAGCTTTCCTTGCCCACCCACATACACACCTGCCCGACCGCCTGCTGCTCAGTATTCGCAGCAATCCACTATGAACAACCCCCGTCACTGAGGGACAGGGAGGAGGACAGCTGATAATATTTGTTATTTTATTTCTCCTGTGGGGACCAATAGGATTTCAATAGGATTTATGTGGGGAGAATAAGAATTTATGGACTTATGGGGGGAACAATGTGAATAATTCATGTGGGGAGAAATGTGATTGATTTATGTGTGGTGCAATGTGATTGTTTTTTCTGTGTGGATTTTTTTTTTTTTTTTTTACTGTGAGGGCCAATGTGTGTTTTGCTTTTTTCTGTGGGGACCTGATGGTGTGCCTTGACAATTTTAAAATTATTATGTGGTGTGCCGCGAGTAAAAAAAGGTTGAAAATCACTGGTGTATGCAAATCTTAATGAATGAGACCTTGTACCAGTTCTTACATACTGTAGGGCTCTATAGGTAGTGTTCCAAGGCATATCTCGAAATATTGGCCCTCATTCCGAGTTGTTCGCTCGCAAGCTGCTTTTAGCAGCTTTACACACGCTAAGCCACCGCCTACTGGTAGTGAATCTTAGCTTCTTAAAATTGCGTACGAAAGATTCTCAAAATTGCGATTACACACCTCTTAGCAGTTTCTGAGTAGCTTCAAACTTACTCGGCATCTGCGATCAGTTCAGTCAGTGTCGTTCCTGGTTTGACGTCACAAACACACCCAGCGTTCGCCCAGACACTCTTCCGTTTCTCCAGCCACTCCCGCGTTTTTCCCAGAAACGGTAGCGTTTTTTCGCACACACCCATAAAACGGCCAGTTTCCGCCCAGAAACACCCACTTCCTGTCAATCACATTACGATCACCAGAACGAAGAAAAAACCGTGAGTAAAATTCCTAACTACATAGCAAATTTACTTGGCGCAGTCGCACTGCGGACATTGCGCATGCGCATTTGCAACTAATCGCTCCGTTGCGAAAAAAAAATAACGAGCGAACAACTCGGAATGACCCCCATTATGTTCACCTCAAATAAAGCAATAGATTTAAGAGTAATACCCTTTACCCCCTATTATCTGATGTACAACTATATTTTCTTGCAATGCAGACAAAACATTATATACACATATCTCTCCCTCTCTCCTGTGCCCTCTGGAATGCCAGATCTGTCTGTAATAAACTAGTCCCAACCTATGACATTTTCATCTCCAATTCCCAGCATCTCCTAGCCATCACTTAAACCTGGATTATCCCTCTAACACAGTTTCACCCGCTGCTCTCTTTGCTGGAGGACTCATATTCTCACATACCCCTAGGGGCGTAGCCACAACTTTGTGGGCCCCATTGCAGTATTTTGAAGGGGCCCCTCTCCAAATGCTTCTAGAGAGACACCTCTCTGCAGCAGTTGTTACTTTTATTCCCCATAATAGTGCCCTTGTTAATTTTCTGCACCATAGCAGTGACTTAGTTAATATTATTCCCCATAGTAGTGCCCTAGTTCATGTTTTTTCATATTACAGGGCTGCCAGTACACATTATGCCACACAGTACCCCACTTTACATTATTACACACTATAGTGCCTGCACTTCATATTGTGCCACATTACAGTTCATATTATGTAACATTATAATGCCCTCCAGTTCGTTTTATACCACATTACAATGAGCAGGTACATCGGCATAACTTGATATATTGTAGGCCCCAATGCAAAAGTAATTAAGGGCCCCTGTGTACCACCCAATGGTGAAAAATGTATATTACACATGTAATTGTGACAGAGAAGGTGGGCCCCTCTCAGCTCTGGGCCCCATAGCAGCTGCACACCCTGCACCTATGGTAGCTACGCCCTTGCATACCCCCCAACCTGGGAGTCACCATGGTGGTGGTGTTGGGGTTCTTTTAACCACTAGCTACCTTTACCAACTAGTGATGAGCGGGTTCGGTTTCTCGGAAACCAAACCCCCCCGAACTTCAGCCTTTTTACACGGGACCGAGCCGTACTCGGATTCTCCCGTGTGGCTCGGGTAAACCGAGCGCGCCCGAACGTCATCATCCCGCTGTCGGATTCTCGCGAGATTTGGATTCTATATAAGCAGCCGCGCGTCGCCGCCATTTTCACACGTGCATTGAGATTGATAGGGAGAGGACGTGGCTAGCGTCCTCTCCGTTTATATAGTTATAGTAGTTAGTTGATCTGATTGCTACTGCTTAGCTTATTGTGGGGAGGATTGGGGAGCAGCTGTTAGGACTCAGGAGGAGTACAGTGCAGAGTTTTGCTAGTTTTTTTTTATCCGTTCTCTGCCTGAAAAAAACGCTCCATACCATATCTGTGCTCAGCCTCAGTGTGCTGCATGATATATCTGACTGTGCTGAGTGCTCACACTGCTTAATTGTGGGGGGGGGGTGGGGAGCAGCTATAGCAGGAGTACAGTGCACAGTTTTGCTGACAGTGACCACCAGTATACGTTTGTCTGCCTGAAAAACACTCCTGTGGTGTCTTTTTTTCTTTATACTATAAGTATAAATGCAGTCTGCTGACAGTGTCCACCAGGTCCATTATACTGTATATAGCAGTACGGTAGGCCACTGCTGTTCCTACCTGTGTGTCTTCAGTCACTCGTCGTCATACATAAAGTATACTATCCATCCATCTACATTGTATACCTGTGGTGTCTTTTTTTCTTTATACTATAAACGCAGTCTGCTGACAGTGTCCACCAGGTCCATTATACTGTATATAGCAGTACGGTAGGCCACTGCTGTACCTACCTCTGTGTCTTCAGTCACTCGTCGTCATACATAAAGTATACTATCCATCCATCTACATTGTATACCTGTGGTGTCTTTTTTTCTTTATACTATAAACGCAGTCTGCTGACAGTGTCCACCAGGTCCATTATACTGTATATAGCAGTACGGTAGGCCACTGCTGTAAATACCTCTGTGTCTTCAGTCACTCGTTGTCATACATAAAGTATACTATCCATCCATCTACATTGTATACCTTTGGTGTCTTTTTTCTTTATACTATAAACGCAGTCTGCTGACAGTGTCCACCAGGTCCATTATACTATATATAGCAGTACGGTAGGCCACTGCTGTACCTACCTCTGTGTCTTCAGTCACTCGTCGTCATACATAAAGTATACTATCCATTGATCTACATTGTATACCTGTGGTGTCTTTTTTTCTTTATACTATAAACGCAGTCTGCTGACAGTGTCCACCAGGTCTATTATACTGTATAGAGCAGTACGGTAGGACACTTCTGTACCTACCTCTGTGTCTTCAGTCACTCGTCGTCATACATAAAGTATACTATCCATCCATCTACATTGTATACCTGTGGTGTCTGTTTTTCTTTATACTATAAACGCAGTCTGCTGACAGTGTCCACCAGGTCTATTATACTGTATATAGCAGTACGGTAGGCCACTGCTGTACCTACCTCTGTGTCTTCAGTCACTCATCGTCATACATAAAGTATACTATCCATCCATCTACATTGTATACCTGTGGTGTCTTTTTTTCTTTATACTATAAACGCAGTCTGCTGACAGTGTCCACCAGGTCCATTATACTGTATATAGCAGTACGGTAGGCCACTGCTGTACCTACCTCTGTGTCTTCAGTCACTCGTCGTCATACATAAAGTATACTATCCATCCATCTACATTGTATACCTGTGGTGTCTTTTTTTCTTTATACTATAAACGCAGTCTGTTGACAGTGTCCACCAGGTCCATTATACTGTATATAGCAGTACGGTAGGCCACTGCTGTACCTACCTCTGTGTCTTCAGTCACTCGTCGTCATACATAAAGTATACTATCCATCCATCTACATTGTATACCTGTGGTGTCTTTTTTTCTTTATACTATAAACGCAGTCTGCTGACAGTGTCCACCAGGTCCATTATACTGTATATAGCAGTACGGTAGGCCACTGCTGTACCTACCTCTGTGTCTTCAGTCACTCGTCGTCATACATAAAGTATACTATCCATCCATCTACATTGTATACCTGTGGTGTCTATTTTTCTTTATACTATAAACGCAGTCTGCTGACAGTGTCCACCAGGTCCATTATACTGTATATAGCAGTACGGTAGGACAATATGGAGAACAAAAATGTGGAGGTTAAAAAAATAGGGAAAGATCAAGATCCACTTCCACCTCGTGCTGAAGCTGCTGCCACTAGTCATGGCCGAGACGATGAAATGCCATCAACGTCGTCTGCCAAGGCCGATGCCCAATGTCATAGTACAGAGCATGTAAGATCCAATACACAAAAGATCAGTAAAAAAATGACCCAAAAATCAAAATTAAAAGTGTCTGAGGAGAAGCGTAAACTTGCCAATATGCCATTTACGACACGGAGTGGCAAGGAACGGCTGAGGCCCTGGCCTATGTTCATGGCTAGTGGTTCAGCTTCACATGAGGATGGAAGCACTCAGCCTCTCGCTAGAAAAATGAAAAGACTTAAGCTGGCAAAAGCACAGCAAAGAACTTTGCGTTCTTCGAAATCACAAATCCCCCAAGGAGAGTCCAATTGTGTCGGTTGCGATGCCTGACCTTCCCAACACTGGACGGGAAGAGCTTGCGCCTTCCACCATTTGCACGCCCCCTGCAAGTGCTGGAAGGAGCACCCGCAGTCCAGTTCCTGATAGTCAAATTGAAGATGTCAGTGTTGAAGTACACCAGGATGAGGATATGGGTGTTGCTGGCGCTAGGGAGGAAATTGACAAGGAGGATTCTGATGGTGAGGTGGTTTGTTTAAGTCAGGCACCCGGGGAGACACCTGTTGTCCGTGGGAGGAATATGGCCATTGACATGCCTGGTCAAAATACAAAAAAAATCAGCTCTTCGGTGTTGAATTATTTCAACACAAATGCGGACAACAGGTTTCAAGCCGTGTGTTGCCTTTGTCAAGCTGTAATAAGTAGGGGTAAGGACGTTAACCACCTCGGAACATCCTCCCTTATACGTCACCTGCAGCGCATTCATCATAAGTCAGTGACAAGTTCAAAAACTTTGGGTGACAGCGAAAGCAGTCCACTGACCACTAAATCCCTTCCTCTTGTAACCAAGCTCCTGCAAACCACACCACCAACTCCCTCAGTGTCAATTTCCTCCTTACCCAGGAAAGCCAATAGTCCTGCAGGCCATGTCACTGGCAAGTCTGACGAGTCCTCTCCTGCCTGGGATTCCTCCGATGCATCCTTGAGTGTAACGCCTACTGCTGCTGGCGCTGCTGTTGTTGCTGCTGGGAGTCGATCGTCATCCCAGAGGGGAAGTCGGAAGATCACTTGTACTACTTCCAGTAAGCAATTGACTGTCCAACAGTCCTTTGCGAGGAAGATGAAATATCACAGCAGTCATCCTGCTGCAAAGCGGATAACTGAGGCCTTGGCAGCCTGGGCGGTGAGAAACGTGGTTCCGGTATCCATCGTTAATTCAGAGCCAACTAGAGACTTGATTGAGGTACTGTGTCCCCGGTACCAAATACCATCTAGGTTCCATTTCTCTAGGCAGGCGATACCGAAAATGTACACAGACCTCAGAAAAAGACTCAGCAGTGTCCTAAAAAATGCAGTTGTACCCAATGTCTACTTAACCACGGACATGTGGACAAGTGGAGCAGGGCAGACTCAGGACTACATGACTGTGACAGCCCACTGGGTAGATGTATTGCCTCCCGCTGCAAGAACAGCAGCGGCGGCACCAGTAGCAGCATCTCGCAAACGCCAACTCGTTCCTAGGCAGGCTACGCTTTGTATCACCGCTTTCCAGAATACGCACACAGCTGAAAACCTCTTACGGCAACTGAGGAAGATCATCGCGGAATGGCTTACCCCAATTGGACTCTCCTGGGGATTTGTGGCATCGGACAACGCCAGCAATATTGTGCGTGCATTACATCTGGGCAAATTCCAGCACGTCCCATGTTTTGCACATACCTTGAATTTGGTGGTGCAGAATTATTTAAAAAACGACAGGGGCGTGCAAGAGATGCTGTCAGTGGCCAGAAGAATTGCGGGCCACTTTCGGCGTACAGGCACCGCGTACAGAAGACTGGAGCACCACCAAAAACACCTGAACCTGCCCTGCCATCATCTGAAGCAAGAGGTGGTAACGAGGTGGAATTCAACCCTCTATATGCTTCAGAGGATGGAGGAGCAGCAAAAAGCCATTCAAGCCTATACATCTGGCCACGATATAGGCAAAGGAGGTGGAATGCACCTGACCCAAGCGCAGTGGAGAATGATTTCAACGTTGTGCAAGGTTCTGCAACCTTTTGAACTTGCCACACGTGAAGTCAGTTCAGACACTGCCAGCCTGAGTCAGGTCATTCCCCTCATCAGGCTTTTGCAGAAGAAGCTGGAGACATTGAAGGAGGAGCTAAAACAGAGCGATTCCGCTAGGCATGTGGGACTTGTGGATGGAGCCCTTCATTCGCTTAACCAGGATTCACGGGTGGTCAATCTGTTGAAATCAGAGCACTACATTTTGGCCACCGTGCTCGATCCTAGATTTAAAACCTACGTTGTATCTCTCTCTCCGGCAGACACAAGTCTGCAGAGGTTCAAAGACCTGCTGGTGAGAAAATTGTCAAGTCAAGCGAAACGTGACCCGTCAACATCTCCTCCTTCACATTCTCCCGCAACTGGGGGTGCGAGGAAAAGGCTACGAATTCCGAGCCCACCTGCTGGCGGTGATGCAGGGCAGTCTGGAGCGAGTGCTGACATCTGGTCCGGACTGAAGGACCTGCCAACGATTACTGACATGTCGTCTACTGTCACTGCATATGATTCTCTCACCATTGAAAGAATGGTGGAGGATTATATGAGTGACCGCATCCAAGTAGGCACGTCAGACAGTCCGTACGTATACTGGCAGGAAAAAGAGGCAATTTGAAGGCCCTTGCACAAACTGGCTTTATTCTACCTAAGTTGCCCTCCCTCCAGTGTGTACTCCGAAAGAGTGTTTAGTGCCGCCGCTCACCTTGTCAGCAATCGGCGTACGAGGTTACTTCCAGAAAATGTGGAGAAGATGATGTTCATTGAAATGAATTATAATCAATTCGTCCGTGGAGACATTCACCAGCAGCAATTGCCTCCAGAAAGTACACGGGGACCTGAGATGGTGGATTCCAGTGGGGACGAATTAATAATCTGTGAGGAGGGGGATGTACACAGTGAAAGGGGTGATGAATCGGACGATGATGATGAGGTGGACATCTTGCCTCTGTAGAGCCAGTTTGTGCAAGGAGAGATTGATTGCTTCTTTTTTGGTGGGGGCCCAAACCAACCAGTCATTTCAGTCACAGTCGTGTGGCAGACCCTGTCGCTGAAATGATGGGTTCGTTAAAGTGTGCATGTCCTGTTCATACAACATAAGGGTGGGTGGGAGGGCCCAAGGACAATTCCATCTTGCACCTCTTTTTTCTTTCATTTTTCTTTGCGTCATGTGCTGTTTGGGGAGTATTTTTTAGAAGGGCCATCCTGCGTGACACTGCAGTGCCACTCCTAGATGGGCCAGGTGTTTGTGTCGGCCACTTGGGTCGCTTATCTTAGTCACACAGCTACCTCATTGCGACTCTTTTTTTCTTTGCGTCATGTGCTGTTTGGGGAGTATTTTTTTGAAGGGCCATCCTGCGTGACACTGCAGTGTCACTCCTAGATGGGCCAGGTGTTTGTGTCGGCCACTTGGGTCACTTATCTTAGTCACACAGCTACCTCATTGCGCCTCTTTTTTTCTTAGCGTCATGTGCTGTTTGGGGAGTATTTTTTTGAAGGGCCATCCTGCGTGACACTGCAGTGCCACTCCTAGATGGGCCAGGTGTTTGTGTCCGCCACTTGGGTCGCTTATCTTAGTCACACAGCTACCTCATTGCGCCTCTTTTTTTCTTTGCGTCATGTGTTGTTTGGGGAGTATTTTTTTGAAGGGCCATCCTGCGTGACACTGCAGTGCCACTCCTAGATGGGCCAGGTGTTTGTGTCGGCCACTTGGGTCGCTTATCTTAGTCACACAGCTACCTCATTGCGCCTCTTTTTTTCTTTGCCTCATGTGCTGTTTGGGGAGTATTTTTTTGAAGGGCCATCCTGCGTGACACTGCAGTGCCACTCCTAGATGGGCCAGGTGTTTGTGTCGGCCACTTGGGTCGCTTATCTTAGTCACACAGCTACCTCATTGCGCCTCTTTTTTCTTTCCGTCATGTGCTGTTTGGGGAGTATTTTTTTGAAGGGCCATCCTGCGTGACACTGCAGTGCCACTCCTAGATGGGCCAGGTGTTTGTGTCGGCCACTGGGGTCGCTTAGCTTAGTCACACAGCTACCTCGGTGCAAATTTTAGGACTAAAAATAATATTGTGAGGTGTGAGGTGTCAGAATAGACTGAAAATTAGTGGAAATTATGGTTATTGAGGTTAATAATACTATGGGATCAAAATGACCCCCAAATTCTATGATTTAAGCTGTTTTTTAGGGTTTTTTGAAAAAAACACCCGAATCCAAAACACACCCGAATCCGACAAAAAAATTTCGGTGAGGTTTTGCCAAAACGCGTTCGAACCCAAAACACGGTCGCGGAACCGAACCCAAAACCAAAACACAAAACCCGAAAAATTTCCGGTGCACATCACTACTACCAACTCATACCTCCAGAACTGTCCCTTACATTCTCTACATTTTAGGTCTATGCTATACGTCTCTACCAACTTGATAATCTTCGAGTTGCTGTCATTTACTATCCCCCTGGCTTTTCCTCTAAATTCCTTGGCTATTTTGCTCCTGGCTTCCTAACTTCCTCTCTTCTGACATTCCCTCCATTATCCTAGGTGATTTCAACATCCCTATCAATATCCCCACAAAATCCCCTGCCTCAAAACTACTTAACCTGACCTCCTCACTCTCCCATGTGATTGGGAGCTCACTGGATCTGGTTTTTACTCACCGTTGTGATATTTCTGATTTCTCCAACTCCCCTTTTCCCCTCTCTGACCACCACCTGCTCTCTTTTAACATATCTCTCTATGCTTCTTAATATCTACCTCCTAAGGCTACCATCACAAAGCGTAACATTGAGGTTAATGACACCTCCTTCCTATCCTTCCTGTTTGACTCGCATCTCTCTCTCTCTCTCTCTCTCTCTCATTCCCTGTACAAACCACTTCCCTATACAATGCATCCCTTACTTCTGCTCTTGACTCTGTCGCTCCACTGACTACTATTCACCGTCACAGATTAAAACCTCAACCCTGGAACACCAAATGCACTAGATAGTTTCAAAAATGCTCACAAACTGCCGAGCAACACTGGAAGAAATCACGCTCTAAAGCAGGCTTCCTCCATTTCAAACTTATGTTTTCATCTTTCAGTGCTGCCTTTTCCCTCACTAAACAGTCACACCAAGAATCTCATCTTCTCCCAGTCTTCTAACCCAGGGCGCTTCTTTGCCACTGACAACTTACTCCTCTGCCCACCTCCACCTCGTCTCTCCTCCTCACTGTCTGCTCTTGACTTTGCCACTTATTTCACATCCAAGATTAACTCCATACGTCAGGACATCACATCCCACCAGACCATCAGCAACCACCCACCTCCTATCCCTTACCACCCCTCCCCATCCCTCTCACCAACTCTGACATCTTTCTCCCATGTATCTGGTGAGGAGGTCATGGCCCTCATCGGTTCCCCCTCACCAACAACTCCCCACTAGACCCTATCCCCACCCACCTCCTCCTCTACCTTTCTCCTTCTGTCTGTTCCCATCTTGCCCACCTCTTCAATCTCTCCCTCTCATCAGGCACTCTCCACTCTGCCTTCAAGCATGCACTTGTCTCCCCTATTCTTAAAAAAATACCCTTGATCCAAACACTTTCTCCAACTACCAACCTATTTCTCTTCTCCCTTTTGCCTCCAAACTCTTTGAGCATATTGTCTACATCCACCTTACTGTCTTTCTTTCCTCCCACTCACTACTTTACCCATTCCAGTTTGGCTTCCATTCTTTTCACTCCACTGAAACTGCCCTTCACTCCCATGGTCTGCATGATACTGCCCTCTCCTGGCTGTCCTCCTACCTCTCTGACCATTCCTTCTCTGTCTCCTCTCATGACTCCACCCCCCTCCACACTTCCACTAACTATAGGTGTCCCCCAAGGTTCTGTTCTTGGTCCTCTCCTTTTCTCTGTCTATACGTCCTCTTTAGATGACCTCATTAGCTCTTTTAACTTCCAATATAATCTCTATACTGATAATACTCAAATCTAAATTTCCTCCCCTGACCTATCCCCTGCTCTCCTCACTCATATCTCCAACTGTCTCTATGCTATCTCTTCTCGGATGTCCCAGCGCTTTCTTAAACTCAACATGTCTAAGACTGAGCTGATCATCTTCCCACCCTCCCGCACAACCTCACCTCTCACAATTTCATTATCAATTGATGGCGCTACTATCACCTCTAGCCCCCAAGTTCACTGTCTTAGAGTAACCCTTGCCTTCTCAATCAAACCACAAATCAGCACTTTTAACAAACCTGTTGTTTTCATCTGAATTTTTTTTCCAGGAACAGACCCTTTCTCACCCAGGATGCTACTAAAACCATTATCCACTCACTGGTCATTTCCAGACTGGACTACTGTAATCTCCTCCTAACTGGCATCCCTGACATTCCTCGCCTCTCTGACCTTATCTCCCTTTAAACTCCCACCCATGCCCTTCGCTACACTAATGCACGCTTCCTCTCCTGCCTATTGATTACTTCCTCCCACTCCCACCTTCAAGAATTCTCACATGCTGCTCCCTTTCTCTGGAATTCTCTACCTCTGACCCTCAGACTCTCCACCTCTCTACAAAACTTCAAACGGGCTCTAAAGACCCACTTCTTCACCAAACAGCCAAACCTCATCCTAAGGCTCACTGTCTACCCTATCTGTGTCACCCCTTTCTGTCTGCAACTCCCCTTTAGAATGTAAGCTCTCGTGAGCAGGGCCCTCAACACTCACATGCTTATCCTTTTCTCACTTAAACCATCTTTGATGGCACCAAATCCCACAGTTTTCTGCCACCCTGACACTTATGTCAGTGTTGTATGCTGATGTAGCTATGTTTATTTATCCTGTACTTGTCCTATATTGTCTTCAACTGTGTAAGTCACTATTTTCCTGTTTTGATTATTCACTTAGAGTATGTACTCTATAGTTGGGCACATAATAAAGGATAATAATAACAATAATAATAATAATAATAATAATAATAATAATAATAATAATAATAAAAAATAATAATAATAATAATAATAATAATAATAATAATAATATGTGTATACTGTGCAATAGTTTTAGACAGGTGTGAAAAATGCTGCAAAGTAAGAATGATTTAAATAGTAAAGTGTTGGGGGCATGGCTTGGCTGTGAGGGAGAGCAGACCTGCTTGCTTTCAGCTCCCGTTTTTCCACCCTTTTAAAGTGGGAATTCCTGGCTGTTTTCCATTCCTGGGTACTCATGGAGCCCCTGCTGCTTCACCGGGTGTCTCCTGAGCCATTGGGATCGTGCCGCAAAGCCGGGAGTCAGCTTGTCTGATTTTGTGGGTTGCGGCCTATTCCCAGCGCGAAGCCAGGGCCTCAATTTTACATCCCGCCAGAGTGCCGAGTTCCAGTTTCCGACTGCCGTCTACACAGGGCCGGGGGGATGCTTGCCTACCTGGCTGGCAGCGCGGGACTCCTGCTGCTCCTCCCTGCCTGCTGCCTACAGAGATGCCGCACACAGATACTCTGAGCTGGGTCTCCACCGTGCTGCTGCTGCCGGAAGTGTGAAGAGAAGGACTGGTGCACCCTGTGTCTCCTACTGCCGCTGCTTTCTCCTGCTGCCTGGAGTGACTGGCGCCCTTGTACACTGGGCAATCTCCTGCTCCTGAGCCCCTAGTAGACCACAGTGAGTTCTACACTTAGCCCCTTAGCTCCTGGGCAGGCGCTGGGCTCTATTTATCCTCTGTACCCCTTATCCCCTGCAGTGAGGCTCACTTCCACTGCTGCCCTGAGGGAGCTTTGGATTGTTATATCCTCTTGTGTCCCCCTTCTGTCAGTCTGTGACCCAGACACAGCAGATAGTGCCGCAGTACCAATTCCTCTTTGCGGTGTATGTATTATACAGATGGAGCCACCTTTATTTTGGCCTTTAATAGGATTAACTGAGCCAGGGCAGTCGGACTTAATCCCCTGCTGTAATGACTTAATCCTCTGATGTATTGTTCTCTCTGTATTGTATTGCAGCTTAGAACAATAGATGAAGGTCTTATGCTAATAAACCATGGTGTGCATAGGCGCAGCAGAGAAGCCAAGATGACAGTGGCTCCATCTGTATCTGCTATTTACTGCGCACAGTTGTTTACTTTGTTATATGGAGGTTCACCAGTGGAGCTGCAGTAGTTCATGCTGGAGACCCATAGCAGCCGTGCTGTGTCTTTTATACATATGCTCCCTCAGCTCTAATTGTATAATGTGCCTTCCAATATAATTTGACCCACCGGAGATGTGATTATACAATGGAATGCTTTGCTGCAGTGGGCGTGTTATGTGACATGCTGCTCTCTGCCCACCCACCCGCGGTCTACATGTTTAGCATATAGCTTTACCTTGGAACCAAACTTAATTAATTCCGGCACCCAGCCTCTACTACAACACCATGTTTGATTGAAAGTTTTACCTCCATTTCCTTGTTATCATGCCGCCTAAGAAGTCCAAAGGAGCTCTACCTCCTCCCGTATCTTTCCCCAGTCAGAAATTGCCTCGTACATCACCCTCAGTTCATGGAGTACACACTTCCTCCTCAACAAGTAGTCCTGGCCAGAGTGATGCAATGTGCTTACTATCAGTACCGGGAGTGGATCCCAACTCTAGTGATCCTCTAACTGTGAAAACTCTCTGTCAAGTTTTAGTGGCCTTTAAATCAGACCTCTCCCAAGATCTAATAGCAGCTATTTGTAAAGTTCAGCTGAACACTATTGGAGACAGAACAAATCATTTAGAACGTAAAATGGAGGAACTTGTGGCTATGCACAATGGACTCATTACTGCCCATGACCATATAGCGGATATGGAGGACCGCTCCCGGAGAAACAGTATTAAAATTTGTGGAATTCCTGATTCTGTGGCCAACGCTGAATTGCCATATTATGCAATGTCTTTGTTTTGTAAGCTGTTACCAGATGCAGATGATAAGACCTACTTATTGATCGGATGCACCATCTCCCTAAACCCCGGGCCATATCATCCTTCCTCCCCAGAGATACACTCCTTCGGGTCCACTTCTTTACTATTAAGGAACATATTCTTCAGGCAGCCCGAGATGTGGATGAGTCTGATGTTTTAGGAGGTCTACAACTTTTTCCTGACTTCTCTGCTTTTACAATTTCAAAGCGGGATTACTGGTTCCTATTACAGCTGCTTTGCACTCCCAGGAGATTTGTTACCATTGGGGATTTCTAATTAAACTGATTGTTACCCATGATAACTCCTCGTTCGTTATCTCTGACCTGGATGGCGGAGTTAAGCTGCTTGCCGATTGGTACATTCCCGTAAAGCTTCCTACTCCCCAACCAGAATGGTCTACTATTTGAACGTTTTTTCTAATTATGGTTGTGGTCTGTTTTTCTGTATCTAGCTAGAGTGTACCTTCCCTTTACTAGATATACTTTTGGGACTGCCGAATGACCCTTACAAGGTTACGTGAGTTACTTTGTTGGCTCTATGTGTTTTTGATTTGATGCCTATTTCCATTGTTCTGCAATGTCTTTCCTGGTGCATCAGTTATGATTTGTGCTATATTTCAATGTCACACTTTACGTTAATCTGTGCTGATAGCCTGCATGAGTTGACGTTACTATATCTTTCATGTATCTACCTGTGTGACAATTGTTTATTCCAGATTGACCCTGAGTGGAATGCCGATGCCTTTTCCCCCCTACTTAACCTACTGTATTCCTTTTTTTTCCCCTACAGTAGCAATGCAGATCCGATATAAAAGATATTTTTTGGGATGTTTCCCTGTACTCTCTTTTTACCACTTTATTCTTTTTTTGCAAGCTCTTTCCCTTTTTATTTGCCATCCACCTCCCTGGGATATCACTTGAACCATTGCAATTTTAATATGGTACAATTGTTTTCCTTAAATGTTAAGGGACTGAATTCCCCCAATAAGCGTCGGTTAGCACTGTCCTCTCTTTATAAACAAAAAGTCGATATTGTTGCCCTGCAAGATACCCACTTTTTTTCACTAGGCCACCCTGTACTGAAAGATCAGAGATACCATAAAAACTTCTAGTCGTTAAAACTCAAGCTGCTCTTATTAGACTGCGACAAAAATTCTACCTAGTGAGCAATAGACCTGGGAAGATGTTACCCTGTAAGTTACATGCTCAAAAAGCCCGTAATAGGATTAAATAGGTCATCTCTCCAACAGGCTCCAAATTAGCGAATCCTCTAGACATTGCCAACCAATTCACAAAGTATTACACACACTTATATAGGGACTAATTCATGTCGGATCGCAAATCAACTCCAACTGGAATATTTACGATGGCTCCGCGGGCATGCGCCTGCACTTTCTGCGGGGGGGGGGGGGCGCAGAAAAAACGATCGCCTCTTCCTGTCAATCAGTAGCAGGGTGGGGTGGGGGGGGGGGGGCAATGCTCTGTTTCCAGGGAGGAGATGGAGCGTGGCCGGGGCAGGGCAATGAGAACGGTGGGCAGTGCGGCGTGAAAGGGGAAGTGTCAGGGGCGTGATCGCGGCGGCTGTGTGACATCACATGCAGCCGCCACGATGGGTAAGATGGCTGCGCCGGCAGGAGTCATCCTTAATTTCTGCTGACAAGCAGAAATTGCAAAGTGATCGCAATTTCTGCTTGTTGAAGAGGGGAAGGCGCCTGTCAGCATGCCTGGCGGCCTTGCCTAGCGATGGGCGGCCCCCAACATGCGACCAAAAGGATAGCAAATTCTGCTGATTAGCAGAATTTGCTATCCTTACTGAATTAGCCCCATAATCTGCATTCTGACTTGACCACTCCTCAGCCTACTCCTGCACTCGTCCAATCTTTTCTATCCTCTCTTAATCTGCCCGCTCTGTTTTCCTCCCATTTAGATGCGTTAAATGTTCCTTGGTCCTCCCTTGAAGTGGAGGTGGTGATTAAATCCCTTCCCAAAAACAAGGCCCCCGGCCCCAATGGCTTTATTAATGACTTTTATGTTTCCTTTAGTTCTTTTCTCTCTTCCACAATGACATCCCTATTCAATGAGGTGACCCATGTGGGTTCATTTCCTACTGAAATGTTGGAAGCTCAGATTGTCCCAATCCCCAAACCCGGGAAGGATCCAGTTTACTGTCAAAAATACCACCCAATTGCTTTATTGAATGGGGATGTCAAGCTTTATGCTAAGCTGATAGCAACTCGCCTCAACGTCAACCTACCCTCTTTGATACACCCAAACCAGGTTGGGTTCGTGCCCAGCAGGCAAACAGCAGCCAGAGAGGGGTGGGGGTGATTTTGACTCCCCTTCCCCCGATATCCCCCCAACACACTAAAAAATTGCCTGTAACCATTAGAGATGAGCGGGTTCGGTTTCTCTGAATCCGAACCCGCACGAACTTCATGTTTTTTTTCACGGGTCCGAGCGACTCGGATCTTCCCGCCTTGCTCGGTTAACCCGAGCGCGCCCGAACGTCATCATGACGCTGTCGGATTCTCGCGAGGCTCGGATTCTATCGCGAGACTCGGATTCTATATAAGGAGCCGCGCGTCGCCGCCATTTTCACACGTGCATTGAGATTGATAGGGAGAGGACGTGGCTGGCGTCCTCTCCGTTTAGAATAGATTAGAGAGACACTTGATTTACTAATTTTGGGGAGCATTAGGAGTACTCAGTACAGTGCAGAGTTTTGCTGATAGTGACCACCAGTTTTATTTATAATCCGTTCTCTGCCTGAAAAAAGCGATACACAGCACACAGTGACTCAGTCACATACCATATCTGTGTGCACTGCTCAGGCTCAGGCCAGTGTGCTGCATCATCTATTATCTATATATAATATTATATATATCTGATTATCTGTCTGACTGCTCAGCTCACACAGCTTATAATTGTGGGGGAGACTGGGGAGCACTACTGCAGTGCCAGTTATAGGTTATAGCAGGAGCCAGGAGTACATAATATATTATATAGTGAGTGACCACCAGACACACAGTGCAGTTTATTTAATATATCCGTTCTCTGCCTGAAAAAAGCGATACACACAGTGACTCAGTCAGTCACATACCATATCTGTGTGCACTGCTCAGGCTCAGGCCAGTGTGCTGCATCATCTATATATATTATATATCTGTCTGACTGCTCAGCTCACACAGCTTATAATTGTGGGGGAGACTGGGGAGCACTACTGCAGTGCCAGTTATAGGTTATAGCAGGAGCCAGGAGTACATAATATTATATTAAAACAGTGCACACTTTTGCTGCAGGAGTGCCACTGCCAGTGTGACTAGTGACCAGTGACCTGACCACCAGTATATATAATATTAGTAGTATACTATCTCTTTATCAACCAGTCTATATTAGCAGCAGACACAGTACAGTGCGGTAGTTCACGGCTGTGGCTACCTCTGTGTCGGCACTCGGCAGCCCGTCCATAATTGTATATACCACCTAACCGTGGTTTTTTTTTCTTTCTTTATACATACATACTAGTTACGAGTATACTATCTCTTTATCAACCAGTCTATATTAGCAGCAGACACAGTACAGTGCGGTAGTTCACGGCTGTGGCTACCTCTGTGTCGGCACTCGGCAGCCCGTCCATAATTGTATATACCACCTAACCGTGGTTTTTTTTTCTTTCTTTATACATACATACTAGTTACGAGTATACTATCTCTTTATCAACCAGTCTATATATTAGCAGCAGACACAGTACAGTGCGGTAGTTCACGGCTGTGGCTACCTCTGTGTCGGCACTCGGCAGCCCGTCCATAATTGTATATACCACCTAACCGTGGTTTTTTTTTCTTTCTTTATACATACATACTAGTTACGAGTATACTATCTCTTTATCAACCAGTCTATATATTAGCAGCAGACACAGTACAGTGCGGTAGTTCACGGCTGTGGCTTCCTCTGTGTCGGCACTCGCACTAGTATCCAATCCATCCATCTCCATTGTTTACCTGAGGTGCCTTTTAGTTGTGCCTATTAAAATATGGAGAACAAAAATGTTGAGGTTCCAAAATTAGGGAAAGATCAAGATCCACTTCCACCTCGTGCTGAAGCTGCTGCCACTAGTCATGGCCGAGACGATGAAATGCCAGCAACGTCGTCTGCCAAGGCCGATGCCCAATGGCATAGTACAGAGCATGTCAAAACCAAAACACCAAATATCAGTAAAAAAAGGACTCCAAAACCTAAAATAAAATTGTCGGAGGAGAAGCGTAAACTTGCCAATATGCCATTTACCACACGGAGTGGCAAGGAACGGCTGAGGCCCTGGCCTATGTTCATGGCTAGTGGTTCAGCTTCACATGAGGATGGAAACACTCAGCCTCTCGCTAGAAAACTGAAAAGACTCAAGCTGGCAAAAGCACCGCAAAGAACTGTGCGTTCTTTGAAATCCCAAATCCACAAGGAGAGTCCAATTGTGTCGGTTGCGATGCCTGACCTTCCCAACACTGGACGTGAAGAGCATGCGCCTTCCACCATTTGCACGCCCCCTGCAAGTGCTGGAAGGAGCACCCGCAGTCCAGTTCCTGATAGTCAGATTGAAGATGTCAGTGTTGAAGTACACCAGGATGAGGAGGATATGGGTGTTGCTGGCGCTGGGGAGGAAATTGACCAGGAGGATTCTGATGGTGAGGTGGTTTGTTTAAGTCAGGCACCCGGGGAGACACCTGTTGTCCGTGGGAGGAATATGGCCGTTGACATGCCTGGTGAAAATACCAAAAAAATCAGCTCTTCGGTGTGGAGGTATTTCACCAGAAATGCGGACAACAGGTGTCAAGCCGTGTGTTCCCTTTGTCAAGCTGTAATAAGTAGGGGTAAGGACGTTAACCACCTCGGAACATCCTCCCTTATACGTCACCTGCAGCGCATTCATAATAAGTCAGTGACAAGTTCAAAAACTTTGGGTGACAGCGGAAGCAGTCCACTGACCAGTAAATCCCTTCCTCTTGTAACCAAGCTCACGCAAACCACCCCACCAACTCCCTCAGTGTCAATTTCCTCCTTCCCCAGGAATGCCAATAGTCCTGCAGGCCATGTCACTGGCAATTCTGACGAGTCCTCTCCTGCCTGGGATTCCTCCGATGCATCCTTGCGTGTAACGCCTACTGCTGCTGGCGCTGCTGTTGTTGCCGCTGGGAGTCGATGGTCATCCCAGAGGGGAAGTCGTAAGCCCACTTGTACTACTTCCAGTAAGCAATTGACTGTTCAACAGTCCTTTGCGAGGAAGATGAAATATCACTGCAGTCATCCTACTGCAAAGCGGATAACTGAGTCCTTGACAACTATGTTGGTGTTAGACGTGCGTCCGGTATCCGCCGTTAGTTCACAGGGAACTAGACAATTTATTGAGGCAGTGTGCCCCCGTTACCAAATACCATCTAGGTTCCACTTCTCTAGGCAGGCGATACCGAGAATGTACACGGACGTCAGAAAAAGACTCACCAGTGTCCTAAAAAATGCAGTTGTACCCAATGTCCACTTAACCACGGACATGTGGACAAGTGGAGCAGGGCAGGGTCAGGACTATATGACTGTGACAGCCCACTGGGTAGATGTATGGACTCCCGCCGCAAGAACAGCAGCGGCGGCACCAGTAGCAGCATCTCGCAAACGCCAACTCTTTCCTAGGCAGGCTACGCTTTGTATCACCGCTTTCCAGAATACGCACACAGCTGAAAACCTCTTACGGCAACTGAGGAAGATCATCGCGGAATGGCTTACCCCAATTGGACTCTCCTGTGGATTTGTGGCATCGGACAACGCCAGCAATATTGTGTGTGCATTAAATATGGGCAAATTCCAGCACGTCCCATGTTTTGCACATACCTTGAATTTGGTGGTGCAGAATTTTTTAAAAAACGACAGGGGCGTGCAAGAGATGCTGTCGGTGGCCAGAAAAATTGCGGGACACTTTCGGCGTACAGGCACCACGTACAGAAGACTGGAGCACCACCAAAAACTACTGAACCTGCCCTGCCATCATCTGAAGCAAGAAGTGGTAACGAGGTGGAATTCAACCCTCTATATGCTTCAGAGGTTGGAGGAGCAGCAAAAGGCCATTCAAGCCTATACAATTGAGCACGATATAGTAGGTGGAATGCACCTGTCTCAAGTGCAGTGGAGAATGATTTCAACGTTGTGCAAGGTTCTGATGCCCTTTGAACTTGCCACACGTGAAGTCAGTTCAGACACTGCCAGCCTGAGTCAGGTCATTCCCCTCATCAGGCTTTTGCAGAAGAAGCTGGAGGCATTGAAGAAGGAGCTAAAAGGGAGCGATTCCGCTAGGCATGTGGGACTTGTGGATGCAGCCCTTAATTCGCTTAACAAGGATTCACGGGTGGTCAATCTGTTGAAATCAGAGCACTACATTTTGGCCACCGTGCTCGATCCTAGATTTAAAGCCTACCTTGGATCTCTCTTTCCGGCAGACACAGGTCTGCTGGGGTTGAAAGACCTGCTGGTGACAAAATTGTCAAGTCAAGCGGAACGCGACCTGTCAACATCTCCTCCTTCACATTCTCCCGCAACTGGGGGTGCGAGGAAAAGGCTCAGAATTCCGAGCCCACCCGCTGGCGGTGATGCAGGGCAGTCTGGAGCGACTGCTGATGCTGACATCTGGTCCGGACTGAAGGACCTGACAACGATTACGGACATGTCGTCTACTGTCACTGCATATGATTCTCTCAACATTGATAGAATGGTGGAGGATTATATGAGTGACCGCATCCAAGTAGGCACGTCACACAGTCCGTACTTATACTGGCAGGAAAAAGAGGCAATTTGGAGGCCCTTGCACAAACTGGCTTTATTCTACCTAAGTTGCCCTCCCACAAGTGTGTACTCCGAAAGAGTGTTTAGTGCCGCCGCTCACCTTGTCAGCAATCGGCGTACGAGGTTACATCCAGAAAATGTGGAGAAGATGATGTTCATTAAAATGAATTATAATCAATTCCTCCGCGGAGACATTGACCAGCAGCAATTGCCTCCACAAAGTACACAGGGAGCTGAGATGGTGGATTCCAGTGGGGACGAATTGATAATCTGTGAGGAGGGGGATGTACACGGTGATATATCGGAGGGTGAAGATGAGGTGGACATCTTGCCTCTGTAGAGCCAGTTTGTGCAAGGAGAGATTAATTGCTTCTTTTTTGGGGGGGGTCCAAACCAACCCGTCATATCAGTCACAGTCGTGTGGCAGACCCTGTCACTGAAATGATGGGTTGGTTAAAGTGTGCATGTCCTGTTTTGTTTATACAACATAAGGGTGGGTGGG
This sequence comes from Pseudophryne corroboree, assembly GCF_028390025.1. Classification (NCBI taxonomy): domain Eukaryota; kingdom Metazoa; phylum Chordata; class Amphibia; order Anura; family Myobatrachidae; genus Pseudophryne; species Pseudophryne corroboree. The sequence goes on from NC_086451.1 coordinate 297,480,770, forward strand.
AGGGCCCAAGGACAATTCCATCTTGCACCTCTTTTTTCTTTTCTTTTTCTTTGCATCATGTGCTGATTGGGGAGGGTTTTTTGGAAGGGACATCCTGCGTGACACTGCAGTGCCACTCCTAGATGGGCCCGGTGTTTGTGTCGGCCACTAGGGTCGCTAATCTTACTCACACAGTCAGCTACCTCATTGCGCCTCTTTTTTTCTTTGCGTCATGTGCTGTTTGGGGAGGGTTTTTTGGAAGGGACATCCTGCGTGACACTGCAGTGCCACTCCTAGATGGGCCCGGTGTTTGTGTCGGCCACTAGGGTCGCTAATCTTACTCACACAGTCAGCTACCTCATTGCGCCTCTTTTTTTCTTTGCGTCATGTGCTGTTTGGGGAGGGTTTTTTGGAAGGGACATCCTGCGTGACACTGCAGTGCCACTCCTAGATGGGCCCGGTGTTTGTGTCGGCCACTAGGGTCGCTAATCTTACTCACACAGCTACCTCATTGCGCCTCTTTTTTTCTTTGCGTCATGTGCTGTTTGGGGAGGGTTTTTTGGAAGGGCCATCCTGCGTGACACTGCAGTGCCACTCCTAGATGGGCCCGGTGTTTGTGTCGGCCACTAGGGTCGCTAATCTTACTCACACAGCTACCTCATTGCACCTCTTTTTTTCTTTGCGTCATGTGCTGTTTGGGGAGGGTTTTTTGGAAGGGACATCCTGCGTGACACTGCAGTGCCACTCCTAGATGGGCCCGGTGTTTGTGTCGGCCACTAGGGTCGCTTATCTTACTCACACAGCGACCTCGGTGCAAATTTTAGGACTAAAAATAATATTGTGAGGTGTGAGGTATTCAGAATAGACTGAAAATGAGTGTAAATTATGGTTTTTGAGGTTAATAATACTTTGGGATCAAAATGACCCCCAAATTCTATGATTTAAGCTGTTTTTTAGTGTTTTTTGAAAAAAACACCCGAATCCAAAACACACCCGAATCCGACAAAAAAATTCGGTGAGGTTTTGCCAAAACGCGTTCGAACCCAAAACACGGCCACGGAACCGAACCCAAAACCAAAACACAAAACCCGAAAAATTTCAGGCGCTCATCTCTAGTAACCATACCCAAACCTATCTGGTGATAGAATTTCAGAGAATTGGTCACATGCATTTGCAAAGTCATGTTTAGCTGCTGAGCCACATCAAGGCTTCTCCGATATCAGCAGTCCTAACTCTACATAATAGCAGTGCCCACATAGGGCCATGTGATATGTCTAAAATAAGGCCTCATGATAAAGGCTCATACTAAAATGCATCCAGACAGAGAGCTAACTTACCTGGGAGCCACCCCAAGGATATCCCATTAGCACTACAAGGAACAGCATGCCTTCCAAATACTGCTCCCATTCAATGCCTTCTCACACATGCAGAAAAACAGTGGCAGTTGCTCAATCATTCCTGGAGATAATTATACATCAGGTGCTAGGAAGGGGGAGGGGTCACAGACAAACAGCAGACAGAAATGGGGTGCTCCCCCCTTCCTGGTATCCCCCCAGCACACCAAAACATTACCTGTAACCATACCTGAACCTATCTGGTAATAGAATTTCAGAGAATTGGTCACATGCGTTTGCAAAGACATGTTTAGCTACTGAGCCGTGTCAAGGATTCTCCGATATCAGAGGTCCTGACACTACATAATAGCAGTGCCCACATAGGGCCATGTTATTTGTCTACAGTAAGGCCTCATGATAAAGGATCTTACTAAAATGTAGCCAGACAGAGAGCTAACTTACCTGGGAACTACCCCTAGGATCTCCCATTGCCACTACGAGGAACAGCAGGCCTTCCAAATACTGCTCCCATTCAATGCCTTCTCACACATGTAGACAAACAGTGGCAGTTGCTTAATCATTCCTGGAGATAATTATACATCAAGTGCTAGAAAGGGGGAGGGGTCACAGACAAACAGCAGACAGAGGGGGGGGTGCTTTTGCCCCCTGGTATCCCCCAACACACTAAAAAAAACTACCTGTAACCATTACTGGACCTATCTGGTAATAGAATTTCAGAGAATTGGTCACATGCATTGCAAAGACACGTTTAGCTGCTGAGCCACATCAAGGCTTCTCCAATATCAGCAGTCCTACCACTAAATAATAGCAGTGCCCACATAGGGCCATGCGATTTGTCTACAGTAAGGCCTCATGATAAAGGCTCATACTAAAACGCATCCAGACAGAGAGCTAACTTACTCGGGAGCCACCCCCAGGATCTCCCATTAGCACTACAAGGAACAGCATGCCTTACAAATACTGCTCCCAGTCAATGCCTTCTCACACATGCAGACAAACAGTGGCAGATGCTCAATCATTCCTGGAGATAATTATACATCAGGTGCTAGAAAGGGGGAGGAGTCACAGACAAACAGCAGATAGAGAGAGGGGGTGCTTCCCCTCCCCCCGGTATCCTCCCAGCACACTAAAAAATTACCTGTAACCATACCTGAGCCTATCTGGTAATAGAATTTCAGAGAATTGGTCACATGCATTTGCAAAGACATGTTTAGCTGCTGAGCCACATCAAGGCTTCTCCGATATCAGCAGTCCTTACACTACATAATAGCAGTGCTCACATAGGGCCATGTGATTTGTTGACAGTAAGGCCTCATGATAAAGGCTCATACTAAAATGCATCCAGACAGAGAGCTAACTTACCTTGGAGCCACCCCCAGGAGATATTATCAGGAGATAATTATACATTGCTCAGCAGGCAAGCTTCCAACAACACCCACAGAGATTCTAATTTAATTGACTCTCTCTCTGAGAGGGATGAATTTCCTGGGTAAACCTATGGTCAGATATCCCACAAACTCTGTCTCTTCGCTGACTACTTCCTCCTCTTTGCCTCACACTCCATTTCTTTACTCCCCCCTCTTCATACCATACTAACCAGTTTGAGTGATGCCTCTTATTACAAAGCGAACACAAACGAAAACTGATGCCCTTCCTATTAATTTACCTGAACCTTCAATTTCCACCTCTCAATACCCCTATAATTTTGTGTTTGAAGTGTACTTACCTTATTGAATCTCTTCAGTATTTAAAGTCTTCTTTGCTTTCATATGAAACATCTTGGCTGGGTAGATTGGCAGCCTTCTAAATGTCCTTACTGCCCAAATTTATGTACTTATTTCGAACCATCCCATACACCTTCCCAAAACAATATTTAGATAAATTCAGGCTCATACTCACGAAATATAGATAGAAGTCCCACCCTCCTAAGCTGGTTTGTCGTAGACTGATTTTACCCAGACACCGTGGAGGCCTTGCACTTCCAGATTTAGCCATTTATCACGAAGCCTGTCTTCTTGCCCAGTTGAAATATTGGGGGATTATTCTGTCCACATCCACTTGGGTACCCATTGAAAAAGCGAAGTGTTTAAGAAGATCTTTTATTGACACCTGAAAATCTTTGACCATCTACTTTATCTCTCCTCCCATCCACAGCCTCTTCTTTATGTGTCTGGGATAGCTTTATTTCTAAACTTCCAGGACATATCCCTCCATTTGCTGCCCTCTCTTTAGTTGTGATCACTAAACTCATATCCAACTTAAATCTCTCTTCTTGGTACTCTTGTCAGATTCGAACCCTAGGGGATATTCTTGATGGAGGTAGTTTGCTTACATTCCCTCAATTGCAAGACTGCTTCTTGCTTCCAAATACTGAAATATACCACTACCTCCAAAATCGACACTGGTACAACGACCTGCCTAAAACCCAACATTCTTTTAGCCCTATTGTCCAGTCAGTTTTGTCTCGCCTATCGTTAGTCATGTCCACTAAATATATTTCCTTTTGGTACTATACACTCTACAATTAGTTCCTTCTCAAAAATCTAATGCTCAGGTGCGGTGGGAGAGAGATTTGGACATTTCTCTGTCTGACGCACAATGGGGAAATCTGTATCGTATGTCTTTCCATATGTCCAGATGCTTGAACCATACAGAAATGCTGAATAGATTGTATTTGACTCGAGATAGATTGCATAAATTTTGGCCCTCTTGTTCTAAACACTGTTGGTGGAATTGCGGGGAAAATGGCCATCTGTTCAATGTGTTCTGGTCTTGCTACGTGACTTTTGGAATGTTTTTTTTTTAACTTAATAAATAAAGTTCTAAAACTGTCCCTTTGCCCTGTACCTTCAAAAGCACTGCTGCACGTTTTTCCGGTTGAAGTTGCGATTAACCATAGGTACTTATTAGGGCATATGTGTATTGCTGCGAGAGCCACTGTAGCCCAAGCGTGGAAACAACCTGCTCCCCCATCAGTATTAAGATTCTTTCATAAAATCCACTTTCACTTTGCTATGGAAATTGACCTTATGTCATATTCCTCCTTGGCCTCCTCACCTATTAAACAATGGATGCCTTGGCATGAATATGTCAAAGACGGAAAAGGGGCTGACTTGATAACACAATCCTTGAGGTCCTCTCCCCTACAGTTTATCCTGAATAAAACTACCCCTTCTTGACTCCACCTTAATAACTCAACTCTAGTGTTTCATCTATGTACTTTATTTTTACAGTGTCTACTATATTGGACGATTTAAGGTATCGTGATCTTTATGCTTTACCATTGTCTTTGTGCTTGTTCACGTTGTATACTTTTGATTATATAATTGTGTATATCCCTCCTTCCCTATACTTTGTTCCCCTTTCTTACCTTACTTCTATTTTCTGTACCCCATTATTTGAATATATTATTAATAAAAACTATTGACTTAAAAAAAAATTAGAAGCGTTAATAGTTTATTTTAATCAATTAACAAAATGCAAAGTGAAAGAACAAATAAAATCATTATTTGGTGTGACCACCCTTTTCATTCAAAACAGCATCAATTCTTCTAGGTACTTGCACAAAGTCAGGGATTTTGTATGATTATAGTCAGGTGTATGATTAACCAATCATACCAAACAGGTGATAATGATCATCATTTTCATATGTACTGTAGGTTGAAACACAGTCATTAACTGAAACAGAAACATCTGTGTAGGAGGCATAAAACTGGATGAGGAACAACCAAACTCTTCTACAAAGGTGAGGTTGTGGAAGACAATTTCATGGCACAGGTCATACACCATGGCAAGACTGAGCACATATATATTTGTAGATGCTCAATTAGCTTAGTGATATCATTCAGGTGCTCGAAAGGGAGGGGTATTTCTAAGCAAGAAAAAAAGGCATTTGTTTCCCCCAGCACCCTGAATGATAACCGTAACCAGATATAAATTCCACACAATAATAGAATTCAGAGATCTTCGTTACACAAATTTGCGCAAATGTGTGAATAAGCCCCAAAGCCGCATCAAGGCGTCTCTGTATATTTGGGGTCCCTAGCGCTATATCTAGGTGCAGGGTGTGGCACCCCAAAACACCAGCATAAGCCAGAAAGCCCAGCGTAGCATAACAGTGAAAAAACTATAGTTTTAATAAATTAGTATTTAGGAAGCCGAAGCTATAGAGAAAGTGATACAAAAATGAAATGCAATTAAAATAGAGAAATAGTGTTAAAAAATTAATAAGTGAAAAGTGTTAATAGAATGTAAAGGATGGCCTTAGTGTGGCATACCTTTACATTCTATTAACACTTTTCACTTCTTAATTTTTTAACACTATTTCTCTATTTTAATTGCATTTCATTTTTGTATCACTTTCTCTATAGCTTCGGCTTCCTAAATACTAATTTATCAACACTATAGTTTTTTCACTGGTATGCTACGCTGGGCTTTCTGGCTTATGTTGGTGTTTTGGGGTGCCACACCCTGCACCTAGATATAGCGCTAGGGACCCCAAATATACAGAGACGCCTTGATGCGGCTTTGGGGCTTATTCACACATTTGTGCAAATTTGTGTAACGAAGATCTCTGAATTCTATTATTATGTGGAATTTATATCTGGTTACGGTTATCATTCAGGGTGCTGGGGGAAACAAATGCCTTTTTTTCTTGCTTAGAAATACCCCTCCCTTTCGAGCACCTGAATGATATCACTAAGCTAATTGAGCATCTACCAATATATATGTTTGTTGTGAGAGGCAGAGAGGTTCCTGCATTAGGAGGAGGTGCAGGCCCTGACGTGCCACATGGAGCATTATGGGGTTGCTCCAAGGTAGGTAGCTCTTAGCTTAGACATATTGTAGTAAGGAGCCATTATCATGTGGCTCCTTGCTGGTTAATCTTAGACCCAGATTGGGGTAATGGAGGTGTGAGGTGTGGTGCCTCTGGACTGGCTGAGCTGGATGGCCTTAGTGTGGCATACCTTTACATTCTATTAACACTTTTCACTTATTAATTTTTTAACACTATTTCTCTATTTTAATTGCATTTTATTTTTGTATCACTTTCTCTATAGCTTCGGCTTCCTAAATACTAATTTATTAACACTATAGTTTTTTCACTGGTATGCTACGCTGGGCTTTCTGGCTTAAGCTGGTGTTTTGGGGTGCCACACCCTGCATCTAGATATAGCGCTAGGGACCCCAAATATACAGAGACGCCTTGATGCGGCTTTGGGGCTTATTCACACATTTGTGCAAATTTGTGTAACGAAGATCTCTGAATTCTATTATTATGTGGAATTTATATCTGCCTTTTTTTCTTGCCAAGACTGAGCACAGCAACAAGATACAATGTAGAAGTACTGCATTAGCAAGGTCTCTCCCAGGCAAAGTTTTCAAAGCAAAGTCGGTTTAAAGATGTGCTGTTCCAGCTCTTTTGAAGCAGCACAGCGAAATGGGCAACTTTGAGGAACATAGACGCAGTGGTCAGCGAAGGAAACTTAGTGCATCAGGGGAAAGACACATCATGATTACTTTTCTTCTAAATTGGAAGATGTCCAGCAATACCATCAGCTCAAAAACTGGCTTAAACCAGTGGGACCCAGGTACACCCATGTAGTCTTGCCAGAATTGGTCTTCATGGAAGAATTGTGCCCAAAAAGCCATACCTTCAATGTGGAATCAAGGCCAAGCGACTCAACTATGCATGAAAACGTAGGAACTGGGGTGCAGAAAAATGGCAACAGGTGCTCTGGACTGATGAGTCAAAATGTAAAATATTTGGCTGCACCAGAAGGCAGGTTCTTCATTGAAAGGCTAGAGAGAGCTACAATAATGAGTGTCTGCAGACAACAGTGAAGCATGGTGGAGGTTCCGTGCAAGTTTGGGGCTGCATTTCAGCAAATAGAGTTGGGGTTTGGGCAGAATTAATGGTGTCATCAATGCTGTGAAATACAGGCAGGTACTTATACATCATGCAATACCACCAGGGAAGCTTCTGAATGGCTCCAAATTTATTCTGCAGCAGGAAAACGACACCAAGCATACAGCCAATGTCAATAAGAACTATCTTCAGTGTAAAGAATAACAAGGAGTCCTTGAAGTGATGATATGGCCCCCACAGAGTCTGGGATTACATGAAGAGACAGAAGCATATGAGCAAGCCTATATCCACAGAAGATCTGTGGTTAGCTATCCAAGATGTTTGGAACAACCTCCCTGCTGAGTTAGAGGGCACTCACCATTTTTCATCAGGTGAAATAAATGCAGTTATTTATTTACATACCACCAGTGTCATAACATTTGTTCGATGTTTCAGTCCCATTCAGGACTTTTGCAAGCCCTTTATACACACATTTTAAGTATCCAAACAAACCTCTTAATGTCACACATAAAGGACCACCAGGACCAGTGTTGCCAGTGACCCTAGTAGGGTAGAATCAGCCTAGCACATGTATTGGCAGGGAAAATATCTGAAGACCTATACCCAGGTAACCACTGCTAGCATTCTTTCCCATCCAACAAGGAACCACAGAGACCCATCCAGTCTGTATAATGAATTAAGGGATGGCCAACAACACTCCCAACAACTACCATATTCACCTTCTCCAAATCAATAACAAACAAATGCATACCGCGGACATCACCAAACTCAAGCGAGTGCTACCACATTCCCCTAAACCGTAATCAATGGACATGCTTGATCTCCATAAACAAATCAAAACACCTAGCCCAGTGAAGCCCAAAAAACGAATGGACTAAAATTCAGATAATTGGCCACCTACAAAGTGTACGTCAAGGGCAAAAATTATTAATATTCAAATAATACCAGTGAGAAACCAAGAACAAACCCAAGTACTGTATGTCTTAGTGGCTAAACAACTATCAGGTAAAAGAGAGGAGGGAAGGAAGGGGTATCAGAATTTGTCCTGAGGCAAAAGACAAAAAAACTGCAGAACTATATATTTTTCTAATTACCATATGCTCTGGTTAGGAAAACAAAATTCCATATGGATCCACACCAAAGGTGCCAAGCAGGGTCAGACTGGCCCACAGGGGTACAGGGGAAACCCCCCGGTGGGACCCACTGCTTGAGGGCCCACCGCCTCCTTTAGGTATCAGACGCTAGACTGTGCACTTGAATAATACATTATACATATGTTACATTATACTGAACAGGACTATGATGTATTTTCTATAGTGCATTGCTGTTATTAATCTGGTACATTATCATACATACACAACTATTTTATATAGGCAATATGGACGGCACTCAGAGACTACATGAGGGAATCCAAAAAGAACCTCACAAATGCAAAGCTTAGTTAATCTTATCAACATTTCAGAGAGTCATCTCCTTTATTAGGATAAAATCGCACATCTGCAACACAAACACTGGATGAACAGGCTTGAGCTAGGAAGAATATATTTACCCATTTGTCAACTCCCAATTCCTCGCCAATCTCTCTTTTGTAAAAGGAGGAAGAGTTAGGCTAGATCCACCGACAAGAGATTATAAATCCAAGAAATAACATGTCGGAGTGGCCGAACTAGCACACAGTCGTTCACAAGGTGCAAGTGCCAAGGACTGTACTCCCGGAGGGCTGAGAGATAGTAGGATCTGTTTGCAACAAACTGGCCCCCAATCATAACCTTTTCATTTCCAATTCCCTGCACCTCCTGGCCTTTACAGAAACCTGGATTACTACCTATGACACCACTTCTCCTGCTGCTCTCTCTGCTGGGGGCCTCACATTATCACACACACCCCAATCCGGGGGTCGCCATGGGGTTAGTGTTGGGATCCTTTTGCCCTCAAGCTACACATACCAACTTATACCTCCAGAACCATCCCTTACATTCTCTACATTTGAGGTCCATGCAATATGCCTCTGCCAACCTACTAATCGTCCAGTTGCTGTCATTTACTGTCCTGGCTTCCTAACTTCCTCTCTTCTGAGATTCCCTCCATTATTCTAGGTGATTTCAACATCCCTATCGATAACCCCACAAAATCACCTGCCTCTAAACTCCTTAACCTCACCTCTTCACTTGGTCTCTCCCAGTGGACCACCTCACCCTCCCATGTGAACGGGAGCTCACTGGATCTGGTTTTCACTCACCGCTGTGATATTTCTGATTTCTCCAATTCCCCTTTTCCCCCCTCTGACCACCACTTTCTCTCTTTCAACTTATATATCTCTGCTTCCCCATCTCTCCCTCCGAAGGCTACCATCACTAAGCGTAACATTGAGGCTATTGACACCTCATCCATATCCTCCCTATTTGACTCACTTCTCTCTCACATGCCCTGAACAAGCCACATCCCTATACAATGCATCTCTTACTTCTGCCCTTGACTCTGTTGCTCCGCCAAACACTATTCACCCTCGCAGATTAACACCTCAACCCTGGCACACCAAATGCACCAGATATCTTCAAAAATGTTCACGTATGGCCGAGCGACAGTGGAGGAAATCACGCTCAAAAGCAGACTTCCTCCATTTCAAATTTATGCTCTCATCCTTCAGTACTGCCCTTTCCCTCGCTAAACAAACATACTTCAAAATCCTCATCTCTACCCAGTCTTCCAACCCCAGGTGCCTCTTTGCCACTGTTAACTCCCTCCCTCATTGTCTGCTCTTGACTTTGCCACTTATTTCACATCCAAGATTGACTCCATATGTGAGGACATCACATCCCACCAGACCAGCAACCAGCCACCATCCATCCCTTGCCACCCCTTCCCTTCCCTTTTACCAACTCTGACATCTTTCTCCCATGTATCTGGCGAGGAAGTCATGCCCCTCATCCTTTACCCCACCACAACCTCCCCACTTGACCCTATCCCCTCCCACCTCCTCCGCTACCTCTCGCCTTCTGCCTGTTCCCATCTTGCCCACCTTCTCAATCTCCCCCTCTCATCAGTCACTGTCCCCTCTACCTTCAAGCATGCTCTTGTCTCCCCTATTCTTAAAAAACCTACCCTTGATCCAAACACTCTCTCCAACTATCAACCCATCTCTCTCCTCCCTTTTGCCTCCAAACTTCTTGAGCGTATTGTCTATAATCGCCTCACTGCCTTTCTTTCCTCTCACTCACTACTTGACCTATTCCAGTCTGGTTTCTGTTCTCTCCACTCCATTGAAACTGCCCTCGCAAAAGTCTGCAATGACCTCCATGCAGCCAAATCTAAGGAACACTACTCTCTGCTTATTATTCTTGATCTCTCTGCTGCTTTTGACACTGTGGACCACTCTCTCCTTCTGCAAATCCTTCACTCTCTTGGTCTGCATGATACTGCCCTCTCCTGGCTGTCCTCCTACCTCTCTGATCATTCCTTCTCTGTCTCCTCTCATGATGTTACCTCCACCCCACTTTCACTAACTGTTGGTGTCCCCCAAGGCACTGTTCTTGGTCCTCTCCTTTTCTCTTTCTATACATCCTCTTTAAGTGAACTCATTAGTTCTTTTAACTTCCAATACCACCTCTATGCTGATGACACTCAAATTTACCTCTCCTCCCCTGATCTCTCCATGGCTCTCCTCACTTGTACCTCCAACTGTCTTTCTGGTATCTCTTCCTGGATGTCCCAGCGCTTTCTTAAACTCAACATGTCTAAGACTGAGCTGATCATCTTCCCACCTTCCCGCACAACCTCACCTCCCACAATCTCATTATCCATTGATGGTATGACTATCTCCTCTAGCCCCCAAGTACACTGTCTTGGCGTAATCCTTGACTCCTCCCTCTTCTTCAAACCACACATTCAGCACCTCTTACAAACCTGTTATTTTCATCTCAAAAACATTTCCAGGATCAGACCTTTTCTCACCCAGGATGCCACTAAGATCATTATTCACTCACTGATTATTTCCAGACTGGACTACTGTAATCTCCTCCTAACTGGCCTCCTTGACAATTACCTCTCTCCACTCTAATCTAACCTCAATGCTGCTGCCCGCCTCCTCTTCCTCACCAAACGCACTATGTCCACCCCCCTCTCCTACAAGCCCTTCACTGGCTTCCCTTGCGTTTCAGAATCCAATTCAAACTTCTCACACTCACTTACAAAGCACCCACTTCTCTCCCATTTACATCTCTGACCTTATCTCCCTTTACTCTCCCACCCATCCTCTTCACTCTGCTAATACACGCCGACTCTCCTGTCTTCTGATTATTTCCTCCCACTCCTATCTCCAAGATTTTTCACGTGCTGCTCCCTTTCTCTGGAATTCTTTACCTCTCCCCCTCAGACTCTCCACCTTTCTACAGAACTTCAAATGGGCTCTTAAGACCCACTTCTTTACCAAACCCAGCCAAATCTCATCCTAACCCTCTGTTCCACGCTCTCTATGTACCCCATCTGTGTCACCCCTGTCTGAATACCCCTCCCCTTAGAATGTAAGCTCTTATGAGTAGGGCCCTCTTCCCACATGTGCTTATCCTTTTCTTACTTTAATAATCCTCAACTGTCCAAATCTCATAGTTTTTTGGCCACTTTGGAACTTATCTCCATGTCGTTTACTGGTGTAGCTATGCTTAGTTACCCTGTACTTGTCCTATATTGTCTTCAACTGTAAGTCACTGTTTTCCTGTTTTGATTATGTACATATGTACTCTGTAATTGGGCACTGCGGAACCCTTGTGGCACCATATAAATAAAGGATAATAATAATAATAATAATAATAAAAATAAATAGGAAGTAACGGACCTGTAAATAGTGCCAATTCTCTGCTGGTGGTAAATTCCACTTATCCCTTAGATCATTGAAGGGGATAACCTTCCCTCATTCATAGGCTGTTCAACTCGGAAAAGTCCCATATCATACCATGATTGAAAAGCCTTAATGCAGTACCAGGAGGGATTTTTTTTTATAGAAATGACATATAGGAGGAAGCTAATGACTAAATACAGTAGTTCCTTACAGCTTTCCAGCACATCAGGGTGGGTCCTATTGTAGGATGGGAGATGTTAGGGAGCATGGGGAGCCAAGGGGAAATAGCAAAGGGGACCGGTAATGCTTGGTTCTCAATTTGCATTCACTGTTTAGATGTATCTGTTCTAGACCATTCTAAAATTCTATGTAGAAGGCAGGCCTGGTAATAACCCTGAATATTAGGGAGACGCAATCCATCCCTATATTTCTGCTTAACATCAGGTCTGGCTTCAGGTAGGGTCTTCTCCCTCCGTATATGAAATCTCTAATTAAGGCCTGAGCATCCAGAAACCATCTGGGAGGTAAATTAATAGGCAAAATCTGTAATAAATATATAATCTTAGGAAGAGAATTAATTTTTAGGATTTCCAACCTCCTGAACCAATAAAAGGGTCTCGATTTCCAGGACTTCAAATCCGAGCACATTTTGGTCAAAAGTGATGTAAAATTAACCTCAAATAAGCAAGATAAATCTTGAGTGAGAACAACACCTAAATATTTTAATTGAGAGGCTTGCTAGGTGAAGGGGAAGGCAGTTTGAAGACCAGATACCATATGAGGAGGTGATTTAATGTTCAAGACAACCGATTTGGAGTAGATTACCTTGAAATTAGATAGGTCACCAAAGACCTGAAATTCACCTAGGAGATTTGGCAAGGAGACTATAGGGATCGTAATCCTAGCCAATAAATCATCAGCAAAGAGAACCTATTTATATATTCATTGCCATGCAACATAAATCCTGAAATATTTGGGTTCAACCTTTATTGACCTCGCCAGGCCCTCCATGCATAAGATAAAGATCAGAAGGACAGAAGACATCCCTGTCTAGTTCCATTGTTAATTTTAAAGGAATTAGAGAAGCATCCTTTAATTCTAGCATCTCTGCACTTTTTAAATCAGCCCACCTGGAGTGCAACAAGGTTTTAGGAAGATACAAATTGCTAACTTGTTGCTCCTTTTTGTTTTTTATCCCAGCACTGCATCAAGCTCTGCATTGGTAATAGTAAATGGGATGCAGTTAATTTCCTTAACGACGGGATCCCAGAGGTTGAAATACCGACGCCAGAATCCCGACAGCAGGGAAAATGCTGGTGGTCAAAATCATGACAGCTGCCCAGTATTCCCTCTAGGATGGTGGTCCACGCCACCTTCCGAGAAGGTATATAATAGTGTGGCGTGTGAAGTTCGCCACCGAGCCCGCGAGGGGACTCACTGTGCTCGAGGTTGGGATTCTGATGACCGCTGGGATCCCGACAGTCGGGATTTCATGCTGAATTCTGGTAAATACCTGCTAACTGTGGTGGTCCTCTTTGGGGGGAAGATTGTTGCTGAAGGGTAGTAAAATAGATTTCAAATCTCTTATACTGTATCTTTACTACAAGACACTTAGGCACAGGCTTGGACTGGCCCACAGGGGTACAGGGGAAACCACCGGTGGGCCCCACTGCCTGGGCTCCACCTCCTGCTCTAAGGATCAGATTCCAGATTGTGCACTTGAATTATACATTATACATGTGTTACCTTATACTGTACTATGGTGTATTTTCTACAGTGCATTGATGTTATTAATCTGTTATTAATCTGATACATTATCATGCATGCAGCATCTGAATTTACTGTATATATTTATGAAGGGGCCCAGACCTTGCACTCTCTAATGGTTAGTCAAACCAATGAGGTGGCAGACCCCACCCCCTCTGCAGACTGGCCACATCCCTAACATGGCCCCTCCCACTGCATTCCCCCGGTGGGCCCTACATGCCCCAGTCCGACACTGGTTGAGCAATACACATTTTACTGCTAAATGACTATATTGAGGTTATGCCAAAGGCTCTGTAAAGAAAACCAGCCTGGGACATGTTTTTATGATTTATAAATAATGCAAGAGGTATTCAATTTTTATTTTTTCTATTAGTCAGTATTAAAAAATGTGTGTTGGCTGCCTCTGCTGAAGCAATAATAGATCCATTATGGCACATTGTAAACCAATACACTTGGGTCACATTGGTTTTGAAAGGCAATATATTACACACCAGCTTCAAGACAAGATTTTTAGTGGAGTGATTCCACTGCATCCTACCAAACGTTTAATATTCTTTGTCTATGCTACAGATTTTACAGGCAATTACGTATATGTGGTTTGTTCTGGAAATGTCTACAGATCTCACTGTATTGTAAAGAGGTGCAAGTTTAAGAATTTGTAAAGTAAAAGATCAGTGCAAAAGCTTATCTTCATAGCAAGCATGCAACAGTTATTATATTCACAGACATACTGTATGTGGGGGCAGGACTGGAGGAACCCGCACAGCAGGTGCATGCATTGCAAGGAGGCACTAGCCAGAAGAGGCACTCTCCCAGCTCTGATACCCTGCTGTTGGGTCCACCGTTGCTGCCGGCTGCTGCTGCCCTTGTCAGACTGAAAGGCGGCAGCGCCAGCAATGTGAAGAGCGGCACCTCATCTTTGCTGGCAGCAGATCTGGTTGGCTGTGTCATCGGCATCTGACCTGCTGGGTAGGTTTCAGCGCTGGGGTCTGACCCTGAATGGCTTCCTCTCAAATCCACTCCCTGGAAGACTCTGCTGACAGGGAGCAGACCCCCTCTTTCACACTGCTGGCTACTATCGGGTTTGTGGAAGGAGCCGGGCATGTGTTCAGCGGAGCCACAGCTGGACCATTAGCATATGTGTATAAGGTGCACTACTAGCCGTGGGCATTATGTGTATAAGTGGCACTACTATTGTGGGCATTATGTGTATAAGTGGCACTACTATTGTGGGCATTATGTGTATAAGTGGCACTATTACTGTCAGAGCTGGATTAAGGCTTCGGGGGCCCAGGGTACCTAAAACAGGGGGCCCTAAGATTTAAAATAAAAATAAAATGGATTGCAATGGCGGCGGGCACTCACGGTTATGCAGGAAATGTACCGCTAAATCCTACATTTTCTTAATTAACGAAAATTAGAAGCATTTAACATTACGTTTCTTGCATGACCATGAGTGCCACCGCCATTGCAATCTATGTATGTACAGTATATATATATATATATATATATATATAAAATATATATATATATATATATATATATATATATAAAACTAGAACCTAAACTTTAAGTACAGTATAGCCAGCCTTACTATTTTTCACTTTGCTGGCAGGCTGCTGTCACACATAGGAGAGCGAGAGTTCCTCTCTCTTTGTCTCTCCTCCAAGCAGCAAAACTCTCCGCTGGGTGCTGGCTTCATACAACCCCTCAATCCAGAGGCCTTGCTCCTTGTTCCCTGCAGCCTGCGCGCCCAGCCAATGGCTAGTGGAGTAGTGCAGAAGGACTGCTTACTCTCCCCAAACAAAGGAGTTTCACAGAAATTCTGGTAGAATGGGTGAACATGCAAAACATAGATCGCAGCAGAGTAATGACTGGCACGAGCAAAGTGAATATATTAACCTCCCACACAGGCACGGTGCTAGGGATAATGTGTTGCATTAACAGGTGGGTCTCACAAGAAAGGGGCATGGTCATACAATAATACCCACATTTCAAATTATGCCACACAGTAGCACAATCTTATTATTATACCACATATTAGTGTCCCTTATTCACATTATGACACACAGTAGTCCACTTATTCACGTTACACCACACAGTAGTGTCCCTTATATGTTACGCTACACAGTACTGCTCCTTATACACAATGCTCACAGTAGTCAAAACCAGATTAAGGGGGGGCCCTGGGGGTATGTACCCCGGGACCCCTTTCTTAAAAGGGCCCCCCATGACCCTCCACCTACCACAGATCTGATCTCTGTTCCGATCTGCGGTGCAGTGCTATGCTCCAGCAGCGACCCCCCACTGCACTCAGGGTGATAGCTGATCCGGCTCTCCTGGCTCCCATCTGCAATAACAAAACACCAGTGCGACCCTGCACACCAGTGACGCCACGTACGGCAGCTGAGCTACAGGGGCTACAGGCAGGGCAGCTGAGCAATATCTCAGGTGCGCAATCATCTGTGAAGCAGCAGCCTGCGGCTCAGTCATTGGCTGGGTGCACAGGCTGCAGGGAACAAGGAGGAAGGCCTCTGGAGTGAGGGGTTGTATGGAGCCAGCACCCAGCGGAGAGTTTTGCTGCTTGGAGGTGAGACAAAGAGAGATTAACTCTCGCTCTCCTATGTGTGACTGCAGCCTGCCAGCAAAGGGAAAAACAGTAAGGCTGGCTATACTTAAAGTTTAGGTTCTGGTTTTATATATATATATATATACACATATACATATATATATATTTATATATACTGTGTACATATATATATATATATATATATAATATTTGTGTATATGTATATATATATATATATATACTGTACATACATAGATTGCAATGGCGGTGGCACTCATGGTCATGCAAGAAATGTAATGTTAAATGCTTCTAATTTTTGTTAATTAAAAAAAATATATAGGATTTAGTAGTGCATTTCTTGCATAACCGTGAGTGCCCGCTGCCATTGCAATCCATTTTATTTTTATTTTAGATCTTAGGGTCCCCCTGTCTTAAGTACCCTGGGCCCCCCAAAGCCTTAATCCAGCTCTGATAAGTGTTACTGTACATCAGAGCGATGTTACTAAGCCATACTCTCCACCCAGTTACCCAACTTATCTCATGTACATACGGTACATCCATACTTAGTATACCTCCATACTTAACTAGTCTACTTAAATGTATTAGATTGGGAGCGTAATCCTTACTAAACACACAGATAGTCATCAGACTATCTATTAGTCTGCAGCATTTTGTAAACCTGTAAGTCCTGGATGGTATGAAATAGTAACACTAGTAGCTCCATAATAGTTGGAAATCCACAGGTTTCATGTAGTCCAGGAAATATACAAATACTGTATATTCACTATAATACAATAGGTCAGAACTATAGTGGCAGCATCTGATGGGTTATCTAATGAAGATGCCTCCCCAGTCACCCCCTATCTTCCTGTCCCCCCTGACTCCCTAGTCACCAACAATCTTCCTGTCACCCCTGCCTCCCTAGTCAGCCACTATCTTCCTGTCTCTCCAGTCACCAACTATCTCCCTGTCATCCCTGCCTCCCCAGTGACCCACTATCTCTCTTTCACCTATGCCTTCCTATTCACCTACTATCTCCCCATCACCCACTATCTCCCTATAACCTTAGTGCTATCATTGTGTGGCCATGCCCCTTTCTTGTGAGACCACATCCCTTTTTTGTGATGGCCCATGATATCTGTTTATATAGTTGATCTTATCATGGGGCGCCAAAATCTGTATTCGTTTAAAACAAAAATTTAAGCTCAGGCCAGGCCTGATCATTAGCAGTGTTTATTTTAACAAGGATTTTGTTTTAGGCTTAGTTGCTTACTTAAAATTGTAGTTGGTTTAAAGCTACATTTTAGTGAAGATTTAGTCAGTGGATCTCAGTTTTCATTTTAGTCTAGTTTTAGTCATAACTTTTGCAAATAGTTTAATGATACTGTAATAGATTTTGTTGAAGAATATTTCTCTAAAATTCCCTTAAGAAGTTTGCATACCTTTAACTATGTGTTTAGTATTCTAGAGTCTGACTTACCATAGTGCTCCAATATATCATATACTAATTAATGCCTTAAATGTGTTTGAACAAACAAGTGAAATACACAATCGTATTTCATTCAACGCAGGTCATATTTATTTTCTGCAAATATCTAGAACACATAATTGTTCTTTAAAAAGGCAAAACCCTTTTTTTGCTTTGTTTTAGTCGCAAAAGCAAACTCTTTCTCTAATGGGTAAAACCAGGGTGGTCATTCTGAGTTGATCGCTAGCTGCAGTTGTTCGCAGCGCAGCGATCAGGCTAAAAAATGGCTGTTCTGCGCATGCGGCACAATGCGCACCTGCGTCGTACGAGCACAACGATCGATGTAGTTTACTAGTTTTGCACAGGGTCTAGCGATGCATTTCAGTCGCACTGGTGGCCGCAGTGTGATTGACATGAAGTGGGCGTTTCTGGGTGTCAACTGATCGTTTTCAGAGAGTGTTCGGAAAAACGCAGGCGTGCCAGGAAAAACGCAGGCGTGGCTGGGCGAACGCTGGGCGGGTTTGTGACGTCAAAACAGGAACTGAAGGGTCTGCAGTGATCGCAAGCGATGAGTAGGTTTTGAGCTACTCTGAAACTGCATCAAAAAAAATTTGTAGTCGCTCTGCGATCCATTCATTCGCACTTCTGCTAAGCTAAAATACACTCCCAGTGGGCGGCGGCATAGCGTTTGCATGTCTGCTAAAAACTGCTAGCGAGTGATCAACTCGGAATGACCACCCATGTGCACTGCAGGTGGGGCAAATCTAACATGTGCAGAGAGAGTTAGATTTGGGTGGGTTAACTTATTTTGTTTTTGGGCAAGGTAAATACTGGCTGCTTTATTTTTACCCTGCAATTTAGATTTCAGTTTGACCCCACTCCACACAAATCTAACTCTCTCTGCACATGTTATATCTGCCCCCACCTGCACAGCACATGGTTTTGCTCATTAGAGAAAGATTTTGCTTTTGTGATCCATGCTGAACCAGGCCCTTAGTTACTGGATCTCAGTTTTCATTTTAGTCTAATTTTAGTTTTATTTTAGTCCTGAAATAAACTGTAGTCGACAAATTATTTTGTTTCAAATTTTTGTTGACAAAGTTAACACTGTTTCACAGTTCAACGTGATTCATCCAATCACGACGGAGACTACTATTCTGACTCCTGTGGTACAGATGCTTCCTCATACATCTAGCCTCAATACACCTCAGTTCCTGTGCAACTGTGCTAACATCGGGCATCTTTTTTTTTTTTAAATGAAAAACATGTCTTAGTAGCCACGCAATGCGACTAGGACACATGTGTACAATTTGCTGACTAATTTGATATATTTTACTTTGTATACAGATTCAGAGACTGAGATGCATTTTCTGACAAAAGAGATGCCCGACGCTAGAAGATTCTCACTCAACCTGGCGTGCCAAGAGGGTCGGTTTAGCGAGACAGTAGCAAAAGGGAATGAAGACATATCTGTAGTTCTTTTCATATACTCTGTTGAGTGCCCGCCGTTATTTTAGCTCACACCACCGGAAATATGTAATGGCTTGCGAGGTGCATGCTATTCGGGAATTTCTGCGAGTCTGTCCATATTTTTAAAGCGGAATCAGTTACAAGGCAAAACCGACGTGTTTTTGCTTTATAAATGATTGGCACTTTAAAAAAATGGCAGACTTGCAGAAATTCCCGAACTGCTTGACCCTCACAGGCTATTACATATTGCCCCATGTGCCAGTTCTAGGTTATTCAGTGCTTGTTCAGCATATAGGACCCCCACATATATGGTTGAGTTAACACAATCACAGCCAGTGCCAACCCATCAATACACATATGACTCTATATCGCCTACACTTACATGTTCACATTTCTCTGAGCATGTGGAGTACAAATTCATGCATGACACACTCTTTGCATATGGGTGTACACATTCAATCTGCATCAGCCCTTACGGACAATCACCACTTTTCTAGATTTACTTTTTCAATCATTTTTATTTGCTTTGAATGCAAACAGATAATAAGATTTTACTCACCGGTAAATCTATTTCTCGTAGTCTGTAGTGGATGCTGGGGACTCCGTAAGGACCATGGGGAATAGACGGGCTCAGCAGGAGACTGGGCACTCTAAGAAAGATTTAGTACTACTGGTGTGCACTGGCTCCTCCTTCTATGCCCCTCCTCCAGACCTCAGTTAAGGAAACTGTGCCTGGAAGAGCTGACATTACAAGGAAAGGATTTTGGAATCCAGGGTAAGACTCATACCAGCCACACCAATCACACCGTATAACTTGTGATAACATACCCAGTCAACAGTATGAACAACAACAGAGCATCAGACAAACCTGATGCAACCATAACATAACCCTTATGTAAGCAATAACTATATACAAGTATTGCAAAGGAAGTCCGCACTTGGGACGGGCGCCCAGCATCCACTACGGACTACGAGAAATAGATTTACCGGTGAGTAAAATCTTATTTTCTCTAACGTCCTAGTGGATGCTGGGGACTCCGTAAGGACCATGGGGATTATACCAAAGCTCCCAAACGGGCGGGAGAGTGCGGATGACTCTGCAGCACCGAATGAGCAAACACAAGGTCCTCCTCAGCCAGGGTATCAAACTTGTAGAACATTGCAAAAGTGTTTGAACCCGACCAAGTAGCTGCTCGGCAAAGTTGTAATGCCGAGACCCCTCGGGCAGCCGCCCAAGAAGAGCCCACCTTCCTCGTGGAATGGGCTTTTACTGATTTTGGAGGCGGCAAGCCAGCCGCAGAATGAGCCTGCTGAATCGTGTTACAGATCCAGCGAGCAATAGTTTGCTTTGAAGCAGGAGCACCCAGCTTGTTGGATGCATACAGGATAAACAGCGAGTCAGGTTTCCTGACTCCAGCCGATCTGGCTACATAATTCTTCAAAGCCCTGACTACATCTAGTAACTTGGAATCCTCCAAGTCACGAGTAGCCGCAGGCACCACAATAGGTTGGTTCACATGAAAAGATGACACCACCTTTGGCAGAAATTGCAGACGAGTCCGTAATTCTGCCCTGTCCATATGGAAAACCAGATAGGGGCTTTTACATGACAAAGCCGCCAATTTTTGACCACTTTCCACGTGAGATATTTTAACTCCATGGTCTTAAGCGGCTCAAACCAGTGAGATTTCAGGAAACTCAACACCACGTTAAGATCCCAAGGTGCCACTGGTGGCACAAAAAAGGGGCTGAATATGCAGCACTCCCTTTACAAACGTCTGAACTTCAGGTAGAGAAGCTAGTTCTTGTATGAAGAAAATGGATCGGGCCGAAATCTGGACCTTAATGGACCCCAATTCTAGGCCCAAAGTCCCTCCCGACTGTAGGAAGTGAAGGAAACGGCCCAGCTGGACTTCCTCTGTAGAGGCATTCCTGGCCTCACACCCAGCAACATATTTTCGCCGTATACAGTGATAATGTTTAGCCGTCACGTCCTTCCTAGCCCTTATCAGCGTAGGAATAACCTCATCCAGAATCCCTCTTTTCTACTAGGATCCGGCGTCCAACCGCCATGCCGTCAAACGCAGCTGCGGTAAGTCTTGGAACATACAAGGTCCCTGCTGCAACAGATCCTGCCCTAGAGGCAGAGGCCATGGGTCCTCTGTGAGCATTTCTTGCAGCTCTGGATACCAAGTCCTTCTTGGCCAATCCGGAACAATGAGTATTGTTCTCACTTCTCTTTTCCTTATGATTCTCAGCACCTTGGGTAAGAGAGGAAAAGGGGGAAACACATAAACCGACTGGAACATCCACGGTGTCACGAGTGCGTCTACAGCTATCGCCTGAGAGTCTCTTGACCTGGCGCAATACCTATGTAGCTTTTTGTTGAGGCGGGATGCCATCATGTCCACCTGTGGCAGTTCCCACCGACCTACAAGCTGCACGAAGACTTCTTGATGAAGTCACCGCTCTCCCGGGTGGAGGTCGTGCCTGCTGAGGAAGTCTGCTTCCCAGTTGTCCACTCCCGGAATGAACACTGCTGACAGTGCGCTTACGTGATTCTCCACCCAGCAAAGAATTCTGGTGGCTTCTACCATCGCCACCCTGCTCCTTGTACCGCCTAGGCGGT
Source organism: Pseudophryne corroboree (assembly GCF_028390025.1). Lineage (NCBI taxonomy): Eukaryota > Metazoa > Chordata > Amphibia > Anura > Myobatrachidae > Pseudophryne > Pseudophryne corroboree. Next base: position 297,502,710 of record NC_086451.1, read on the forward strand.
TTACATGAGCCACTGCGGTGATATTGTGTGACTGAATCAGAACCGGTTGGTCGCGAAGCAGGGTCTCCGCTTGACTTAGGGCGTTGTATATGGCCCTTAGTTCCAGGATATTGATGTGAAGGCAAGTTTCCTGCCTTGACCACAGCCCTTGGAAATTTCTTCCCTGTGTGACTGCCCCCCACCCTCGGAGGCTTGCATCCGTGGTCACCAGGACCCAGTCCTGAATGCCAAATCTGTGACTTTCGAGAAGGTGAGCACTCTGCAGCCACCACAGGAGAGACACCCTGGCTCTGGGGGATCGGGTGATTAACCGATGCATCTGAAGATGTGATCCGGACCACTTGTCCAGTAAGTCCCATTGGAAGGTCCTCGTATGGAACCTGCCGAAGGGAATGGCCTCGTATGATGCCACCCTCCTTCCCAGGACCCGAGTGCAGTGATGCACTGACACTTGTTTTGGTTTTAATAGATTCCTGACCAGTGTCACGAGCTCCTGAGCTCTCTCTATCGGGAAAAAAACCCTTTTCTGGTCTGTGTCTAGGATCATGCCTAGGAGAGGCAGATGAGCTGTAAGAACCAACTGCGACTTTGGAATATATAGAATCCAGCCGTGTTGCCGTTACACTTCCAGAGAAAGTGATACGCTGTTCAGCAACTGCTCTCTTGATCTCGCGTTTATGAGGAGATCGTCCAAGTATGTGATAATAGTGACACACCTTGCTTCCGCAGGAGCACCATCATTTCCGCCATTACCTTGGTGCATATTCTCAAGGCCGTGGAGAGACCAAACGGCAACGTCTGAAATTGGTAATGACAATCCCGTACCGCAATTCTGAGGTACGCCTGATGAGGTGGATAAATGGGGACATGAAGGTATGCATCCTTTATGTCCCGAGTCACCATAAAATCTCCCCCTTTCAGGCTTGCAATAACCGCTCTTAGTGATTCCATCTTGAACTTGAACCTTTTCAGGTATATGTTCAGGGATTTTAAATTCAATATGGGTCCGACCGAACCGTCTGGTTTCGGGACTACAACATGGTCGAATAATAACCCCCTCCTTGTTGAAGGAGGGGAACCTTGACCACCACCTGTTGAAGATACAATTTGTGAATTGCAGTTAACACTGTTTCCCTCTCGTGGGGGGAAGCCGGCAGGGCCGTTGGTGAGGGGGCATCTTCTCAAAGTCCAGCTTGTATCCCTGAGACACAATATCTATTGCCCAGGGATCTAACAGGGAGTGAACCCACTTGTGGCTGAACTTACGAAGGCGTGCCCCCACCGGGCCTAGCTCCGCTGTGGAGCCCCAGCGACATGCGGTGGATCTTTGTAGAGGCCGGGGAGGACTTCTGTTCCTGGGAACTAGCTGTATTGTGCAGCTTCTTTCCTCTGCCTCCGCCTCTGGCAAGAAAGGACGCACCTCGGACTTTCTTGTTTCTTTATTCGAAAGGCTGCATTTGATAATGTCGTGCTTTCCTAGGCTGTGCAGGAATATAAGGCAAAATATCAGAATTACCAGCTATAGCTGTGGAGACCAGGTCCGAGAACCCTTCTCCACACAATCCTCAGCCTTCCATATGCCTCTTAAGTCGGCATCATCTGTCCATTGCACATTCTACAGGACACGTCAAGCAGAAATCGACATAGCTTTGACTCTAGGACCCAGTATACTCATGTCTCTTTGGGCATGTTTTATATATATATATACCTATCTCTTAAGACAGCATCTTTAATATATATATATCTCTATATATACATATATATATATATATCTATATGCATACTAGGGTCTCAATCTCTGCTGATAAGGAACATGTCCACGCTGCCACAGCGCTATAAACCCATGCCGACACAATCGCCGGTCTGAGTAGTGTACTAGAATGTGCACGCTATCTGCAGGATCCCTGAGAATAGCTAGTGCTACCTTCTGTGCAAACGTGACACCCTAGGGGAAGATTCCCATCACATCCTGGCCCTAGTGGGGAAAGGATACTGCCTGAGAATTTTTTGTGGGAAGCTGCAGTCTCTTGTCTGGAGATTCCCGCTCTTTTTCCTCATGAGAGGAGGGAAATTTACCTCAGCTTTCTTCCCCTTAACATGTGTACCCTTGTGGCAGGGACAAATGAGTCATCAGTGATATGCAAATCATCTTTTATTACAATAATCATAAATTGAATACTTTTCTGCCATTATGGCTGTAACTTTGCATTATCGTAGTCGACACTGGAGTCAAACTCCGTGTCGATATCAGTGTTTATTATTTTGGATAGTGAGCATTGTGAGACTCTGAAGGTCTCTGTGACATAGGGACAGACATGGGTAGATTTCCTGTCTGTTCTCTAATCTTTTGTGCAATAAATTCACCTCAGCACTTACACATATCCAAACAGGTGTCGGCGTTGTCGACGGAGACACCCTCTCACACACATATTTGCTCTATCTCCTCCTTAGGGTAGCCTTTTACCTCAGACATGTCGACACACACGTACCGACACACCACACACACAGGGGATGCTCTATTTGAAGACAGTTCCCCTACAAGGCCCTTTGGAGAGACAGAGAGAGAGTATGCCAGCACACACCCCAGCGCTATATGACCCAGGAATCACACAGTAACTTAGTGTTAACCAGGGCCGGACTGGGACTAAAAATAGGCCCTGGCATTTTTGAAGCACACAGGCCCACCTCTGTGACTCCTCCCCTTACTATCCCTGACTCCTCCCACTTATTAGTCTATGTTCTTACAAATATAATTAATATTCTAACAACATACAAGCGTATATCATTCTCTATTAAAATATACACAACCAGTGGTTGAAGTGGAAATTTTTTAGTGGAGGTATGGAATTGTGAGGTTTGTAATTAAGCGCACGCCGAAGGCACGCTCGCGCGCTTCGGAAAAGGGGGCGTGGCCACTTAAAGGGGGCATGGTCACTCAAAAGGGGGCGTGGCCTTCAGTGTAGTTTACCACACCATACACCCCTTATACGCATTATGCACCACAATAGTAGGACCCCTTACATTATATAGAGCTGTTGCCCCTTTCACATTATACCACACAGTATGAGCCAAAATTCACATTACAGCACCCGGTATGAGCCGAAATTTACATTATATGCCCCACGATAGTGCAGTGCCAGGTATACAAATGCCCCCACAGTGCCAGGTATACAAATGCCCCCATAGTGCCAGATCCACAAATGCCCCCACAGTGCCAGGTATACAAATGCCCCCACAGTGCCAGATATACAAATGCCCCCACAGTGCCAGGTAAACAAATGCCCCCACAGTGCAAGGTATTCAAATGCCCCCACAGTGCCAGGTATACAGATGCCCCCACAGTGCCAGGTATACAAATGCCCCCACAGTGCCAGGTATACAAATGCCCCCACAGTGCCAGATCCACAAATGCCCCCACAGTGCCAGGTATACAAATGCCCCCACAGTGCCAGATCCACAAATGCCCCCACAGTGCCAGGTATACAAATGCCCCCACAGTGCAAGGTATACAAATGCCCCCACAGTGCCAGGTATACATATGCCCCCACAGTGCCATGTATACAGATGCCCCCCAGTGCCAGGTAAACAATTGCCCCCACAGTGCCAGGTATACAAATGCCCCACAGTGCCAACCAATTGCCCCCACAGTGCCAGGTATACAAATGCCCCACAGTGCCAACCAATTACCCCCACAGTGCCAGGTATACAATTGCCCCCACAGCAGCCAGTGCTGCAGCTGCTTACCGCTGCTGCACTGCTGCTGCTGCTGGTCCTCCTCCTCCGGGCTGTGAGGGACGGGGTGAGTGCGCCGGGGGTGAGAGGGCTGTGAGGGACGGGGGTGAGTGCGCCGGGGGTGAGAGCGCCGGGTGCCCGCCAGCGCAGCTGTGTCTGGCGCGGCGGCGTATAGCGTTCAAACCAGCCGCTGGTTCGTGAGCCAATCAGAGCTCGCGGACCGGCGGCTTCTGATTGGCTGCCGGTCCGCGAGCTCTGATTGGCTCACGAACCGGCGGCTGCTTTGAAGTCCGCTATACGCGCCGCGCCAGACACAGCTGCGCTGGCGGGCGCCCGGCGTTCTCACCCCCGGCGCACTCACCCCCGTCCCTCACAGCCCTCTCACCCCCGGCGCACTCACCCCGTCCCTCACAGCCCGGCGGGCGCTCTCCAATCCTGATAGCTGAGACACGCTGCCGCCGGACTGAGCGGCAGCGCGTCTCAGTGACCGCTGGACCGGCCCACGTGGCCATCGGCCCTTCTGGCATTTGCCAGAAGTGCCAGATGGCCAGTCCGGCCCTGGTGTTAACCCAGTAGCTGCTGTATATATTGTTTTTACGCCAAATTTATGTGCCCCCCCTCTCTTTTTCACCCTCTCTATCGTGCTTCTGCAGGGGAGAGCCTGGGGAGCTTCCTCTCAGCGGAGCTGTGGAGAGAAAATGGCGCTGGTGAGTGCTGAGGAAGAAGGCCCCGCCCCCTCAGCGGCGGGCTTCTCCCGCGATTTTGTGTAAAATTAATGGTGGGGGCTCATGCATATAACAGTGTCCAACTGTATATATGCTGCTTTTTGCCAGGAGGTAATCAATTGCTGCCCAGGGCGCCCCCCCCTGCGCCCTGCACCCTACAGTGACCGGAGTGTGTGAGTTAGTGTGGGCGCAATGGCGCACAGCTGCAGTGCTGTGCGCTACCTCATATGAAGACAGGAGTCTTCTGCCGCCGATTTTGACGTCTTCTTGCTTCAACCAGCCGGCTTCTGACTTCTGGCTCTGCGTGGGGGATGGCGGCGCGGCTCTGGGAACGGACGACAAGGTCAGGTCCTGTGTTCGATCACTATGGAGCTAATGGTGTCCAGTAGCCTAAGAAGCGCAACCTAGCCGCAGTTAGTAGGTTTGCTTCTCTCCCCTCAGTCCCACGTAGCAGAGAGTCTGTTGCCAGCAGAAGCTCTCTGAAAATAAAAAACCTAACTAAAATACTTTCTTATTAGCAAGCTCAGGAGAGCTCACTAAAATGCACCCAGCTCTGTCCGGGCACAGATTCTAACTGAGGTCTGGAGGAGGGGCATAGAGGGAGGAGCCAGTGCACACCAGTAGTACTAAATCTTTCTTAGAGTGCCCAGTCTCCTGCGGAGCCCGTCTATTCCCCATGGTCCTTACGGAGTCCCCAGCATCCACTAGGACGTTAGAGAAATTACATTATTTAACATGAATATATATAATAACATGTACAACTCACTTCTGTAACTTGTATTTATAATTGTCAGCCTGCAAATCATTACTGGTGATTTTACTGCTATTATTGCAATGCATAAAGAAATGTAACTAGTCATACTGAGAACATGCTTTGTTTTATTTGTTGATTGATGAGTGGTTATTGTATGGCAGATGCTATTCAAAGGAGCCTATTCAGTAAATGACTGTTCTCTTCCATGAAAAATCACTCAGGAGCATTGCAATTTTGTACAATTTGATGTTTATGCTATACTGAATATAAAAATAATGTTAAAGAAAAAATAACCAACAATTGCAATTTATTTCTATTATTTATATCACGAAAAATGTTTTTGCAGAGTAAATTGTCATGTAAATTGTAACACTTTAGAATGAAATAAAAAAAATATCCAAACTGAAAGGGGGACAAGTCTAGGACAGGAGCCAAAAATGTGCTAGTTATAAAACATTTTAGTTCCAAAAACTTCAACCTCATCATGATGCACATCAGCTGTTTCATCCCGTTGAATAATACAGGTTGAATTTCATATATTCGTACATCCGATATCTGAAATGTTCCAAAATCCAAAATTTTTTGAGTGTGACTGAGATACTATAGTGCCCTTTTTTCTTGCTCAGAAATACCCCTCCCTTTTGAGCACCTGAAGATATCACTAAGCTAATTGAGCATCTACCATTATATATGTCTGTTGTGAGAGGCAGAGAGGTTCCTGCATTAGGAGGAGGTGCAGGCCCTGACATGCCACATGGAGCATTATGGGGTTGCTCCAAGGTAGGTATCTGTTAGCTTAGACATATTGTAGTAAGGAGCCATTATCATGTGGCTCCTTGCTGGTTAATTTTAGACGCAGATTGGGGTAATGGAGGTGTGAGGTGTGGTGCCTCTGGACTGGCTGAGCTGGATGGCTTTAGTGTGGCATACCTTTACATTCTATTAACACTTTTCACTTATTAAATTTTTAACACTATTTCTCTGTTTTAATTACATTTCATTTTTGGATCACCCTCTCTATAGCTTCGGCTTCCTAAATACTAATTTATTAACACTATAGTTTTTTTACTGGTATGCTACGCTGGGCTTTCTGGCTTATGCAGGTGTTTTGGGGTGCCACACCCTGCACCTAGATATAGCGCTAGGGACCCCAAATATACAGAGATGCCTTGATGCAGCTTTGGGGCTTAACCACACATTTGCGCAAATATGTGTAACGAAGATCTCAGAATTCTATTATTATGTGGGATTTATATCTGGTTACTGTTATCATTCAGGGTGCTGGGGGAAACAAAATGCCTTTTTTTCTTGCTCAGAAATACCCCTCCCTTTCGAGCACCTGAATGATATCACTAAGCTAATTGAGCAACTGCCATTATATATGAGATACTATAGTGACACTTTTGCTTTCTGATGGTTCAGTGTACACAAACTTTGTTTCATGCACAAAATTATAAAAAATATTGTATAAAATTACCTTCAGACTATGCATATAATGTGAATATGAAGCATAAATTAATTTCATGTAAGTACACAAACTTTGTTTCATATACAAAATTATTAGAAACATTGTATAAAATTACTTTCAGGCTATTTGTATATGGTGTATATGTTAGACTTTGGTCCCATCCCCAAGATATGCAAATATTCCAAAATATGGAAAAATCCAAAATCCTTTTGATCCCAAGCATTTTGGCTATGAGAGACTCAATCTCTATGAAGAATTGGCATTTCAGTTAATTATAATGAAATTAGGTGTAACCCCAGCAAACCAGTGTTCAATGCAGAACCATTCCTAGTGACCAATTTACAATACAGATTGAATGCTAGTGAGTGATTTACAATACAGTGAACATTCTATTATCAAATGTGACACATATATAATAGCATTCCTATAGCATGCATTAAAAGATTATTTGCTCAAAGCCACTGCAGATGATTCTTGGCCCATAGTCTTTGATTCAGATGATGTACTTGAATTGGATATCTTAAATGGATTCTGGAAAGGAGACTCATGTGGACTGCAAGCAAGAGGTGTCAGTTGCATTATTTGATGTCATTAGACAAAATGATAAAGGTTCTATTCCATTTATGCCCAGCACACAGATGTGGAATGTTATTATAAAGTTACCTTAGATTACTTTAGACAATTTTGTATGGAACCTATATCTAATTATACTAACTTATCTAAGTGGAAAAGAAGCTTTTAAGGAGTTGATGGAAGATCAATCAATTGTCGTAAAGGAGGCAGATAAAGGTGTTGGGCACGTTGTCTAGAGATGTGCACCGGACATTTTTCGGGTTTTGTGTTTTGGTTTTGGGTTCGGTTCCGTGGCCGTGTTTTGGGTTCGAACGCGTTTTGGCAAAACCTCACCGAATTTTTTTTGTCGGATTCGGGTGTGTTTTGGATTCGGGTGTTTTTTTCAAAAAACCCTAAAAAACAGCTTAAAACATAGAATTTGGGGGTCATTTTGATCCCAAAGTATTATTAACCTCAATAACCATAATTTCCACTCATTTTCAGTCTATTCTGAACACCTCACACCTCACAATATTATTTTTAGTCCTAAAATTTGCACCGAGGTCGCTGGATGACTAAGCTCAGAGACCCAAGTGGCCGACACAAACACCGGGCCCATCTAGGAGTGGCACTGCAGTGTCACGCAGGATGGCCCTTCCAAACCCCCCCCCCAAACAGCACATGACGCAAAGAAAAAAAGAGGCGCAATGAGGTAGCTGTGTGAGTAAGCTAAGCGACCCTAGTGGCCGACACAAACACCTGGCCCATCTAGGAGTGGCACTGCAGTGTCAGGCCGGATGGCCCTTCCAAAAAATACTCCCCAAACAGCACATGACGCAAAGAAGAAAAAAAAGAGGCGCAATGAGGTAGCTGTGTGACTAAGATAAGTGACCCTAGTGGCCGACACAAACACCTGGCCCATCTAGGAGTGGCACTGCAGTGTCACGCAGGATGGCCCTTCCAAAAAATACTCCCCAAACAGCACATGACGCAAAGAAGAAAAAAAAGAGGCGCAATGAGGTAGCTGTGTGACTAAGATAAGCGACCCTAGTGGCCGACACAAACACCTGGCCCATCTAGGAGTGGCACTGCAGTGTCACGCAGGATGGCCCTTCCAAAAAACACTCCCCAAACAGCACATGACGCAAAGACAAATGAAAGAAAAAAGAGGTGCAAGATGGAATTGTCCTTGGGCCCTCCCACCCACCCTTATGTTGTATAAACAGGACATGCACACTTTAACCAACCCATCATTTCAGTGACAGGGTCTGCCACACGACTGTGACTGAAATGACGGGTTGGTTTGGACCCCCACCAAAAAAGAAGCAATTAATCTCTCCTTGCACAAACTGGCTCTACAGAGGCAAGATGTCCAACTCATCATCATCCTCCGATTCATCACCGTGTACATCCCCCTCCTCACAGATTATCAATTCGTCCCCACTGGAATCCACCATCACAGCTCCCTGTGTACTTTGTGGAGGCAATTGCTGCTGGTGAATGTCTCCACGGAGGAATTGATTATAATTCATTTTAATGAACATCATCTTCTCCACATTTTCTGGAAGTAACATCGTACGCCGATTGCTGACAAGGTGAGCGGCGGCACTAAACACTCTTTCGGAGTACACACTTGTGGGGGGGCAACTTAGGTAGAATAAAGCCAGTTTGTGCAAGGGCCTCCAAATTGCCTCTTTTTCCTGCCAGTATACGTACGGACTGTCTGACGTGCCTACTTGGATGCGGTCACTCATATAATCCTCCACCATTCTTTCAATGGTGAGAGAATCATATGCAGTGACAGTAGACGACATGTCCGTAATCGTTGGCAGGTCCTTCAGTCCGGACCAGATGTCAGCATCAGCAGTTGCTCCAGACTGCCCTGCATCACCGCCAGCGGGTGGGCTCAGAATTCTGAGCCTTTTCCTCGCACCCCCAGTTGCGGGAGAATGTGAAGGAGGAGATGTTGACAGGTCGCGTTCCGCTTGACTTGACAATTTTCTCACCAGCAGTTCTTTGAACCCCTGCAGACTTGTGTCTGCCGGAAAGAGAGATACAACGTAGGTTTTAAATCTAGGATCGAGCACGGTGGCCAAAATGTAGTGCTCTGATTTCAACAGATTGACCACCCGTGAATCCTTGTTAAGCGAATTAAGGGCTCCATCCACAAGTCCCACATGCCTAGCGGAATCGCTCAGTGTTAGCTCCTCCTTCAATGTCTCCAGCTTCTTCTGCAAAAGCCTGATGAGGGGAATGACCTGACTCAGGCTGGCAGTGTCTGAACTGACTTCACGTGTGGCAAGTTCAAAAGGTTGCAGAACCTTGCACAACGTTGAAATCATTCTCCACTGCGCTTGAGATAGGTGCATTCCACCTCCTATATCGTGGTCAGTTGTATAGGCTTGAATGGCCTTTTGCTGCTCCTCCAACCTCTGAAGCATATAGAGGGTTGAATTCCACCTCGTTACCACTTCTTGCTTCAGATGATGGCAGGGCAGGTTCAGGCGTTTTTGGTGTTGCTCCAGTCTTCTGTACGTGGTGCCTGTACGCCGAAAGTTTGCCGCAATTCTTCTGGCCACCGACAGCATCTCTTGCATGCCCCTGTCGTTTTTTAAATAATTCTGCACCACCAAATTCAAGGTATGTGCAAAACATGGGACGTGCTGGAATTTGCCCAGATTTAATGCACACACAATATTGCTGGCGTTGTCCGATGCCACAAATCCCTTGGAGAGTCCAATTGGGGTAAGCCATTCTGCGATGATCTTCCTCAGTTGCCGTAAGAGGTTTTCAGCTGTGTGCGTATTCTGGAAAGCGGTGATACAAAGCGTAGCCTGCCTAGGAAAGAGTTGGCGTTTGCGAGATGCTGCTACTGGTGCCGCCGCTGCTGTTCTTGCGGCGGGAGTCAATACATCTACCCAGTGGGCTGTCACAGTCATATAGTCCTGAGTCAGCCCTGCTCCACTTGTCCACATGTCCGTGGTTAAGTGGACATTGGGTACAACTGCATTTTTTAGGACACTGGTGACTCTTTTTCTGAGGTCTGTGTACATTTTCGGTATCGCCTGCCTAGAGAAATGGAACCTAGATGGTATTTGGTACCGGGGACACAGTACCTCAAACAAGTCTATAGTTGGCTCTGCAGTAATGATGGATACCGGAACCACGTTTCTCACCGCCCAGGATGCCAAGGCCTCAGTTATCCGCTTTGCAGCAGGATGACTGCTGTGATATTTCATCTTCCTCGCAAAGGACTGTTGGACAGTCAATTGCTTGGTGGAAGTAGTAAAAGTGGTCTTACGACTTCCCCTCTGGGATGACCATCGACTCCCAGCAGCAACAACAGCAGCGCCAGCAGCAGTAGGCGTTACACTCAAGGATGCATCGGAGGAATCCCAGGCAGGAGAGGACTCGTCAGAATTGCCAGTGACATGGCCTTCAGGACTATTGGCATTCCTGGGGAAGGAGGAAATTGACACTGAGGGAGTTGGTGGGGTGGTTTGCGTGAGCTTGGTTACAAGAGGAAGGGATTTACTGGTCAGTGGACTGCTTCCGCTGTCGCCCAAAGTTTTTGAACTTGTTACTGACTTATGATGAATGCGCTGCAGGGGACGTATAAGGGAGGATGTTCCGAGGTGGTTAACGTCCTTACCCCTACTTATTACAGCTTGACAAAGGCAACACACGGCTTGACACCTGTTGTCCGCATTTCTGTTGAAATACTTCCACACCGAAGAGCTGATTTTTTTGGTATTTTCACCAGGCATGTCAATGGCCATATTCCTCCCACAGACAACAGGTGTCTCCCCGGGTGCCTGACTTAAACAAACCACCTCACCATCAGAATCCTCCTTGTCAATTTCCTCCCCAGCGCCAGCAACACCCATATCCTCCTCATCCTGGTGTACTTCAACACTGACATCTTCAATCTGACTATCAGGAACTGGACTGCGGGTGCTCCTTCCAGCACTTGCAGGGGGCGTGCAAATGGTGGAAGGCGCATGCTCTTCACATCCAGTGTTGGGAAGGTCAGGCATCGCAACCGACACAATTGGACTCTCCTTGTGGATTTGTGATTTCGAAGAACGCACAGTTCTTTGCTGTGCTTTTGCCAGCTTAAGTCTTTTCATTTTTCTAGCGAGAGGCTGAGTGCTTCCATCCTCATGTGAAGCTGAACCACTAGCCATGAACATAGGCCAGGGCCTCAGCTGTTCCTTGCCACTCCGTGTGGTAAATGGCATATTGGCAAGTTTACGCTTCTCCTCCGACGATTTTATTTTAGATTTTTGAGTCCTTTTTTTACTGATATTTTGTGTTTTGGATTTTACATGCTCTCTACTATGACATTGGGCATTGGCCTTGGCAGACAACGTTGATGGAATTTCATCGTCTCGGCCATGACTAGTGGCAGCAGCTTCAGCATGAGGTGGAAGTGGATCTTGATCTTTCCCTATTTTTGGAACCTCAACATTTTTGTTCTCCATATTTTAATAGGCACAACTAAAAGGCACTTCAGGTAAACAATGGAGATGGATGGATACTAGTATACTTATGGATGACGAGTGACTGACGACACAGAGGTAGCTACAACCGTGGACTACCGTACTGCGTCTGCTAGTATAGAGATGATAATGATATAAAAAATATATATATATCACTACTGCAGGTATATATAATATAATGACGGACCTGCTGGACACTGTCAGCAGACTCCTAAACTACTAGTATGAAGAAGATAGAAAAAAAAACCCCACCACAGGTAGGTATACAATTATGGACGAGCACTGATGACACAGAGGTAGCTACAGCCGTGGACTACCGTGCTGCGTCTGCTAGTATAGAGATGATAATGATATAAAATATATATATATATATATCACTACTGCAGGTATATATAATATAATGACGGACCTGCTGGACACTGTCAGCAGACTCCTAAACTACTAGTATGAAGAAGATAGAAAAAAAAACCCACCACAGGTAGGTATACAATTATGGACGAGCACTGACGACACAGAGGTAGCCACAGCCGTGGACTACCGTACTGCGTCTGCTAATATAGAGATGATAAAGATGATAGAGATGAACAAAAAAAATATAACACTACTGCAGGTAAATATTTATATAATATAATGAATGACGGACCTGCTGGACACTGTCAGCAGAATGCGTTTATAGAATAAAAAAAAAAAACACCACAGGAGTGTTTAACTTTTTCAGGCAGACAATATGCTGGTGGTCACTGGTCAGTCACACTGGCAGCAAAAGTGTGCACTGTACTCCTGCTTTAACTGCACCCCAGTCTCCCCCACAATTCAGCTGTGTGAGCAGTGAGCACTCAGCACAGTCAGATATACATAGATGATATTATCATGCAGCACACTGAGGCTGAGCACAGATATGGTATGTGACTGTGTATCGTTTTTTTTCAGGCAGAGAACGGATTATATTAAATAATAAATAAAACTGGTGGTGGTCACTAGTAACTATCAGCAAAACTCTGCACTCTGAGTACTCCTAATGCTCCCCAAAATTACTAAGTTAGTAGTAAATCAACTCAAGTGTCTCTATCTATTCTAACGGAGAGGACGCCAGCCACGTCCTCTCCCTATCAATCTCAATGCACGTGTGAAAATGGCGGCGACGCGCGGCTCCTTATATAGAATCCGAGTCTCGCGATAGAATCCGAGCCTCGCGAGAATCCGACAGCGGGATGATGACGTTCGGGCGCGCTCGGGTTAACCGAGCAAGGCGGGAAGATCCGAGTCTGCCTCGGACCCGTGTAAAAAGGCTAAAGTTCGGGGGGGTTCGGATTCAGAGGAACCGAACTTGCTCATCTCTAGCGATTATATGATGGAAAGAGTGAGACAAAACATCAGATTTTATTGGAAAATTTAAATAAATCCAGCAAAGACTTTCACTAGTTAACTTAAAAGTTTACTTGACTATGCTGTGGGGGTCATATCCAAGGATGGTTGGAGGAGGTATTCGTTTATTTCTTTTTTCCAATTTATTGCAACCTTCCTCAAAATTCACCAACTACTCACAACAGTTTCTGGACCTGCTATTGTTATTGTCACGGTCCGGGTAATTAAACAGAAATTTTTACCTCTCAAGTGCCTGTCCAAGCTGTCACTAAGCTCTAGGTCCGGTTGCTATCAGCGTGTTCTGCGTCCACTGCATAGTGTGGCAGATCTGCAGCCACATGTGACACAAACATAGTTTCTCTCCTAAACCAAACCATGTTTGATCCGGTCATTTGATTCCAGTGAGCCTATCCTGAGCATCCTGCTGTCCAGCTTATCATCCCAGCCAATCCTTGCACACTGGCTCCTATAAGAATGCTGGGTAAGGACTGCCTAATTGCCAGTGCTATGATTGTCATACCCTGTATGGTATTTACTCTCAGCTGCTACCAGGTTACCTTGCTCCAGGAGTTTCCACTCTGTCCTGAGACCTGAGTTCCATCTAGAGATGAGCGCCTGAAATTTTTCGGGTTTTGTGTTTTGGTTTTGGGTTCGGTTCCGCAGCCGTGTTTTGGGTTCGAACGCGTTTTGGCAAAACCTCACCGAATTTTTTTTGTCGGATTCGGGTGTGTTTTGGATTCGGGTGTTTTTTTCAAAAAACACTAAAAAACAGCTTAAATCATAGAATTTGGGGGTCATTTTGATCCCAAAGTATTATTAACCTCAAAAACCATAATTTACACTCATTTTCAGTCTATTCTGAATACCTCACACCTCACAATATTATTTTTAGTCCTAAAATTTGCACCGAGGTCGCTGTGTGAGTAAGATAAGCAACCCTAGTGGCCGACACAAACACCGGGCCCATCTAGGAGTGGCACTGCAGTGTCACGCAGGATGTCCCTTCCAAAAAACCCTCCCCAAACAGCACATGACGCAAAGAAAAAAAGAGGCGCAATGAGGTAGCTGTGTGAGTAAGATTAGCGACCCTAGTGGCCGACACAAACACCGGGCCCATCTAGGAGTGGCACTGCAGTGTCACGCAGGATGGCCCTTCCAAAAAACCCTCCCCAAACAGCACATGACGCAAAGAAAAAAAGAGGCGCAATGAGGTAGCTGTGTGAGTAAGATTAGCGACCCTAGTGGCCGACACAAACACCGGGCCCATCTAGGAGTGGCACTGCAGTGTCACGCAGGATGTCCCTTCCAAAAAACCCTCCCCAAACAGCACATGACGCAAAGAAAAAAAGAGGCGCAATGAGGTAGCTGTGTGAGTAAGATTAGCGACCCTAGTGGCCGACACAAACACAGGGCCCATCTAGGAGTGGCACTGCAGTGTCACGCAGGATGGCCCTTCCAAAAAACCCTCCCCAAACAGCACATGACGCAAAGAAAAAAAGAGGCGCAATGAGGTAGCTGTGTGAGTAAGATTAGCGACCCTAGTGGCCGACACAAACACCGGGCCCATCTAGGAGTGGCACTGCAGTGTCACGCAGGATGTCCCTTCCAAAAAACCCTCCCCAAACAGCACATGACGCAAAGAAAAAAAGAGGCGCAATGAGGTAGCTGTGTGAGTAAGATTAGCGACCCTAGTGGCCGACACAAACACCGGGCCCATCTAGGAGTGGCACTGCAGTGTCACGCAGGATGGCCCTTCCAAAAAACCCTCCCCAAACAGCACATGACGCAAAGAAAAAAAGAGGCGCAATGAGGTAGCTGACTGTGTGAGTAAGATTAGCGACCCTAGTGGCCGACACAAACACCGGGCCCATCTAGGAGTGGCACTGCAGTGTCACGCAGGATGTCCCTTCCAAAAAACCCTCCCCAATCAGCACATGATGCAAAGAAAAAGAAAAGAAAAAAGAGGTGCAAGATGGAATTGTCCTTGGGCCCTCCCACCCACCCTTATGTTGTATAAACAAAACAGGACATGCACACTTTAACCAACCCATCATTTCAGTGACAGGGTCTGCCACACGACTGTGACTGATATGACGGGTTGGTTTGGACCCCCCCCAAAAAAGAAGCAATTAATCTCTCCTTGCACAAACTGGCTCTACAGAGGCAAGATGTCCACCTCATCTTCACCCTCCGATATATCACCGTGTACATCCCCCTCCTCACAGATTATCAATTCGTCCCCACTGGAATCCACCATCTCAGCTCCCTGTGTACTTTGTGGAGGCAATTGCTGCTGGTCAATGTCTCCGCGGAGGAATTGATTATAATTCATTTTAATGAACATCATCTTCTCCACATTTTCTGGATGTAACCTCGTACGCCGATTGCTGACAAGGTGAGCGGCGGCACTAAACACTCTTTCGGAGTACACACTTGTGGGAGGGCAACTTAGGTAGAATAAAGCCAGTTTGTGCAAGGGCCTCCAAATTGCCTCTTTTTCCTGCCAGTATAAGTACGGACTGTGTGACGTGCCTACTTGGATGCGGTCACTCATATAATCCTCCACCATTCTATCAATGTTGAGAGAATCATATGCAGTGACAGTAGACGACATGTCCGTAATCGTTGTCAGGTCCTTCAGTCCGGACCAGATGTCAGCATCAGCAGTCGCTCCAGACTGCCCTGCATCACCGCCAGCGGGTGGGCTCGGAATTCTGAGCCTTTTCCTCGCACCCCCAGTTGCGGGAGAATGTGAAGGAGGAGATGTTGACAGGTCGCGTTCCGCTTGACTTGACAATTTTGTCACCAGCAGGTCTTTCAACCCCAGCAGACCTGTGTCTGCCGGAAAGAGAGATCCAAGGTAGGCTTTAAATCTAGGATCGAGCACGGTGGCCAAAATGTAGTGCTCTGATTTCAACAGATTGACCACCCGTGAATCCTTGTTAAGCGAATTAAGGGCTGCATCCACAAGTCCCACATGCCTAGCGGAATCGCTCCCTTTTAGCTCCTTCTTCAATGCCTCCAGCTTCTTCTGCAAAAGCCTGATGAGGGGAATGACCTGACTCAGGCTGGCAGTGTCTGAACTGACTTCACGTGTGGCAAGTTCAAAGGGCATCAGAACCTTGCACAACGTTGAAATCATTCTCCACTGCACTTGAGACAGGTGCATTCCACCTCCTATATCGTGCTCAATTGTATAGGCTTGAATGGCCTTTTGCTGCTCCTCCAACCTCTGAAGCATATAGAGGGTTGAATTCCACCTCGTTACCACTTCTTGCTTCAGATGATGGCAGGGCAGGTTCAGTAGTTTTTGGTGGTGCTCCAGTCTTCTGTACGTGGTGCCTGTACGCCGAAAGTGTCCCGCAATTTTTCTGGCCACCGACAGCATCTCTTGCACGCCCCTGTCGTTTTTAAAAAAATTCTGCACCACCAAATTCAAGGTATGTGCAAAACATGGGACGTGCTGGAATTTGCCCAGATTTAATGCACACACAATATTGCTGGCGTTGTCCGATGCCACAAATCCACAGGAGAGTCCAATTGGGGTAAGCCATTCCGCGATGATCTTCCTCAGTTGCCGTAAGAGGTTTTCAGCTGTGTGCGTATTCTGGAAAGCGGTGATACAAAGCGTAGCCTGCCTAGGAAAGAGTTGGCGTTTGCGAGATGCTGCTACTGGTGCCGCCGCTGCTGTTCTTGCGGCGGGAGTCCATACATCTACCCAGTGGGCTGTCACAGTCATATAGTCCTGACCCTGCCCTGCTCCACTTGTCCACATGTCCGTGGTTAAGTGGACATTGGGTACAACTGCATTTTTTAGGACACTGGTGAGTCTTTTTCTGACGTCCGTGTACATTCTCGGTATCGCCTGCCTAGAGAAGTGGAACCTAGATGGTATTTGGTAACGGGGGCACACTGCCTCAATAAATTGTCTAGTTCCCTGTGAACTAACGGCGGATACCGGACGCACGTCTAACACCAACATAGTTGTCAAGGCCTCAGTTATCCGCTTTGCAGTAGGATGACTGCTGTGATATTTCATCTTCCTCGCAAAGGACTGTTGAACAGTCAATTGCTTACTGGAAGTAGTACAAGTGGGCTTACGACTTCCCCTCTGGGATGACCATCGACTCCCAGCGGCAACAACAGCAGCGCCAGCAGCAGTATACGTTACACGCAAGGATGCATCGGAGGAATCCCAGGCAGGAGAGGACTCGTCAGAATTGCCAGTGACATGGCCTGCAGGACTATTGGCATTCCTGGGGAAGGAGGAAATTGACACTGAGGGAGTTGGTGGGGTGGTTTGCGTGAGCTTGGTTACAAGAGGAAGGGATTTACTGGTCAGTGGACTGCTTCCGCTGTCACCCAAAGTTTTTGAACTTGTCACTGACTTATTATGAATGCGCTGCAGGTGACGTATAAGGGAGGATGTTCCGAGGTGGTTAACGTCCTTACCCCTACTTATTACAGCTTGACAAAGGGAACACACGGCTTGACACCTGTTGTCCGCATTTCTGGTGAAATACCTCCACACCGAAGAGCTGATTTTTTTGGTATTTTCACCTGGCATGTCAACGGCCATATTCCTCCCACGGACAACAGGTGTCTCCCCGGGTGCCTGACTTAAACAAACCACCTCACCATCAGAATCCTCCTGGTCAATTTCCTCCCCAGCGCCAGCAACACCCATATCCTCCTCATCCTGGTGTACTTCAACACTGACATCTTCAATCTGACTATCAGGAACTGGACTGCGGGTGCTCCTTCCAGCACTTGCAGGGGGCGTGCAAATGGTGGAAGGCGCATGCTCTTCACGTCCAGTGTTGGGAAGGTCAGGCATCGCAACCGACACAATTGGACTCTCCTTGTGGATTTGGGATTTCGAAGAATGCACAGTTCTTTGCTGTGCTGCTTTTGCCAGCTTGAGTCTTTTCATTTTTCTAGCGAGAGGCTGAGTGCTTCCATCCTCATGTGAAGCTGAACCACTAGCCATGAACATAGGCCAGGGCCTCAGCCGTTCCTTGCCACTCCGTGTGGTAAATGGCATATTGGCAAGTTTACGCTTCTCCTCCGACAATTTTATTTTAGGTTTTGGAGTCCTTTTTTTTCTGATATTTGGTGTTTTGGATTTGACATGCTCTGTACTATGACATTGGGCATCGGCCTTGGCAGACGACGTTGCTGGCATTTCATCGTCTCGGCCATGACTAGTGGCAGCAGCTTCAGCACGAGGTGGAAGTGGATCTTGATCTTTCCCTAATTTTGGAACCTCAACATTTTTGTTCTCCATATTTTAATAGGCACAACTAAAAGGCACCTCAGGTAAACAATGGAGATGGATACTAGTATACAATTATGGACTGCCTGCCGACTGCAGACACAGAGGTAGCCACAGCCGTGAACTACCGTACTGTACTGTGTCTGCAGCTAATATAGACTGGTTGATAAAGAGAAGATGTCTATGTAACTATGTATGTATAAAGAAGACTGAAAAAAATCCACGGTTAGGTGGTATACAATTATGGACGGACTGCCTGCCGAGTGCAGACACAGAGGTAGCCACAGCCGTGAACTACCGTACTGTACTGTGTCTGCAGCTAATATAGACTGGTTGATAAAGAGAAGATGTCTATGTAACTATGTATGTATAAAGAAGAATGAAAAAAATCCACGGTTAGGTGGTATTACAATTATGGACGGACTGCCTGCCGAGTGCAGAGACACAGAGGTAGCCACAGCCGTGAACTACCGTACTGTGTCTGCTGCGACTGGATGATAAATGATATAAAAAATATATATATATCACTACTGCAGCCGGACAGGTATATATTATATATTATATAATGACGGACCTGCTGGACACTGTCTGTCAGCAGAATGAGTTTTATTTTTATAGAATAAAAAAAAAAAAAACACACAAGTGAAGTCACACGACGAGTGTTTAACTTTTTCAGGCAATCACAATATAAGTATACTACTAACTATACTGGTGGTCAGTGTGGTCAGGTCACTGGTCAGTCACACTGGCAGTGGCACTCCTGCAGCAAAAGTGTGCACTGTTTAATTTTAATATAATATGTACTCCTGGCTCCTGCTATAACCTATAACTGGCACTGCAGTAGTGCTCCCCAGTCTCCCTCACAATTATAAGCTGTGTGAGCTGAGCAGTCAGACAGATATATAATATATATAGATGATGCAGCACACTGGCCTGAGCCTGAGCAGTGCACACAGATATGGTATGTGACTGACTGAGTCACTGTGTGTATCGCTTTTTTCAGGCAGAGAACGGATATATTAAATAAACTGCACTGTGTGTCTGGTGGTCACTCACTATATAATATATTATGTACTCCTGGCTCCTGCTATAACCTATAACTGGCACTGCAGTAGTGCTCCCCAGTCTCCCCCACAATTATAAGCTGTGTGAGCTGAGCAGTCAGACAGATATATATAATATTATATATAGATAATAGATGATGCAGCACACTGGCCTGAGCCTGAGCAGTGCACACAGATATGGTATGTGACTGACTGAGTCACTGTGTGTATCGCTTTTTTCAGGCAGAGAACGGATATATTAAATAAACTGCACTGTGTGTCTGGTGGTCACTCACTATATAATATATTATGTACTCCTGGCTCCTGCTATAACCTATAACTGGCACTGCAGTAGTGCTCCCCAGTCTCCCCCACAATTATAAGCTGTGTGAGCTGAGCAGTCAGACAGATATATATAATATTATATATAGATAATAGATGATGCAGCACACTGGCCTGAGCCTGAGCAGTGCACACAGATATGGTATGTGACTGACTGAGTCACTGTGTGTATCGCTTTTTTCAGGCAGAGAACGGATATATTAAATAAACTGCACTGTGTGTCTGGTGGTCACTCACTATATAATATATTATGTACTCCTGGCTCCTGCTATAACCTATAACTGGCACTGCAGTAGTGCTCCCCAGTCTCCCCCACAATTATAAGCTGTGTGAGCTGAGCAGTCAGACAGATATATATAATATTATATATAGATAATAGATGATGCAGCACACTGGCCTGAGCCTGAGCAGTGCACACAGATATGGTATGTGACTGACTGAGTCACTGTGTGTATCGCTTTTTTCAGGCAGAGAACGGATATATTAAATAAACTGCACTGTGTGTCTGGTGGTCACTCACTATATAATATATTATGTACTCCTGGCTCCTGCTATAACCTATAACTGGCACTGCAGTAGTGCTCCCCAGTCTCCCCCACAATTATAAGCTGTGTGAGCTGAGCAGTCAGACAGATATATATAATATTATATATAGATAATAGATGATGCAGCACACTGGCCTGAGCCTGAGCAGTGCACACAGATATGGTATGTGACTGAGTCACTGTGTGCTGTGTATCGCTTTTTTCAGGCAGAGAACGGATTATAAAGTAAACTGCACTGTCCTCACTAGTAAACTCTCTCCACTCAGTCTCTACACTTCTACAGTAACAGTACTCCTCCTAGTCAGCTCCAGTAAATCTCTCTCAGTCTCTTATAATCTAAATGGAGAGGACGCCAGCCACGTCCTCTCCCTATCAATCTCAATGCACGTGTGAAAATGGCGGCGACGCGCGGCTCCTTATATAGAATCCGAGTCTCGCGATAGAATCCGAGCCTCGCGAGAATCCGACAGCGTCATGATGACGTTCGGGCGCGCTCGGGTTAACCGAGCAAGGCGGGAAGATCCGAGTCGCTCGGACCCGTGAAAAAAAACATGAAGTTCTGGCGGGTTCGGATTCAGAGAAACCGAACCCGCTCATCTCTAGTTCCATCCAGCTTGCAGCTCTGCCTGGTTCATCGGTGTTCTGCCATCGATACTCAGCTCCATCGGTGTTCCGCCATCGATACTCAGCTCCATCTGTGTTCTGCCATCGATACTCAGCTCCATTGGTGTTCCGCCATCGATCTCTAGCTCCATCAGTGTTCTGCCATCGATCTCCAGCTTCATCGGTGTTACGCCATCAATCTGTAGCTCCATCCGTGTTCCGCCATCGATCTCAAGCTACAGTGGTGCTCCGCACCAATATCCAGTATCATCGGTATCCTTATCTCCAGTGTTCAGTAACCTCATGCTCATTTGTATTGGGACTTCATCAGTGGTTTACACTGCATCTTAGTGTCCTGCTGTATGCTTATTTATATTGGGACTTCATCAGGGGTTTACACTGCATCTAAAGTATACTGTTGAGTGCTCACCCATATTGAGACTGCATTAGTGGTTCACACTACATCTGATATTACATCTTGCCATCGATGTTACATTTGCTACAGCATTGCATCAGTTCCTATGCCTATGTTACTGCATGATCTGTGATGCTGATTACCTGAGTCTATTGCCATCTGCCGCTATCTATACCAACTTGCGTGCTGAATAAAAATACTTATTTTATTTTACGATCTCCTCTGTTTTGGTGATGCCCTCGGGCCTACGCTCAAGTACACCACATCCTGGTTAACGTACAAGAACTTGATTAAAGCTCCCCAATTCACATTCCCATCTGCCCATACACCTGATATCTCCACTGGTCAGAGTCAGACCTGAGGTGTGACAGTTATTTTACATTGATTCCTTTCTTTTCGAACCTGTGTGACCTCTCTGGAATACGATACATCTCATTTTATCAACATAATGCAAGATGCTATGTGGAATATATGTCAATAACCTAAAAACTTTTGTTGTAATGTATCTTCCCTCTGTATTGCTAGGACTCTATTTTCCATTATTTGCAAAATGCTACTGATGTAACCTCTGGACCGAAAACCTATGGCACATTTGTTCCATTTCTTTTTTCATGTCTAATCCATCACTGGTAATGCGACTCTGTATTTGCAAGTATTGTAATTTTCATGCAAACACACACTATGCAGGGCCAGATTAAGCCTTTGGGGTTTAAGACATGAAGGCCTGCCCACACTCCTCCGGCCCTCCTCCTTTTGTCACAACCGCACGTATACAGTGGTGGCACAATGGATGTATGGAGAGGAAGATGCTGCAGGGACAAAGAGGAAACTAAAGGGTCTACTTACTAAGCCTCAGATGGAGATAAAGTGGCCGGAGATAAGGCACCAGCCAATCAACTCCTAACTGCCATGACATGGTTGGTTGCGCATCCGTGGACAATTGCTGAGTGTCAGGGCTGGATTAAAACCTCATCGTGTACTAGGCAATATATTGTCAGCACAACCATTTCACTGAGACTCATGGGAGTGAGTTCTTAGTGTGATAGCTTATCACAACTCATGGATGGATATCAGATGCTGACCCATACTGATTTTCACAGCACTTATTTATGGTTTCAGTGAACACTGAAGTTCTTAGTTTCATATGCTATGATTTAGGTATAGTTTAGAAGAAAAGTCCACAAAGGTATCACAAAAGAAGCAGTGAGTGGCACTACAAATGAACAATTTTCCTTGGTATTGCTTCACTTCTAGTCTGTTGTTTCTTTATTTTTAATGTTCTTTTCATCTGTAACATGCAATGTGAGCACTTATTCCAGAAACTGCTAAAATATCGCTTCCACAGCTGCGGCTGGCTTCATTTATACCATCTGCTACTTCTTGCGAAATTTAAGCTACCTCTTGTCTCCTGCCCAATTTTCCTTTCAAATCATGCACAATTCAGAGGTCCTCATTCTTGAAGACAAAATTAAGTCTGAAACAAAAGGAAAATAAAAATTATTAAAATATAAACATAAAATGAAAAAAAAAATTGCAACAACCAGACCGCCATTTTGAATTCCGTTTTTTGGGGGGTTCCTGTGGTACGATTTTATCTGATTTTGGACAGGATGTACTAAAGTGAAAATGCAGTAAAAATCTTTTCAGGGTTTTCACTAGAGATGAGCGCCTGAAATTTTTCGGGTTTTGTGTTTTGGTTTTGGGTTCGGTTCCGCGGCCGTGTTTTGGGTTCGAACGCGTTTTGGCAAAACCTCACCGAATTATTTTTGTCGGATTCGGGTGTGTTTTGGATTCGGGTGTTTTTTTCCAAAAACACTAAAAAACAGCTTAAATCATAGAATTTGGGGGTCATTTTGATCCCAAAGTATTATTAACCTCAAAAACCATAATTTACACTCATTTTCAGTCTATTCTGAATACCTCACACCTCACAATATTATTTTTAGTCCTAAAATTTGCACCGAGGTCGCTGTGTGAGTAAGATAAGCGACCCTAGTGGCCGACACAAACACCGGGCCCATCTAGGAGTGGCACTGCAGTGTCACGCAGGATGTCCCTTCCAAAAAACCCTCCCCAAACAGCACATGACGCAAAGAAAAAAAGAGGCGCAATGAGGTAGCTGTGTGAGTAAGATTAGCGACCCTAGTGGCCGACACAAACACCGGGCCCATCTAGGAGTGGCACTGCAGTGTCACGCAGGATGGCCCTTCCAAAAAACCCTCCCCAAACAGCACATGACGCAAAGAAAAAAAGAGGCGCAATGAGGTAGCTGACTGTGTGAGTAAGATTAGCGACCCTAGTGGCCGACACAAACACCGGGCCCATCTAGGAGTGGCACTGCAGTGTCACGCAGGATGGCCCTTCCAAAAAACCCTCCCCAAACAGCACATGACGCAAAGAAAAAAAGAGGCGCAATGAGGTAGCTGACTGTGTGAGTAAGATTAGCGACCCTAGTGGCCGACACAAACACCGGGCCCATCTAGGAGTGGCACTGCAGTGTCACGCAGGATGTCCCTTCCAAAAAACCCTCCCCAAACAGCACATGACGCAAAGAAAAAAAGAGGCGCAATGAGGTAGCTGTGTGAGTAAGATTAGCGACCCTAGTGGCCGACACAAACACCGGGCCCATCTAGGAGTGGCACTGCAGTGTCACGCAGGATGTCCCTTCCAAAAAACCCTCCCCAAACAGCACATGACGCAAAGAAAAAAAGAGGCGCAATGAGGTAGCTGACTGTGTGAGTAAGATTAAGACAATTTTATTTTAGGTTTTGGAGTCCTTTTTTTACTGATATTTGGTGTTTTGGTTTTGACATGCTCTGTACTATGCCATTGGGCATCGGCCTTGGCAGACGACGTTGCTGGCATTTCATCGTCTCGGCCATGACTAGTGGCAGCAGCTTCAGCACGAGGTGGAAGTGGATCTTGATCTTTCCCTAATTTTGGAACCTCAACATTTTTGTTCTCCATATTTTAATAGGCACAACTAAAAGGCACCTCAGGTAAACAATGCAGATGGATGGATTGGATACTAGTATACAATTATGGACGGGCTGCCGAGTGCCGACACAGAGGTAGCCACAGCCGTGAACTACCGCACTGTACTGTGTCTGCTGCTAATATATAGACTGGTTGATAAAGAGATAGTATACTCGTAACTAGTATGTATGTATAAAGAAAGAAAAAAAAAACACGGTTAGGTCACTGGTATATACAATTATGGACGGGCTGCCGAGTGCCGACACAGAGGTAGCCACAGCCGTGAACTACCGCACTGTACTGTGTCTGCTGCTAATATATAGACTGGTTGATAAAGAGATAGTATACTCGTAACTAGTATGTATGTATAAAGAAAGAAAAAAAAACCACGGTTAGGTCACTGGTATATACAATTATGGACGGGCTGCCGAGTGCCGACACAGAGGTAGCCACAGCCGTGAACTACCGCACTGTACTGTGTCTGCTGCTAATATATAGACTGGTTGATAAAGAGATAGTATACTCGTAACTAGTATGTATGTATAAAGAAAGAAAAAAAAACCACGGTTAGGTCACTGGTATATACAATTATGGACGGGCTGCGGAGTGCCGACACAGAGGTAGCCACAGCCGTGAACTACCGCACTGTACTGTGTCTGCTGCTAATATATAGACTGGTTGATAAAGAGATAGTATACTCGTAACTAGTATGTATGTATAAAGAAAGAAAAAAAAAAACACGGTTAGGTCACTGGTATATACAATTATGGACGGGCTGCCGAGTGCCGACACAGAGGTAGCCACAGCCGTGAACTACCGCACTGTACTGTGTCTGCTGCTAATATATAGACTGGTTGATAAAGAGATAGTATACTCGTAACTAGTATGTATGTATAAAGAAAGAAAA
Source organism: Pseudophryne corroboree (assembly GCF_028390025.1). NCBI lineage: Eukaryota > Metazoa > Chordata > Amphibia > Anura > Myobatrachidae > Pseudophryne > Pseudophryne corroboree. The sequence goes on from NC_086451.1 coordinate 297,527,914, forward strand.
AAAAACCACGGTTAGGTCACTGGTATATACAATTATGGACGGGCTGCGGAGTGCCGACACAGAGGTAGCCACAGCCGTGAACTACCGCACTGTACTGTGTCTGCTGCTAATATATAGACTGGTTGATAAAGAGATAGTATACTCGTAACTAGTATGTATGTATAAAGAAAGAAAAAAAAACCACGGTTAGGTGGTATATACAATTATGGACGGGCTGCCGAGTGCCGACACAGAGGTAGCCACAGCCGTGAACTACCGCACTGTACTGTGTCTGCTGCTAATATATAGACTGGTTGATAAAGAGATAGTATACTCGTAACTAGTATGTATGTATAAAGAAAGAAAAAAAAACCACGGTTAGGTCACTGGTATATACAATTATGGACGGGCTGCCGAGTGCCGACACAGAGGTAGCCACAGCCGTGAACTACCGCACTGTACACTGGTTGATAAAGAGATAGTAGTATACTCGTAACAACTAGTATGACGACGGTATAAAGAATGAAAAAAAAACCACGGTTAGGTGGTATATAATACAATTATGGTTGGACGGACTGCCTGCCGAGTGCCGACACAGAGGTAGCCACAGCCGTGAACTACCGCACTGTACACTGGTTGATAAAGAGATAGTAGTATACTCGTAACAACTAGTATGACGACGGTATAAAGAACGAAAAAAAAACCACGGTTAGGTGGTATATATTATAATACAATTATGGATGGACGGACTGCCTGCCGAGTTCCGACACAGAGGTAGCCACAGCCGTGAACTACCGCACTGTACACTGGTTGATAAAGAGATAGTAGTATACTCGTAACAACTAGTATGACGACGGTATAAAGAACGAAAAAAAAAACACGGTTAGGTGGTATATATTATAATACAATTATGGATGGACGGACTGCCTGCCGAGTTCCGACACAGAGGTAGCCACAGCCGTGAACTACCGCACTGTACACTGGTTGATAAAGAGATAGTAGTATACTCGTAACAACTAGTATGACTATGACGACGGTATAAAGAAAGAAAAAAAAAACCACGGTTAGGTGGTATATAATACAATTATGGATGGACGGACTGCCTGCCGAGTGCCGACACAGAGGTAGCCACAGCCGTGAACTACCGCACTGTACTGTGTCTGCTGCTAATATAGACTGGTTGATAAAGAGATAGTATACAATACTACTAATATACTGGTGGTCAGGCACTGGTCACCACTAGTCACACTGGCAGTGGCACTCCTGCAGCAAAAGTGTGCACTGTTTAATTTTAATATAATATTATTTATCATGTACTCCTGGCTCCTGCTATAACAACCTGCAGTGCTCCCCAGTCTCCCCCACAATTATAAGCTTTATATACAATACATTGATGTGCAGCACACTGGGCTGAGCAGTGCACACAGACTGAGTCACTGTGTGACTGTGTATCGTTTTTTTCAGGCAGAGAACGGATATATTAAATAAAACAAACAACTGCACTGTCTCTGGTGGTCACTGGTCACTGTGGTCGTCAGTCACTAAACTCTGTCTGCACTCTGCACTCTCTTCTAATCTACAGTATCACAGCAATCTCTCTCTCTCTCTCTCTTCTAAATCTAATCTAAATGGAGAGGACGCCAGCCACGTCCTCTCCCTATCAATCTCAATGCACGTGTGAAAATGGCGGCGACGCGCGGCTCCTTATATAGAATCCGAGTCTCGCGAGAATCCGACAGCGTCATGATGACGTTCGGGCGCGCTCGGGTTAACCGAGCAAGGCGGGAAGATCCGAGTCGCTCGGACCCGTGAAAAAAAAAGTGAAGTTCGTGCGGGTTCGGATTCAAAGAAACCGAACCCGCTCATCTCTAGTTTTCACCGAATTTTCATATGTACTTCCCTCTGTCTGCTGAGTCTCCATGAACTTCCCTTTATCCCCCTGGTCATAGACCCTGAAGACCAGCAGCCGCAGCGCATCGCGATGGACAGCTCTTATCGCAAGAGCTGTCCTTTGCAACACTAATCGCATATGTTAGTACATATGCAATTAGTGTCGACGCGATGTGTGGAGCAATGTACCGCAACAGGTTGGTACATCATGATTCCTGAGCTGGAAACTCTTTAAAAAGCTTCTGAAGCAAGTTTGCCCAGGTTGAAGGGATAATTACTTTAGTTTGCCTGGACTAAAATGACTTTTGTTGAGAACTGCATCAGCACCAAGAAGGGTGCCCTAGACAGGTCATGGCAATTATACATATATATATATTATATATTATATATATATATATATATTTTGTAAACTGTTTCTATGCCCTTGTGGATTACTGAATATTAGGTTTGGGGAATGCGACCTACAAAAGAATACTAGAGAGTTGAGTGAATTTGCTTATCTCTATTCCAGCATTTTGTAGCTAAAAAAAATTCAAAGCTTAATCTTCTTATGCAGATTCTTGCTTTCACACTAAACTTCTTTCATTACAAATCTCTTGTATTTTGTAGTGCAAGTGACAATAGCCTAACATCATTCTCGTTTTGACATCAAAAGTGTTGTTATGTGACAGGGAAATAATTTTTTTTCCATGGGTAATCCGTTACATTTGGAAATTTTCACAGGTTTTAAAATTAAAAGTTATTTCCTAACTGGAAAAATACAGCCATTCAGATAGACCTGTTTTACATTAGCATTAGAGAAAGCTAGAGATGTGCGGCGGACACTTTTCGTGTTTTGTGTTTTGATTTTGGTTCTAATTCCACTTTTGTGTTTTGGTTTTGGCTTGGTTTTGCCAAAACCACCCTTTCGTGTTCTGGTTTTGGATCTGGATGATTTTTGAAAAATACATAAAAACAGCTAAAATCACAGAATTTGGGGGTAATTTTGCTCCTACGGTATTATTAACCTCAATAACATTAATTTCCACTCATTTCCAGTCTATTCTGAACACCCCACACCTCACAATATTGTTTTTCGGCCTAAAAGTTGCAAGGAGGTGGCTGTATGACCAAGCTAAGCAACACAAGTGTGCAGCACCAACACCTGGCCCATCTGGGAGTGGCACTGCAGTTGCAGACAAGATGGCACTATTCAAAAACTAGTCCCCAAACAGCACATGATGCAAAGAAAAAGAAGAGGTGCACCGAGGCTGCTGTATGACTAAGCCAAGTGACACAAGTGTGCGGCACAAACACCTGGCCCATCTAGGAGTGGCACTGCAGTATCAGACAGGATGGCACTTTTCAAAAACTAGGCCCCAAACAGCACCTCATGCAAAGATGTCGAAGAGGTGCAATGAGGTAGCTGTATAACTAAGCCAAGCGACACAAACTATTATACGTCCAAATCACTGGAATTATACATCCAAATCACTGGAATTAAATGGCAAAATCACTGGAATTAAAGTGTATGTCCAAATCACTGGAATTAAATGGCAGTACCACTGGACATATACGGAAGTGTCAGACAGGATGGCACTTTGAAAAAATAGTCCCCAAACAGCACATGATGATAAGAAGAAAAAAAGGTGCAAGATTGGAACTCAGGGCAGTTTACAATGCTCTCCTGCAGGCCTCCTCTCTTCTACGAAATCAAGCCATCCAGGTGCAGTCGGACAATGCCACGGTGATGGCGTACATAAATCGACAAGGAGGAACAAAAAGCAGGGCCGCAATGCAAGAGGTGTCCAGGATACTCTTCTGGCAGAGGCCAATGCAAGGGCCATTTTGGCCATCTTCATTTCAGGCGTGCACAATTGGGAAGCGGACTTCCTCAGCAGGCACGATCTTCATCCAGGAGAATGGGACCTTCACCCTCAGGTGTTTCAACAACTGATTTACCTGTGAGGCTGTCCACAGATAGACCTGATGGCTTCTCATCTCAACAAGAAGCTCCGTTGTTACTGTTCCAGGGCACGGGATCCACAGGCTGCGGCAGCACCGTGGACTTACCAGTTTGTATACCTGTTTCCACCAATCCCTCTCATTCCCAGAGTTCTAAAATGACTCAAAAGGGAAAGAGTTCAGGCCATTCTGATTGCCCCGGATTGGCCCCGACGGGCCTGGTATGCAGACCTCCTGACGATGTCTCTGGAGGAACCCTGGCCTCTGCCGCTTTTCAAGGACCTCCTTCAGCAAGGACCATTCATCTATTCAGACTTAAAGCGGCTACGTTTGACTGATTGGAGGTTGAGAGCGAAATTCTTGCCAGAAAAGGCCTCCCCACCAAAGTAATTTCTACTATGATCCAGACCAGGAAGGTAGTTATGTCAAAACATTACCACCGTATATGGAAAAGATATGTTTCTTGGTGTGAGGTTATAAAATATTCTCCTGTGGAGTTTTGACTGGGTCATTTCCTACTCTTCCTGCAAGCAGGTGTGGACATGGGCCTACGATTGGACTCTATCAAAGTCCAGATTTTGGCTCTCTCCATCTTCTTCCAGAAACAGCTTGCAGTTATGCCGGAAGTACAGACATTCCTGAAGGGGGTTCTTCACATTCAACCACCCTTCGTCCCTCCCATGGCACTGTGGGACCTTAATGTGGTCTTGACCTTTCTCTAGTCAGACTAGTTTGAACCCTTACATAGGGTGGACTTGAAATATCTCACTTGGAAGACTGTCATGTTGCTGGTATTAGCCTCTGCAAGACGCATGTCAGAATTTAGGGCCTTATCCTGTAAGAGCCATATTTGATATTTCACGAGGATAGGGCTGAGCTCAGGACTCACCTGCAGTTTTTGCCGAAAGTAGTGTTGGCTTTAAATGTTAATCAACCGATAGTGGTTCCAGTAATGGCTGACACATCAGTTGCTCCAAAGTCCCTGAACATTGTGAGGGCTTTGAAGATTTACGTCAAGAAGGCGGCTCGTCACAGGAAGTCTGACTCGCTTATTGTCCCTTATGACGCTACCAAAATTGAGCATCCTGCTTCCAAGCAGTTAATTGCTCATTGGCTCAAGTTCAAAAGCCTATTCTTCGGCAGCATTGCTGCTGCCAAGTTCTATCCAGGCCCACTCCACAAGGTCAGTGTGTTCTTCCTGGGTGGGGTGTTTCAGCCCTACAGTTGTGCTGTGCAGCTACCTGGTCAGGGTCGAACACGTTTGTTAAGTTCTATAGGTTGGACACCTTGGCCAGTGATGACCTTCAGTTTGGTCAGGCGATTTTGCAGGGGTTTCAGCACTCTCCATCCCATTCTGGGAGCTTTGGGACTTCCCCATGGTACTAAAGTACATTCCCCAGTATCAACTAGGATGTTAGAGAGAATAGGAATTTAATACCTACTTGTATGTAGAAATCGTTTTACATAAATATGTCATTGAATTAAATTCATTCTTAAAGGACACTGCAGCAGATTTACAAAGTTTGAAAATCCTTGACTGGCATAAAGTTTGTCACTGGGTCACAATTGATGTACAAGCCTTGTATACTTCTATAGAGCATGAAAAAGGAATATGGTCCTTCATGGAATTCTTACAACAAGATAAAGAACACAAGGATTTTATATGCATTTTAGTAAGATATATACTGACACACAATTATGTTAAATTTTTAAGTGATTTTTTTTTCTCCATGTATGTGGCACTGCCATGGGGACGGTATTCGCCCCGAGTTTTGTGAATTTGCACCTGGGAATTTGGGAGTTGAAATCAATTTATAATAATCATGCATTTACTGAAACTATCGTCATGTACCAAAGGTACAATGATGACATTTTAATTGTTTGGAAGGGTGACTAAATTACCTTCCTAAATTTTATGGAATATCTAAATACAAATGATTATAATCTTACCTTTACTTACAAAATTGACAAAACAGAGATTTAATATCTAGATCTGATACTGATAGTAGAAGAAGGAAAAATAACAACTAAAATTATATTAAGGATGTTGATAAAAACAGCTATCTCCATTTTAAGAGTTGCACCAGAATAAATGGAAAACTAATATCCCCTATTCGCAGTTCTGTAGGATAAAAAAGAATTGCAATAAGGAGGAAGACTTTAATCAACAATTGGAAACTTATTCTAATAGGTTCTTAGACACGGGCTATCCACCAGCAATTGTAGAAACAGCAAAAGAAAAAAAAACAAGAATCAATCAATAGAGAAAATCTGCTAGTATACAAATAAAAAGAACCTAAGATGAATCAGACCCTCCATTTCGTAACTACTTACAATGCTGGGGAAGGCATTATAAAAAAGGCCTTAAATAAACATTGGGCTATCCTAATAATGGACACAGTCTTAAACACAGTATTACCTCAACATCCAATAATCATTTATAGAAAAGCCAGGAATTTAAATGTGATACTGGCTCCTAGCATGTTAAGACCACCCAAGCCTGACAGCCAAGATTCTTGGATAAGAACGAAAGGTTTTTATAAATACAACCACTGTTGCATATGCAAATATGCACACAAGGATACAAAACAGTTTTTTTTAATTCTGATTCATCTAAATCCTATCAGATCAAGGATATCATGAATTGTTCAATCACTTTGTCGTTTATATTTTAGAGTGTACATGTGGATATAAATATATCGGCAGAACAAAGAGACCAGTATGGCTAAGGATACAGGAACATGTTAGAGCAATTAAGAAGAAATTGGAGAATCATTCGGATTCACGCCAGTTCAATAAACAACACAATGGGAATGTGGACCATTTAACTTTCAAGACGATAGAACCCTGGGCGACAGAGGGTGTGATCGTGATAACAAGTTAGTAAGAAGAGAAATGTATTGAATCCACAAGCTGAATACCTTAACACCTCTGAGTCTCAATGATTATTATGAAATTGCACCATTTTTATAAAAGCTCTCCCACATAAAAATATCCAGTATACCCAGTAAACCAAAAAACCTTGTTTCAGTATATATATGACCTTTCAATACCCATAAATAGTAAATATATTCCCTTACCTCTTTTCCCAATCATCATTTGAAATAGGGTTATTTAAAGAAGTATCCTAGCATATTTATTTTTATATGTATTTTTATATGTGTGTATATATATTTTTATAAATTTATTTTTTTATGTCTATATGTGTTTATTTATGGATCCTGTTTGTGAATACCTGATGCATGCCACCATGAGCCTTAATATGAATATGTTACTTCTCTCTTGACAAAACATTGTGAATTATATATATATCCGTTGATACTACATAAAGATGGCCGCCGCAGCTTGAGCCTTACTGGCTTTAGCCCTAATGTCCGGTTGCCATAGATACAAGCTCAAACAGACTAGCGGGGTTTCACGATTCCCGCGCATGCGCGGACTGACATTCTGATCTCAGTAACCCTATGCATGCACGGCATTTGCTTGCGGTTACCGCACATGCGGTCTGGTTGGTTATACACCTAGGCTGTGTTGCCAGAAATATTGTGGGATCGCGGCAATTCTGTGCATGCACGGTAAGCGTTTCCAGATGCCAGTAACTGTGCACAGACCAATTATTTTTCAATTAGTCATCCTTTATAAGGCACCTCTGGCTCTTCGCAGCATATTTCTACCCCTGAGGAAGTCCCAGAAATAGTGCAAAGGGACAAAACATGTGGGATACTTACCGCTACCTCTCCATTTAATGCATGAAATCAGATAAGCTTGCATCCCTTTTATATATTGTATGAGTGCATTTTTTATGTGTTTTTTGTGTGAATCCGTAATTAAAAGTATTGTTAAAACGATATCACACTATCAAAGTTTTTTCCCTATTGGGAGTTATTTTTGTTTTAAGGTACAGCTGCAAATCTAATTTGAAGACTTCAGTTTGATTCCCGGCAGTGAGTGTACCTTTTATACCTAAGGGTGCTCTTACCCATGCTGTCACATGGGTGTTGTGTTTTTTGCTATGCTCCTTGAGTCAAAGGGTCCATCTAGTGGCTTCAAATGAGTTGCACAAAGCACTTTTTTCTCTTTTGTAATATGCTCACCAACACTAGTCACTTTAAGATAAAGTGCAATGTACTCATTAATTTAATCCTCTCCCTGCCCATGTGAAAATCATCATTGAATGAACATACCAGACTGGGTCAGAAGAAAGAGGAAGGATTACTTCATTTGAAAGAATCTGCTAAGAATTTGTTATTCGCATATATCTGGTACGTATATGCTATCACTTATGAGGATTTATGATGCACAGATCACTTTATGAGCAGTGAAGGTGCAGGATTTTTACTATCTATGAATATATATATATATATATATATATACTGTATATATACACAAGTGTCCACAGGGGGTGCAGCACTCCAGAACTAAAATAAATTCACACTGATGCCACACTTGTATGGTTTCTCAAAAGGGTGGAAAATACAGGAAGCAGGTACTCATCCAGTCTATCTCACTTCCGTAAGGCATGCCCCCTTTTCCCCAATCTCTAGCTTTTTGAGTTTAGGGAAGGAAACCTTGCTCCACATTGTTTGACGGTGGTCATTTTGTTGTAGCCAGAACACAAGCCTGCTATGGAGGCAGGCATTTTCTGTTGGTGGATATATCTCTGTAGCAAAGCAATATTTAGGAGTAGGAGCACCAGCAGTCCTGGAATACTTAAATTGCAGCAACCTGGGGTAGATGGCACCCTGCTCCCACCTGTCCTAGCGCAGGTTGCCACTGGCACACAGTATAGCAAGGAGTCCGTGAGTCCCAGTAAGGGCACAGAATGGGGGACAATGGAGGAGCAGTGCCCCCCTTAGGGCTGGGAGCCCAGTGACAACTGACTCCATTGTCTCCGGCAATTCCGCCCCTGGACATAGATTAATAGAGACAGCAGGGATATAGATAGTGTAGCAGCAGGGACAGAGGGAGATTGCAGGTATATAGATAGAGAGGCAGCAGGAACAGAGACAGATAGCAGGTATATAGATAGAGAAGCAACAGTGATGGAGAGAGATAGCAGGTATATATAGAGAGAGGCAGCAGGGATAGCGAGAGATAGCAGGGATATAGATAGAGAGGAAGCAGGGACAGAGAGATATATATAGCAGTGATTTAGATAGAGAGGCAGCAGGGACAGATAGAGACAGCAGGGATATAGATAGAGAGGCAGCAGGGACAGAGAGAGACAGCAGGGATGTAGATAGAGAGGCAGCAGGGACAGAGAGAGACAGCAGGGATGTAGATAGAGTGGCAGCATGGGCAGAAAGAGAGACAGCAGGGCCATAGATAGAAAGATGCAGGGACAAAGAGAGATAATAATAATTTTATTTCTCCAACAGGACTCATAGCGCTTTACAGACATCAAAAATAATGCACATAATACAGAGGATTTAAGTAATACAGCAATAGATAAGCCACACAGACTTAAAAGAAAACCTTAAGCACGCAGAAGCATAATGCATGATTGGTGTAGGCATTTGGGGTAATAACTTCCAATGGTTGTGTATTCCACCTTCACAAGGTACCCGGTGTGGCAGCAATCTTGGGTACACAGCGTAGGATTACCCAGGGTGGAATAGTTTACCCCTAGAAGAGATGACACAAAATGGAGGTGATTTCCGAGTCCTAAAGTTCAGAGTAGGGTTCCAACAAAACCACCAGGTCTATGTATTTTTCATCCCACATACAAGCATACCAGATCAGGCAGCCATGTTGGGCGTACTTTGAAGGTTACACTGCGCCCAGTGCATATATAGGAAAACTGACACTTGAGTAGTAGTATGATGTACCCTGTATGTAGGGCGCAATGGCAGGGTGTGCAATCAGTGGAGGTTGAAGATAAAAACAAAATCAAACAACAGGGGGGTGGGAAAACAATTGCAGGTAACCAGTGGCAGAAGGAAAATTGGAGATAACATTATTTTGCTAAGATTATAGTACAGGTGGGTATGAGAATGTGGGGAGCACACTCAGGGCCAATGAAGATGTCCTTGCTGAGCCTGGTCCTGGTGCTCTCGCCCCACAGTTCCCTGCTCATCTTGAGGGTTAGGCCCAAGGACAGACTTGATGTTCTCAGCCGGAGAGGTGTTAAGCCTGATCCTGGAGATCTCATGGTAGAGGTGAAGAAAGGCCACATAATGATCCTCAGTTTTGTGGTTGCAATGCAGTCCTTCTGTTTTATTGTTGTTGGGTTTTTTTTGGCTTTTGTTTCCTTCGGTTTAACACAGGTATTGATTATAGCTGCCACTTTATAACTAGCAACTTCATATACTAGGCACTGCAGCGTCCTAAAGGACTGGCGTCCTGACCTATACTGAATAAATAAGTCTACAAACACATGTTCATCCTGATTACAACCCCCTCCCCCACACAGGAACCCTCCACCTTCAGCAAAAGTTGTTAATCAAATCTAACAAATGTAAGGTCAGTAAACCGCACTCTATCACTATAAGTTCTTTGCATAGTACAGTTAAAAATCCACTTACAACAGCTTTCTAACGTTTTAACTATGCAATGTAAGTTGGAATAGTCTGCAGTATTGTTTACCTAGTAATACTTCAGTAAAAGCAGTTGGAATAATCTGCAGTATTGTTTACCTAGTAATACTTCAGTAAAAGCAGTTGGAATAGTCTGCAATATTGTTTACCTAGTAATACTTCAGTAAAAGAGATATCAGGGATATAGATAGAGAGGCAGCAGGGATATAGATAGAGTGGCATCAGGGACATACTGTAGATAGAGAGGCAGCAGGGACACAGAGAGATATCAGGGATATAGATAGAGTGTCATCAGGGACAGAGAGAGAGTCAGCAGGGACATACTGTAGATAGAGAGGCAGCAGGGACAGAGAGAGATAGCCGATATATATATAAAGAGGCAGCTCGACAGAAATAGCAGGGATATACATAAAGAGCAGCAAAGACACAGAGTGGCAGCTGGGACAGAGAGAGAGAGAGAGAGAGTCAGCAGGGACATACTGTAGACAAAGGCAGCAGGGACAAAGAGAGAGATAGCAGGTATATAGATAGAGAGGTAGCAGGGACAGAGAGAGAAAACAGAGATATGTATAAACAGGTAGCAGGGACATAGAGAGACAGCAGGGGCATAGATAGAGTGGCAGCAGGAACAGAAAGAGAAAATGCAGGGCCATAGAGAGGCACAGGGACAGAGAGATAGCAGGGATATAGATAGAGTGGCTGCAGGGACATAGAGTGGCAGCAGGGAAATACTGTAGATAGAGAGGCAGCAGGGACACAGAGAGATAGCAGGGATATAGATAGAGTGGCTGCAGGGACATAGAGTGGCAGCAGGGACATACTGTAGATAGAGAGGCAGCAGGGACACAGAGAGATAGCAGGGGTATAGATAGAGTGGCAGCAGGGACAGGGAGAGGCATCCCCATCCTGTCCCTCTGTTGCCGCTCACATATATGGAGTTGTCAACCCCCCCAGAACTCACATAAAGTATTAATAAAGTAGAGGGTGTGACTGGGACTGTGTGGCTAACTCATCGGGACTTCTGCCCGCAGCTGCCGACTCAACTCTCCAGAATGGAGGGGGCATCACCATCAAAGGTCTGCTCAGAGACAGTGCTGCGGGGACTCTGAACTATCCATTAGCTGCACCATTGCAGAGCTAGCTCATCATCTGGTGAGTCTCTACAAAAGGCGGCTCTGGGTACACACTTAGGCTGTGCACAATCCCGGTGACAACCCTTCCCCGCTTCCTACCAGAAGGTAAACTGCCAGGCCCAGAACCCAGGGGGCGCACTGCCAATAGAAAAAAACAAAATTAAAGAAATTGGTAGAGTGGGATTGCATGCTGGGCTATTGGGCCCCCAAATGGCCAGGCCCCATAGCAGTTGCATCCCCTGCTCCCTCTATAGTTATTCCACTGCAGATAGGGGGTGTTAGCGGTACTGTATGGGAATGGGTAGTGGGATGTTATGCTCCCACTACCCATAGTTATATGTTAGTTTTTTGCTGCAGCAATCGCAGGTGCGTGCGTACACAGGTGCATGCGTGCATACGCACGCACCCATAAGTATTAGCATTTCAAAGGTTTGTTGGAGGTGCAAGTTCCCGAGATGTGTACACATCACGAGAACACCACGTCATGCCGCATTTTTAGACAAAGATGTCTGAGGACACATCTGTATGTGGCTCCACAGTGTAATAGTCATACACGAATTTTGACACTGTAGGTGGTACCCAAATTCATCCAAGTATTGTGACACTGTAGGTGGTACCGCAGTGTAATACTTATACAAGTATTGTAACACTGTAGGTGGTATAGCAGTGCAATATTTATACACATATTGTGATGCTGTAGGTGGTACCGCAATTTCATCCAAGTATTGTGACACTGTAGGTGGTACTGCATTGTAATATTCATACATGTATTGTGATACTGTAGGTCATACCCCAGTGCATTCACATAAGTGGTGTGGCAATGTCATTTGTGAACAATGTTTAAAATAACATTATTTCTACAAATTATTTGTTAATATGGAAGAGAGCAGGAACCACATACTTGTGCTGCAGCTGCTGCCATTAGGCATGACAATACAAGTCTGTCAACGTCATCTACTGCGGCCGATGCCCAATGGCATAGAGGGCTCAAGTCAAAGCATGTAAAATCAAAAAAGCAATATAATTTTACTGTTGTAAAGAAAAAAAATCAAAAGGGAAGTTAGCTGCAGAGAACATAAAATTGGCAATATGCTATTCACCACAAAAAAATGGCAAGGAAAGGCTATGGCCTTGGCCTTTATTTATGACTGATGGTTCTGCCTCTTATGATGATGTAAGCCTTTTTCCTTGTAGAAGCGTCAAATAAACTCGTTATGGCACAGGAAAAACTGACACTTGTTAAGGCACAGTTTCTGTTTGCTCAGAAACTTTACAAATCCCTGAGGAGAGTCTAAGTGTATCTGTGGGTGCCATGTGTGAGCCTTACCTTTTAAATACCGTACTCGAAAAGGAATCTCCTTCCAACATGCTGACATAGAAATTGAGGATGCTTCTGTGGAAGTGCACCAGAATGAGGAGTATATTTGTGTAGCTGGTGCTAATAAGAATGTTAAAGAGGATGTTCTTTGTGTAAATCGGGCACCAGTGGAAACAGTTTTTGCCCATGATATGAAAAAGCCCATTGTCATGTCTGGGCAAAAGACACAAAAAAAATCTCCTCTTATGTGTGGAATTATTTCTATCCAAAGCCAGACAACATCTTTTAGTAGAGGTAGGGACCTTAACCATCTAGGACCCTCCTCCCTGTTACATCACTTGCAGCGCATTCATCAAAAGTTATTGACAAATTCAGAAACTTTGACCAAAACGTAACAACCAGGCCAACGTTACCTAGCTACCTTCTCTCTGTTAGATCCAAGCACCTGCAATCTCCCCTGCCAACACCTTCATTGTCAATATACTCACTCATGATCAGAAGTAGTCCTGCATCTAATTTCATAAGCACGACTGACTCCTCTCCTATCAGGGATTCCACAGAAGGGCCCTTGACTGCTACACCTTCTGCTGCTGCTGTGAGTGGATTTTCATCCCAAAAGGGGACCAGGAAGACTATTTATAGTAGGTTAACAAAATTATTGACTATTAAAAAATCCTTTGCAGGGGGGAGCAAGTATGATAGCAGTCACTGAAGGGATTTAACCCTTTTTGTGCCTCCTCGATGTAATCATCTCTGGTACCAGTGAAAGCAGCTCCTAACCCCATACAGACAACACACAGTTGAGGGTTAAGAGTCACTCTGCTTTATTATATGGTTAACAAAGGTTTATAAAGGCAACGTACATGGGTGTAACTGACATGTGTTACACTCTTATTGGCTCGTTAGTAGTTACTGGGCAGAATACAAAAACCTCTAAGAGAGTTAGAAACACAAACAGAAATAGAGATAACAGTTTTGGTCTGGAATGTAACTCTCCCTAAAGAGGAGGCACAGACAGGCCTTGAATTGTATGAACAGATAAGGGTACCCTGTACAAAGTGGTACGTATCTTTTCAAACACATAACAGTTCATATAGCATATTTAACCCTTCAATCCCCTCTTAGAATCATATATTTATATAACATGATTCTTTTAATAGAGCTTTTTATTTCTACATTCAGTTAGGTATTGCTTATAGGCTGCAGGGGAGTTAGGAGGGATTGTAAGGACGGCTTCATACATAAGCGAGTTTTCAATACCTTTTGTGGCGAGTTTTCTGCAGCAGGGTATAATGCAAAAGAAAACAACACAAAAAAATTGCTATCACAATCATTATGTAGATTCCTAGTTGAACAAGACCCTGTTTCCAATTTTCAAACCAACCAAAGTATTGGCTCCATGGGTTATCAATACCTGAATTATTTTTTTTTTAGCTCTATGGATAAATCATCTAGTTTTTTTTTATGGCTAAGGTAACTTTACCATTAGGGCCAGTATTGTCAGGTATATAGGTACAACACCCTTCTACCTTACTAATGTAAACACAAGTACCACCTTTTTTGCTAGTATCATATCAAGGGCCATTTTGTTTTGGAATGTCATCTGGGAAGTGGCTTCTAGTTGCTCAGAAAGACCCTTAAGAGCATCTTTTGTGTCATTTACAAATCTCTGCTGATTATAGTAGATATAATTGATCCATGCAACACTTTTATTGACAGTTATTATAGGGATTAAGGATTCAAATCCTGCAGATACTTCATTTCTAGCTTTGAATTCGTCTGGCACCCCTCTTGGGACCCCAATTGTGTCAATATAAACATGTGGATCGAAGCTACCTACTGGAGTTTCCCTTTTTCTTCTATGTGTGGGAGCAGTGTTTGAGGTAGGGGAACCTTCATTAGTTTCTGTGTCATTATATAAACTAAAGAAACAGCTTTCTTGGTCTAAGGGGATATTTAGAGGGACTGTTCCCAGATGGGGTCTAGATTTACCACATACATAACAATTAGTCATATTATGTTTCTTGGCATTATATCTCATCCATTCTACCCAAAGATTAATATCTGAAAACCCAGTTTCAATGGCCATAGTGCCTTCGAAAGTGGGGTTGTCTATAGCAATCATTTCCTGGAAGGTGGTTATATGAGGTCTCAAGAGGTTGGGGCGTGGTTTAGGGGACTTGAGCTGGGCATACTTTTCATTGTTAAACATATCCTGCAACAAGAATTGTGTAAGGGATGGATTTATAAAAAAGGATTCACCCAGGACATAGGTGCCTGCATCAGTAGACTGGGGATGTCTTATGCTTAACATGAATTTACTATCACATCTGTTTTGTCTATAAAGGGTAAGACGGGTAAGCAGGGACTCACCATATTTGTCTTTACTTGAGAGAGCCTCCTTGGGCTGGTATCCATAACTATGACCAGAATTCCATCCCACTGATCCCCAATACGCACATTTATCACCCCAATATTTACTAGTAACACAAATATAAGCTTCATTGGGGGTATTACGTGTTCCATACTGGTCACATCCCCATTCATAATGTTTTCTGAGGCATGGGCCAAAATTGCAAAAGTCTATTTTATAAGTAGCAACCTCAGTGTTGGAGGAGTTGTACCAGAATGTGTAAATGCCAGAGTTTTGTGTAATGTCTACTTCAGCTGTAGCTTGGCAAGTGAGGACCATTTAGGATTGTCAACATAGTCCCCTGGCCATAGGTAGGCATCTTGTTCTTTTTCTGCATCGTCTGTTTCTCCATGTTGGAGGTCAGGGCTGTCTGCCCCGGTTAGTACCTCGCTGGAATCTCCTCGACTTGCTTCGCGATTTGGGCTGGGTATCTTCTTTACTCGGGATACGTGTATCCACGTGGGCCCGTCTTCAGTAAGGACAGCCGTCCTGGTCACTGCCACGACTTCCGTCTCTGGACCATAGGTGAAATCTCCTGGACCTTTATTCCTCGGGAGCACTTTCACAACGACTTTGTCTCCGACTTGAAAAGGATGTGTCGGTTCCTGTGGATTAAAAGGATTTTTACAAACAACCTTGTGTTCAATTTCATCTAATTTGCTGATGAGGGACCTCACATATTCTTCCTTTATCAATTCTACTTAGCCCAATGTGTGGGAAAGGCCTACCCATAAGTATTTCAAAGGGTGAATAACCTAGGGTCTTTTGTGGGGTCATTCTGATTTCTGCTAAGATAATGGGAAGGACCTGTTTCCATTTGTGGAAGGTACCTCCTGTGGCCTTCCTAAGTTTGTCCTACCCCATGGTAGTGAGCAATGAACAAAGGGGCACTTGTTTGGGGTATACAAGGTTTCCCCTCTTTGCAGATTAATCCTGATTTGGGATTTTTCTGCAATACAGGATATATCCAGTCATCCAAATCCTTGTTGGAGGCTGTGGCCTGTAGTTCCGTGATAAGATATTGATCATTAATGGCAGGGGGGGTCATGACAGTCATATGGGACTGGGCAATGGGTTGTAGAGCTGCTTCTTTGGCAGTTCTGTCAGCAAGGGCATTTCCTTCTGATATGTCGTCCTTGCCACCAGTATGGGCCCTACAGTGCAAAATTGCAATGTCAGAGGGCAGTGTGATGGCATGGAGGAGGTTTGAGATAAGTTGTGCATGGGAAATGCCTTTTCCATCGGCTCCTACAAAGCCTCTTCTTGCCCAAATAACTTCATGGTCGTGGACAACGCCATGGGCATATTTGGAGTCTGTGTAAATTGCAACGGGTTTGTTTTGGTACATGTGGCAGGCTCTGATAAGGGCTATGAGCTCTGCAGCCTGTGCCGATTGGTAAGGCATGGGCTTTGCTTCAAGAATGTCATTGGGCAGGCGCACAACGGCATAACCTGCTTGGTATGTGGAGTCATTTGGTCTGCTACAGGAGCCATCAACAAAAACATTGTCTGAACCGGGTATTGGCACAGGGGACATGTCTAATCTCGGGGAGGTCTCTGATTCTATTGATGCTGAGCAGTCATGGTCGTCAGGTATGTCATCTTGGGGACCCTTTAGCCCTAGGAGTGCATTAAGAATGGGTGCTGGGCCTGATGACGTGTTTGCATATTTGATGATGAGGGATGGGTTGCTTTGCAATAGGACTTCATACCCACTAAGGCGTTGGGCCGACATATGCTGTGTATGCAAGCCGTTAAGTATTGCTACGACATCATGTGTTGTGTGTAGAATTGTTGTGTGACCTAAGGTGAGTGTAGTTGCCATCTCAGCCACCATTGCACAAGCTGCCAGTGCTCTGAGGCAGGCAGGCAAACCTTGGACCGACACAGGAATACCACAGGGCGCAGTTTGCCTCCATGTGAGTTAGTACCCCCGCCATGGTTTTACAGTTGTCCCTTGCATATAAATGAAACGGCAGTACAGTTTGGGAGGCTCTGTGCCGGACTTTTCACCAACATACATTTTAGACTTTCATATGCAGTTAACATTTCTTGTGACCATTGAATCTGTTTAGGTTTGTTATTGAGAGTGGCTTGTCTCAAGATATTGTCATAGTAGGAACAATCAGATATCCACTGTCTGCAGTAATTAATCATGCCCAGAAAGGATAGCATTTCCTTCTGAGTAGTTGGGGTGACCAGGCCCAATACAGACTGAATGCGTTGTGGACTGATTTTCCTTTCTCCCTCTGTGAGTACAAAACCCAAATAATCGACATGCTTTTTACACCATTGCATTTTAGTTTTTAGACACCTTGTGTCCACATTCACAGAGCCAGTTTAACAGCTTGACTACAGAGAAGCAGATCATCTGCATACTGTAGCAGGACAGAACCATAGGGGGGGTGCCAGGGAGCCAATGTGGCTTGGAGTACAATGCTATACACAACAGGTGAATAAACATACCTGTGGTAATCTGCACCATGTTAACTGCTTGCCCTCAAAAGAAAAAGCAAAAAGTAACTGGTATGCTGAAAAATGCATTTTTTTTAAATGAATCACTGAAAAAAAAAAGCAGCATCTACAGGGATGGCTGAGAGGAGTGAGTTTACATCAGGTACAATTGGTGCAATGGGAACAATTAGCTGATTAATTGCTCTAAGATCTTGCACAAACCTTATAGTCCCATCTACTTTTGCTACAGGGTTAACTGGTGTGCAGTATGGGGATACTACATGTCTAAGAATGCCTTGCTCTAAAAATTGCTGTACCATAGGTCTAAGACCTTCTATTTTTTCTTTTAGACAATGGATATTGTTTCTGGTAAAGGGGTGTACATCAGGTTTCAGTGTGGCCTTGTAGGGGGTACATGATATTAGGCCAGTGTCATAGGGCCCCTCTGACCATACCAGGGGGTTTACAGTCTCTAACTCAGGTGGTGTGTCAAGGTTTACCCATACAGGTAAATGAGGTGATACAACATCCATGCCGCTACTTGAGGCAGAGGGACTAATTGTGATTTCAAGACAGCTGAGAAGATCTCTTCCCAGTAAGTTTATTGGGCATTCAGGTATTACAGTAAAGTTGTGTCTTCCCATATAAACGCCCTTCAAAGTTTCTATACTGATGGCGTCTGTAATATAGGCTTTTGTGGGTATCCCATTAATTCCCATTGAAGGAGCGGACTTTTTTAAGGATTCATGGTACTGGTCCCTACACAGGACACTGGTGGTGGCACCACTGTCCTTCCAGTAACCAGTGAGCTGCATGAAAGTCGGGACACTCTCCTCCGGGCCCCGTCAGCGGGGCTGTCCCTGTCAGTCAATTTGGAACCTTGGGGCGTCTCTGGGAGTATTGTTAGTGTGGGCAGGTTCAGGCAGCAGTGGTTGTTTAAGTTTGCTAAGGGGGTAAGGACAGTCCCTAGCCCAATGTCCATCCTTGCCGCAATTAAAGCAGGATGTATGTCGTCTGCTCGGAGGTGCAGGGGGCCCCCTATTCTGTGGGATGTCCCGCTGGGGGTGAGGGTTCCTGTACTGACAGATTTCCTCATTTCAAAACAACCTGCTGCTTTCTCTTCATATAAATGTTTTTCAAAATCTTTAAAATTATCAGAGGTCGAACTGGAAACACTCTGTTTTACTGTGAGACCAGTAGAGGGCAGCAGATTGTTAACAAATTTAGAAATAAGAAGATTATGGCAATTCACTAGGCTGAGCCCTGCTTCTTCAGACCAACACTTTTAATCACTTCCAGAATTCAGTCACATTCTCACTAGGTCTCTGTTTGCAAGCTACTGCTGCTGCTGGGAGGGACGAGCAGCACATTCATTCCTTGCAGGTCTCCCCCGGGAGGGGAGGGGAGGGGAGGGGAGGGGGGTATTCAGTCTCTCTTTACTTTGGTCTGAATCCCATATTATCAACAAGTAACTAACGTATTTTAAGGTAAAGCAACAACAATCCTATCATAAAAACATAGACTGTTCCGAACACACTGTCATATAATGCGTGTACACTTACCACCCACGCAACATATTTCTAAAAGAATTCACAAATAACAGGGAAGGGAAACAATAGTCTATGTATGCATTCAGCTGATCTGATCATAAATCATTGGTAACATGTGGGATTACACATTCCCTACACAAACTACCAGAGACAGAACAGAGAAGATAAGGAATAACAGCACAACTTGTGATACCAAATGTACGTACACTTACTACCCGTACAATTTAATATCTCTGCAATCGTGGACAATGTTATTTGTTACAAATCAACTTTCAAATGTACTTAAAATCACTGTAAACAACAATGTCCTCTGAGACTCAGCGCCCGTGCACTTACCAACCGTTCACTGAGTGTCCTTAATAGAAAAAATTACAATATAAGTACTTATAAGACAAACATACAAACATTTAGGTGATCAAATCGAGGAGGCGTTGTTATTTGGACTTCTCGTCCATCTTATGGTATCCTGGATACCTGTGCCTTTTAAAGATTTCGTGGACCCCTGGTCCTGCTATTGGTATCCCTGATACCTTTGCCTTTAAAGATTGGTATCCCTGATACCTTTATGTGGCGCCCGGCGCCTTTAAGAAAACAAGTTTCTTTTCTGCCAAGTCCCGGACTTGGATTGTATTTTTGGTCACGTGTTCCCGGAACACGGAATGAGTTCAGATCTAGTAGTAATCGCAATCCCTGAACGGAAAAGACAGACAATAAAATTCTCTATCTTACCGGGCAGGGGACGATCGCCTAGATCCCGGACCTAGCCCCCAGCTGAAGGGATTTAACCCTTTTTGTGCCTCCTCGATGTAATCATCTCTGGTACCAGTGAAAGCAGCTCCTAACCCCATACAGACAACACACAGTTGAGGGTTAAGAGTCACTCTGCTTTATTATATGGTTAACAAAGGTTTATAAAGGCAACGTACATGGGTGTAACTGACATGTGTTACACTCTTATTGGCTCGTTAGTAGTTACTGGGCAGAATACAAAAACCTCTAAGAGAGTTAGAAACACAAACAGAAATAGAGATAACAGTTTTGGTCTGGAATGTAACTCTCCCTAAAGAGGAGGCACAGACAGGCCTTGAATTGTATGAACAGATAAGGGTACCCTGTACAAAGTGGTACGTATCTTTTCAAACACATAACAGTTCATATAGCATATTTAACCCTTCAGTCACCCAGTGTAGATGACAAACATTTTCATTGTTTACTAAACTGCCACCCTATTTGCCACTGCAGTGCCATTCTGTTTCCTAGATGTGCCATGTTGGTGCCACATGTTTGTTCCACCCACTGCTATCGCTTAGTTTAGTCATCCAACTACCTCGGTGCAACCTTTTGGCTTAAACAGGATGAAGACAATTTTGTGAGCTGTGAGGTGGTCAAAAGTGACTAGAAATAAGTGGAAACTAGTGATGAGCACCGGACATTTTTCGGGTTTTGTGTTTTGGTTTTGGATTCGGTTCCGCGGCCGTGTTTTGGATTCGGACGCGTTTTGGCAAAACCTCCCTGAAAATTTTTTGTTGGATTCGGGTGTGTTTTGGATTCGTTTTTTTTAACAAAAAACCCTCAAAAACAGCTTAAATCATAGAATTTGGGGGTCATTTTGATCCCATAGTATTATTAACCTCAATAACCATAATTTCCACTCATTTTCAGTCTATTCTGAACACCTCACACCTCACAATATTATTTTTAGTCCTAAAATTTCCACCAAGGTCGCTGGATGGCTAAGCTAAGCGACCCAAGTGGCCGACACAAACACCTGGCCCATCTAGGAGTGGCACTGCAGTGTCAGGCAGGATGGCACTTCAAAAAAATAGTCCCCAAACAGCACATGATGCAAAGAAAAAAAGAGGCGCACCAATGTTGCTGTGTGACTAAGCTAAGCGACACAAGTGGCCGACACAAACACCTGGCCCATCTAGGAGTGGCACTGCAGTGTCAGACAGGATGGCACTTCAAAAAAATTGTCCCCAAACAGCACATGATGCAAAGAAAAAAAGAGGTGCACCAAGGTCGCTGTGTGACTAAGCTAAGCGACACAAGTGGCCGACATAAACACCTGGCCCATCTAGGAGTGGCACTGCAGTGTCAGGCAGGATGGCACTTCAAAAAAATTGTCCCCAAACAGCACATGATGCAAAGAAAAATGAAAGAGGCGCACCAAGGTCGCTGTGTGACTAAGCCAAGCGACACAAGTGGCCGACACAAACACCTGGCCCATCTAGGAGAGGCACTGCAGTGTCAGGCAGGATGGCACTTCAAAAAAATTGTCCCCAAACAGCACATGATCCAAAGAAAAATGAAACCCTTATGTTGTATAAACAGGACATGCACACTTTAACGAACCTATCATTTCAGCGACAGGGTCTGCCACACGACTGTGACTGAAATGACTGGTTGGTTTGGGCCCCCACCAAAAAAAGAAGCAATCAATCTCTCCTTGCACAAACTGGCTCTACAGAGGCAAGATGTCCACCTCATCATCATCCTCCGATTCCTCACCCCTTTCACTGTGTACATCCCCCTCCTCACAGATTATTAATTCGTCCCCACTGGAATCCACCATCTCAGGTCCCTGTGTACTTTCTGGAGGCAATTGCTGCTGGTGAATGTCTCCACGGAGGAATTGATTATAATTCATTTTGATGAACATCATCTTCTCCACATTTTCTGGAAGTAACCTCGTACGCCGATTGCTGACAAGGTGAACGGCTGCACTAAACACTCTTTCGGAGTACACACTGGAGGGATCAACTTAGGTAGAATAAAGCCAGTTTGTGCAAGGGCCTCCAAATTGCCTCTTTTTCCTGCCAGTATACGTACGGACTGTCTGACGTGCCTACTTTCAATGGTGAGAGAATCATATGCAGTGACAGTAGACGACATGTCAGTAATCATTGGCAGGTCCTTCAGTCCGGACCAGATGTCAGCACTCGCTCCGGACTGCCCTGCATCACCGCCAGCGGGTGGGCTCGGAATTCTTAGCCTTTTCCTCGCACCCCCAGTTGCGGGAGAATGTGAAGGAGGAGATGTTGACGGTTCACGTTCCGCTTGACTTGACAATATTCTCACCAGCAGGTCTTTGAACCCCAGTCCTGACTTGTGTCTGCCGGAAAGAGAGATACAATGTAGGTTTTAAATCTAGGATAAAGCACGGTGGCCAAAATGTAGTGCTCTGATTTCAACAGATTGACCACCCGTGAATCCTGGTAAAGCGAATTAAGGGCTCCATCCACAAGTCCCACATGCCTAGCGGAATCGGTCTCTTTTAGCTCCTCCTTCAATGTCTCCAGCTTCTTCTGCAAAAGCCTGATGAGGGGAATGACCTGACTCAGGCTGGCAGTGTCTGAACTGACTTCACGTGTGGCAAGTTCAAAGGGTTGCAGAACCTTGCACAACGTTGAAATCATTCTCCACTGCGCTTGAGTCAGGTGCATTCCCCCTCCTTTGCCTATATCGTGGGCAGATGTATAGGTTTGAATGGCCTTTTGCTGCTCCTCCATCCTCTGAAGCATATAGAGGGTTGAATTCCACCTCGTTACCACCTCTTGCTTCAGATGATGGCAGGGCAGGTTCAGGTGTTTTTGGTGGTGCTCCAGTCTTCTGTACGCGGTGCCTGTACGCCGAAAGTGGCCCGCAATTCTTCTGGCCACCGACAGCATCTCTTGCACGCCCCTGTCGTTTTTTAAATAATTCTGCACCACCAAATTCAATGTATGTGCAAAACATGGGATGTGCTGGAATTTGCCCAGATGTAATGCACGCACAATATTGGTGGCATTGTCCGATGTCACAAATCCCCAGGAGAGTCCAATTGGGGTAAGCCATTCTGCGATGATGTTCCTCAGTTTCCGTAAGAGGTTGTCAGCTGTGTGCCTCTTCTGGAAAGCGGTGATACAAAGCGTAGCCTGCCTAGGAACGAGTTGGCGTTTGCGAGATGCTGCTACTGGTGCCGCCGCTGCTGTTCTTGCTGCGGGAGGCAATACATCTACCCAGTGGGCTGTCACAGTCATATAGTCCTGAGTCTGCCCTGCTCCACTTGTCCACATGTCCGTGGTTAAGTGGACATTGGGTACAACTGCATTTTTTAGGACACTGGTGACTCTTTTTCTGAGGTCTGTGTACATTTTCGGTATCGCCTGCCTAGAGAAATGGAACCTAGATGGTATTTGGTACCGGGAACACAGTACCTCAATCAAGCCTCTAGTTGCCTCTGAATTAACGGTGGATACCGGAACCACGTTTCTCATCGCCCAGGCTGCCAAGGCCTGAGTTATCTGCTTTGCAGCAGGATGACTGCTGTGATATTTCATCTTCCTCGCAAAGGACTGTTGGACAGTCAATTGCTTACTGGAAGTAGTACAAGTGGTCTTCCGAATTCCCCTCTGGGATGACGATCGACTCCCAGCAGCAACAACAGCAGCGCCAGCAGCAGTAGGCGTTACACTCAAGGATGCATCGGAGGAATCCCAGGCAGGAGAGGACTCGTCAGAATTGACAGTGACATGGCCTGCAGGACTATTGGCTTTCCATGGTAAGGAGGAAATTCACACTGAGGGAGTTGGTGGTGTGGTTTGCAGGAGCTTGGTTACAAGCGGAAGGGATTTAGTTGTCAGTGGACTCCTTCCGCTGTCACCCAAAGTTTTTGAACTTGTCACTGACTTCTGATGAATGCGGTCCAGGTTACGTATAAGGGAGGATGTTCCTAGGATGTTAACGTCCTTACCACTACTTATTACAGCTTGACAAAGGCAACACACGGCTTGACACCTGTTGTCCGCATTTGTGTTGAAATAATTCCACACCGAAGAGCTGATTTTTTTTTTATTTTGACCAGGCATGTCAATGGCCATATTCGTCCCACGGACAACAGGTGTCTCCCCGGGTGCCTGACTTGAACAAACCACCTCACCATCAGAATCCTCCTTGTCAATTTCCTCCCCAGCGCCAGCAACACCCATATCCTCATCCTGGTGTACTTCAACAGTGACATCTTCAATTTGACTATCAGGAACTGGACTGCGGGTGCTCCTTCCAGCACTTGCAGGGGGCGTGCAAATGGTGGAAGGTGCAAGCTCTTCCCGTACAGTGTTCGGAAGGTCAGGCATCACAACCGACACAATTGGACTCTCCTTGGGGATTTGTGATTTAGAAGAACGCACAGTTCTTTGCTGTGCTTTTGCCAGCTTAAGTCTTTTCATTTTTCTAGCGAGAGGATGAGTGCTTCCATCCTCATGTGAATCTGAACCACTAGCCATGAACATAGGCCAGGGCCTCAGCCGTACCTTGCCACACCGTGTCGTAAATGGCATATTGGCAAGTTTACGCTTCTCATCAGACGCTTTCAATTTTGATTTTTGGGTCATTTTACTGAACTTTTGTTTTTTGGATTTTACATGCTCTCTACTATGACATTGGGCATCGGCCTTGGTAGACGATGTTGATGGCATTTCATCGTCTCGGCCATGACTAGTGGCAGCAGCTTCAGCACGAGGTGGAAGTGGATCTTGATCTTTCCCTATTTTAACCTCCACATTTTTGTTCTCCATTTTTTAATGTGTGGAATTATATGCCAGTATCAATAGCAATGGCCTACTACTATATATACTGCGCACAACTGAAATGCACCACAGGTATGGATGGATAGTATACTTGACGACACAGAGGTAGGTACAGCAGTGGCCTACTGTACCGTACTGCTATATATATTATATACTGGTGGTCAGCAAACTGTGCAAAACTGAAATGCACCACAGGTATGGATGGATAGTATACTTGACGACACAGAGGTAGGTACAGCAGTGGCCTACTGTACTGTTCTGCTATATATATTATATACTGGTGGTCAGCAAACTGTGCAAAACTGAAATGCACCACAGGTATGGATAAATAGTATACTTGATGACACAGAGGTAGGTACAGCAGTGGCCTACTGTACCGTACTGCTATATATATTATATACTGGTGGTCAGCAAACTGTGCAAAACTGAAATGCACCACAGGTATGGATGGATAGTATACTTGACGACACAGAGGTAGGTACAGCAGTGGCCTACTGTACCGTACTGCTATATATATTATATACTGGTGGTCAGCAAACTGTGCCAAACTGAAATGCACCACAGGTATGGATGGATAGTATACTTGACGACACAGAGGTAGGTACAGCAGTGGCCTACTGTACCGTACTGCTATATATATTATATACTGGTGGTCAGCAAACGGTGCCAAACTGAAATGCACCACAGGTATGGATGGATAGTATACTTGACGACACAGAGGTAGGTACAGCAGTGGCCTACTGTACCGTACTGCTATATATATTATATACTGGTGGTCAGCAAACTGTGCAAAACTGAAATGCACCACAGGTATGGATGGATAGTATACTTGACGACACAGAGGTAGGTAGAGCAGTGGCCTACTGTACCGTTCTGCTTTATATTATATATACTGGTGGTCAGCAAACTGTGCAAAACTGAAATGCACCACAGGTATGGATGGATAGTATACTTGACGACACAGAGGTAGGTACAGCAGTGGCCTTCTGTACCGTACTCCTATATATTATATACTGGTGGTCAGCAAAATTATGCACTGTACTCCTACTATATACTACAATGCAGCACAGATATGGAGTGTTTTTCAGGCAGACAACGTACACTGGTGGTCACTGTCAGCAAAACTCTGCACTGTACTCCTCCTATATAATACAGCTGTTCCCCAGTCCCCACAATTAAGCAGTGTGAGCAGGGCCGGCGCTACCCGCTCAGCAAGGTCCTGCAAAGCAGGGAGGCGCTGCGCTCTCCCCGTTCTGCGACCTTGCTCTGATGTGCGCTGTTGATGCCGGCTGCCAGCGCCTGTCACTCTGACAGACGACAGCAGCGGCACCTCACTGATGGAGCCGCCCCTCTCCGTGTCTCCTCACTGATGGAGCCGCCCCTCTCCCTGCCTCCTCACTGATGGAGCAGCCCCTCTCCCTGCCTCCTCACTGATGGAGCCGCCCAGCGCTGTGTAGGAGCCCGCAGCCGGCAGCAGTGTAGTGAGTCACACTGACTCATTACACGCTGCCGCCACTGAGCTACATGTTCTAACAGAGAAAGCCTCACTGGCACTGGTCCCCGGCGCCAGTGAGAGGGTGATCAGTCACATCACCCTTCATCTCTGCACCGCACTGCTGCTGCAGCTCTCAGCTTCCTGGTCTCCGTGTTGGCCCTCACTGCATGCTGGGACAAACGGGGGAGGGAGGAGGGGGAGTCTCGGCAGCAGTCTGTGGTGTGTGTACTGAAGAGTGAGTCAGTGCACTCAGCCCCTGCAGTGAGGAGCCTTGATGGAGCCAGAGCCAGGAGGTGCACAGTGTGAAAGTGTGGAAAAAGAAAACACATGGAAAGTAAAGAGTGTGTGTTTAGCTATGGTTGTGTGTGTTTCTGCATATACTGTATATGTATTTTCCTATGTCTGTTTAGGTGTGTGTGTTTAGCTATGTGTGTTTTTCTGTGTATACTGTATATGTATTTTGCTGTGTGTTTAGCTGTATGTATGTATGTATGTATGTGTTTGTGTGTGTGTTTTCTGTGGGTGTATCTGTGTATATGTGTTTTGCTGTGTGTGTGTTTTACTATGTGTGTGTATATCAATATCTACAGTAGCCACACTCATCCATCCCATGATGCGTACGCATCGCGGCATGGATGGCGCCACTGGTGTGCCCATGTCTATGAATCGCGCATGTGTACTTCTATGGAGTGAACGGAGGCTGCGAATAGCCGCAGCACGGCGTTCACTGTCTGCTTGCCATGATGCGTATGCCGGTTCCTACACATTGCGGCAACAATGAGGCTGGCCACATCTTTATCTATCTTTCTCACATTCCCAGAAGTAAATGTTGACGTGTGCATCTCTGTACTGTGTGGCGTACCGTGTATAACCTTCTGTACTGTGCGGCGTACTGTGTATAAGCTTCTGTACTGTGCGGCATACCGTGTATAAGCGTCTGTACTGTGTGGCGTACCGTGTATAAGCTTCTGTGCTTTGCGGCGTACCGTGTATAAGCGTTTGTACTGTGTGGCGTACCGTGTATAAGCTTCTGTACTGTGTGGCGTACCGTGTATAAGCTTCTCTACTGTGTGGCATACCGTGTATAAACCTCTCAACTGTGTGGCGTAATGTGTATAAGCTTCTCTACTATAGGGGGTATTCAATTATGTGCCAAATTGGACCATGGGTATTCAATTGTGGGAGTTTTGAGCCAGATTTTAAATCTCTTTTCACCCATGAATTTTCCCCCTTTTTTGTCGAATCGGCATGGGCAAAAACGCCCCCAAATTCGACAAAACTTGTAGATCGGCTGCAAATTGGCAGATTTACGTGGTTTTTGCCAGTGCCGGACTTTTCAAAAAGTAAAAAAAACGGCACAGGCATTGAATAGGGCGAATCTAATTCGCCCTAAAAACAGACGATAATTTGCCGATTTTTCGACTGGTCGAAAAATCTGGCAATAATTGAATACCCCCTATGTGTTTTAACATGTATAATCTTCTCTATTGTGTGGCGTACCCTGTATAGGGCTCTAAACTGTGGAGCAACATGTATAAGGCTCTCTACTGTGTGGTGTACCATGTATAAGCTTCTCTACTGTCTGGCGTACCCTGTATAAGGCTCTCTACTGTATGGCGCAACGTGTATAAGGCTCTCTACTGTGTGGCGTACCGTGTTTAAGCTTCTCTACTGTTGTGGCATACGGTGTATAAGGCTCTCTACTGTGGGAGTACTATTGTGTGGCGACACACCTTATTAGTGAGACAAACCATATTTTGGGGGATGCTATTTCCCTATTTTTAATATGGGATGGGGCCCAATGCATATTGTTGCACCTGAACCCACTATTCTCTAGTTCCTCCACTGCGCCTGTCTGCCCAGGAAGACCACCGCACGCGTCCCTGCCCTCACCCTCTCTAACTCCCCCTCAACGTCACTGCCCTCACCCTCCCTGTAACTCCCCCTCAGCATCCCTGCCCTCACCCTCCCTGTAACTCCCCCTCAGCATCCCTGCCCTCACCCTCCCTGTAACTCCCCCTCAGCATCCTTGCCCTCACCCTCTCTGTAACTCTCCCTCAGCATCCCTGCCCTCACCCTCTCTGTAACTCTCCCTCAGCGTCCCTGCCCTCACCCTCCCTGTAACTCCCCCTCAGCGTCCCTGCCCTCACCCTCCCTGTAACTCTCCCTCAGCGTCCCTGCCCTCACCCTCCCTGTAACTCCCCCTCAGCGTCCCTGCCCTCACCCTCCCTGTAACTCTACCTCAGCGTCCCTGCCCTCACCCTCCCTGTAACTCTCCCTCAGTGTCCCTGCCCTCACCCTCCCTGTAACTCTCCCTCAGCGTCCCTGCCCTCACCCTCCCTGTAACTCTCCCTCAGCGTCCCTGCCCTCACCCTCCCTGTAACTCTCCCTCAGCGTCCCTGCCCTCACCCTCCCTGTAACTCTCCCTCAGCGTCCCTGCCCTCACCCTCCCTGTAACTCCGTCACTGCCCTCACCCTCCCTGTAACCACCCTTCAGCGTCCCTGCCCTCACCCTCCCTGTAACTCCCTGTCACTGCCCTCACCCTCCCTGTAACCACCCTTCAGCGTCCTTGCCCTCACCCTCCCTGTAACTGCCCCTGCCTTCACTCTCCCGGTAAATCCCCCTCTTTTGTGACGCACACTGACCCTTTATGAGTTAAGAGAGGGAGGGCGCAATTTTATAGTTTGCAGGAGGGCGCCAAACACCCTAGCACCGACCCTGAGTGTGAGCACAGATATATGCAGCACACTGAGCACAGATAAGGAGCGTTTTTTTCAGGCAGAGAACTGATAAAACTGGTGGTCACTGATCAGCAAAACTCTGCACTGTACTCCTCCTATATTATACAGCTGCTCTCCAGTCCTCCCCACAATTAAGCAATAAAGCACAATCAAGTTCAACAATAAACGGAGAGGACGCCAGCCACGTCCTCTCCCTAACATTTCCAATGCACGAGTGAAAATGGCGGCGACGCGCGGCTGCTTATATAGAATCCGAATCTCGCGAGAATCCGACAGCGGGATGATGACGTTCGGGCGCGCTCGGGTTAACCGAGCCATATGGGAGAATCCGAGTATGCCTCGGACCCGTGTAAAATGGGTGAAGTTCGGGGGGGTTCGGTTTCCGAGGAACCGAACCCGCTCATCACTAGTGGAAACTAATGTTATTGAGGCTAATAATACTGTAGGAACAAAAACAGGCCAAAATTCTGTGATTTTAGCTGTTTTTATGATTTTTATAATAAAAAATACATATTTGAAAATTTGAATTTATTAATAAGTTTCTGATTCCAAATATGCATTGGTCACTGATGATCGCAATAAAGATCTTGACTACACTTTGACAAACTGATCTGCCGAGTTCACAAGGAACATCAATGTAAAAATGGACATTAAGTTTAGTCCTGCGAGCCAAATTCATGGCAAATTCGCATTGCAAATTACATTTACAATTTAATTCCAAACTCACATTACTTTTTTGAAGTAAATTCAGTTGTTTCTGTTTGCACCCTCCTGAGCAGTTGAAAAGGTAGGAAAAACATTTTAAGGTAAAAATGTCAGGACCCATCTCAGAACCCCGTGGACATCCTGCTGCCCAAAAATAACTATTTAGGCAATTGGAAGTTTTCAAATGGCTTAATTGGGCAAATAATTACAGTACATGTCAATATTGTGGTTAAAAAAATAATGGCTCAAATTACCCCAAAATCAACTTTTGTGTTAGTTTTTGCACCCCCAATTTAATTAAAGTATTTATTTCATTTTATTCGATTTTTTTTATTTTTTTTATTAAGTGACTTCAAATGACCCCCAAATCACATTTTTTTTTGTACTTTTCTGGGATTTTTCACTTAATTCCTTTGTAATTAAATGAAATTCTAGGCCTTTTTACATTAACTTTAAAAAATATATATACATAATTACATATAGACAGTAATCGCATCTCATACAAGTAGCAAAGTGAGAAAGTAGCTCAAGGCAGGAGTATAGTATTTACATGCTTTTTGGTCCTTTCCTATACATTGTCTTCACTTAAATAGGTGATGTAAATGGATTTAATATAAGTATGTAAGATTCTATTAATTGGTTATTATTTTTCAGCATTAGCTCCTCACTATGGAAATATTGTTAGAATATTTGATAAGCCGTTTCAGAATCCAGTCAGCAAGAGCTCTACTTGCATCTCAACCACGTCATGGAGTGTTCACAGCACCGAAAACAACATATAAAATTCTCTGCTTCCAGACCTTGTCAAACTCTGGTGTCTCACAGAGGCAGACATTATTAGACTTTACGGTACCTTCTGTTTCCATTAGGGGGGTATGCAATTAGTGACTTTTTTTCGGCTAGCCAAAAAAAACGGAACTAATTTGACCTGCCGTAGTCAATTGCAGGCATTTTTGCCCGTTTTTTAATACATTTTGGCCATGTGTTTTTCACAAGTGCCGGCATTTTCAAACAAGTTAAAAAAAATGGCGCTTGAATTGAATAGTGCAAATCCAAATTTGCATTAAAAAAGTTGAACATTTTTTGACTTGTTGAAAAAAAAAATTGCCACTAATTGCATACCCCTTAGTCCTTTATGAACTTAGAAAGGAAAAAACATGAATCCAAAGACTCTCACTTGCCATACTTCATTTCTTGGCATCAGGATCCATGATCCTTTCATCCTGCCATACAAGCTCTTGGTTGCCTTTCACAACTAAAGATTTTTGTCAAAGGTTATAGAAGCCCTTCTGAGACTTGTCAAGGACTATATTCATTTCCAACATGACCACAGAGAACGACACGAGGTCAAGCTATCTAGCTATGCCATTAGTAAAATGCCCAATGCAACTGTAACTACAGAATGCGCATGCATTGTCTTTAAACCAACAGCCAATATGAATGAGGTTTGCTGAAAAAAGAGCACTTCCATTCAATAAATATCCATCATCTGGATACTCACTCTGGTTTCCTGGAGCAGCCAGCATCATCAGTCCTCCCTGGCACATGCTCCACGGGGGGATGTCACATGGTTCCTCCCCTTCCCCCTGTGGGACCCGGCATCGACAAGTCTGTATGCACTTGCCGCATGTCAGGTCTCGTCAGCGGCAATGTTGGGCTGGGTACACATCGCTAAGAGTGTTCCCAGCTTTACTATTTACAAGATAATAAATAAAGTTATAAAAGGGAGTTTTGGAAGTTATTGGCAATCATAACCATATTGTCATGTATACTACTGAGCAATTCTAACATAGGGCCTGATTCAGTGTTGTACGGGGGATCAGTACAGCACATGTGCAGGTCTCGTTCTGTGAGATTGTGTGCAGTTCCCCCATGCCACAGTATGAGTGACTGATTTTTAAAAATGTGTGGCATGTTAAGGCCTCTGCCTGCGTCTTTGCAGATTTTCCTGACGCCAGCAGAGGAATTCAATTGCCCAGTCTGAGTAACCTTAGACTCACTCAGATAGGCTATGACTGCAACCATTGGTCCCAATGGTGATCCGAATCTGCATCTATGGACGCAGCACTTGGATCTGCAATGCTGGTAGGAGGCATCTTTCTACTACAGATGCCCCCTGCAGCATTAGTATACTTTCACAAATAGCATCCACCTCTGAGTCATGCCCATATTCTTGTTATTTTACTCACTGAGTTATTTATTTTTCCTGTTCTCAGCCAATATCTCTTTACAGATTTTTAAATGATTTTGCTATGCTTAGGTGGGGCTAATTTTGAATCTTTCGTTACTGTTTTTTTTAATATGTGTGTATTCAGGAGTTTGGCAAATCTCATAATATGGCAACTACTGGGATGGTAAATGGGGATATGTGGCAGATATTTCTTAAATCTGCTGCAGTACCCCCAAATACATCTTGGGGATGCTTAAACTTTGCTGCATTTCTCACAAAAATACTTAAATATACCCCTATGTGCTACAATAGTTTTTCCCCGATACGAGCTTTCTTCTCTTCTAAGCAGAGACCTCTTTCTAGTCTGGACTCTGAGCTGGTGCAATGAGAGGTTTTAATAAACCTAGACATCAGGCACCCAGAGGCCAGCCTAATCTACTCACCCAGGTGAGCAAACAAACAATAGGTGGGAAAAAAAACTAAAGAAATGATTGTAAGTGATGTGTCTCCCTATGCCCTCCTGTGACTATATAATAAATTCAGTCTAACAGCCCTAATCTTTCCTAGTTCCACTTGTTAACCTCTAATGACTGCTACTGTAACCTGTAAGCCCGCAGCATAACACTAACAACTCGCTCAGGGCTTAATGCTAACCCCATAGTGCAACCTAACCATAGCATCAAAATGAAGTCCTGATATTTATCGGTGCACAGTACATTAAAATGTCTGAATTAGAAAACAAATCATCTGGTCACAGGGGTTAAAACAACTTTCAAAACTAAAGGGTAGATTTAACAATTATTCTTGTTATCACTCCTTACTAATCTAAAATGATGCTCCAACCAATCATCTCTTGTCATGAGTTTGAAAAATGCTTATTGGTTAGAGCCCCTTTTAAGATTAGTAACAAGTGATAACAAGAATATCAGTTATTGTTAAATCTGTCCCTAAGTTTGGGATGTGCTGTGAGTGGATATTGGGGGTAATTCCAAGTTGATCGCAGCAGGAATTCTGTTAGCAATTGGGCAAAACCATGTGCACTGCAGGGGAGGTAGATATAACATGTGCAGAGAGAGTTACATTTGGGTGTGGTGTGTTCAATCTGCAATCTAATTTGCAGTGTAAAAATAAAGCAGCCAGTATTTACCCTGCACAGAAATAAAATAACCCACCCAAATCTAACTCTCTCTGCAAATGTTATATCTACCCCCCTGCAGTGCACATGGTTTTGCCCAACTGCTAAAAAATTTCCTGCTGCGATCAACTTGGAATTACCCCCATTGTCCATATGGCTTTTGCATGGGTTCCCTAGTGAATGAACAGAAATGGTGAAAGGGATCTTTGTTTTTCTAAAGTAAATC
Organism: Pseudophryne corroboree; assembly: GCF_028390025.1. NCBI lineage: Eukaryota > Metazoa > Chordata > Amphibia > Anura > Myobatrachidae > Pseudophryne > Pseudophryne corroboree. The sequence continues at coordinate 297,561,174 of NC_086451.1, forward strand.
CATCAAAAATGTGGTTTAGTGAGAGAAGATTGCTGGACGAATCTTAAAAAGTGCCTTCTTGATGCTGGTGCCTTATGGGTTAATTTACAATTGCATGAGAGGGAACAAATGTAGAGATGTGCGGCGGGCACTTTTTGTGTTTTGGTTCTAATTCCCCGCTTGTGTTTTGGTTTTGGGTTGGTTTTGCCAAAACCACCCTTTTGGTTTTGGATCTGGAGGATTTTTTTAAAAAACATAAAAACAGCTAACATCACAGAATTGGGGCTAATTTTGATCCTACGGTATTATTAACCTCAATAACATTAATTTCCACTCATTTCCAGTCTTTTCTGAACACCTCACACCTCACAATTAGAGATGTGCAGCGTGCATTTTTCGGGTTTTGTGTTTTGGTTTTGGATTCGGTTCCACGGTCGTGATTTGGACGCGTTTTGGCAAAACCACCCTTTCCAATTTTTGACGGATTCGGATGCGTTTTGGATTCAGGTGATTTTTTTCAAAACCCCCTCAAAAACAGCTTAAATCATAGAATTTGGGGGTAATTTTGATCCTATAGTATATTAAGCTCAATAACCATAATTTCCACTCATTTCCAGTCTATTCTGAACACCTCACACCTCACAATATTATTTTTAGCCCTAAAATTTGCACCGAGGTCGCTGGATGACTAAGCTAAGCGACCCAAGTGGGCGGCACAAACACCTGGTCCATCTAGGAGTAGCACTGCAGTGTCAGAAAGGATGGCACTTAAAAAAAATAGTCCCCAAACAGCACATGATGCAAAGATACATAAAAAAAGAGGTGCAAGATGGAATTGTCCTTGGGCCCTCCCACCCACACTTATGTTGTATAAACAGGACATGCACACTTTAACAAACCCATCATTTCAGCGACAGGGTCTGAAATGACTGGTTGGTTTGGGCCCCCACCAAAAAAGAAGCAATCAATCTCTCCTCGCACAAACTGGCTCTACAGAGGCAAGATGTCCACCTCATCCTCATCACCCGATTCCTCACCCCTTTCACTGTGTACATCCTCCTCCTCACAGAGTATTAATTCGTTCCCACTGGAATCCACCATCACAGGTCCCTGTGTACTTTCTGGAGGCAATTGCTGGTAAATGTCTCCACGGAGGAATTTATTATAATTCATTTTGTTGAACATCATCTTCTCCACATTTTCTGGAAGTAACCTCCTACGTCGATCGCTGACAAGGTGACCGGCTGCACTAAACACTCTTTCGGAGTACACACTGGAGGGGGGGCAACTTAGGTAAAGTAAAGCCAGTTTGTGCAAGGCCTCCAAATTGCCTTTTTTTCCTGCCAGTATACGTACGGACTGTCTGACATGCCTACAGTGATGCTGTCACTCATATAATCCTCCACCATTCTTTCAATGGTGACAGAATCATATGCAGTGACAGTAGACGACATGTCAGTAATCGTTAGCATGTCCTTCAGTCCAGACCAGATGTTAGCACTTGCTCTTGACTGCCCTGCATCACCGCCAGCGGTTGGTTTTGGAAATGTTATCCTTTTCCTGGCAGCTCCAGTGGCGGTAGAAAATGAAGGAGGAGCTGTTGGCGGGTCACGTTCCGCTTGACTTGACAATTGTCTCACCAGCAGGTCTTTGAACATCTGCAGACTTGTGTCTGCCGGAAAGAGAGATACTTTAAACCTAGGATCGAGCACGGTGGCCAAAATGTAGTGCTCTGATTTCAATAGATTGACTACCCGTGAATCCTGGTTAAGCGAATGAAGGGCCCCATCCACAAGTCCCAAATGCCTAGCGGAATCGCTCCGTTTTAGCTCCTCCTTCAATCTCTCCAGCTGCTTCTGCAAAAGCCTGATGAGGGGATTGACCTGACTTAGGCTGGCAGTGTCTGAACTGACTTCACGTGTGGCAAGTTTGAAGGGTTGGAGAACCTTGCACAAGACGGAAATCATTCTCCACTGCGCTTGAGTCAGGTGCATTCCCCCTCCTTTGCCTATATCGTAGGCAGTTGTATAGGCTTGAATGGCCTTTTGCTGCTCCTCTATCCTCTGAAGAATATAGAGGGTTGAATTCCACCTCGTTACCACCTCTTGCTTCAGCTGATGGCAGGGAAAGTTCATGAGTGTTTGCTGGCGCTCCAGTCTTCGGCACGCAGTGGATGAATGCCGAAAGTGGCCCACAATTCTTCGGGCCACCGACAGCATCTCCTGCACGCCCCTGACGTTTTTAAAAAAATTATGCACCACCAAATTAGTTGCATGTGCAAAACATGGGACGTGCTGGAATTTGCCCACATGTAATGCACGCACAATATTGGTGGCGTTGTCCAATATCACAAATCCCCAGGAGAGTCCAATTGGGGTAAGCCAATCTGTGATGATGTTCCTCAGTTTCCGTAAGAGGTTGTGTAAACGTCGGTTTACTTACAGGACTAAAAAGCATATACCTTAAACACACTTGATACACTTTAATATTGAGCCGCTGCGGCTGCAGTAATTAACCTTTCACCTTTATATTATTCACAAACCTTACGTACACAAGGTCGTACAGTGTACGCTCTCTGCGTACGTACGCCGAAAGGGCGTAGTGACTACACAGTTTGAGTACACAGGCCAATACGCTGTTAGCACAATGCAGCAGCCCGAGTGGCTGTAAGTACACTTTAAACCTTAGCAGGGAAAGGAAACACGACACCAGATTGTATTTAAAATGCCGGGTTCCGACACACCAACATATAATTACTGAAAGGGGATTACAATAACAATACAATACAATACAATAATGGCTACAGTCAATGGTACATACGTATTTGGTTTCGCCTGCGCTTCCCAGTCTGGTCCTCAGTCATCAAGGTAGATGACCTTCAGATTCTGTGTTTGACCTGGCATGCAGATGGCTCTATTATACAATATTCCAAAACCTAACCTAATGGATACTGTAATCTTTTTGTCCATTGGACACAGGGATGGTCATTTACAGTACAGGAGAGGTCATAGGTTGGTTTGAATAGGTGGGCGATGTCTGTTCCAGGTGAACTTGCAGGTGGTCTCCTCTGGGTTCCCGCCGCATAACAAATGTACAATAAATACAGTTTATATTTATTTTCTGGTCCTACGCATAACTATTCGCAGGAGCGTGCGATCTTCTACAAACTAACACCGGAATATTGCCCTTAAAATACCCTACAGCTGGATACCAAACACCACCTTATGACCTTGTTCTGTCCCCTCCTATCCTGTAAAGGTGAATCCCTTTGTTCTGATACCATTTAAACTGTTGTAACTTGCTGGTGTGATGCAGGGAGACTATGTGTACATTGTGCACTATTTGGATTAAATATGTAATGTGTTTTTATGGCTTTTCCATGCGACTACAAACTCTACCGTAAATAATGCGCAGGAACGCGGGAGCAACCATACGCAAATTGCGAATATGCGCACGCATGGCAGAACAATTACGCGCACGTAGGCCATTTGTGTGTAGTTTGTACGTGATGTGTGTATTGCAATATTTTTCGAATCGACAGTTGTCAGCTGTGTGCCTCTTATGGAAAGCACTGATACAAAGCGTAGCCTGCCTAGGAACAAGTTGGCATTTGCGAGATGCTGCTACTGGTGCTGCCTCTGTTGTTGCTGCGGGAGGCAATACATCTACCCAGTGCGCTGTCGCAGTCATATAGTCCTTAGTCTGCCCTGCTCCACTTGTCCACATTTCCGTGGTTAAGTGGACAGTGGGTACAACTGCATTTTTTAGGACACTGGTGACTCTTTTTCTGACGTCTGTGTACATTCTCGGTATCGCCTGCCTAGAGAAGTGGAACCTAGATGGGATTTGGTACCGGGGACACACTACCTCAAGCAATTCTCTAAGTCCCTGTAAACTAACGGTGGATACCGGACGCACGTCTAAGACCAACATAGTTGTCAAGGCCAAAGTTATCCGCTTTGCAACAGGATGACTGCTGTGATATTTCATCTTCCTCGCAAAGGACTGTTGGACAGTCAATTGCTTACTGGAAGTAGTACAAGTGGTCTTCTGACTTCCCCTCTGGGATGACGATCGACTCCCAGCAGCAACAACAGCAGCAACAGTAGCAGTAGGCGTTCCACTCAAGGATCCATCGGAGGAATCCCAGTTAGGAGAGGACTCGTCTGACTTGACAGTGACATGGCCTGCAGGACTATTGGCGTTCCTGTCTAAGGAGGAAATTCACATTGAGGGAGTTGGTGGTGTGGTTTGCAGGAGCTTGGGTACAAGAGGAAGAAGGGATTTAGTTGTTAGTGAACTGCTTCCGCTGTCACCCAAAGTTTTTGAACTTGTCAATGACTTCTGATGAATGCGCTCCAAGTGACGTATAGGGGAGGATGTTCCTAGGTGGTTAACGTCCTTACCCCTACTTATTACAGCTTGACAAAGGCAACACACGGCTTGACACCAGTTGTCTGCATTTCTGTTGAAATAATTCCACACCGAAGAGGTGATTTTTTTTGTATTTTGACCAGGCATGTCAATGGCTTTATTCATCCCATGGACAACAGGTGTCTCCCCGGGTGCCTGACTTAAACAAACCACCTCACTATCAGAATCCTCCTCGTCAATTTCCTCCTCAGCGCCAGCAACACCCATATCCTCATCCTGGTGTACTTCAACAGTGACATCTTCAATTTGAATATCAGGAACTGGACTGTGGGTGCTCCTTCCAGCACTTGCAGGGGGCGTGCAAATGGTGGAAAGAGCCACCTCTTCCCGTCCAGTGTTGGAAAGGTCAGGCATCGCACCCACCGACACATTTGGACTCTCCTTGGGGATTTGTGATTTAGAACACACAATTCTTTGCTGTGCTTTTGCCAGCTTAACTCTTTTCATTTTTCTAGTGGGAGGATGTGTGCTTCCATCCTCATGTGAAGCTGAACCACTAGCCATGAACATAGGCCAGGGCCTTAGCCGTTCCTTGCCACTCCGTGTCGTAAATGGCATATTGGCAACTTTATGCTTCTCCTCAGACGATTTTAATTTAGATTTTTGGGTCAATTTACTGAACTTTTGTTTTTTGGATTTTACATGCTCTCTACTATGACATTGGGTATCGGCCTTGGCAGACGACGATGATGGCATTGAATCATCTCTGCCATGACTAATGGCAGCAGCTTCAGCACTAGGTGGAAGTGGATCTTGATCTTTCCCTATTTTACCCTCCACATTTTTGTTCTCCATTTTTTTATGTGTGAAATTATATGCCAGTAATATATCTGGAATTAGACGGCGGTAATGTCTGGAATTAGATACCACTAGATAGATACCAGACACCACTGTGACTGGAATGATGATGACCTATGCACAGTGACAGGACACTACCACAGCACCCTACAGCAGCAAGATGCAGCACTGGACTATTAGTAATGTACTGTAGTATACTGAGCACCACAATGCAGCACAAGACAATGGGCAGTGATACTGAGCACTGATGAGGATAATACTGAGAAGAACTGACACTGAGCAGCAAGATGCAGCACTGGACTATTAGTAATGTACTGTAGTATACTGAGAACCACAATGCAGAACAAGACAATGAGCAGTGATACTGAGCACTGATGAGGATAATACTGAGAAGAACTGACACTGAGCAGCAAGATGCAGCACTGGACTATTAGCAATGTAATGTAGTATACTGAGCACCACAATGCAGCACAAGACAATGAGCAGTGCTACTGAGCACTGATGAGGATACTACTGAGAACTGACACTGAGCAGCAAGATGCAGCACAAGACACTGGACTATTAGTAATGTACTGTAGAATACTGAGCACCACACTGCAGCACAAGACAATGAGCAGTGCTACTGAGCACTGATGAGGATACTACTGAGAAGTTGAACTGACACTGAGCAGCAAGATGCAGCACTGGACTATTAGCAATGTAATGTAGTATACTGAGCACCACAATGCAGCACAAGACAATGAGCAGTGCTACTGAGCACTGATGAGGATACTACTGAGAACTGACACTGAGCAGCAAGATGCAGCACAAGACACTGGACTATTAGTAATGTACTGTAGTATACTGAGCACCACACTGCAGCACAAGACAATGAGCAGTGCTACTGAGCACTGATGAGGATACTACTGAGAAGTTGAACTGACACTGAGCAGCAAGATGCAGCACAAGAGAGACACACTACTAGTATTACCTGAGCAGCAATAAGTAAGCACTGATACAGAGCACTGATATTGAGATTTCCACTGAGAGATCATAGCCACATCCTCTCCGCATTCTCTACAATGCACAAGTGAAAATGGCGGCGACACACGGCTCTTTATATGGAATCCGAATCCCGCGAGAATCCGACAGCGGGATGATGACATTTTCCCTCATTTGGGTTTTCCGAGTCAGTTGGGAACAACCGAGCCTGCCTCGGACCCGTGTAAACCATGTGGAGATCGGGGGGGGGGGGGGGGGGGGGTTCGGTTCTCGGAGAACCGAACCTGCTCATCTTTACGCACAATGGCCCTCATTCCGAGTTGTTCGCTATTTTTTTCGTTCGCACAAGATATGTGCAAAATTGCGAACATGTTGCAAAATTGCGAATATCCGCCCTCAGCGGGTTTTTGCTATATCGTACGCAATATTACATAAAGTAGGCATATGCCAAATGACATCGCACTAATGCGAACCCATCGCATTACCACAAACCTCATCGTAACAATCCTAACTTCTCGTAGATTTACACATTCCTGTTAAAATTGCACACGCTTTAGCTAAAAAACGCACAGCAATGGGTTTTTTCTTTAAAGTTAAATTACACCTTTCAGTTTAAACTCCACAAACCTTCCTCAATTACGAATCCAATTAGTGTAATGAATGATAATGGTTATGACCAATTAAGTCTTCAAAGAATACCATAAGAACACTTTGTAGGCATAATTGGACATGAACATTTAAAAGAAGTAAATAAAAATATAGATGTGGTAAATGTGCCTGGTTTTATTTTTTTGTTGTAGAGGTGTAGAGTGTGAATAAATGTGTTAACATGTTTTTGTAAACAATAAGCTCCTAATTTTTTTTGTTTTTGTTTTAATTTTAATTAAATATTTAGAAATAAGATATGTGACGTGTTTTAGCTCACCAATTTATGCATGCAAATCTTTTTTGCCAAAATAGCATTAATAAACACAACACCCGCTTAACTTCAAAAACATTTTTTTATTTGTTATTTTTTAAACTAATGTAAATATTTTTAAATAAAAAAAATTATAAAAATGATTCAAAAAGTTCTAAGTCCGCTATGACGGCCCTCATATTGCCTTTAAGGCGGCAAACAATCTCCGGCAAACTGCTGGGATCTCCAACTGCCACATCTGAAATGAAGATGCAAAGAAAACATTACTAACTTACTCACATTACATATTATACAATTAAGGCACAAAGCACACTTTAATGCAGCCATGTCCAAACTGTGGGCCTCCAGCTGTTGTGAAACTACATATACCAGCATGCCTTGACACAGTTTTGGGATCAGATAATGCAATAGCTGTGTCAGGGCATGCTCTGATGTGTAGTTTCTCAACAGCTGGAGGGCCGCAGTTTGGACAGACCTGCTTTAATGGCAAAGTGACTACATCATGGCTGTTTTACGGATAAATCAGTAGCAGAACAGCACACAAGGCTGCTCAGCAATGTTTTCTGTAAATTATTAAATTTTAATAAAATGTACCACACCATGGGCTGCATTTACTAATATGGGAGTTCTATTTAAGATGGGACGTTGACCATAGCAATCATTCAAATTCAACAAATGATCTTGTTGAAAATATTGCAAAACCCAGGCACAATTGTAAAAGTAAAACCACACAAAGAGTTCCACTCAGTTCTAAATGTTTTGCATATAATGTTACACATACAAACCCTGTTGTGCAGCCAAACCTGCCGACATAGTGATTGTCGACCCAGAGTGGGCATCCTCAACATTGCAGATGTAGACACTGTACATATAATGTTCCACACACAAATGTAAAGACATCATCCATACCATAATGAAGAAAACAAGCATTTAACCTTGACAAAAGATTGCCCACAGTACAACACTGCATTTATTAGAATGTGTTTTTTATTTTTAACTTAAAAAAATAAGGAATGTGTGTGAACTTACTCTCCTCTGCCACTTGCCCACCTCCCTCAAGCTGCTCCGGGGCCTCTGCTGCCCATTCTGTTGGGGGCGAAGGTGGCTGGCTGGGGGATGGAGGCTGGATGGGTGAGGTTGGCTGGATGGGTGCTGGATGGGGGAAGGAGGCATGATGGGGGAAGGAGGGTCTAATTCTGTGAGAGGATGGAAGGGGGAGGTCCTTACAGAGGGGGTTTGGGAATGATAGGGTGAGGGTGGTGGAGTGGTATTTTGGGACACAGAGGGGGAGGGGGGCAGAGAGGGGAATTGGGAAAGAGAGTGGGATTGGGCTGGAGAGGGGGTGTGGGCTGGATTGGGGGAGTGGGCTGGAGAGGGGGATTGGGAAAGAGAGTGGGATTGGGCTGGAGAGGGGGTTTGGGAAAGAGAGTGGGATTGGGCCGGAGAGGGTGAGGTGGCTGGAGAGGGGGTGTGGGCTGGAGAGGGGGATTGGGAAGGAGAGTGGGATTGGGCCGGAGAGGGTGAGGTGGGCGGAGAGTGGGATTGGGCCGGAGAGGGTGAGGTGGGTGGAGAGTGGGATTGGGCCGGAGAGGGTGAGGTGGTCGGAGAGGGGGATTGGGCCGGAGAGGGTGAGGTGGCTGGAGAGGGGGAGGTGGCTGGAAAGGGGGACTGGGCTGGAGAGGGGAAGTGGGCTGGAGAGGGGGAGGGGGAGACAGAAGGGGATGGGTCTTAAGAAGGGGCCTGGTGTGGCCTCCCAGCACCAGCAGCAGCACCTTGCCGTTGTTCTCGCCCTAGAATGACATATGTAATATTTAGGTTTTAGCATATTCATTTATAACATCAGCATATTCCTATTACTCTGTTCTGTCCCATGTTAAAGAGACAGGGGGAACATTACTAAGTTTGTAAAATGTTTATACTGGTGATGTTGCCCATAGCAACCAATCAGATTATACATAAACTTTATTAAGCTGCTTCTATCAGATAATATATAGAATCTGATTGTTTGATATAGGCAACATCACCAGTTCTCAAAACCACCCACATTTTATTAAAAAACCCACTGAGCAGGTTATTGGGTTCAGTTGTCTGCGTGTGTAGCAATTATGCACAACAACATTCACTTTTGCAGAAGCACCTTGATATACAGTCAGTACTACTTGCCCTACCCACACACACTCGTTTATTCTACACTAGTTTATTGTAAGTGTGCTAATTTTCACACTCTCACTTAGTGAAAGTATGCAAAAGTTATGCTTAAAATCTGTTATGTACTGTAATATTTTACTTACTGCGCCTACGTAGGGTACGGATTTGTTGGCACAGCTCCACCAACAGGTCCAGCGTACGCCTGTAGCTGTATCACGGTCCTCCGGCTGCGGACGCGGGTCCTCAATAAGCGGTGGACCTCCGCGTAGGCCTCGCGCTTTACCCTATTTGGGACAAAGGGCCCTGCGCGGCCTACGCGGCGGTCCATCACTGCCACCAGGATGCGCAGCTCGCAGCGCGTGAATGCTGCTGCGCGCATCATGGCAATGGCGTTTTACATATATGGGCTTATATTTATAGTTTGTGGTTGCATGTGATTGGTTGGAAATGTATGGTGTCATCTGTAATTAACTTTATTGATATGTGTACAGTGATGTGCAAGACAGTTTGTACAGTTCTCATGGGCGGAGATTCGCACCCGCGGACACACACACACACACATACACACACACACACACACACACACACAAACACACATATCATTCAGATATGGCTTCTAATCAAAAACAGATTAGTCTTCACATATATCTAAAAAAAAATAATTTAAAAAAAAAAAAAAAAACCATTGGATACAACAATCTTCCACAACATACATGAAAAGGAGAATATTACATAATAAAAATGTCCAGAAACAATATAAAATACTTTCAAAACTCACTCAGAAATGTGCTCACTCACAAATGTCCACCTTCCTTTAGTAATTTTCCGCATACACCCACGCACAGGCTGCATGCAGGGCGTTCATATAGCCAGTGCAGCAATTACTGGACCAATTAGCATAATATACACCTGCGCGGAATTCCGCACCGGAAAACGCAAGCAGCTATAAATAGCTGAACACTCGTGCATACACACATGCTACCAGCAACATGGCTACTCGTGAGCAGACAGCAGCAGAGATGGACGAGGTGCAGAAGCAGATGGCAGCTTTAGCACACAGAAGCTTAGCACTGCGGAGGCAGATGCTTGAGTTTGCCAATGCTGACTCTGAAATACCAGGACCCAGTACTATACAAACTCCTTCTTCTGCTACCCAGGAGTTAGGAGTGAATCCCCTGCCAGACATAGCTAGTGGGGAAACTGAGGGTGATTCTGGACTAGCAGCTCAAACACAAACTACACAAGCAGCTAGTGAAGAGGAAGATGGTGATGAAGGTCAGGATGATAGCTCACAGGCTACTGCCAAAAAAAAGAAAAGACAGCCCACCTTCACTAAGAGAGAGTTACGGATTTTGGTCACACAGGCCATGCAAAAAATACATCGAGGACCCAAAAACATAGGTGCTGCAACCAAAGACAGAATTTGGAGGGACATCACTAATTCTATTAATGAAGTCGGCTCAATAGTCCGCACCTCGCAGGAAGTTCGAAGACGGTAAGTGTATCTTGCCAGCACATTTTCTGTGCCAAGTATTATTAAAAAGTAACTTAGATGTGATGTTGCCTATAGCAACCAAATGCATAGCATGTGCACTATATATTAAAGCATGTTTTCTAAATTTAACACTACCTTGCCCCTATTTTTCCCCACATATGTAGTTGGGCCGACTTCAAATCCCGCCTGAAGGGCAAGAGGTCTGCGGAGTGGAATGCCTCGAGGGCAACAGGGGGAGGACCAGCTGCCACTATGGAATACACAGATCTGGAGGAGATAGCGATGGACTGTGTGAGCTACGGGGAGGGGGTTGGGGTGTCTTATATGGACACGGACCTGCCTGAAATACTCCATGCACATGACTTGCAAGGTAAGTTTACACACATATTTTTTAAATTTTACATTTTTTGGATACAAAAGTCTCATATTGTTTTTATCTACTCTTTTTCCACTCATTCTTCTATTTGCTTTGCACATAACACAGCACAGGGGGGTGAGCAGGTAGAGTCACAGGAGGGTTATTTGGCTGAGGCTGAGGTGGAGGGACCTAGTGTGTCTGGCAGTGTGGGACCACAAATCCCACCCATCCAGATTCCAACTGGCCCCCCCACCCAACCCTCTGCTATCCCGGAAATCCTGACTGAAATAGCCAGGTATGGTGAGAGCCTAAATGCTTTTCAGGACAGGATGCTCCGGGAGGTAAGCCAGATACCTGTCCGGCTCACTGAGCACAGAACCAGTGTGGAGCAAGGTGTAGCTCAACTCTGCCAAGGTCTGGCAGAGATCAGGCAGGGACAAGATCAACTTGCCTCCTCCTATGAACTTGCCAATTCCATTCTGCAAAGAGCTCCAGGACATCGCTGTCTCCCTTGCCCACAGTGGCAGAGAACCAGCCACATCGGCTCCCTCCCCTCACCCTGCCCAGGAAGAATATCACACTGGGCAGGGCACTCGAAGGTCGCTCCGCAGACCAAGCCAAGAAGAACATCATCAGGCGGGGGAAAAAAAGAGAAAGTGATGTCTCTCCAGATGGGCAGCACCCATGTTTTACATGTTGCCTCGATGTTTTTTTTGTTTTTGGCTTGTGTGGCCAGAATGTAGAACTCCCTCAAAGTGAAAGGTTTTCTTTAAATTGTAGCCTGTGAGTTATTTGTGCCTACACCTGAGCCATCTTCCTCTTCCTAGCGTGCTGTGTATGTTTGTGTTTGTGTGTTTTTCCGGAATCTACCTCAGTTCCCCTAAAAGTTTAGTCTGCCTGGGGGTTCACTTACTTAATTGAAAACATCATATTTGGTCAGAAGAAGGGGTTACCATAGTACTGGGTTCTGCTATGTGCATTTGCCCAATGCCATCTGCTTGCTGCTATGTCCATCTCTGTATGTGATGCTCATTTGTAGCCATGTTGTGTTGTAGATTTTGATTTGTTTTTGAAGTAAAAAAAATTACTTTACAATTGTTTGTGTGTTTTATTAAAGGTTATGCACTTATGAAAACTGTGCCCTGTAAACTTGAACATGGCATTTTGACATTTGTGGAACAAGGGAACAATCAGAATATTAAGACAAACATTACATAGTGTAATTTTAAATCTGTATGCCTTGCACAACACTTAATTTTCCATATTAAAAAAAAAAAAATTGGGTTACTAGGGGCAACATGCCATAGTATTAGATATGGACACATATTCCACAAAAAAAAAAAAAAAAAAACAGATTAAGGCACATTAAATGTAGGCTGCCTTATGGTGCTCATGTTATTTGGTATGTACAAAGGAATATGTCTATGTTGAGAAGATTTAGCTGATGTAGTTTATACGTTTGTTTAGTCACATTTGAGATTATTCAACAAATAATTAAAACATGCATTTAACATCAGTTAATTTTTATTTGTACAAAAAATACAGTGCATTATTTGTGAGTGTGTCAGATTTGTTTGTGCTAACAATACAAATATGAAGTGGCCATATAATTGCTGTTTGTATTATTTTGGAAGAGCAGTGTTTTGCGAGTAAATGCTCAACAGGTGAATTCAGTTGCTAATTAATTGCTAATTAGAGCAGACACACACTTGTAACAGTACTTCGCAAGTGCTGAGTAGCTGCAGACTCACTCTTCGGCTGCGTCAAGATAGCGAACATTTGTTATGTACTTTTAACATAGGATACGCATTTTTGCCAAAAACACGCCTACTGCTGGATGCATACTCCCACACTAGCCGCCCACTTTCACGCCCATTTTGTAGGATTGCGAAGCCGTGCCTCTGCCACGCCTCCGTCACTCCCCGTTTTAGTTTGTGTATTACGAGCAGCTTTTCTTATAGTAATTCTGCACAAGTGTCGTATCGCTATCTTTGCGCATGCGTATTTCTGCTTTTGCGCTTGCGCAGTTTGAGGTTTTCTTGCCGTTTGCGATGCGATGATCCGCTGCGAACAACTCGGAATGAGGGCCCATATTGTTTTTAGGCCAAAAGGTTGCACCGAGGTGGCTGTATGACTAAGCTAAGCGACACAAGTGTGCTGCACAAACACCTGGCCCATCTAGGAGTGGCACTGTAGTGGCAGTGAGGATGGCACTTAAAAAAACTAGGCCCCAAACAGCACATCATGCAAAGAAGAAAAAGAGGTGCAAGATGGAATTGTCCTTGGGCCCTCCCACTCACCCTTATGTTGTATAAACAGGACATGTACACTTTAACAAACCCATCATTTCAGCGACAGGGTTTGCCACACGACTGTATCTTAAATGACTGGTTTGTTTGGGCCCCCACCAAAAAAGAAGAAATCAATCTCTCTTTGCACAAACTGGCTCTACAGTAAGATGTCGACCTCATCCTCCGATTCCTCACCCCTTTCAGTGTGTACATCCTCCTCCTCACAGAGTATTAATTCGTCCCCACTGTGTACTTCCCGGAGGAATTTATAATTCATTTTGATGAACATCATCTTCTCCACATTTTGTGGAAGTAACCTCCTACGCCGATCGCTGACAAGGTTACCGGCTGCACTAAACACTCTTTCAGAGCACACAAAGGAGGGGGGACAACTTAGATAAAATAAAGCCAGTTTGTGCAAGGGCATCCAAATTGCCTCATTTTCCTGCCAGTATACATACGGACTGTCTGATATGCCTACTTGGATGCTGTCACTCATATAATCATTTCAGCATTTTTTTCAATGGTGACAGAATCATATGCAGTGACAGTAGACATGTCAGTGATTGGCAGGTCCTTCAGTCCGGACCAGATGTCAGCACTCGCTCCAGACTGCCCTGCATCAATGCTAGCGGGTGGGCTAGGAAATCTTATCCTTTTCCTTGCAGCCCCAGTTGCGGGAGAAAATGAAGAAGGAGCTGTTGACAGGTCACGTTCCGTTTGAGTTGAAAATATTCTCACCAGCAGGTCTTTGAACCTCTGCAGACTTGTGTCTGCTGGAAAGAGAGATACAACGTAGGCTTTAAACCTAGGATCAAGCACGGTGCCCAAAATGTAGTGCTCTGATTTCAACAGATTGACCACCTTTGAATCCTAGCAAAGCGAATGAAGGGCTCCATCCACAAGTCCCACATACTTTGCGGAATCACTCCGTCTTAGTTCCTCCTTCAATTTCTCCCACTGTTTCTGCAAAAGCCTGATGAGGGGAATGACCTGACTCAAGCTGGCAGTGTCTGAATTGACTTCACGTGTGGCAAGTTTGAAGGGTTGGAGAACCTTGCACAAGACGGAAATCATTCTCCACTGCGCTTGAGTCAGGTGCATTCCCCCTCCTTTGCCTATATCGTTGGCAGATGTATAGGCTTGAATGGCCTTTTGCTGCTCCTCCATCCTCTGAAGCATATAGATTGTTAAATTCCACCTCGTTACCACCTCTTGCTTCAGCTGATGGCAGGGCAGGTTCAGGCGTGTTTAATGGCGCTCCAGTCTTCGGCACGCAGTGGCTGAATGCCGATAGTGGCCCGCAATTTTCGGGCCACCGACAGCATCTCCTGCACACCCCTGTCATTTTTCAAAATATTCTGCACCACCAAATTAATTGTATGTGCAAAACATGGGACGTGCTGGAATTTGCCCAGATGTAATGCACGCACAATATTGGTGGCGTTGTCCGATATCACAAATCCCCAGGAGAGTCTAATTGGGGTAAGCCATTTTGCAATGATGTCCCTCAGTTCTTTAAGAGGTTGTCAGCAGTGTACCTCTTACGGAAAAGCAGTGATACATAGCATAGCCTGCCTAGGAACGAGTTGGCGTTTGCGAGATGCTGCTACCGGTGCCACTGCTGTTGTTGCTGCGGGAGGCCATACATCTACCCAGTGGGTTGTCACAGTCATATAGTCCTTAGTCTGCCCTGTTCCACTTGTCCACATGTCTGTGGTTAAGTGGACAGTGGGTACAATTGCATTTTGTTGGACACTTAGGACATTTTTTGTGATGTCTCTGTACATTCTCGGTATCGCCTGCCTAGAGAAGTGGAACCTAGATGGGATTTGATACCGGGGACACAGTACCTCAAACAATTCTCTAAGTCCCTGTGAACTAATGGCGGATACCAGACGCACGTCTAACAACAACATAACTGTCAAGGCCTCAGTTATCCGCTTTGCAAAAGGATGACTGCTGTCATATTTCATCTTCCTCACAAAGAACTTTTGGACAGTTAATTGCTTAGTTGAAATATTACAAGTGTTCTTCCGACTTCCCCTCTGGGATGACGATCGACTCCCAGCAGCAACAACAGCAGTGGCAGCAACAGCAGGCGTACCACTCAAGGATCCTCCGGAGGAATCCCGGTTAGGAGAGGACTCCTCAGTCTTGCCAGTGACATGGCCTGCAGGACTACTGACGTTCCTGACTGAGAAGGAAGTTGACGTTGAGGGAGTTGGTGGTGTGGCTTGCAGGAGCTTGGGTACAAGAGGAAGAAGGGATTTAGGTGTCAGTGGACTGCTTACACTCTTACCCAAAGTTTCACAACTTGACACTGACTTCTGATGAATGCGCAAGAGGTGGTGTATAAGGGTTCCTAGGTGGTTAACATCCTTAACCCTACTTATTACAGATTGACAGAGGCAACACACGGCTTGACACCTGTTGTCCGGATTTGTGGAGAAATAATTCCACACTGATGGAATTATTCATCCCATGGACAACAGGTGTCTCCCCCGGTGCCTGATTTAAACAAACCACATCACCATCATAATCCTCATCGTCAACTTCCTCCTCAGCGCCAGCAACACCCATATCCTCATCCTGGTGTTCTTCAAAAGTGACATCTTCAATTTGAATATCAGGAACTGGACTGTGGGTGCTCCTTCCAGCACTTGCAGGGGGCATGCAAATGGTGGAAGGAGCCACCTCTTCCTGTCCAGTGTTGGGAAGGTCAGGCATCGCAAACGCCGACACTCTTGGACTCTCCTTGGGGATTTGTGATACCATCTTAGAATGCACAGTTATTTTCTGTGCTTTTTCCAGCTTAACTCTTATTTTTTTTCTAGCGGGAGGTGAGAGCTTCCATCGTCATGTGAAGCTGAACCACTAGTCATGAACATAGGCCAGGGCCTTAGCCGTTCCTTGCCACTCCGTGTCATAAATGGCATATTGGCAAGTTTACGTTTCTCCTCATACCAGTTAAATTTCTTTTTGGTAGGTCCTTTTACTGAACTTTGGCGTTTTGGATTTTAAATTCCCCCTACTATCACATTGGGCATCGGCCTTGGCAGACGACGTTGATGGGATTTCATCATCTATGTCATGACTAGTGGCAGCAGCTTCAGCACTAGGAGGAAGTGGGTCATGATTTTTCCCTATTTTATCCTCCAAATTTTTGTTCTCCAATATGCGGTACAGGAGAGCGTACCTATACACCACAAAGGGCAAACCCTGTGAAAATTATTTGGATTAAATAATAATAACCCCTTTATTTGGAGTAAATAATATACAGCACAGGACACTACCACTGAATTTATATGGCAGCACCACTGGACTGGACTTATACAGAATTATATGGACTTATATGGAATTATACGGCAGGATCACTGGATTTATACGCCAGTACCACTGGACTTATATGGCAGTACCACTGTAATTATACGGCATGATCACTGTAATTATACGGCAGGATCACTGTACTTATACGCCAGTACCACTGGAATTATACGGCAGGATCACTGTAATTATATGGCAGGATCACTGGACTTATACGCCAGTACCACTGGAATTATACGGCAGGATCACTGGAATTATACGGCAGGATCATTGGACTTATACGCGAGAACCACTTGAATTATACGGCAGGATCACTGGAATTATACGACAGGATCACTGAATTTATATGCCAGTACCACTGGAATTATACGTCAGGATCACTGGAATTATACGGCAGGATCACTGGACTTATATGGCAGGATCACTGAAATTATACGGCAGGATCACTGGATTTATACGGCAGTACCGCTGGACATATACGGCAGTATCAATGGACATATACAGCAGTACCACTGGACATATACGGCAGGCCGTTAGCACAGGGACACCACCACTGAACTGATGCATGACAACACAGCACCACTGCAATGGACTGGACTTATACAGCAGCACTGGACATATGGCAGCAGAGGACACCACCACTGTGACTGGACTGATGCAGCACAACACACCACTACTGGACTCATGCAGCACAACACATGTTTGGAGAGTGACGGAGGAGTAGTGCCGGAGTGACGGAGACGCAGTGAGGACCCGGAACAGGAAGTGACGGCTGCTGGTTGCCGGGCGCCAGGGAGCATGAGCAGGACGCGCTCATGCGGGCTGGAGGGGGATCGGTGCTGTGAGCGGGTTGGACCCAGGTGGTGCTGATCCCAGGATACGGGAGCCAGGGAGCGAACCAAGCAAGGGAGAAAGTTGGGCACCGGGAGATCACCAGGGGTGAGCCGAAACAGCGGCTCCCCCAGCAGGAGAGGCATCAGAGCAAGGTTCCGGGAGAGAAAGCAGCGGTGGTCTGAATGAGGCTGGTGCAGGGCTGCTGGAAAGAGCCAACCAGGGGAAGCTGGTACCAGTAAGTAGGTGCTGCTGCAGGTGGTCGTGACTCCCCCAGGACATGCAAGTACCATATTTATTATTGTATTGTACTGACTGTTATTTTTTTTTTCTGACTGTTTTCCATTGATAAACTCTTATACATTATACATTGCATTACCAATTACTTTTCTGTGTTGAAAATTGTCTCTTTCCACAGCTAGGCTATAGTATTGTGTTGTGTAGCATAGTCTGTACTGTTTGTATTGTAATACATAGTCGGTATTGCTTGTATTGTTTTTTTTGTATTGTTTTTATATAGGTACAGGGAGTTAGAGTTTTTAGACAAAATGGGGTAGTCCGTGGTTGGGAATCTCACTCAATGCATGTCGTGCATGATGTATGCGTACCTGGAGCAACCGGCCCAGTGTGAATACACCTGCGCGAACGGTTGCCCTGGAAGTCCAGGTAACTGATCTAGGGCAAACCATTACACGACTGAGAAGTATTCACAATCTCGAACTGAGCTTAGATAGAATGGTGGAGGAGTTGCAGGGGGGGCAACCGGTAGACAAGGACAATCAGGTAGCTAGCTGGGTCACGGTTAGTAGGAAGAAGAAGAGGGCGAGGGGGAGACAGGACATCTCTGATCTGCCAAACCCCAATAAATTTGCCCGACTGGATGAAGATTCTGGGGATAGCAGTAAGGAGGAGCAGTCCCTCCAGGACAAAGGGAAAAAAAGAAAGCGAGGTACCTAGTCAAATTGTGGTGGTAGGGGATTCTATTATCAGGAAGACAGATAGGGCAATCTGCTACCGGGACCATGATCGCCGTACAGTCTGTTGTCTCCCGGGTGCTCGGGTATGGCACATTGCAGACTGGGTAGAAAGATTGTTGGGAGGGGCCAGGAACGACCAGGCAGTCTTGGTGCACGTTAGCACCAACGACAAAGTTAGTGGTAGGTGGGATGTCCGTAAGAAAGATTATAGTGACCTAGGACAACAATTAAAGGCAAATGACATCTAAGGTAATATTCTCTGAAATATTACCTGTGCCACGCGCTAGTCCACAGAAGCAGAGGCAGATTAGGTAAATGTGTGGCTCAGGGACTGGTGTAGTAAAGAGGGGTTTGTGTTCTTAGAACACTGGGTGGACTTCTCAGTCAGGCGTCATCTTTTTTGTTGCGATGGATTGCTCCTGAATGAGGAGGGGGCAGCGGTGCTGGGGGGAAGGATGGTTAGAAGGTTGGAGGAGATTTTAAACTAGGTGCCTGGGGGAAGGATTAGAAAGAATTAGTGGGACAACTAGAGAGCGAAGAATAGTGGGATGGATAAAGTATAATGGGGGTGGAGAGGGGGGAAGGAGAAAAATAGTCAGCAATGGTAATTTAAGGGAAACCCAGGTTCCTAAGGAAACGTTATGTATAACAAAACTAGCGGATCAGGGAATTAGTAAACTTAAGTGTATGATTGCAAATGCGAGAAGCCTTACAAGTAAAATGGGGGAATTAGAGACAATTGCACTTAATGACCAATATGACATAATAGGCATTACAGAGACATGGTGGGACGATTCTCACAACTGGACTGCAAACATTGAGGGGTACACCCTCTTCAGGAGAGATACAGTAGGACTAATAAAAAGAAAGGGGGTGTTTGTCTTTATGTTAAACCATTCTAAAAACCATATTTAAAGGATGTCATTTACGAGGGGAGTCATTATGGGTTGAGATTTCGAGTGGGGGTAAAGATACAAAAAAACTTTTAATAGGGACATACTATAAACCGCCAGATATTAGTGTGGCTGATGAATTACAACTCTTGCAGCAAATCAAAAAAGTTGCATGTATGGGGGACGTCATTATTGTTGGGGACTTTAATTACCCGGACATAAACTGGAACACCAAAACAGTAAATACAGCTAGGGGTAACAGGTTCTTAAACATGCTAAAATCTCATTACTTGTCCCAGGTAATTGAGGAACCAACTAGGCAAAGGGCTAAACTGGACCTAGTACTAACTAATAATGAGGAAATTATAACAAATACTAAAGTAATGGAGACCCTAGGAAATAGCGATCACAATATGATCACATTCTATATCAGCTTCCAAAAACAACAATATAAGGGTTTAACTAAGACTTTTAACTTTAGGAAAGCTAACTTCATATTGCTGAAACAAGCAATGAAGGACATCAATTGGGAAATTGTATTTCATGGAAAGAATACTGCTGAAATGTGGGACGTTTTTACAACTGCACTCAATAAGTACACTAATTTATATATTCTCAAAGTAAACAAAAACAGAAGTAAGAAATTCAAACCGATGAGGATTAATAAGAAGGTCAAGGAACAAATGGATTAAAAAGAGGTGTGCTTTCAAAGTATTTAAGTCTGACGGAACGGTGGAATCATTCCAGTTCTACACGGAATGTAACAAAAAACGCAAAAAAGCAATCAGAGCAGCTAAAATAGAAAACAAAAAACAAATCGCAAAGGACAGTAAAACAAACCCCAAAAAGTTCTTTAAGTATATAAATGGTAAAAGGTTAAAAAGGGAGAATATTGGGCCTTTAAAGGGCAAGTTGGAAGTCTTGATTAATGATGATAAGGAAAAAGCAGATTTATTTAATAAATTCTTTTCATCAGTATTCACGAAAGAGGACAGGTTGACGAGAGTAGAGCCTAATATAAACTATAATAACGACCCGTTGCTTGGTACTTGGTTAAATGAGAGAGTAGTCCGGGAGAGACTAAGTAAAATTAAGATAAATAAATTTCCTGGGCCTGAATGACCCCACCCCAGGGTTCTTATGGAACTCAACGTAGAGATATCGAAACCTCTATATTTGATTTTCAGCGAGTCAGTTAGATCAGGAATGATACCAAAGGACTGGCATATAGCAGAGGTAGTCCTAAAAAGGGTATTAAAATGCTGCCCAAGAACTTTAGACCGGTAAGTTTGACATCTATAGTGGGGAAAATACTAGAAGGTATATTAAGGGATAGCATGCTAGAGTACTTGGATACCTCCAAGGTTATTACTAGGAATCAGCATGGCTTTGTGAAGTACAGGTCATGTCAAACTAAATAAGCTTCTACGAGAAAGTGAGCGATAATATTGATCAGGGTCAAGCAGTGGATGTGATCTATTTGGACTTCGCTAAGGCCTTTGACAAAGTTCCACACAGGAGACTAATTCTCAAACCAAGAGAGCTTGGGGTAGGAAACACTATTTGTACTTGGGTGAGTAATTGGCTGTTTAATAGTGAACAGCAAGTGGGGATTAATGGGATGTACTCTGAATGGGCTTCAGTACTCAGTGGAATACTGCAGGGTTCAGTACTCGGGCCATTGCTGTTTATCATGTTCATTAATGACCTAGGAGAGGGACTGGAAAGCACACTGTCAGTTTTCGCAGATGATACTAAACTATGTAGAATAATTACTTCAGACATGGATGTTGAGTCTCTACAGAATGACTTATCTAGACTTGAGGTCTGGGAGGATAAATGGAGAATGAAGTTCAATATAGACAAATGTAAAGGTATGCACTTTGGGACTAAGAACAATGAGGCAGCCTATAAACTAAATTGGGAAAATGTAGGGATAACGGTAGTTGAAAAAGATTTGGGAGTGCTCATCGATAATAAACTTGGTAGCAGTACGCAATGTCAAAATGCAGCAACAAAAGCAAAAAAGGTGTTAGCGTGCATAAAACGGGGTATGGAGACAAGGGATGAGAGTGTAATCCTGCCACTGTATACATCATTGGTGCGGACACACCTGGAATATTGTGTACAGTTTTGGGCACCATACTATAAAAAAGATATCTTGGAACTCGAAAGGGTTCAGAGGTGAGCCACTAAACTGGTTAAGGGGTTAGAGGCACTGGATTATGAGGAAAGGCTTAAAAGGTTAGATATGTTCACACTGGAAAAGAGGCGACTGAGAGGGGACATTATTAATATTTATAAATACATTAAGGGACAATACAAGGATTTATCAAACGATTTGTTTACCAAAAAAACACTACATAGGACACGAGGACACCCCCTGAGGTTAGAAGAAAAAAATTCCATACTCAACGGAGAAAAGTGTTCTTCACAGTAAGAGCAGTAAGGATTTGGAATTCTCTGCCAGAGAAGGTAGTAATGGTGGACTCAATCAATAACTTTGAAAATGGATTAGATAAATTCCTAGCGGAAACAGCATTTAATTAACATAAAAAAAATTATAATATAGATTGAACTCGAAGCACATTTGTCTTTTTTCAACCTCAACAACTATCTAACTATGTAACAGCACCACTGGACTGGACTTACACAGCAGCACTGGACATATGGCAACAGAGGACACCACCATTGTGACTGGACTGATGCAGCACAAGACACCACCACTGGACTGATGCAGCACAACACAGCACCACTGGACTGTACTTATACAGCATCACTGGACATATGGCAGCAGAGGACACAACCACTGTGACTGGACAGATGCAGCACAATACACCACTGGACTGATGCAGCACAACACAGCACCACTGGACTGGACTTATACAGCAGCACTAGACATATGGCAGCAGAGGACACAACCACTGTGACTGGACTGATGCAGCACAACACAGCACCACTGGACTGGACTTATACAGCAGCACTAGACATATGGCAGCAGAGGACACAACCACTGTGACTGGACAGATGCAGCACAAGACACAGACACTGAGGACACTGAGGATGGAGACACGTCCTCTCTCTACACTCTCCAATGCCGGAGTGAAAATGGCGGCGACGTGCGGCTGTTTATATGGAATCCAAACCCCACGAGAATCCGACAGCGGGATGATGACGTTGTGCCTCGTTCTGGTTTCCGAGTCAGGTGTGAAAACCCGAGCCTTACTCGGATCCGGGCTCGTGACGTGAAGTCCTGTAGGGTTCGGTTCTCTGAGAACCAAACCCGCTCATCTCTAGAACAATGAAGTTTAAATTTGGTAGCTAAATGATTATTATGGCTTCCCTTGATCCTCATACACCCAGCAGTAATAAAGCATGTAAGAACCTTGCCTTTAGTACAGTACATTGTGGTACAAATTGTAATTCTATTTGCAATCTTTTTCATGTACAGGAAGAAACTGACTCTGCCAGTTGTTTGTATGCTTGGGGAAAAAATTTAAAAATTAATTTGCCAACAACCCCTAGTGAGCAACAATTTGATAGGATCAATATCTTGAGATTTAATACAGACAAATAGAATACTACAGATGAGGTCTGCCAAGATTTATCAGTTAATGTTACTGCATACATTATAGATAAACTGTTAATATGCAGAAACAGATTGGAAATAAAGAATGACTTTTAAAATATCAAACTAATGACGCTCAATGATTCATTGTTTGGGTTTATGTTATAATCTATGCTGAATGCTTATGTGCATAGTTTTATGTGTAATACAGTACATTACAGAGCTCATTAGAGAAGCAAGTCAAACTAAATTGTGCCAATATGCATCTCGCAAAACCATGTTGTAATACCATACCTGTACCTTTTTGGCCGGTACAGTACCATTTTTTATGGTCTGCACCCAGTAACGATTGCCACGGGCAAGCAGGACTTTTGCCCGGGGCGCCGCCTTCCGGAGGGCGCCGTCGCCATCTGGAGGGCGCCGCACCATGGCAAGATCCGCTACTGCAGTGCTGTGACCCCCGCTGTGTCTCGCTGCCGCTGCGTCCCGCTGTGAAGGGCGTCAGGGAAGTGGACGCGTAGATTCTAGTTTCCCTTCGTGGAGAGGACCTTTACTGTGCGGTGTGCGATGACGTCATCGTGCACCGCACAGCAAAGGTCCTCTCCGCGAAGGGAACTAGACGCTACGCGTCTAGTTTCCCTTCGTGGAGAGGACCTTTGCTATGCGCGATGACGTCATCGCGCACCGCACAGCATTTCAGCGGCGCTATACTGTACAGGGGGCGCAACTGACCACACCCCCTGTATGAAGCCACGCCCATACTACCCGCCCGGGGCGCAAAAAGGCAGAGAACCGGCCCTGTCTGCACCGACCAAAAGGGACCTTGTTCCGGGTTCAGCGTCCAGTAGTCCCATAGGGTTAAATGGCAGCACTGTGGGGCCACGCCCCTTTTACCAGTGGCCACACACCCTTTCCTTTTTTGTACCATTTTTCTGCTTCAGTTCAGAGTGGAGGGAGGACACATCCTCAACTGGAAGTCTGTCAGAATTTTTTTTTTAAAACCCTGTCATGAAATGTGTGTATTCAGTGTGAAATATTACTTTAAAATGTATCAAATGTTTTACCCTAAAATTTATCAAAATGGCTGTCATGTTAATGGCAGGCCTGTGCCTAGGTTCTGTGCTGCAGAGGTGCTCATGGGTAGAATGTAGTTTACAGCCCTAGATCTCATTTCAGCACAGGAAAGGGAGCGAGGTAACGATCGAGGACCAATTGTAAAAGGTGGTGTGTATGAGACCTCTACCAGGAAACCCTCTTTCTATTTATGATTCCTGAAGTCAGAGTGTCCTGGATTGTAAATCCCAAAACTAGACATTTGTTTAAGGGCCACATCTCCCTTTAATGCATCTGGCCAGGAAATAGATAATGCCTTTCTGAGAGGCTATGAAAATGGATTATGGAAATGTCCTCTGGTCTAAATGTCAGATGCTCCTAGCACACAGGGTCCATTACCTAAAGGCGAGTCTGCCATACTGGTGTGTACCACACAGTTCTCATTTTAACGCCTTTCATTAAAGAGTCCTAGCCTATTGCATAAGTTAATGATTTAATTTTTATTTTATTATCATAATAAGGAGAGAAGTGCGGGCTCAGTTTTCTGAAAACCGAGCCCACCCAAAGTTCAGGTATCAGGTTTTCCTGCCTTGCTCATATTCCACATCGAGGCAAAAATTCGACATCCAGGCGTCAGATCTCGCGGGTTTCAAATTCTATATAAATCTCTCCCGTGGTGTTTCTGGCACCATTTCACAAAGGCCTGTGCTGACTCCAGTCCACTCCAGTACTGAGCTGTCCTATCTATACACTATATCACTTCTCCCCATGTATGACTCTGGCAGTGTGTGCTCAGTGACGAGTGCGATGCGCTCCTGTCATTATTGGCGCTGATATCGTTTAGATAGCATGCTGATATGCCGGGCAATGTAAGGATGGTCAGTAGCACTGACCGTTCCTACAACTGGAGCTATAGATTTCGACAGCTGCAGGTGTTGATGCCCTATCTTCACAGCAGGGATAGCACTGTCCATGGCTGTGGCAGGTGCCGGCTTCCGGACGACATGTGAGATCTAGTGTGAGTAGTGAGGTTTCACACATGCGCACTAGAGCTGGCCGGGGCAGAGAAACAGTGCATAAGCACTAAGCTGATGTGGGGATCGCTAGAGGGGGGAATTTTCACTAGAGATGTGCGGCTGACACTTTTCGTGTTTTGTGTGTTGGTTTGGGATCTGGATTCCCGCTTGAGTTTTGGATCTGGACTGGTTTTGCCAAAACCACCCTTTCAGGTTTTGGTTTTGGTTTTGGATCTGGATGATTTTTGGGGGAAAAAAACATAAAAACAGCTAACATCACAAAATTTGGTTGTAATTTTGATCCTACGGTATTATTAACCTCAATGACATTCATTTCCACTCATTTCCAGTCTATTCTGAACACCTCACACCTCACATTATTATTTTTAGGCCAAAAGGATGCACCGAGGTCACTGGATGACTAAGCTAAGTGACACAAGTGGGCGGAACAAACACCTGGCCAATCTAGGAGTGACACTTTAGTGGCAGACAGGATGGCACTTTTAAAAAGTAGGCCCCAAACAGCACATCATGCAAAGAAGACAAAGAGGTGCAATGAGGTAGCTGGATGACTAAGCTAAACGACACAAGTGTGCAGCACAAACACCTGGCCCATCTAGGAGTGGCACTGCAGTGTCAGACAGGATGGCACTTTTAAAAACTAGGCCCCAAACAGCACATCATGCAAAGAAAAAAAAGAACTGTCAATTGCTTAGTTGAAGTAGTACAAGTGGTCTTCCGACTTCCCCTCTGGGATGATGATCGACTCTGGGAGGTGAGAGCTTCCATCGTTATGTGAAGCTGAACCACTAGTCATGAACATAGGCCAGGGCCTTAGCCGTTCCTTGCCACTCCGTGTCGTAAATGGCATATTGGCAAGTTTACGTTTCTCCTCATACCAGTTAAATTTCTTTTTGTTAGGTCCTTTTACTGAACTTTGGCGTTTTGGATTTTAAATGCCCCCTACTATCACATTGGGCATCGGCCTTGGCAGACGACGTTGATGGGATTTCATCATCTATGTCATGACTAGTGGCAGCATCTTCAGCACTAGGAGGAAGTGGTTATTGATCTTTCCCTAATTTATCCTCCAAATTTTTGTTCTCCATTATTTTTCTGGAGTTATATAACAATATGCGGCACAGGAGAGCGTACCCCTACACCACACAGGGCAAACCCTGAAAAAGTTATTTGGATTAAATATTAATAACCCCTTTATTTGGAGTAAATAAGGACAGCACCAATGGACTTATATGGCAGCACCACTGGACTGGACTTATACGGCAGTACCCCTGGACTTATAGGGCAGTACCCCTGTACTTATACGGCAGCACCACTAGACTGGACTTATACGGCAGTACCCAAAGACTTATATGGCAGCACTACTGGACTTATATGGCAACACCACTGGACTGGACTTATACGGCAGTACCCATGGACTTATACGGCAGTACCCCAAGACTTATATGGCAGCTCCACTGGAGTTATACGGCAGCACCACTGGACTGGAGTTATACAGCAGTAACCCTGGACTTATATGGTTGCACCTCTGGACTTATATGGCAGCACCACTGGACTGGACTTATACGGCAGTACCCCTGGACTTATACGGCAGCACCACTGGACTTATATGGCAGTACCACTGGACTGGACTTATACAGCAGTACCCCTGGACTTATATGTCAGTACCGCTGGACTTATACGGCAGCACCACTGGACTTATACGGCAGCACCACTGGACTGGACTTATACGGCAGTTCCCCTGGACTTATACGCCAGCACCACTGGACTTATATGGCAGCACCACTGGACTGGACTTATATGACAGTACCCCTGCACTTATACGGCAGTACCCCCGGACCATGGACGTGCGGTGAGCTAAATGTCTCAAGAGGCACTGGCTAACACCAGAGCCAGATTTATATGCAATATATGAGCCAAAGGGTACAGCTGGGCATTATACACAGGTGCAGCATTATAAACTCCTGGAAATCTGGTGAGTTTTGATTAGAGATGTGTGGAAAGGATACACAGGTGAGGCACTGCCTCACCTGCCATGGACTTTGTACTCCAGAGTTTGGGCTATAAAAATTAATAGAAGATATTTCAAACAAATTATCAGTATTTTTCATATATTTTATTCAGTCAAAACTCTGGTTTAAACGTAAGTATGACAGGAAAGACTCTGCCTCACCTGCCTTACCCCACCGCACGTCACTGCCCTGGACTTATACGGCAGCACCACTGGACTTATATGGCAGCACCACTGGACTTATATTGCAGTACTACTGGACTGGACTTATACGGCAGTACCCCTGGACTTATATGGCAGCACCACTGGACTTATATGGCAGCACCACTGGACTTATACGGCAGTACCCCTGGACTTATACGGAAGTACCCCTGGATGTATATGGCAGTACCCCTGGACTTATACGGCAACACCACTGGACTTATACGGCAGAACCCCTGGACTTATATGGCAGCACCACTGGACTGGACTTATACGGCAGTACCCCTGGACTTATACGGCAGTACCCCTGAACTTATACGGCAGCACCACTGGACTGGACTTATACGTCAGTACTCCTGGACTTATATGGCAGCACCACTGGACTTATATAGCAGTACCCCTGGACTTATACGGCAGCACCACTGGACTTATACGGCAGCACCACTGGACTTATGGTAGCACAGGACACCCCCACTGGACTCATGGCAGCACAGGACACCACCACTGGACTGATGCAGCACAACACAGCACCACTGGACTGGACTTATTCAGCAGCACCACTGGACTTATGGCAGCACAGGACACCACCACTGTACTGATGCAGCACAAGACAGCACCACTGCACTGGATTTATACAGCAGCACTGGACTTATGGCAGCACAGGACATCACCACTGTGACTGGACTGATGCAGCACAAGACACCACCACTGGACTAATGCAGCACAAGACAGCACTGGAATGACACAAAAGAGCAGTTAGCCACTCAGGGCCGGCGCTACCCGCTCAGCAAAGGGATGCAGTGCAGGTAGGCGCCAGGCTGGGAGAGGCGCTGTCCCTGCACTGCATCCCTGTGCAGCGCCTGGGCCTCCTGCTGCTACTGCTGGCTGCTGTGCCTGTCACACCATTTGACAGGCAGCGGCGCCGGCAGCTTGAAGCCTCCCCTTACCTTCCTGCAGTGTCCTACGTGTCCTGGCCGAAAAGGGGGCGGGGCTACATGGCGCCGAGGGGCGGAGCTACACGGGACCAGGCTGCAGAGCCTGAGGAGGACAGAAACTGTGGCCAGCCAGATGGTATGTGGAGGGAAAGTGTTTGTGTGTCTGTGTGTGTCTGTGTGTATGTATGTATGTATGTATGTATGTGTGTGTATCTGTCTACGTGTATGTGGGTGGGGGGCATAATTTATATAAATGGCACTTCTGAGGGCATTACAGTGGTTGAAATGGGCCTGCGCCAGTATGCAACGGTATGGCATACCGGCACTTCGCCACTGATCCGGAAGGTTTTTTTTTAACTAATAGCAGTATGCAGTGCAGACCATAGGTGTGTGCACACCTCACTCACACGCTTACCACCGATTAATGTCCCCCCCCCCTGCTGCCGATTAATGTGCCCCCCCTACCCTTGAGGCGCTAGGTCAGGTCTCGTTCGTGTGCCGTGCAGTGTGGAGATGGAGGAGCGGGACACGGTGCCGCGGCTCCTGTGTGAGGCTGCTGCCACCGTCCACGGAGGGAGCGACGGCGGATGGGAACTATGGAGAGCAGTGACCACGGAGGGAATGACGGCTGCCGGGACCCAGGATCTACGGGGAGCAGGTGACATTCTTGTTTAACTTAGCGAGCACCTTTCACTACCATACTGCCCCCCTTGCTCAGCACCACTGCTGCCATACTGTTCCCCCCCTGCTCCGCACCACTGCTACCATACTTCCCCCCCTGCTCCGCACCACTGCTCCCATACTGCCCCCCCTGCTCCGCACCACTGCTGCCATACTGCCCCCGGCCTGCTCCGCACCACTGCTCCCATACTGCCCCCCTGCTCTGCACCACTGCTCCCATAGGGCCTCCCCTGCTCCGCACCACTGCTCCCATACTGCCCCCCCTGCTCCGCACCACTGCTCCCATACTGCCACCCCTGCTCTGCACCACTGCTCCCATGCTGCCCCCCTGCTCCGCACCACTGCTCCCATACTGCCCCCCATGCTCGGCACCACTGCTGCCATACTGCCCCCGGCCTGCTTCGCACCACTGCTCCCATACTGCCCCCCTGCTCTGCACCACTGCTCCCATACGGCCCCCCCTGCTCCGCACCACTGCTCCCATACTGCCCCCCCTGCTCCGCACCACTGCTCCCATACTGCCACCCCTGCTCTGCACCACTGTTCCCATACTGCCCCCCCTGCTCCGCACCACTGCTCCCATACTGCCCCCCCCCTTGCTCTGCACCACTGCTCCCATGCTGCCCCGAACTACTGCTCCCATCCTGTGCTATAATGCTATACCTATACCGTGTGCTATAATGTGAATTTCGGCTCATTCCATGTGCTATAATGTGAATTTCGGCTCATTTTGTGTGCTATAATGTGAATTTCAGCTCATTCTGTGTGCTATAATGTGTGCTATAATGTGAATTTTGGCTCATTCTGGGTGCTATAATGTGTGCTATAATGTGAATTTTGGCTCATTCTGTGTGCTATAATGTGTGCTATAATGTGAATTTTGGCTCATTCTGGGTGCTATAATGTGAATTTCGACTCATACCGTGTGGTATAATGTGAGCTTCGGCTCATTCAGTGTGCTGTAATGTGAATTTTGGCTCATTCTGTGTGCTATAATGTGAATTTCGGCTCATTCGATGTGCTATAATGTGAAAGGGGCACGAGTACTAGAAAGTATAAGGGGTCCTACTATTGTGGTACATAATGTGTATAAGGGGTATATGGAGTGGTACATTACACTTATGGACACAACCCCTTTTGAGTGACGATGCCCCCTTTTCCGGAGCGCGCAGAATTGCAACCTTCATTTTTCCATACTCCCACTTAAAAATTTCCACTTCGACCACTGGGGCATTATATGTAACCGGCGCTACTACAGGGGCTATTATGTATATAACCAGCGCTACTACAG
Organism: Pseudophryne corroboree; assembly: GCF_028390025.1. NCBI lineage: Eukaryota > Metazoa > Chordata > Amphibia > Anura > Myobatrachidae > Pseudophryne > Pseudophryne corroboree. The sequence goes on from NC_086451.1 coordinate 297,591,382, forward strand.
GGGCTATTATGTGTATAAGCAGTACAGCTACAGGGGCTATTATGTGTATACAGTACGGATGGTATAATGATTAGCATTACTGTCTCACAGCACTGAGGTCATGGGTTCGATTCCCACCATGGCCCTAACTGTGTGGAGTTTGTATATTCTCCCCGTACTTGCGTGTGTTTCCTCCGGGTGCTCCGGTTTCCTCCCACAATCCAAAATATACTGGTAGGTTAATTGGCTTCCAACAAAATGAACCCTAGCGTGAATGTGTCTGTGTGTACATGTGATAGGGAATATGGATTGTAAGCTCCACTGGGGCAGGAACTGATGTGAATGAGCAAATATTCTCTGTAAAGCGCAGCGGAATATGTGTGCGCTATATAAATAATTGGTAATAATAATAATAATATAAGCAGTGCTACTACAGGGGCTATTATGTATATAACCGGCGCCACTACTGCGGACATTGGGTGTCATTCTGACTCGATCGCAGCGTGCTTTCGTTCGCACAGCTGTGGCCGGGTCACTACTGCGCACACACGGGAACCATAATGCGCACGTGCGTTGTTGTCCGTCGCCAGGTAACGACGAAGGGCAAGAAGAAAGTGATCGAAGCGGCGATCGCTTGAAGATTGACTGGCGGTGGGCGTTCCTGGTCGGCAACACAGCATCCGGAGCCGTTTTCAGGGAGTGGTAAGAAAATCGCAGGCGTGTTTGAAGAAACGCAGGCGTGTCCAGGGCGGGTGTTTGACGTCAGAGCCAGGACCGAACAGGCTGAAAACGTCGCAACTGGTAAGTAAGTCTAGCCTTACTTACAAACTGCACAAATTTATTCCCCATAGCAGGGCCGCACAAGCGAACGCAGCCTTGCTATGGGAAACCCCACCCCCCAATAGGCGAAGTATAGTTGATCGCACGGGCTGCAAAAAGCAGCTTCATGCGATCAACTCGGAATGAGGGCCATTATGTGTATAAACAGCACTACTATGCCCGGAGTAATGTGAATAAGATTGTGCTTCTATGTGGTGTAATTTGAAATGTGGGTACTATTGTGTGGCCATGCTCCTTCCTTGTGAAACCACATCCCTTTTTGCCGCACACTGGAGGTCATTCCGAGTTGTTCGCTCGTTATTTTTTTCTCGCAACGGAGCAATTAGTCGCTAATGCGCATGCGCAATGTCCGCAGTGCGACTGCGCCAAGTAAATTTGCTATGCAGTTAGGTATTTTACTCACGGCATTACGAGGTTTTTTCTTCGTTCTGGTGATCGTAATGTGATTGACAGGAAGTGGGTGTTTCTGGGCGGAAACTGGCCGTTTTATGGGTGTGTGCGAAAAAACGCTACCGTTTCTGGGAAAAACGCGGGAGTGTCTGAAGAAACGGGGGAGTGACTGGGCGAACGCTGGGAGTGTTTGTGACGTCAAACCAGGAACGAAACTGACTGAACTGATCGCAGTTGCCGAGTAAGTGTGGAGCTACTCAGAAACTGCTAAGAAGTGTCTATTCGCAATTTTGCTAATCTTTCGTTCGCAATTTTGATAAGCTAAGATTCACTCCAAGTAGGCGGCGGCTTAGCGTGTGCAAAGCTGCTAAAAGCAGCTTGCGAGCGAACAACTCGGAATGAGGGCCACTGTCCCTTTGTAAAATATGGGAGGGCGCAAATTTATAGTTTGCAGGGGGGCGCCGAACACCCTAGCACCGGCCCTGTAGCCACTCCACGCGCCACACCACTTTCAAGCACAGACACTGTGGAGACACGTCCTCTCGCTACAATCTCCAGGACTGGAGTGAAAATGGCGGTGACGCGCAGCTACTTATATGGAATCCAAAACCCGTGAGAATCCGCCAGCGGGATGATGACGTTTTGCCTCGTTCTGGTTCCCGAGTCTGATGGGAAAACCCGAGCCAGACTCGGATCTGGGCTCGGGACGTGATGTTCGGTAGGGTTCGGTTCTCAGGAAACCGAACCCACTCATCCCTAGTTTTCACTCCTGTGAATCGGCAGACTAGATGCTCTTACATCTTGTTGATGTTTCTTCCTGGTTTGCCTCGGTAATGAGATGAAGCAGGAAGTGTTATATCGGCATGATACGTGCCATTATAATGCAACCCGCCCCTCTATATTTTGAAGAACACTGAATACAAGAGCCACATATAAAGTATCCATTTGAATTCAATGAGAGACTAGTATATGAGAATGGCCATCTATTTGCAACAAATCACTGTAATATAACTGTTGGGGATTGACTGTCATGGACTGTCAGCCAACAGGCATATCAACAAATGTGCTATTTTTGCATGTGCTCCCCATTAAGTGGAGAAGGACATTTATGTTAAATGTTTGTTTTGCATGTGTAATGTCATATTTATCTCGGTGCTAGGTGTTTTAGAATTGTAACGTTAATTAGATATGTTATTTTTTTTACATAATTAATACTTGAGCGTTTGGTTATAAAATACACTTTTTAAACTAAACACCGCTGTGTATTATACTGTTACCATTCTTGGTCAGACAATAAGCGGTGGGGGACACCCCTGTATTTACTAAATCATTAATTTACAAAGCAGGTAGACCTGTTTATTGATTCATATTTGTTGGGTACAAGTTGTTGTCTTTATGGAAAGTGCTGAAGAACCCCAAGAGAAAGGCGGGCTACTTGTTTTTCCTGATCCTCCGTCCTTCCTAATTTCTAGTTAAATACACTATTCCCTATAACATGTGTAATACTGAGCAGACGTAGCTAGGTTCTTTTGTGCTTGAAAAGCACTTAATGTGTAAAAGTTGAATAAAAGATAAATGGTGGCTTTGTGGGGATGGAAACAGGGGGCTGTCAATCAAAACATGCTAAGGAAGGGGGCGTGGCTTGGCAGCCATTGAAACTAGTCGTGCTGTATGTGAGCTCCTGCCACAGAAGCCCTAAAATAGTTATTTAACCCAGTTGGCCCCACTCATACCTCCTCCTCACCTGTTTTCCAGGTGCCTGAGCACCCTTTCTGCCACGGGAGTAAGGTTTCGCGGAGCAGGGAGGGGTTTCCTATCCCTATGCGGGTTGCGGCCAGTCTCCCCTGTTCAAGCCGGGGACTCAATTTCACACTCCTTACCGGACCGGACGCCACCCGATTCTGTGGTGCTGCCTGAACCCTCTGCACCCCTGGACTGCTGGAGAGCCCATCCCGCTGCCTATCTCTGCTTTCCAGTCCACTGTGATTGTTGCTCACCCAGCCCCTGGGCTGAGCCTGCCACCCGCCAGCTCCCTCTCCTCAGGCCTGCACAGCCACTCACAGGTACAGGGACGGATAATGCCTGCAGTGCCTGTTACCGCCGCAGCTCCTTCTGATCCCGTGCACGGATCTGGTGCCCTCTCTGACCCGCTGTCTCCTACCGGCCTGCTTATCACTAGAGTGTGGAGGTGCCTGCTCATTGCAGTCTCTTACACAGCACACTGACGGCAGCCATCTTTCCCTGGAGCTGGGAAGCGCTGCTGCAGGTGTGAGTGCTGCTTGGATAGTGTCTGTCCCTGCATAGCCTCTGGTGTCCAAGCCATCTGGATCATTAAGCTACCTGGCACAGCTATATCAGCCCTCTCCTCTGGCTGCTGTGCTGATTTAACCTACAGATGGGTCCACGGTTATCTTGACTAGTTTTCTGTGCCTAGGCACAACATGACTTATTAGCATAAATCCTTCATCTATTGTTCTCAGCTGCAATACAATACAGAAAACAATACAGCAGGGGATTAAGTCCGACTGGCCAGTCTCAGTTAATCCTATTAAAGGTCAAGATAAACGTGGACCCATCTGTATCTGCCTGCCACATAATCCTGCCTGTTCCCCATCTTTCCAGTTGGGAGGCTTGCTGACTGTAGGCAGTGAACTTTACTGGTGATTCCACAGGGGCTGAGGGCTGACCATCCTCACAGTGACCCTCTGGGTCTACTTCTCTGCACTTCAGAGTCTACACTTTCCTCCATATCTGCAGATTACACCTTTTTCATATTTGGCTGATATATTGGCGGCTGGCTAGCCCCCTGGCTCTGTTGTCTCTACCAATGCTGACCTACTAGGCGTACTCTCTCCTTCCCTCTTTCCTTATCAACAAGATGTAGTGATAGATCTCCTGCAGTGGTACCTTCAGTTTTTCTTTTTCATGTAACTGGGAACACTGTGCTATTTCCCTCTGTGCCTTATTATGCCTTCAAGACGGAGCAAACCATCTAAACCTGTTTCGCAGCTCTCATTTTTCAAGTCGTCTCCACAACCGTCTCGTCCTAAAAACGCTGGGACCCCACTACTGATACAGTTTTTCAGATTCCTACCCTCATGGCGGCTGCCTCCTCTGCGTCTGCTGCTGCTTCGACTCTGGATCAAGTCGGGGATGATGATGCCCTCACTGTGGGTACTATGAAGCTACTTTTGTCCCGTTTCAAGAACGATGTTGCATCCGAATTTCGTACCACCTTAATGGCATGTCAACAATCTATAGACGACCTGGGCGGCCGCACTACCCACCTGGAAACTAAAATGGAGGAAGTAGTTGGATTACATAATGGCCTAATAGACTCTCATGATGTGCTTGAGGCAGAGGTGCGGCTTCTACGAGAAAAGGTCACGGATTTGGAAGACAGATCGCTCCGCAGTAACCTTAAACTGTGTGGGGTCCCTGAGTCTGTGTTGCACAGTAGTTTGCATGATTACGCAGTGGCCTTGTTCAAGTCTCATTTGCCTTAAGCCTCCCCTGTGGATTTGCTCATTGATCGGATACATTGGTTGCCCAAGGCCAGAGCGGCCCGGACAACGCACCTAGAGATGTCCTGATGAAGAGGCATTATTTCCACATCAGGGAAGCCTTATTGAAAGTGGCCAGGCGAACATCTGACACATCTACAGCCCTTGGGGGGCTTCAACTCTTCGGGGACCTGTCTGCAGCCACACTCTTTAAACGACGATCATTTCATCCCAGTACTTCTGCCCTCCAAAAAGCTAATATCCCCTATCGCTGCGGTTTCCCTTCTAAGTTGTTAGTTTCCACTGTTTCCATGCCTACTGTGGATGAAAGAGTGAAGTTTACTTAAATCATGGAACATATCAGGTTCTACTGCAGGCACCTCCCCCCACCAACGACTCCAGCAGGACTGGTCTATGGTGGGGTAGAGGCTAAAACCTCTGAGTATCGCAGTATGCATGGATTATTATTTTTTTCTCTTTTCAGTATCTTTAGTTTCCATAACTTTTTCAGTATTGTTCATGTCCTTCTTCTCTTAACTTATGGGGGTCATGGTGTGTGTTGAGAGACGCTGGATAAACTGTGCAGTTTTGATGACTATATGGTGTTATGCTGTACTTTATGGTTCTGTTTTTCTTTTCAGCACTGTACTGACTTATACACTGTTTCACGGTTTACTGCATTAAGGGTTCAGCTTTTAAATTGTGTTTTAAATTGTGTTTTGCTTTTTTTATATGCCTTTGTTTGGATTTGTCTGGTGCCTCTCACTACATAGCTGTTTAATCGCCATAGCCCAAGTTTTTTGTTTTTTTTAATTTACTTTCTTTCATTTCTTTTTTATTATTGGCATGCCCTCTTATATGCATTATTTGGTGCATGGAGATCCAAACATCCTGCAGTATGGGACTACACTTTCTATTCCCATGTGCATGATTCTTACTCTAGAATTGATTTGGCCTTAGTGGATAAATGGACGTAAGCATCCATCAGCAAGATTGGGTAGTTCCCCCGGGCTCTTGGAGACTAGGCGCACACTTTCTCGCTCAGCCGGAGGCTCATCAGGCCATCCTACGATCTCTAGATTTATATCTTGATACTAATCGCCCCGAGGATACATACGTTTTTACCCATTGGTTTTCTCTGAAGGCCGTAGTTAGAGGCTCTGCAATCCAAATTGCGGCTAGGCTTAAACATGATTAAAGAAATAGGTTTGCCTCAGCTTGAAGAGAAGTGGCCCAATTAGAATCTGCACATAAACTTGATCCCACTAACAAATCCCTCTTTAAGCAACTCCTTGTTGCCTGGGACAAGGTAAACACCTTTGCTCTTGCGGAGGTGCATCGCAATCTACAGTGGCACAATCAAAAATACTACACTCTTGGCAATAGAGTGGAGCGCTTACTGGCGCGTAAATTGAGAGGCCATAGAGCTAAAGAACGTATACATGGAGTTCGTACATCTGCTGGCGTTAAAGTCACTGACCTGGTTGAGATGGCTAATACATTCGCTGAATATTATTCACAATTATATAATTTAAAAGACGATCCAGGTACCCCCCAACCTACTCTGGCGGATATTAATGGGTTTCTGGAAGGGTTATCTCTCCCCGCTATCGATTCTGAGATTTGTGAGTCCCTTAGTTCTCCATGGACGCTAGGAGAGATGGAAGCAGCCATAGATTCTTTTCCCCTTGATAAAGCGCCTGGCCCAGATGGTTATCACTCCAATTTTTTTTTAAACGTTTAAATCTACCCTTGCTCCGATCCTATTGTCAGTTTTTAATGAAGCCTCTAGCACCACCTGCTTTCCAAAGGAGATGTTGGAGGCCCGAATAGTTACTATCCCTAAGCTCGGTAAAGCACCCACAGCGGTACAGATCTATCGCCCAATAGCATTGCTAAACACTGATCTTAAACTGTTTGCTAAGATGGTAGCAAATAGATTGTCCCCTCTTTTGCCTAGACTGATCAATCCTGATCAGGTGGGCTTTGTGCTAGGCAGGCAAGTGTCCGACAACACATGTAGAGTTATCAATATAATTGAACACTGGCAGGTACATGACAAGCCTCTATTAATGCTTTCTCTGGATGCATAAAAAGCATTCCATAGGCTTCACTGGGATTATTTACAGGCTACCTTACATCATTTTGGATTCACAGACAGGATACTTAACTCCATTCTGGCTTTGTATTCCTCGCCGTTGGCTTCAGTTTTCACCAATGACTGTAGTTCCTCTAAATTCAATATTACTAATGGTACTCGCCAGGGATACCCTTATCACCTCTGATTTTTACTTTGACTGTTGAGACTCTGGCTGAGCGGATTAGGTCTTTAGACTCGATTGTGGGACCCGTTATAGGAGGGATGCCCCATAAGGTCTGTCTCTTTACTGGCGACATTTTATTATGCCTTTTAGAGCCTGAATCCTCTCTCCCACATTTACATTCTCTACTAGATTCCTATGCAGCAGTTTCTTACTATAAGCTGAACACCACAAAGACTGAAGCCCTCCCTCCAAATATATCTGAGTGCGCTTAAGCATCTGAAGGGTACCTATAAATACGCGTGGCAGCTTAGATCGCTTGAGTATTTGGGTGTAAATATCTCTAGAGAGGGGGATTTGTTGGGGAGCAACTATGATCCGCTCTTTCGGGTGTTTGAAATGCTCATTAAAGAATGGATGATGCACAAGGTCTCATGGGTTGGGCAGGTGGCGGCTGCGAAAATGGTTCTTCTACCAAAAATGATGTATCTTTTCCGTACTATCCCCCGGCCTTTCCCTAAAGTTGTCTGTAACAAATTTAACCAACTATTATCTAAATATGTTTGGGGAGATGCAAAGCCGAAGATTGCAAGAACCACTTTGACTTCTCCGATGTGTGCGGGTGGGGTGGCGTAACCTCATTTGGAGAAATACCATTTGACATGCATGCTTAGTCAGGCTAGGGATTGGTTTGCGCAGGGTACTCTTAAACTATGGGTGTCTATAGAGCAAAATGCTGTGTTTCTCTTTACTTTGCCAGACTTGCTTTGGCTTCCCATCCCTTTAGTTTTTTCCAGAGTTGCTGTCTGTAAGGCTGCTTAAATGATGCTATCAGCTTGGCAGACTGTGACTCTATCTATCCCCACTTGCACTCTGACCTCCCCACAGTTGTCTCTTCGTGCCATAGCCCTTATGATCCATGATTTATAATTGAATACTTGGCATGAACTAGGCCTCTCTACTCTGCAGGATGTTATCTTAGATGGTGATGTAGTCCCCTTCTCCCTCCTCCAAGAAAAATTCCACATACCTAAGCGAGACTTTTATAAATACCTCCAATTGCGACACTGGCTCCAGGGTTGCTTTCCCAAACGTCTCCCTAAAGTATTGATATCTCTTCTAATGCCCCAAATCAATAGAGGTGGTATTTCTAGATGGTACCAGCACCTGATTGTTGGATCCCGTAGTGGGGTGTTCTCCTCACAGACCAAATGGAAAAAAGACCTTCCTAATGTATTTACAGAAGCTATATGGAATGTTGTATTTCACTCCTGTTTTAAGATCTACAAATGTGTGGATCACTCCGAAATGTATTTATAAATTAGAGTGTATTTTACACCAGAGCAACTGCATAAGATTTGGCCTGATGTCTCTTCTAGTTGCTGGAGGAATTGCGGGATGGTGGGCGATATCCTGCATATCTTTTGGTTGTGTCCGGCAATACAGTCACTTAGGCGAGAGGTGTTTCTTCTCATTTCCAATGTACTGGGTGTGGTTATTCTAGCTGACCCCCTCTTAGCACTTTTCCATTATTACCCTGGTGAGATGACTAGTTGTGATAAATACCTTCTGGCCATATTCTCATAGCTTCTAAGGCAGCAATCGCCCAAAAGTGGAAGTCTGCCGTAATTCCTACTATATTGATTATAGAAAATACAGTTCACCAACACTTTATTTTTGAACGGCGCAATGTAGATATTCCTCACTGGCCTCTTCTATTCACATGAAATGGTACAAGTGCACCCTATATAAAGAGAGATCAGGCCAATCCTATATTTACAGTGCTCTTGTTAATTTATCTGTGCTTAGGTCTCCCAGACCAGAACCAACCTCAAATCATTGAACAATGCAAACTTTAAGTTGCATTAACTTACTGTGTCCTAACTTTGATGATGTAATGCTGTTTTCCTGATACGTCCCCTTCCTTCCCTATGTCTTGATTAGTTTCCCCCTTTTTTTTCTCTTCTCTATACCCCCCCCCTTCTTTTGTTTTGTGTTATGCTGTTTGTGTAAAACCTTAATAAAAAAAATAATATTGAAAAAACATACTGTGTAAATAAAGCAGCAGTTTATGGTATTCAGTTCAATAGAGGTTTAGCTTAACCTGTTCGGTGGCAGTTCTCATTACACTTATAGGGGGAGATTCAAATGTTTGAAAAGTCGGTTGGGTGTCTGATTTTTCCTGTCTATTAGATAGGAAAAAATAGACACCCAACTGACTTTTCAAACATTTGAATCTCCCCCATTGAATCAGATGAATTGCATAAAGCATGGTATTCATTATGACATGTAGGACTCCTTGATTCTCATCAAGTGAGTTCATTGTAATGAAGTGTGTGAGCTCCAAAGGTCAAAATTCCTCTAATGTAAAACAATGGGGTATATTTACTAAGGTCCCGATTTTGACCGAGATGGTGTTTTTTCTTCAAAGTGTCATCTCGGGAATTTAGTAAACTCAAATCTCGGCAGTGATGAGGGCATTCGTATTTTTTTGGAAGTCAAAGACATAAAATACGAATGAATACACCATCGGTCAAATACAACTGTTTTTTGATACAACTCGGTAATTTACTAAAAAGTGTATTTCACGAACACTGCCGGCAATAGCCAAACACTGCCGTGAAAAAATACAAATCGTAAAAAAAAGCAAATTTAAAACAGACCTGCTTTTTTTTACCGTGTTCTGATAGGCATGCACGGATCCATGAGATCCGTGCATGTTTATCAGTGGGAAGGGGTGGGAAAGTGTGACAGTATAAGTTTATTACATACATGCACACCTCCAAACATACATACTTACCTACCTATGTTCACACGAGGCTCGGTCCTCTTCTCCATGTAGAATCCTAGGGGTACCTGTGAAAAAAATTATACTCACATAATCCAGTGTACCTTCTGTTCTTTGTATAATCCACGTACTTTGCAAAAAAAAACGGAAACCCGACCACGCACTGAAAGGGGTCCCATGTTTACACATGGGACCCCTTTCCCCGACTGCCAGGACCCCCTTGACTCCTGTCAGAGAGGGTCCCTTCAGCCAATCAGGGAGCGCCACGTCGTGGCACTCTCCTGATTGGCTGTGTGCTCCTGTAGTGTCTGTCAGGCTGCACACGGCAGAGATACAATGTTGCGCCTATGCGCTCCATTGTATCCAATGGTGGGAACTTTGCGGTCAGCGGTGACGTTACTTTCGGTCAACCGCTGACCGCAAAGTTCCCACCATTGGATACAATGGAGCGCATAGGCGCAACATTGTATCTCTGCCGTGTGCAGCCTGACAGACACTACAGGAGCACACAGCCAATCAGGAGAGTGCCACGACGTGGCGCTCCCTGATTGGCTGAAGGGACCCTCTTTGACAGGAGTCAGGGGGGGTCCTGGCAGTCGGGGAAAGGGGTCCCATGTGTAAACATGGGACCCCTTTCAGTGCGTGGTCGGGTTTCCGTTTTTTTGTTTTGCCAAGTACGTGGATTATACAAAGAACAGAAGGTACACTGGATTATGTGAGTATAATTTTTTTCACAGGTACCCCTAGGATTCTACATGGAGAAGAGGACCGAGCCTCGTGTGAACATATGAAAGTATGTATGTTTGGAGGTGTGCATGTATGTAATAAACTTATACTGTCACGGTGTGTGTGTCCTGTTTTTTGGGGGGTATTTTTTAAGTAGTAGTACTACAGGTACCAGCGGGCCCGGTTTTCCACCGCATGCTGGTACTTGTGGTTCTCCAAGTACCAGCTTGCGGGGGAGGCTTGCTGGGACTTGTAGTACTGCTACTAAAAACAATATTCACATTTTTTTCAAAAGGCTATCAGCCCCCCATCCGCCGCCCTTGGATGGGGGGACAGCCTCGGGCTTCACCCCTGGCCCTTGGGTGGCTGGAGGGGGGGACGCCTTGATTTAAGGGGTTTCCACTCCTCCAGGGTACCCCGGCCAGGGGTGACTAGTTGGGTATGTAATGCCAGGGCTGCAGGGACCTAGATAAAAGTGTCCCCCGGCTGTGGCATTATGTACCTGGCTAGTGGTGCCCGGTGCTGGTTTCAAAAATACGGCGGACCCCTACGCTTTTTGTCCCCCGTATTTTTGGAACCAGGACCAGGCGCAGAGCCCGGTGCTGGTTGATTAAATATGGGGGAAGCCCTGACATTTTTTTCCCCATATTTTGTCAACCAGGACCGGCTCAAAGAGCCCGAGGCTGGTTTAGCTTGGGGGGGGGGGACCCCACACATTTTTTTTTAATGATTTGTAACAATGTTATTTTTTATACAAAAGGTGCACAATGAAGCCCTGCACGGATCTCACGGATCCGGCCGAGATTCATTGTGTTAATGTCGCCAGTATTTTACTATTCACTCCCGTAAAACACTGCCAAAAATACGAATGACATCGACATCGGAAAACACGAAAATGCAGAATACGACAGCTTAGTAAATTAGTCGTAATAAATTCAAAAAGTTGCAAATTTACACTTGCAATGTCATTCGTGTTTGAACTTTAACCTCATTCTGAAAAATACGAATTTTAGTAAATATACCCCTTTGTCTGAACATTAAGTGCTGAATACCATTTTCAGCTTTTATTTTCATTATGGGGATTGCTTCTTGAAGTATAATAACACTAAATGAACACTATGATCAAACCTAAGATTAAATAAAAATTTTGAATCATTCACTCCAAATGGAATCAGTTACAAATGGCCCTGGGTAAAGACCCAAGAATATAATTCTTATACTCTGCCCTAACTAAACAAAAGTGTAGGCAAATAAAACTAATTAGAGGGAGATTTATCAAAGGTTTGAGAGAGATAAAGTGGAAAGAGATAGCCAATCAGCTTCTATCATTTTACAGGCTACTATTTAGTTATTTCAATAAAATCAAGGGGTGTTTCTAAAAAAATAATAATAATAATAATAATAATAATAATAATAATATTAAAAACAACCATAGGAGCGCAGAATAAAACTCAATAAAAATTAAGAATGCAATAAATCACATTTATTAAGACAAACAAATTAACCTCCTTCTTATCATCAGTGTATAAGAATATTAAAATAACTGTCTGAGCCACACTGACGTCAACCAAGGTATGCACTTGTGTTAATCCTGGAGGAATCGTAGTATTATCAAAAGGCACTTCTGGTACTTGCAGCAGTCATCAGATTGAATTGGTAAATATGACTTTAAAACAAGGGTCACTGCTCTCCAACAAATCACTTATCCCACACAGTTAAATGTTGCCCACAGTGCAGGCACAGCTCAATAATAAACATGAGTGTATTTTTATGAAATGTCCAGATAGAGGACACAATGGCCCTCATTCCGAGTTGTTCGCTCGCTAGCTGCTTTTAGCAGCATTGCAAACGCTAGGCCGCCGCCCTCTGGGAGTGTATCTTAGCTTAGCAGAATTGCAAACGAAAGATTAGCAGAACTGCTACTAAATAATTTCCTGCAGTTTCTGAGTAGCTCCAGACCTACTACTAGATTGCGATCACCTCAGTCCGTTTAGTTCCTGGTTTGACGTCACAAACACGCCCTGCGTTCGGCCAGCCACTCCCCCGTTTCTCCAGCCACTCCTGCGTTTTTTTATCTGGCACGCCTGCGTTTTTTAGCACACTCCCGGAAAACGCTCAGTTACCTCCCAGAAACGCCCCTTTTTTGTCAATCACTCACCGATTAGCAGAGCGACTGAAAAGCGCCGCACGAACACCAGCTAATCTACTAAGTTTTGTGTTAAATAACTGCGTACCATGCGGATTTTCCACCTAATCGCTGCGTTGCGAAAAACGGCAACGAGCGAACAACTCGGAATGACCACCAATATTCAGTTGACACAGGGCAGTCGGTTATGAGCCACTAATCAGTTCTACTATGCTGCTGTAAATTTAATCTGTAGTTAATAGCATTTCTTTAATATTTCATTGTCAGCTCATTGAAACCACAATAATAAAGCTGGGAAAAAAAACAGTTGATAGGAAACAGTGCGCAGATTTACTAACCTCGGCTGCGGACCTGAGATGGAAATCTGAGTAACCTTAAGGTTATGCTGGCCATACACTTGTGCGATTACTTGGCTATCCAAAACACGTGACATCCGTGAGCCAATAAGATGCCGTTTGAGAACTGAGTAAAACCGAGTAAAACCGAACCCGCTCATCTCTACTTTCAACGCAAGATCGGGCCCGATTTCCCTTGAAGCTCACCTTGAGACAAATCTCATCGAAAGTGCATTTTTACTGCATTCAATGCGCATACAATCCTGAGATTTATCTCATGCCCCTTACGACCGGAAATCGACTGGTATCGTATGATTGAATTCGAGCTCATCTCATGCTACCCAAAAGCACATCAGATTTATCTGCCAGATTAAGAAAAATTTAAATAGTGGGCTGGCCTATATGGGGGATATATAAACCTTTGAGGACCTGAAGTATGGGACCCGTATCTTTGCGCAGGCTTTGGGACACATTATGCTTGAAACCTGCAAGGCTATTATCAAAGTACTGCAAGAAAATTACACCACACATTGCTTTTCGTATAACAAAATATTTTATTTGGCATACTGAGTTTGTGTAGAAAAATATATGCTTTTTATTTCCAGACATAATTGTATATGTAGCCAACATGGCTGAACTTTTTAACAACAAAATAAACGTTTCATTATGCATCATGCATTACGCATTCGGACATGATAACAAAATGCTATATATAGCAACAGATGTGGTGCATTGTGATACTGCACCGTTGAGTGGCACCGCAGGCAGGGCACAATGCACACATGCAACTTGGTGCAGGTTGATGGGTCCCCGGGTCCATCAACCTGTTCCAAGTTGCATGTGTGCATTGTGCCCCTGCCTGCGGTGCCACTCAACGGTGCAGTATCACAAACAATGCACCACATTTGTTGCTATATATAGCAAGGTCAGCATTACCATTTGAGAAAAGTATAAAAATGCCTATACCTTTTTTTAAATATGTAGCCAACATGGCTGAACTTTTGTAAACAGTATAAACTTTTCATGATGAAGCACATGAAATTGCTTTGAATAAATATGTTATGCTTATTTCAAGACATAATTGTATGTGGTCAACATGCCAACATCAACGTCAGTAAATATTAGAAAGTTTTCATGATGCACCACATGTGCACCATTCCATGTATTAAAAGAAAAAAAAATACTATATATAACAAACTAATGTAGTACATTTTGATACTACAACGTTGAGTGGCACCACAGGGAGGGGCACAATGCACACATGCAACTTGGGGTAGGAAGATGGGTCCCCGGTTCCATCAACCTGCACCAAGTTGCATGTGTGCATTGTGCCCCTGCATGCGGTGCCACTCAACAGTGTAGTATCAAAATGCACCACATCTGTTGCTATATATATCAAGGTCAGCATTCCCATTTGAGAAAAGCATAAAAATGCCTATAACTTTATTTTAAATATGTAGCCAACATGGCTGAGCTTTTACAAACAGTATAAACTTTTCATGATGAAGCACATGAAATTGCTTTGAATAAATATGTTCTTTTTATGTCAAGACATATATGTGGCCGACATGGCTAGATGTCAGCAAATATTAAGTTTTCATGATGCACCACATGTGCATCATTACATGTATAAAATGAAAAAAAAAAAAAAGCTATATATATTGCAACAGATGTGGTGCATTTTGATACTGCAAAGTTGAGTGGCACTGCAGGCAGGGGCACAATGCACACATGCAACTTGGTACAGGTTGATGGGTCCCTAGTTCCATCAATGTGTACCAAGTTGCATGTGTGCATTGTGCCCCTGCCTGCGGTTCCACCCAATGCCGTAGTATCAAAATGCAGCACATCTGTTGCAATATATAAGTGCTGTATGATATACTGTGCAGTATGATATACATTGTTTTTAGAGTGGCAGCACTTTCAGGGGCATAATGCGCACACGCAGGTAGGACCGGCTTCAGGCTCCCCGGCACCATCAACCGGACCCAAGCTGCATGTGTGCATTGTCCACCTGAAAGCGGCGCCACTAAAACGTAGTATATCATAGTGCAACAGATCTATCACCGTATATACCAGGGCAGCAGGAATGTTATATATACCAACAGATGTGGTGCATTCTGATACTGTGGTGTTGAGTGGAACCGCAGCCAGGGGCTCAATGCACACATGCAGCTAGGGGCAAGAAGATGGGTCCCCGGTACCATCAACCTGTCCCTAGCAGCATGTGTGCATTGTCCGCCTGAAAGCGTTGACACTCACCGTAGTATCAGACTGCACCACATCTGTTGGTATGTATAACAAGGGCACCAGTAATTGAGAATCACCCTACATTTGAAAGAGACTTGTCTCCTCCTCCTCGTCCACTTGTCCCCCCTGTGACATCAAGGAGGTCATAATTGCGGAGGAGACGGTGGATGTGTGGCTGGCTTGGGAAGGGTAGCAGGTTTGAGGATGCGATTGGAAAGTGGGGGAAGGGTGCGTGAATGGGGTTGGGGGTTGGCGAAAACGGGAAGGGTGGATGATTTGCTGAGGAAGGGTTTGAGGAGGATGGAAAGTGGAGGAAGGGTAGTTGGATTGGGCCATGGTTGCGGATACCCGGAATGATAGCTTGGATGGGGAGTAGTAGATGGAGGGTAGGTGGGTGGTGGGGAACAAAAGGTCAATGGTAATTGAGGAGCAGGTGCTTTAGGTTCAGGGCAGTGGACTCTCCACTCCAGTGTCAGATGCCCTGATAGTGTTTCGTACAACACCTGCTACACCAGGCGCTGGCACTCGACCTGCTGCTGCGCAGAAACCTTCCGCATTGTTTTGCTGACATACGCAGCAAAGTCGTCAAACTCGTCAGGTTTCCGCAGCACTTGGGAACGTGCCTCCGCTAGGAGAGGGTCCTCTACAAATTTTGTTTTACGCGGCTTCCTCTTCCCAGTAGGTCGCGACGGAGAAGTAGGTTCCTCAGGGGATATGTTCATGAGGGCAGGGGTCCGGCTGAGGTCTTCTTCAGGTGTCTGTAGGGTAAAGAGAAACATATTTAGTGGATAGTCTAATTAATTTTTTATTCTGCACCAATTTCCTCCTTGGGACCACCTGACGCAAATATACGCGGCACTGCAAGGGAAAATAAAGGCAACTTACCCCTTCGGCCTCGTCCAGACTTCCCTCCTCAAACTTGGCCATCACCACCATGGACTCCTTAGCAGACCTTTTCTCGAGGAGGAAGTTGAGATCCTTAAAGTACCACAACTGCGGCACATACACGTTGCCTGCGCCGGCCCCTGATCTCTTGGACTCCTCCACTTTGCAATTCTCCTTCACAAAGACTGTCCGTAGATTTGCGATCTTCTTACGGACCCAGGCCACCGAGGCAGCAGAGAAGGTGGGCTTGGAGTAGTCCACCATCCGTGTGTAAGCAGCCTCCCTCTTCTGCTTATTGCTGTAGTCCGGTGAGGACGTCAGCCACAGACACTCCTCCTCACGGTACAGGCTGATGAAGCCAGAGAGGAACTCACGGTACTCATAAGACATCTACAGAATGCAAAAAAAGGAAAATTAATAAACATGAAAAAAGTAAACTATTCAGGTTAAATAAAGTTTGTTTTCCAGTTACTGGTGTGAGTTATCTGAAATATGTAGTGAGAATACATTGGTGTGCAGGGTGCAGCAGCATAACGGTGGGATGTGGGTTGCAGTGGTGCAGTATAATGGCGTTTAGGGCGTGGCTGGCTGGGGCTTGCAGAAGTGCAGCATTTTGGGCAGGGGGCCTGTATAATCCTGGGTAGAGCAGTAGAAACGGTGGGCAGTGGTGTTAAATAACAATAATAAGCATTGGTGGTCAGTGGCACAGTATAATGGCGTTTAGGGCGCGGCTGGCTGGGGCTTGCAGTGGCGCAGCATTTTGGGCAGGGGCCTATATAAATGTGGGTAGAGCAGCATAGAGCGTGACCAGTGTTGGCAAAGGGGAATAATCATTGGTGGCCTGTGGTATAGCCTACCTTGTGCGGTTTATAAGTGCGGAGCTCTGCAGCGTGCTTCCAGCCTCCTCTCCAGTCATTTGCGCAGTGAGGGGAAGAGGAGTGGCCAGGAAGTCGTCTCTTGTCTTCACATATCGCACATCGCAATGAGATAAATTGAAAGTGGTAAAAAAAAGCATCTGATCACGCCCGATTCGATAAATATTAAGTGCAGCACATAATATCTTGAGACGCGAGATTCGACCGGCGTGCCACGCATCACGTCGAAAGGTACCTTAAATGTGCATACAATCCCCCGATTTCTCTGACAGATGTGGTCGAAATCGAAGGCTAGTACCGATAATCTCACAAGTGTATGGGCACCATTACTCAGATGACCGATGGACACGCAGTGTGATCCGATGGTGTGGATCATGGAAGCAGAGAGGGGGAGTCTGGTGTAAATAGATGCCTCCTGCCCAGAGGCGTCGAAATGGGGGTTCAAGGGGGCAGCTCACTCCCCCCAAATAGGGAGAGAGGCGCCGTCCACCCGGATCCGCGATTGCCCGCCTGCGCATGCTGCAGCCGATGCTAGCGGCAGCACAATTCCGGCCCTATACATACAGTACGCGGCGGGTAAGGCGCCGCACATTGAGGGCGCTCCGGCCGCGTACCTCGATTCACTGACTTCACTGTTATTGACAGTGAAAGTCAGTGCTTCCGCGGACATGCCCGTACTCCCCCACCTCTGCCGCATCGATTATGCATATGTAATGAGCGGCGGAGCGTCATGACGTCAAGCCGCTCATTACATATGCTGAAACTGTGCTGAGGCCGGACAATAAAGACTTATTTGAAAGTGCGGTGCCGCCCGCTCCTGCCCGTCCGCTCGCTCGCCTGCTCCTGCCCGCCCGCCCGGCATCCTGTGGGGGGGTATGTAT
Source organism: Pseudophryne corroboree (assembly GCF_028390025.1). Classification (NCBI taxonomy): domain Eukaryota; kingdom Metazoa; phylum Chordata; class Amphibia; order Anura; family Myobatrachidae; genus Pseudophryne; species Pseudophryne corroboree. Next base: position 297,609,241 of record NC_086451.1, read on the forward strand.
TTTTGCACTGTGGGGGCATCTGCGTATCTGGCACTGTGGGGGCAAATCTGGCTCTGTGGGGGCATCTGCGTATCTGGCTCTGTGGGGGCATATCTGGCACTGTGGGGACATCTGCGTATCTGGCACTGTGGGGGCATAACTGACACTGTGGGGGCATATCTGGCTCTGTGGGGGCATATGCGTATCTGGCACTGTGGGGGCATATCTGGCACTGTGGGTGCATCTGCGTATCTGGCACTGTGGGGGCATCTGTGTATATGGCACTGTGGGGGCATCTGCATATCTGGCACTGTGGGGGCATATCTGGCACTGTGGGGGCATATCTGGCACTGTGGGGGCATATGCGTATCTGGCACTGCGGGGGCATATGCGTATCTGGCACTGTGGGAGCATATACGTATCTGGCAGTGGGAGCATATGCGTATCTGGCACTGTGGGGACGTATGCACTGTGGGGACGTATGCGTATCTGGCACTGTGGGGACGTAAGCGTATCTGGCTCTGTGGGGGCATCTGCATATCTGGCTCTGTGGGGGCATATCTGGCACTGTGGGGGCATCTGCGTATCTGGCTCTGTGAGGGCATATTTGGCACTGTGGGGGCATATCTGGCACTGTGGGGGCATCTACATATCTGGCACTGTGGGGGCATCTGCATATCTGGCACTGTGGGAGCATATGCGTATCTGGCACTGTGGTGACGTATGCGTATCTGGCACTGTGGGGACGTATGCGTATCTGGCACTGTGGGGACGTATGCGTATCTGGCACTGTGGGGGCATCTGCGTGTCTGGCTCTGTGGGGGCATATCTGGCACTGTGGGGACATATCTGCGTATCTGGCTCTGTGGGGGCATATCTGGCACTGTGGGGCATATCTGGCCCTGTGGGGGCATCTGCGTATATCTGGCACTGTGGGGGCATCTGTGTATCTGGCACTGTGGGGGCATCTGCGTATCTGGCTCTGTGCGGGCATATCTGGCACTGTGGGGGCATATGCGTGTCTGGCACTGTGGGGGCATATGCGTGTCTGGCACAGTGGGAGCATATGCGTGACTGGCACAGTGGGAGCATATGCGTGTCTGGCACAGTGGGAGCATATGCGTGTCTGGCAGTGGGAGCATATGCGTGTCTGGCACTGTGGGAGCATATGCGTATCTGGCACTGTGGGAACGTATGGGTATCTGGCACTGTGGGGACGTATGGGTATCTGGCACTGTGGCGACGTATGCGTATCTGGCACTGTGGGAGCATATGCGTGTCTGGCACTGTGGGAGCATATGCGTATCTGGCACTGTGGGGACGTATGCGTATCTGGCACTGGGGGCATATGTGAATCTAGCACTGGGGGCATATGCGTATCTGGTACTAATGTTAATCTGGCACTGGGGGCATATGTGAATCTGGCACTGGGGGCATATGTGAATCTGGCACTGGGGGCATATGTGAATCTGGCATAGAAGACTGGGGTAAAAGTATCTGGCCATGCCCTTTTGTTGTGAGACCACACCTCTTTTTATGGCACACACTGTCCACTTAAGAAGTTTATCCCATCAAAGGGCCCCAGAAAGTTTATTTTGCTTACTTAAAAAAATAGGCTCGGGCCGGCCCTGGCTACATGCTGTGTAAAGTAATAGCAGTGGTGCTGGACGCACCGTTGCTAATACAGCGCGGGCAGGGCTGAAGCTGCCTGTCACGTGTTCTCTAACCCTCAAGTTGTCTCCGTCAGTGTCCGAGCTCTGCGACGTGCTGCCAGTGAGGTGACAATGGAGGTAAGCAGCTGCACAGTTGCTTCCTTCTAATACCGCTTTCAGATCGCAAATGCCGGGAAGAGAAACGTGTCCTTACCAAGTGGGATCCGACATTTGCTCTGCTTTGCTGGCTTTCCGACCTGGCAATATACCGGGTCGGTTGCCATAGCAGCGGGGGGGGGGGCGCAGCAGGGGCGGGGGTGGAGGCGGCGCTGGGAGCTGAGCTCATCTCCTGCGCCGCCTCTCCCTATGCTGTGAATGGGAACCGTGTCGCATCGACATGGCTCCTATTCACACTGCGCCTGACCCGGTATTCAACCCGGGAATAACCCTTCTTATATACCTCTCCCTATGCTGTGAATGGGAACCGTGTCGCATCGACATGGCTCCTATTCACACTGCGCCTGACCCGGTATTCAACCCGGGAATAACCCTTCATATATACCGGCTTGAATTACCGGGTCAGGCGACCCGCTAACTCGGGCAAAGTGCTTTCACATCGCACACATGTATGCCATGTCAATACCAGGTTATTTGTGCGATGTGAAAGGGGTATAACTTATTCAGGCATAAACAGATATAGGCCCTCATTCCGAGTTGATCGCGCGCTGCCACTTTTTGCAGTCCATGCGATCAACTAGACGCCACCTATGGGGGAGTGTATTTTTGCATAGCAAGGCTGCGATCGCTTGTGCAGCCCTGCTATGCAAAAAAAGTTGTGTAGAACAAGACCAGGGTAAGAGTTACTTGCCCTGTGCGATCAATCCAACGTTGCAGGCCCCGGAATTGACGTCAGACATCCTCCTTCCAAATGCCTCGACATGCCTGCGTTTGGATCTCCACGCACAGAAAATGGTGAGTTGACGCCCGGTTCCGCCTTCCTCCTGTCAATCTTCTTGCGGTCGCCGCTGCGACCGCTTTCTTCGTTAGCATGCACAGCTGCGAAGAAGTGCAGCGTGCGATCGTGTCGGAATGACCCCCTTAATGCAGTAATTATATACGTTATTGTCATAAGCTTTTTTGCTTTGCATGTAATTCCAACTTTAAGATTCTGATGCAGATACCTTTTTCCCTTGCGAATAAGGTATCACTCATAGGGGGTCATTCCGAGTTGATCGCTCGCTTGCTACTTTTAGCAGCTGTGCAAACGCATAGTCGCCGCCCACGGGGAAGTGTATTTTCGCTTTGCAAGTGTGTGAACGCCTGTGCAGCCGAGCTCTGCAAAAACAGTTTGTGCAGTTAATGAGTAGGTCTGAACTTACTCAGCCGCTGCGATCACTTCAGCCTGTCTGGTCCCGGAACTGACGTCAGACACCCGCCCTGCAAACGCTTGGACATGCCTGCATTTTTCCAAACACTCCCAGAAAATGGTCAGTTGCCACCCACAAACACCCTGTTCCTGTCAATCTCCTTGCGATCGGCTGTGCGAGTGGATTCTTCGTAAAACCCATCGCACAGCAATGATCCGCTTTGTACCCGTGCATGCGCATTGCGGTGCATATGCAGTTCTGACCTGATCGCAGCGAAAAACACTAGCAGCAATCAAGTCTGAATGACCCCCTATATCTGTTTATGCCTGAATAAGTTTGCCCAATTAATCTGTATTATTGATGCAATATTGTGGGTGTATCTTAGAAGGGTGCGCCTGGAACAATTGATACACAATTCTTTTTGTTACTGCTCACTGGGGTGTGGGAAGCGCCCCACAAATGTACTAATTGTTAAGACTGACCCTATTTTGTGCACCAGAGAAAATTAAAAAAAATTCTCAGCTGCATTGTTACTGAACGTGGGGAAGGGGTAGGGAAGTGGAGCACAGGAATGAGAAGGAGAGGAGAGAGGAATGAGGAGAGAGGGCGCACTACAATGTACAGTATATAATGGGCTCTGTCAGGCATAATGTGTGTAAGGGGTGTGGTATGGTTTGCCGGCGGTCGGGGTCCCGGCGACCAGCATACCAGCACCGGAATCCCTACCGCCGGCATACCGACAGCTGGGCAAGCGCAAATGAGCCCCTTGCGGGCTCGCCGCGATACGCGCGCCACGCTATCTATTCTCCCCCCAGGGGGGTCGTGGATCCCCAAGAGGGAGAAGAACTGTCGGTATGCCGGCGGTCGGGATTCCGGCGCCGGTAAGGTGGGCGCCGGGAGGCCGGCCGCCGGCAACCAGAAGACCACCCGTGTGTAAGAGGCTCTACCAGAGATAATGTATATAAGTGGTCACTCACTCCCAGCTGCTCCATAGAGTTCCGTACAGGTACAAGTGACCCGTCTAAGGTTTCCATAAATTAGGGGGGCCAAACTGAGATTTTATCTTGCCCCCTCCAGCTGAAAAACGTTCTGACCCCCCTGCTCCTGCCTGCTTCCATGATCCGCACCATTGTCGCTTTAATAAAATAGCTGTACGCTATTGCACAGCAACTTCCTTGCAGCTGTGCAATGGTCAGGGCCGGTTCTGGGGCTTCTGGCGCCCCGGGCGGCATTAGGAGGCGTGGCTTCATACAGGGGGCGTGGTCAGTTACGCCCCCTGTACTGTTGTAGGATGTGCGGTGCGCGATAACATCATCGCGCACCGTACAGCAAAGGTCCTCTCCACGAAGGTAAACTAGATGCTAAGCGTCTAGTTCCCTTCGTGGAGAGGACCTTTGCTGTGCGGTGCGCGATGACGTCAACGCGCACCGCACATCATTACAGTGAAGGTCCTCTCCAGGAAGGGAAATTAGACGCATAGCGTCTAGTTTCCCTTCACAGCGGGCAGCCCACGAAGGGAAACTAGACGCGTAGCGTCTAGTTTCCCTTCACAACGGACAGCGGGCCGCGGCAGCGGGGAGCACCACAGCAGCAGCGGATCTTGCCATGGTGCGGCGCCCTCCGGAAGGCGGCGCCCCGGGCAAAGGTCCTACTTGCCCGTGGAAAGATATGCTACTGGCAATAGTGTACATCTCTGAATCAGGCCTGTTACAGAGTAACTCCATTATATACATTTTAGGGACATATATTATCATACAAGAAATTAATTGATAATATTGTGCTTGCTTTTGCCAGGCCTAATCAACATATCTATACACTGTAGCCTTGGCTGAATAGACAATCCCAGCACATGGCCAGCTCAGCCCACTGATACAGCTAGCCCACATGCTGTGAAAGACACACCCACAGGTTGCAGGTATACTTGAGCACTTGAAATCAGAGGGCACTCTCTCCCAAAACCACTGAGGCAGATGTACAGTAGCTGCACACAGCTACAAAGCCTCCAGAAGCATGAATTGCTCATCACCAGGACCGATCTCCTTACTAAGGCTAAGTATTGTATACACATGGCTTAATGGCATAAAATAGTTAAATATGTGTTTGTGGTAAAGTAGTTGTGAAACGATTGACATATAATAGTTAATTTGGAGATACAAATGGCTTAAGGTTAATGATACTTGTGCAATTATGTGATTGTTATGTGTTGGTGATAATACTCTATGAAATCTGTAATGAATTGGAACAGTAGACAATCTGTAGCATAGCATTCCTGGTATACATTTATGGATGGTGATTTATAACAGATTGTAGTGGTTTTATATAGTGCATCTTGCTGAAATATAGCATGTGCTTGTAGCAATGGCAGGCTGATACTTGTGGTTACCTGGTGATCTGGTCTTGTGATTGTTCATATAGCATAGCCAGCATACAATATGCTCTGGTTATTGAGATACTGTGCTGGCTTGGAATTGTGAAAGGTGATTAGATGGCTTGGAATTGTAATATCAGCACATATGCATTATATTGAAGCTTATACATTTTGCAATATAGTGGAGTCTTATGGCTTCTGCTATGTGATTATGGTGTAGCAAAGAATGCCATGTGTTTGGACTTGCAAATCTAAAATGGCTGCTGGCATTCCCTTTTGAACCATATGTTACAGACTTTGGAATCATGGGAGTTTTCCCAAAATGGAGTCTAGCTTCTGTCCCATGCGGTCTGTGGACAATGCAGCCACATGCTGCCCCTCCCCCACCCACACACACACACAAACACACACATACATAAACCAAAACCAATCCCCTAAGGTATTTCTCTAAGATATACATCGTTTCCAATATATATCAATAAATCTAGGATTTAGCCGAGTGCTTTGAGTGATATCTCCCCAGTAATAAATATATATATACAGTACATACATACATATTCACACTTCTTTCATCCTGTTCTTTTCTTATATATTTTACATCTGTGAAACTATTATATGGTGACTTGCATTGTATTTGACCAATACTGTTTAATGATAAAAGTGAATTCTATGAGTAGCAATTGTTTGTTGAAATACATTCTTATGATTTACATTCTATATGACTGGCGTGCATTCTTATATGAACAGAATATTCCTAATGATTTAAAGATATATATGTCTAGATGCAACCTCTGCGGGTTTGCTTATAAAAGGTACACAATTAGTGATGAACTATTATAAATCACTAAAGGGTTAAAATTATACATTTGCTTCAAAGATATGAAATATAGTAATATAATACAAGCAATAGAATCAGACAGAGAAAAGGAGGGGAATAGAGAAGGAAAAGGTATACCCCCTTACCATGACCCCTTATCAAGGCCCATTGCCCTGCTCATCTGTAGTCTTCAAGTGATGTAATGCTGAGCTTAAAATTGTCATCAATCATGACCTCTGACATCTCTTCCACTTTTCTAACTCCTTAGTGTGAAAATAAAAAAAAATCCCTCTTTCTTTTTTATTTATTTAATGCAGCTAAGACACTGAACAGTAGCGGATCTTGCCACGGGCAAGCAGGACTTTTGCCTGGGGCGCCGCCTTCCGGAGGGTGCCGCACCATGGCAAGATCCACCACTGTGCCCCCCGCAGTGCACCCCCCGCTGGTCCCCCGCTGTGAAGGGAACCAGACGCTACACATCTAGTTTCCCTTCGTGGAGAGGACCTTTGCTGTGCGGTGCGTGATGACGTCATCGCGCACAGCATTGTGGCACAGACGCTAGGGGTCATAATTGACCTCTGAGGTCTATGCATCCGAGGAAAGGAGCGGCGCTGGCGGAGGTCTGTAGCGGTCTGGAATCAGGAGCGGGGATGTAAGTATATATTTTTTTCTTTCAGCGGCGATACAAATGGGGGCGTAACTGACCTCGCCCCCGTATTAAGCCACGCCCCAACACTTTTTGCCCGGGGCGCCACAAGGGCAAGAACCGGCCCTGACACTGAAGTATCATTTAATCCTAGAGAGTTCCGTAGTAAAATACCTCACATATCCCATCCAACAAATGGCCATATCTGTGACAATTTTAGAGTCATTGTGGTGGACATAGATTCTGCAGTCATAGTGTACAGCTGGATTACAGGTAGCAGGTGGTGTAGGTTTCTGACTACCAAACATTGTATCCAGTCAGCTGTTTGAGATTTTTGGAGAAACTGCTAACTTGGTCACCCTGTGGACCACCACACCTACAGTCCCAAGATGTTTGTCTTCCGATCTTCTTGATTTCTTGAGACCAAGATGATGGTGTACAAGGCCCAATATCTTTCACCAGAGGGAGTACACCCATAATCAGTGGTTGTTTAAGAGAGGAGACGACAAATATCTTCCTTACTGGGTTGTCGCATGTCTAGCTTCACCTGATGGGTGTCTGATGACAATGGTTCTCCTAGACTCTAATCTGCATGCTGCCATTGCTGGAACTTGAAACTACAATAACTGAATAAATGACAATTTGCTTTCATTACAGTTTTTGTATATTTCTTGTGATACCTTATATCAACTCGGAAAGAACAACACTTGATGTGATCACTGGTAACCGTATACACTGAAGCAAGTACGGTGGGGAGGATGATTATGGTAATTGTGTTTTCTACACACCTGAAAACATGCTTTGCGTGTACCACAGAGCAGTGATTATACATACTGTAGACAGTCACTGAGGTTGACTAAAATGATAAATGTATCTTGATCTTTTTCCATAGAAGCAAGATGCAAATAATGTAGGACTAATGAAAACATTTACTGAAAGTTCTGGCTAGAAATGTAAAAATGTGTTATAAAATAAATGTTCTTTAATTTGTACTCTAATAGGCTCAGATATATATTGTACAGTTTAAAATAAATGTCTCATTCACATAACTGTGTTCATTAAAAACTGACATCTTTGGTGTTAAGTAGTGAATGGGTCATGTAAGTTTTTATTTAGAGGTCAAAAAATAGAGACAGACCTTATTATAGAATTCATCCAATAAAATTATACAGGGAGTCAATGGGGTGATTGTAACTGTGTCTATCATAGTCAGCATTAGAGGAAATATGGGCTTATTCAGAAGATCTGAGCTCAGTTTCCTATAATGTCTTTCTTAATGCATCATCTTTACTTTTATCCTCCAGCTATCCTGTAAAGTAAATATGCTCTCTATCTAATCTTTGATCAGGTTCCTTGTAATTAGTATATCTCTTCTGTAGTTCAGAGTTTCCCAGATCAATATAATGAAGAAGAAAATGATTATCCAGCTTCCAAAAAGCCCTATCTCCTCTTTAACTGTTCAACACTTATTGTAGATTATTTTAAGGTCAGTGTTGTCTGTTTCAGCTCTAAAATTGCACAAAAGATCTGTGTTTTTCACAAGTTTACAAAGACTCTCTTTAGCTTGATAAATGCAGATATATTCAATGAATTACAAGTATTCATGCACTTTTCTTACATCCATCTGGATGGGATCGGTATGGAAAACCGTCGGACGGAATCCCGGCCGTCAGTATACTGACAGCGGGATCCCAGCCACCGGTATGCAGGCAGCGGGGCGAGCGAGAATCATAGACACCCATGTAGGGAGAAAAGCCTCTGGTGCCGGGATTCTGGTGGTGATATTTTACCGTTAGTCGGGATTCCGGCGTCTGCATTGTGACATCTGGGATCCCGACTAGTGGTATTGTAACCGCTTCCCATCTGGACTTTATTCCTGTTAAATACAATGAAAAAAATCCTGTTAAATACAACAAAAGTGCAGCATGCCATTCAATGAAATGAAGGAGCTCCTACAGTGCCTGTTTCTAATGCTGAGTACACACTAGGCGATATATATTGCCTGTTCAAGCAAATAGCCGATATACAGTAATGCAAGGCGGTCATCGGGTGTGTACACTCAATATGTCTGTAAATTACGCCATTCCCAAACATATCACGTCAGCAGTGTAGCACAGCCAATGGCCCATATATCTGAAGATATATCAGTACATCTGGCTGTGTGTTCAGGCATACACTTACTGCAGGGGTCTGATTTCAAAGATAGGTGGACAAATTCAAATTCGGTAATTGTATATGCTTGCCTATAACCACTACACTGTCGGTATATCGGCAGATCCGCCATCAAGTCAACAAGGTGTGTACCTGCCTAACTCTCTTCATTTGGAATGAGGACTTATTTGCTTGCGTGTAAATACCTGTATATAGTATGTACATGTAAAAGGTTGTTATTCAAATTAGGGGAGAAGATGGCTCATATATGGACTAATATATGCTTTAAATATTCTAAGCAATATTTATGATTATTAATAGAATTTATTATCTTTTGCTTATAAAGTACCAATACTGTATATAACATAACACTGTATTGAAGATTACATATAATGGAAATTGGAAAAAGGAGAAACACTGGAATTTGGAGACATAAAAGGTAAATATTGTATGGCGCCCAAGATGGCTGCCTCACCTTTTGTATGCTCCTGATCATCTCCATAAAACAGCTTAAATTCACCACAACTGACCTATGAATCATCATAAATATCCAAGGACTTACCTTGAACTTGTACTACTCTACGCGGACATTTCATCAAAACCAACGGATTGCATTCCTGCGCTGAGATACACACTGGATTGAATCCTGGACTGAATCCTCTGCATATTTCCACTGAGAAATCCTTCAGTTTAGCAGCTGCTGTACTCTGCATTGGACATTACCCAGATAAAGTACTGTGGATTACAACCTATCTTTGGCTACATCCAGCCCCTCACTTAGACATCATCCACCTCTGTTCTCTGAGCAACAAATAACTGACTTATTGCATTAATCTACTAATATCAGTATATTCAGGCTCTGAATTGCTGAAGGCTCACTGTTTAAAATCAGGATCCATTTCCAGGACACGTTATCACTACCCCCACAAAAAAATCTACTTCAAAGGCCTCTCACACTGAGACTTTTCACACCTACACAGTAGGAATTGGCTTCTAACACCTTTCCAAAAGGCTGCCGATCCTAGGATAATTGACTAAATCAGCAGTTATTTTATTTATTACTTGCTTCAAATATACACAATAGGTTATAGCAATAACTTTGTTCATAATCCCATTATAATTTTGGATCACATACCGAATTGGGGGAAAACAAATCACAAAAAGGAAAAAAGAACAAAAACAAGAACAAAAAAAAAAAAAACCACTGCTTTCTCTCCCTCTCTCATCATCATATGCAGCTCAAATTTATAGTAATCTGTCATTGATGACCAAATGTATACGTATTGCTCCAGCTTCATTCTTTCACTCTGCCCACCACGTTCTGCAGTTCCTATCACACCATCACAGGCTTCTATTCTCCAATCCCTTGGCATTTTAAAAAGAAAACACAGGCGCATCCGTGGGAAGCGAGCAGGCCGGAAATGTATTTCCCCCGGTAACCATCTAAGTCCTTTGCCCACCTGCTCACCCCCATACTCAAAGAACAATCAAATAGAAGTGATACCCAGTGATACTGTGTTTGGAAGGACAGAACTGTCAACTCTCACTTAGTGACCCCCATACCCAGAGCTCCTGCACTTAACATAAAGAAAACTGAAGGCCCTCTGGTATGCCCAATCAGGTCAGTTCTTTGTAATGCCAGATCTATAAGAAACAAGACTGCAACAATTGCTGACCTTATTGAATCTGCAGATCTAGCCTGTATTACAGAGACCTGGCTAGATGAAAAGAAAAGGCAGCACCTATATTGGAGGCTGCAGTACCAACAAACTACTCTGTCATCCACAACCCAAGACTGGACCGCAGGGGTGGCGGGGTGGCTATATGCTTCAAAAAAGAACTTAAACTTAGGGTCCACCCTATTGAAACTACTCGCTCATTTGAGTGCATTGCTGCCCGGAGTTCGACAGGATTAGGTTTCAGAGTACTTCTCATTTACCGGCCACCTGGAGATGGAAAGATGTTTCTACAAGAATTTGCAGACACTGTTGCTGGCCTGGTTCTGGAACATCAAAGATGGCTCATCCTCGGGGATTTCAATGCATGGGTGGATGATGAGCTCTCACGCCTTGGCCAAGACCTCCTGTGCACAATGAATGGTCTGGGCTTCACACAGGTCATTTCCTCTGCCACACATAAAAGTGGTCACACTCTTGACCTTGTCTTTCAGATTGGATTAGAAGTCACTGACCTAAAAATAAACCCAGTCATCTGGTCAGACCACTACTCCCTCTGGTTCTCAGTTGCAACCCCTCAATTAAGATCTCTGCCCGTGGAGTTGACCAGGTATCGTCCAAGGAGGGGTATGACTCCCCAGGCTCTTGCAGCAAATCTGGATCTCTCTGCTATACTGGGTGCCTGTGAAGATCCCTGTTCCCTAGTCCGTTATTATAATAGGGATGTTATGGCTGCAATTGATATTATCGCCCCTGTGCGTTTAAGACCTCGTAAACCACAACGTCAAGCTCCATGGTTCGACAACAGTGTTAGTGAGCTCAAGAAAAGGGGGCGTAGACTGGAAAGACGATGGAGGAAGACTAACCTAGTGGATGACGAAATAAAACTAATAAAGCATAACGAAGAATATCAATCGACAATCACTCGTAAGAAAGCACAGTTCCTGTCAAATGAGATCACAGCAGCAAACAATAGGCCAGCTCAACTTTTCCGCACAGTGGAGATGCTTTGCAAGCCAGCATGCCTGCAGACTGATGAGACCATCTCCCAGGCAAGATGCAACGAGTTTGCAAACTTCTTTGCAGATAAAATATCCTCCATCCGGGCTGGAATCTCCACAGTGCCATCAAAGGAGTGCCAAACTACAAAGCCTGCTAATATAAGCTACCTGCCTTCATGGACCAGCTTTGATCCAGTGGATGTAAAGGACACTGCTGAAATTGCTCGGATTCTGCGTCCCACCACCTGTGATCTGGACCCAGCCTCAACCAAGCTTCTAATAGGTTGTATGGATATAATTGGTCCTGTCTTTACAAAAATTGTTCAATGCTCTTTGCAGACAAGCTTTTTTCCTGGACCCCTAAAGGAAGCAATTGTTAGACCGCTTCTTAAAAAACCTAATTTAGATCCCGACTGCATGACCAACTACAGACCGGTATCAAAACTTCCTTTCCTAGGAAAGGTTATTGAGAAAGTCGTTGCAAATCAACTGGAAACCCGCCTGACAACCCATGATATTTATGATCCATTTCAATCAGGATTCAGTAGAAGACATAGCACTGAAACAGCCCTGGTGTGTGTGTTAAATGATCTTCTGATGGCAAAAGACAGAGGTGACTGTTCAATATTAATCCTTCTGGATCTCTCGGCAGCATTTGATACCGTGGACCATGGGCTTCTGATTGAGCGACTGATACATTTCTGTGGTCTGGATGGCACAGTCCTAAGCTGGTTCAAATCATTTCTCACAGGCAAGTCACAGAGAGTATCATTTAGATTATACTCATCACCACCAGTGCCATTGCCATGTGGTGTCCCACAAGGTTCTATACTATCCCCCATGCTTTTTGCAGTATACATGCTCCCATTGGGCGAAATAATCAGGCGCCATGGCCTAGTATACCACTGCTATGCAGATGATACACAACTGTACTTGTCCTTTGCTCCGGGCACTGATAACCCAATAGCAACCCTAAATGGCTGTCTAGCTGAACTACAGGAGTGGATGAGCGCCAGTTGGCTGCGACTGAACCCGGATAAAACAGAGGTCCTTATGATACGACCGCAACATCAAAGGACAAGACTGCAGCATAGCCAACCAACTGGACTTACACTCGGGGATTCAGAATTACAGACCAGTGATCGTGTGCGGAATCTTGGCGTTGTCCTGGATGGTGGCTTGACACTTAAACATCAGATATCAACCACAATCAAATCCTCATTCTTTCACCTGAGGAACATAGCCAGAATCAAGCACTTAATTCCCTCAGATGATATGCCAAAAGTCATACATGCATTTGTATCATCTCATTTAGACTACTGTAATGCCCTCTACCTTGGTCTACCAGTAAAAGAATTGCAGCGCTTACAGCTGGTGCAAAACACAGCTGCCAGGCTATTAACCAGCCAGCCCCGTTCTAGCCACATAACACCCATCCTCTACTCCCTTCACTGGCTGCCTGTATGATGGCGAATCATCTTCAAGATTGGCTTACTGAGTTTCAAAGCATTACATGACCAAGGCCCAAGGTACCTGAAACAGCTTCTGACCCCATACTGCCCCACTCGATTACTGCGATTTGTAGATGAAGGACTTTTAGCAGTACCTAGAATCTACCGTAATTCATCTGGGGGTCGAACTTTTAGTCGTGCGGCTCCGACTCTATGGAACTCACTTCCCCGCACAGTGCGAGAGGCCCCAACTATAGAATCCTTCAAAAGTAGACTCAAGACTTTTCTGTTTACTCAAGCATTTCCATAATGTCCCTTTTAGTATCTTCATGCTTCTGTATTTTATGAAAATGTACTTCATTATATTCTGTACTATATTATGCTATGTATCTGTTAAGCGCCTTGAGTCCTATTGGAGAAAGAGCGCTATATAAATAAAATTATTATTATTATTATTATTATTAACTAGTCATTGTAGACATCTTAAAACTGTAGTCTACTGGCAACCATGACAGCCTTTTGCCATTTGTCTTAGCTGAACTTCCTTCCTCATCTGGTTTGGAGAATGTTTTGGCTTCTGCGTTGCATGGACACACTTGTGGTTGTCTGCCAGCTTGGAGTACTTGGTCACCTGCTTGCAGCAGGACAGAGACAAGTCATTTGTTCACTATGTTCACAGCACAGAGATCTCCATAGGAGGTGGTCCAGTAACTCACTGAGCTGCTTAACAGTAAACTTGCTGTTCCGGAGAAGTTATTACTTTTATTAGTGAAAGTGAAAGTACCCTCTTGGCTACAATAAGGAACAAATGATCCAAGTTTTTCTATTCCATTGAAGCATTCTTCTCAGACATGAAAAGACTATAGCAGCACGCCCAACTTCCTTCTCTAGAAGATTACTGGATGAAGTTGGCAGGCTGAGGTGTATGATCCTTGTTTTCATTAACCTCTTGTACTAGGATATTCATCTTGTCTCCAAAAGGGCTCATTAGATTACATATTCTGTAGAAGCTCCATCGCTAAGAAAAGCTTCTGTCCTTTGCCAAAAAACTTAAGGGGAGAAAGATAAAGTGGAGAAGTTCCCTGAAGCAATCAATCAGCTTCTCTAACTATCATTTATCTAGCACAGTCTTTAAAATGAAATAAGCTTATAGTTACTTAGGGCAACTTCTCCATTTAATCTCTCTCAAAGATTTGATACATCTCCCTTGACCTCTTGTGTTAAGTCAGGACAAAAATAAGATAAGGGTATGACAATTTTAGGTATGCAGAGGATATAGTGGATGGATCTGATTTCTCTGATTGTAAGAAGTATACCTTTCTTACAAAGGCACATGGCTGAATGATTGCCTGATTAAAAGTAATGCTCTAGCAATCAATATAATCAAAGTTAGCTGTGAAGTTAACAGAATAACTCTAGGAATTCTAGATGTATTCGGACCCTCTTGCCTGCCTATACTCAGGGCCGGTGCATGGTTTCTCGGCACCCTAGGCAAAATTTCTGCCTAGTGCCCCTTCCCCCTACCCGCCCTTCAGGTGAAAGGCATGCTGCTGCTCTCCCCCACCCCCAGACTGTTGCATGGCTGCTCTCTTCTCCCCATCTCCCCAGTCTGTATGGGTGCCTGCTGCTCTCACCCCCCCGCACTCTGTTAAATGTCTGCTGTTCTATCTCCCCCACCATCTGTGTGCATGTCCCCCCCCCCAGACTGCTGCTCTCCCCCTCTTTCCTCATTACATGCAGAAAGTGCGCTGTGCAGCCACCTTACCTGCAAGCTGCGATGCAGCGTGGTCTGTGAAAGAGCCTGGAATGAAGAGCAGCACCACATGTCACCCCCAGCCAGGACATCAGGAGCTGTGAAAGCTACTGCCTGTGCCAGGTGAAGACGGAGCTGGAGGCTGCAATACGGGAGCTTGGCAGTTGCGGCTACTGTAAGATATGAGTACCGGGGGGATTGCGGCCTCTGTGAGAGGTAGGACCACTCTACTTTTTCCAGGCAGCTGTAGCAGGCCGCCCCCTCAGGTTACGGCGCCCCTAGGCAGCTGCCTAAAGCTGCCTAGTAGAAGCTCCGGCCCTGCCTATACTATCAAGTCAGGGAGAAAGCTTACAACTTACATCTACCAATTTAAATTGTGTGTGTGTAACAGTCTGGGGTATAGGGTCACTTTAAATGGGTGTAGTATGGCTGACCGGCGGTCTCCTGACCGCCGGTCAGCTTACCGACGCCGGGATCCCGGCAGCATACCGACGCCGGGATCCCGGCAGGGAGAGGCGAGTGCAGCAAGCCCCTTGCGGGCTCGCTGCGCTCGCCACGCTGCGGGCTCGGTGGCGACCTGCGGTCGCCACGGGTTCTATTCCCACTCTATGGGTGTCGTGGACACCCACGAGTGGAAATAGTCCCTGTTGGTCGGCATGCCGACCATCGGGATAGTGGGTGTCGGGAGGCTGGAGGAGGTCATGTGACCGTCGGTCTCCCGACCGTCGGTCACATGAATACCACCCCTTTAAATCTAATTATAAAGGATAGAAATTAATGAAAGGTAAACTTCTTGTGCAGACCCTCCATACTGTATATGGTAGGTTACAGTAACAAGTGAGAAAGACTAGCTCATTTTCATTAATGAGAGAAAAAATGTATATATAAAAAAGATCAATTATTGAATTTTAGCTAGTAGTTAAAGAGAGAGATAGCCTAATAGGTGGTTCTTATCCTATAACACAGTCTGACCCATTTTCCCTGCCACTAGTTGTGTAAAACAGGGACATTTAACCAAACTCACAATCTAACATGACAAATGCACCTGGAGAGTAATTTTCTTGAAGCCAAAAAGACCTAATTAAGTTTAGTTTTACATTTCCTACAGACAGTTGTAAAAGCAGTGCAAAGACAATATACTTTTTGTTTACTATTTTTAGGGGGGATTTTTTTTTCACAGAATCAGCTTTCTCAAATGTTTTGGTGTCATAACAAGTGACAGTGAAGATGATGAGATGGAAATATGGTAATTATTACTGGGATGCCTTGGACTCAAATGCAACTACAGCAAAAGACGAAAGGAAGGCCACGACTCAGCCCAACTCAGATTGGGGCCTTATGAGGAGGGATCTCGCCCCTTTCAACAGACCACGCCCCCTCAACAGACCCCGCCTCCATTAGGACTGTGTCCGGAAATTTAACCGGCTGGGTTTCCATCTCAGTCCGCTCCTGCCCATGGTTCATTGTCTTGTTCTCTATTGACAGGAAGGTGGGCGTAAGGTAAATGGTCATCAAAACTAATAATTACTATGATGTCATACCAAACATGGAAAACTAAATGACCAAGGTCCAGCTAGTATTGAGAAAGTTCTAATTTGACCACAGCATGCAGCAATGTAAAACCTATGGGGTGTCCAAACCTGCACCTTTGTTGTAATATAAGTATCAAGGAATTTCCTCACAAGAGATGGATAACAATCATAAACACCCCACCAATAGGTGTAATTTAACAATAATAGCTGGAAACTAGAGAACACAATGAATCTTTTCTTCACCCCTGAATACCTCTATTTACATAATCAAATCACATGTGTCATGACTGTCCAGCTGATTCTCTAGATACATCAGTCTGAAATTCACCATCAGTGACTTATGGTTGCTTCAGGCAAGGTAATTGCCACCAACAAGAGGAATTCAGTTTTATGACACCAGTAAACCTTTGCTTGTACCTACTGTACATACACAATTATTCATATTTTGTGCAACAGGTAATTTGAGCCAGATAGGCTATATGTCAAAGAACACAGTGGATCAGAACTAGAAATAAGGTTTTCATTTTAAGAATAACTTCATAGCTTACAGTTACAAAAAGGACTATTAAGAGTATTATGGTTGTTCAAAAGTTTAGAATGTAAACTCTCATGAGCAGGGCCCTCAACCCTCATGTGCTTATCCTTCTCTCTGTTAGGGTCTCCTGCCCTGTGCTGCCACGTCGTCATGGCAACCGGGAGACAAGTGCTAGTGGAGTAACCTGAGCGCAGCTGATACTCCGGTTCGGGTCTTTTGCTGTGCAGTGGTTATAGGCTCTGTGCACGGCAGGGGATCCGGTGCTGGTTTTTGTGCTCACAGTCTGTGAGGTCTGAGTGGGGCGTGGACAGCACCTGCTTTATAAGGCCTCTTTTCAGGGTAAGCAGATGCTGCTGAATCTTTGTTGGTTAGTCAGTTCATGAAAGTTAGCCAGTACTGTGTAGCTTTGTATTTGTTTGTTGCTTACTGCAAATAGGCCTGGGGATTTGGTATTACACTCTGCCAATCCAGACCTAGCAGTAAGACTGGAGTCAGTCGTTTAGCTTGCTGGGGTTCTGTTACTACTCTGTGAACTTAGCAAGTTTGCGGCTGTATTCTAAGACTTGCCTGTCTAATCCTGTCTCACTGTGCTAGGTGTCAGGGGTCAGTTTAGTGGCAGTAAGCTAAAACCTGTGCACTGCAAGTGAGAAATAGGATTGTGGAGACTCTCCTTGTGTCTATCATTCCATCTCTGACCAAGGAGTTTACTGCCACACCCGTTGGTAACCCTTTAGGGTTTTGCTGTTGCCCTTAGCAACAGCATTTCGGGTTCTCTATGTATTAAAACACAACATCTTGCTTTTTCCATCTGTGCAGTTCTAATACAAGGGAGATACCCAGTTCCTTAGCCTCTGGGCTTCTCTGTTCACTTTGTGTGTATTTTGTTACCCTATTACCTTCTGTGTACGTTATGTCATATTCCCCAGTTTGTCTGTGAGTCCATTTGTTTTGCATAACAGTTCAAACACCAGTACATTCCTGCAGACACTGGAGTGCATAACAGTTCTGACACCAGTACTTTCCTGCAGGCACTGGTGTGCATAACATATTCAGCAGCCTAATACTCCTGTTGAAATTTTGTGGGAATATGGAGCATACCCCTCAAAATACGTTGCAACAGGTGGTCGATCAGGTGCAGGTCCTGACTCGACAATTTAATGATTTGTCCATTAAAATGCACACCTCCCAGGCTGCTGGTGGAGCTCCCGCAGCAGCAGCACCTGCAGGGGTTAAGGAGCCGAAAGTAAATCTCCCGGATCGTTTTTCTGGAGATCGCTCGCAGTTCTTTTGTTTCAAGGAGAGCTACAAGCTATACTTCCGGCTTAGGCCTCAGTCTTCTGGGTCGGAGATTCAGCGGGTGGGCATAGTGATTTCCTTGCTACAAGGAGACCCACAGGTCTGGGCATATGGGTTGCAGCCTGACTGTCCGTCGCTTAAAAGTGTTGATGCTTTTTTTACGGCACTGGGCATGTTGTATGATGACCCTGACAAGACGGCCTCAGCCGAGGCTCAGATTTCGATCCTTAAGCAAGGGCGAAGGCCAGTTGAGGTTTACTGTACGGAGTTTCGGAGGTTGGCCCATGATACCCAGTGGAATGACCCAGCCCTGAGACACCAGTACCGAAGAGGTCTTTCTAACCAGATAAAGGACCAACTGGTACAATATCCCTTGCCTGATAGCTTGGATCAGCTCATGCAGTTATCCATCCGGGTGGATAGACGGCTGAGAGAGCGTAGGCTTGAAAGGGAGACTGAGATTTCCTTCCTTCCCAAGGGAACCTCAGACTCTGAGGAATTTTCTGAGGAGCCTATGCAGATTGGGGCTACCCGCCTCTCCTCGCGTGAGAAGACGCGGAGGAGACAGCAGGGGTTGTGTTTGTACTGTGGGAATAAAGGTCATGTGGTAGTATCATGCCCAGAAAAGCCGGAAAACTTCAGGGCCTGAGGGTGATGGGAAATATCCTGTCAGGCCAGAAGTCAGAATTTCCCAAGAAGACTTTTATCATTCCGGTGACCTTGAAGATCCTCGGTCAAACTGTCAAGACTGAGGCCTTTGTGGACAGTGGGGCCGACGGGGTTTTTATGGACCGCCAATTCGCCCTGAAACACTCTGTTCCCTTAGTACCCTTGGCATCGGAAATTGAGATTTGTGGGTTAAACGGGGAACCATTATCCCAAGGTAAAATTACCTCTTGCACTAGCCAGATTTCTTTGTTTATTGGAGCCACACACTCTGAAAAATTGTCCTTTTATGTGACTGTCTGTACTTTTGCCCCATTGGTGTTGGGGTTACCCTGGTTAAGGGCCCACAATCCTCAATTTGACTGGGTCTCTGGGGAGATTCTTAGTTGGGGTACTGATTGTTTCAGGAGTTGCTTGAGCCTTCCAGTCAGGCTCTCGCAGCTAAGTTTGCCAGGATTGCCAGGGTGTTATGCAGATTTTGCGGACGTGTTCTCCAAAAAAGTTGCAGAGGTACTACCTCCCCATCGCCCCTATGACTGTGCCATTGATTTGTTGCCAAATGCTAAGCTTCCCAAGAGCAGGTTGTACTCCCTGTCACGTCCTGAGACTCAGGCTATGGCAGAGTACATTCAGGAGAACTTGGCTAAGGGATTTATCAGACCTTCACAGTCTCCAGTTGGGTCGGGGTTCTTCTTCGTGGGTAAAAAGGACGGTTCGTTGCGACCCTGCATCGACTTCAGGGAATTGAACCGTATCACGATTAAAAACTCATACCCACTGCCTCTCATTTCGGTCTTGTTTGACCAGCTTCGTACTGCCACCATTTTTTCTAAGATTGACCTACGCGGTGCGTACAATCTAATCCGAATAAGAGAGGGGGATGAATGGAAGACTGCCTTTAATACCCACTCAGGGCATTATGAATATTTGGTGATGCCTTTTGGGCTCTGTAATGCCCCGGCAGTCTTCCAGGATTTCATGAATGATGTGCTCAGGGAATATTTGGATAGATTCTTAGTTGTATACTTAGATGACATCCTAATCTTCTCCCATTCCCTGGAGGAACATCGGAAGCATGTACGCTTAGTCCTCCAGAAACTCAGAGACCACCGGCTTGGGGCGAAGCTGGAGAAGTGCGAATTTGAAGTTCAGCAAATCGCATTTCTAGGATATATTATCTCCCCAGAAGGTTTCCAAATGGAGGGTTCCAAGGTACAGGCAGTCCTGGATTGGGTGCAGCCCACTAGTTTGAAGGCGCTTCAGCGTTTCCTGGGCTTTGCGAATTTTTATAGACGATTTATCGCTGGATTTTCGTCTATAGTGGCGCCCTTGGTGGCACTCACTAAGAAAGGGGCGGATGTTGCTCACTGGTCTTGTGAGGCTAAAGCGGCTTTTGCCCGTCTCAAAAGGGCATTTGTTTCGGCCAAGGTGCTGCGACACCCAGATCCAGAGCGTCCTTTTGTGGTGGAGGTGGATGCCTCTGAGATGGGTATTGGGGCAGTGCTTTCTCAGATGGGAGTGTCTGATAATCGCCTTCATCCCTGTGCTTACTTTTCCCGTAAATTTTCACCTGCCGAGATGAATTATGACGTGGGTAACCGGGAATTGTTGGCTATTAAGGATGCACTCGAGGAGTGGAGACACTGGCTTGAGGGGGCTAAGTTTGTGGTCTCAATTCTCACTGACCATAAGAATCTGGCATATTTAGAGTCAGCGAAGCGTCTCAATGCCAGGCAGGCACGATGGGCTTTGTTTTTTGCTCGCTTTAATTTTTTGATAACATATCGCCCTGGGTCAAAAAACATCAAGGCTGATGCGCTCTCGCGGAGTTTTGCTCCAATCCAGGAGACCACCGAGGAGCCGTTGCCCATTGTTTCCCCATCATGTATTAAAGTGGGCATTACCCAGGACCTCTTATCATTAGTCCTTAGAGCACAGGAGCAGGCTCCTCCAGACCTTCCGGTAGGTCTTTTGTTTGTGCCTCCTAGGTTAAGACAGCGAGTGTTCCTGGAATTCCATGCCAAGAAGTCGGCAGGTCACCCGGGTATTGCCAGAACTCGGGAGTTGCTATCTAGGGCGGTGTGGTGGCCCTCGGTGGCTAAGGATGTGGATCAGTGGGTTCGGGCATGTGACATCTGTGCCCGAAATAAGACTCCTAGAGGGGTTCCTGTTGGCCCATTACATCCACTCTCTATCCCATCTAAGCCATGGACCCACATTTCAATGGATTTTGTGGTGGACTTGCCCAAATCCTCGGGGATGACAGCCATCTGGGTTGTCGTTGACAGGTTTTCGAAGATGGCGCACTTCGTTCCACTGGTTGGGCTGCCATCAGCCAGACGCCTGTCTGAATTATTTATGCTGCATGTTGTGCGTCTCCACGGGTTGCCACTTGATGTGGTCTCTGACCGCGGATCCCAGTTTGTGGCCAAATTCTGGAGGGCATTTTGTTCCGATCTCCAGATTTCTGTCAGCTTGTCGTCAGGCTACCATCCGCAGTCTAATGGGCAGACTGAAAGGGTGAACCAGTCCTTGGAGCAGTTCCTCAGGTGTTATGTCTCCAAGTGTCAGACTGACTGGGTTGCTCATCTGTCCATGGCGGAGTTTGCCTATAACAACGCGGCTCACTCTGCTACAGGGATCTCTCCCTTCCTTTGTGTGTATGGGCATCATCCTAAGGCCAATTCTTTTGACCCCCTGGACTCCACGCCTGGTGGTTCCTCTGTGGTTTCGGTCCTTAGAGGTATTTGGCGGAAAGTGAAGAAAGCCCTTGTGTCTGTGTCATTAGTGACCAAAAGGGTTTTTGATAAGCGGAAAAGACCCTGCAGCTTCAAATTAGGAGACTTCGTCTGGTTGTCTACCAAGAATTTGAAGTTGAGACAGCCATCTCATAAGTTAGGGCCCCGGTTCATCGGCCCTTATAAGATCACCAGGGTTATCAATCCGGTGGCATTTCAGTTAGATCTGCCCCGTTCTTTGGGTATCAATAAAACATTTCATTGTTCCCTTTTAAAACGGGCGATTAGTAATCCTTCTTCCAGTGGAAGACCTTCCCCTCTTCTGATACGTGGCCAGAGGGAGTTTGTTGTTGAAAGGATTCTTGACTCCAAGGTGGTTCGGGGTCGGCTGTCATTTTTGGTGCACTGGAAGGGGTATGGCCCGGAGGAGCGGTCGTGGGTGCGCAGTTGTGATCTTCATGCCCCCAGACTGATACGCTCTTTCTTCTCGCAGTTCCCCGATAAACCCGGTGGTAGGGGTTCTTTGACCCCTCGTCAGAGGGGGGGTACTGTTAGGGTCTCCTGCCCTGTGCTGCCACGTCGTCATGGCAACCGGGAGACAAGTGCTAGTGGAGTAACCTGAGCGCAGCTGATACTCCGGTTCGGGTCTTTTGCTGTGCAGTGGTTATAGGCTCTGTGCACGGCAGGGGATCCGGTGCTGGTTTTTGTGCTCACAGTCTGTGAGGTCTGAGTGGGGCGTGGACAGCACCTGCTTTATAAGGCCTCTTTTCAGGGTAAGCAGATGCTGCTGAATCTTTGTTGGTTAGTCAGTTCATGAAAGTTAGCCAGTACTGTGTAGCTTTGTATTTGTTTGTTGCTTACTGCAAATAGGCCTGGGGATTTGGTATTACACTCTGCCAATCCAGACCTAGCAGTAAGACTGGAGTCAGTCGTTTAGCTTGCTGGGGTTCTGTTACTACTCTGTGAACTTAGCAAGTTTGCGGCTGTATTCTAAGTCTTGCCTGTCTAATCCTGTCTCACTGTGCTAGGTGTCAGGGGTCAGTTTAGTGGCAGTAAGCTAAAACCTGTGCACTGCAAGTGAGAAATAGGATTGTGGAGACTCTCCTTGTGTCTATCATTCCATCTCTGACCAAGGAGTTTACTGCCACACCCGTTGGTAACCCTTTAGGGTTTTGCTGTTGCCCTTAGCAACAGCATTTCGGGTTCTCTATGTATTAAAACACAACATCTTGCTTTTTCCATCTGTGCAGTTCTAATACAAGGGAGATACCCAGTTCCTTAGCCTCTGGGCTTCTCTGTTCACTTTGTGTGTATTTTGTTACCCTATTACCTTCTGTGTACGTTATGTCATATTCCCCAGTTTGTCTGTGAGTCCATTTGTTTTGCATAACAGTTCAAACACCAGTACATTCCTGCAGACACTGGAGTGCATAACAGTTCTGACACCAGTACTTTCCTGCAGGCACTGGTGTGCATAACACTCTCACTTAACCCATCTTCAACTGCACCAAATCCCATGGTTTTCTCACACCCTGATACTTATGTCAGTGACGCCCACTGATGTAGCTGTTAATTTACCTTGTCTTATATGGTCTTCAACTGTACAGTGCATCTGGAAAGTATTCACAGCGCTTCACTTTTCCATATTTTGTTATGTTACAGCCTTATTCCAAAATGGAATAAATTAATTTTTTGGGACCTTCAAAGCAGCAGATATTTTTCTGTACCGTTCCCCAGGTTTGTGCCTCGAGACAATCCTGTATCGGAAATCTACAGACAATTCCTTTGACTTCATGCTTGGCTTGTGCTCAGACATGCACTGTCAACTGTGGGACCTTATATAGACAGGTGTGTGCCTTTCCAAATCATGTCCAATCAACTGAATTTACCACAGGTGGACTCCAATTAAGCTATAGGAACATCTGAAGGATGATCAGTGGAAACAGGATGCACCTGAGCTCAATTTTGAGTCTCATGGCAAAGGCTGTGAATACTTATGTACATGTGATTTCTTAGTTTTTTATTTTTAATAAATTTGCAATTTTTCTCATTGTCATTATGGGGTATTGTGTGTAGAATTTTGAGGGGGGAAATTAATTTATTCCATTTTGGAATAAGGCTGTAACATAACAAAATGTGGAAAAAGTGAAGTGCTGTGCATACTTTCCAGATTATTATTTATTTATGTACTTTGTAATTGGGCACTGAGGATCCTGTGTGGTGCCATATAAATAAAGGATAATAAATAAAGTACACACAGATTACAGACAAATTCAGAGTAAATAAAAAGCATAAAACATAGCTCATATCACCTCAGAATTGAGCAATATTCCTTGAAGTAAGGCCGCTTCTGATACAATTTGGGTATTCTAGCTGTTTTAGGTACTGTATCTTAAGCGAATAACAATGAATCACCAACAGACACACATCTTTATACTTCCAGCACTGCTCCTTGCCACACACCCCCATCCTTGGGATTTAACCTTTTTAATACCAGAATTGATTGTTTGTGCCTCTGTATCTGAAGGTCCTTTGTGTGCCTTGAACCCAGGGTTTCCCTTCCAGACCAGCAGGGTCATTTAATTACTTGCTTCATTCTGTTTGAAGCCTTAAACCTGTGATTTTATCCACATCACCTTGTGGGATAGTCAGACAAGTTGCAGCAAGGAATAGCATCCCATTCTGCAGAGGATATTGGGGAGGTGCTGTTCCATTGCACAGTAGAATGGGAGGAGGAGCTCCACTTGGCAGAGGAAGTAGACAAACAAGGGCATCAGTGTCTCACTGCATGGGGAAGGTAGGGATATGCAGTACAGCAATTGGCCTCACAACCTCTACTGTTAAATAAGGGGGAGAGACTAGAGGGCACCTTGATCCTTCCTGAGTCCCAGCTGCATGTGCCTGACTATGGGTGGATGATAGCCAAATGTAAGAACAAATCCTAAAGCTGCATCCTGCAGTGTGACAATCAAAGGATAAGTACTTCTGACAGACTATACTGTTGCTACAGACATACAAACAGTAATTCATAGACTTCAGCCACATTGCATTAAGGAGCAAGGTATTGATATTTGTAGAGGTGAACAAGATTGCACATAGGGGGACATAGGTGGAGTTTTGAGGAGCAATGACAAAATTCAATATTTATTTTCTGAAACTTATTATTGAAATCAGACAAAGAGGTTGACAAGATGACATTTTAAGGACTGTCCTAGATGGGTGAAGATGCGCATGATCAATTTGACTTTGCAAAAAGTCTTGAAATTAGCACCATCTGAGAGATGGTTTTCAGCCTTAACCAACTTTATAAGCAATCTTATTTTATGGGAAAAGAAGCACACACTGTATGAAATAATACCAAGAAAAATGTAATTGATACTGTGCATTGCTCTTATAATTCTTCACAACATAATACAGAGTCAGTATGTCCTTGCAGTCCAGTTAGATGTATATTCAGCAAGTACAGTATAGTGATGTTGGAAATATTGATTACCCTTAGTACATTAAATATGGACAGTTAAGGGAATCAAAATATTAAAATAAGAAACAAACAAGCAAGCAAGCAAGCAAGCAGTGAGGGAATAAATAATATTAGGTTGTTGTGTGAAGTGAAGGGAATTCATAGGATCTAATCCCACCAACAATGAGATGTGAAGTTTCTCTTGGTTATTTGAAACTAACTCAAACTCATCTACCACCTACGCAGAGGGGATGCTTGTTACAGCGCCTCACGGATTAATCCTAATCTTTGAATTCCAAATTCTGTCTGTTCACACAAAAACCCTTGTATCTACTGTATTTCAACTGAAAGGACACTATCTCCGTGTTCATGAAATAAAGAGATCTACAGTAGCAAACCACTCTCTCAGGGTTGTAGGAGAGAAGAGTCTCCAGTGGGTCTGTACTATAGTATTGTGCTATGCAGAGTTATTCAGGTGTTTTAAGAGTGACTTGTGCAATTGTAGTATTGTTCAGGTTTCTTCTGGAGCTGCAAGATGGACACAGTTAAGTGGTCAGTTATGTACAAGGAGACCCTCAAAGGTGGAAAGGGAATCCCTGACATCCCCACCATGCTGCAAGTTTACTTCACCTATAATTGTATCTACAAGACTCTTTGTGAGAAATACAACAGCTTTGCAGGAAACTCCATGTCTAGATTCTTCCTACTACTCAAACAACAAAGCAGAAAGCTCACACAGTGCGCAAAAAACTGCTGCTAATGTGGGTATCACTATAATGAGGTTTCTCCTACCTCCAATAGGACACAAAAACACAACACATAGAATACCACTACATCAGCGCTGTTATGGGGGTCAGTTTGTTTGATGTTCTCTTGTAGACTCTCACAGGGTATTTAACTCAATTGAGTACCGAGAATAGAGAAAGATAAACAGAGGATAGTGTAAAACCTTTTTTAAAAAACACTTATTTAATAACAGAATTACATAAAAACAAACAGTGCCCAGTTGTTTGATAGTCACAACTAAAACGGCATTCACAATTGGACCAAATCCTATGGATGGAATGGACAATGGCTAATTACCAGATTCAGGCAAGAACTCGCAACGGACAGTTCTTATAAGCGTACAATGTACCAGATCCTCCCGGCTGCAGCAAAGAGATTTATTCTGGCTTGTCGAAGTCGAAAAATATTGCAGTACACACATCACGTACAAACTATACACAGATGGCATCCGTGCGTGTACTTGTTTTGCCGTGCGTGCACATATTCGCAATTTGCGTATGGTCGCTCCCGCGTTCCTGCGTAATAGCGCGTGGTATGAGTAATTACGGTAGTAAAAACACATTACATATTTAATTCAAATAGTGCACAATGTACACATAGTCTCCCTGCACCACACCAGTGAGTTACACATGTTTAAATGGTATAAGAATGAAGGGATTCACTTTTACAGGATAGGAGGGGACAGAACTAGGTTATAAGGTGGTGTTTGGTATCCAGCTGTAGGGTATACTAAGGGCAATATTCCGGTTTTGGTTTGCAGTAGATCGCACGCTCCTGTGAATAGTTATGCGCAGGAGCAGAATATAAATATTAACTGTATTTACTGTACACTTGGTATGCGGCGGGAACCCAGAGGAGGCCATCTGCAAATACACCTGGAACAGACATCGCCCACCTATTCAAACCGACCTATGACCTATCTTGTACTGTAAATGACCATCCCTGTGTCCAATGGACAAAGAGATTACAGTTTCCATTGTGTTAAGTTTTGGACTATTGTATAAAAAGCCATCTGCATGCCTGGTCCCACACAGATTCTGAAGGTCATCTACCTTGATGACTGAGGACCAGGCCAGGAAGCGCAGGCGAAAACAAAACATATGTACCATTGACTGTAGCCATTTTTCTATTGTATTGTATTTGTCACGATCCGGGTATCTGGACGCCATTACTTACCCTTCAGATGCCTCCTAAGGCTGGCTCAGCGTTCCAGGACCGGATTCCGCTGTTCCTGAGTTTCCACATGCAGAATGTCAGAGTGGTGATTTCATCAGCCGCGGCCTCTGCTGTGCCCGCGTGGTTAAATGTGCGCTTGTCAGTCTGGAGTCTCATGTCTCCTGTGGCCGGCGTCGCCATTACTGTTTCAATTCTCACATGGATTACAAACCAAACTTCCCTCCAAGTGTCCGCATGGGCGCAGCCATCTTGGATTTTGTCGTCTGATTATTTCCACCAATCTGCTGTCTGTATTGTTGATTTGCATAATTGCCTAGCCAACCCCTTCCTTGCTGCAGGTATAAGTATGCTGTGCCTGAGCAAGGAAGGCGTCAGTGCTTTGGTTGTCTAACCTAGTTCCAGTTTGTCTCTCTCCTGTGGTTGTCTTCCAGGTTCCAGCTCCTGTCTCCAGACTTCTGCTATAGAGACCCGCACCAGCATTCCATCTGCGGTGTAGCCTGACTCCCCGATCCATTCTGGACTCACCTGTTTCCTGCTACAACAATCACCTGCTTCCAGCCCAGCTTCCAGCAGTGTACAGCTTCTCTTAAAGGGCCGGTGTCCTTTCTGCAGTTTACCACTCTCCACCGGTATTATTATTTCACCGCTCTCAAACAATCACCTGCTTCCAGCCCAGCTTCCAGCAGTGTATAGCTTCTCTTAAAGGGCCGGTGTCCTTTTCTGCAGTTTACCACTCTCCACCGGTATTATTATTTCACCGCTCTCAAACTCCAAACTTCATTATTATTTCATCGCTCTCAAGTTCGTTTATTATTTAACTGGTTCCAGCCAGTATCCACTCCGTACCAACAACAGTCTGGTTCCAGCCAGTATCCACAGCAGCCGTTTTACCTTCAGCAGCCCAGCCTTTCCTGGAACATCAGCTGGTACGATCCTGGGTTCTCTCCATTGCTACAGTCAGGCCTGGTAAGGACTTTCCAACTAGAAGATTATAAAAACTGTCTCACACTACCAGTGCCTGTGGCCCTTGCCACCCTGTAGTACCCAGGAATTGTATTTATCCTCTGTTGACTTTTATGTTTCCTTTACTGCTGCTGTGTTACGGAATTTGTCATAATAAACATCATTGACTTTTATCCTGGTTGTCGTGGTCACGTCTTCGGGCAGTTATTCTACATGTTACTTACATGTCTAGGGGTCTGATACAACCTCCCAGGTTCCGTTACATCTCAGCCCCTACAACTGAGGCTGCCTCCTGTCAGCTCAGGCCCTCAGTTGTGACAGTAAGCACTGACCTAATGAATCCAGCCGGAGACCAGGATCAAGCGGCCAGGCCGATGCAAGAACTGGCAGCCCGACTTGAACATCAGGAGGCTGCACAGGGCCACATCATCCGCTGTCTCCAGGATCTCTCTACACGGCTGGATGGGATTCAAACGACCCTCCGTGGACCTGGCACGTCCGGTGCGTCCACTACAGTGACACCAGCTGTAACCCCACCCACCTTACCCATTTCCAGTCCACATCTTCATCTTCCAACGCCAGCAAAATTTGATGGATCTCCAAGGTTCTGCAGGGGATTTCTCAATCAATGTGAAATCCACTTTGAGCTTCTACCTGGCAATTTCTTCAGTGACCGTACCAAAATTGCCTATATCATCTCCCTTCTCAGTGGCTCAGCCCTTGACTGGGCATCACCTTTATGGGAGAAGTCTGATCCCCTGCTATCCTCCTATACTGACTTTGTAGCTACATTCAGGCGCATCTTCGACGAGCCAGGCCGGATAACATCTGCTTCATCTGAGATTCTCCGTTTACGCCAGGGAACACGTACTGTGGGACAGTATCTTATACAGTTTAAAATCCTGGCATCCGAACTGGCATGGAACGACGAGGCCCTGTATGCTGCATTCTGGCATGGCTTATCAGAACGCATCAAGGATGAGTTAGCTACCAGAGACTTGCCCTCTAAGTTGGATGAGCTAATTTCTCTTTGCACGAAGGTTGATCTACGTTTCAGAGAGAGAGCAACCGAGCGAGGAAGATCATCTACTCCTAAATCTTCTGCTCCTCCTCCTCGTCAACCATCTCCATCCAAGGATGAGCCTATGCAAATTAGTCGTTCCCGTCTATCTCCCGCTGAGCGCCGAAGACGTCTCTCTGAGTCTCTCTGTCTCTACTGTGCAGCTCCGTCGCACACTATCAATGCCTGTCCCAAACGTCCGGGAAACTCCAGATCCTAGCTCGCCAAGGAGAGGGCCGGCTAGGAGTAATGATCTCCTCTCCATCTCCTCATGACTGTAACCTCCCAGTGTCGCTCCAAATTGCTCAACGTTACAGGAACGTCATTGCCCTCCTTGATTCCGGAGCAGCTGGGAATTTCATAACCGAAGCTTATGTTAAACGGTGGTCCCTACCCACCGAGAGACTGTCCTCGTCCATCTCTTTGACTGCCGTGGATGGCAGCAAGATTTTTGACGCAGTCATTTCCTTAAGGACTCTTCCAGTTCGTCTGAGAGTGGGAGTTCTTCATTCTGAGTATATTTCTTTTTTAGTGATTCCAAGAGCCACACATCCAGTGGTTTTAGGCCTTCCATGGCTCCGTCTCCACAACCCATCAATTGACTGGACGACTACGCAAATACTGGCATGGGGTCCCTCCTGTGCTGAGACTTGTTTAGCCAAAGTTCTTCCTGTTTGTTCTTCCTTCCCCAGGTCATCTGATGTTCCGCCTCCTCCATATCAAGACTTCACGGACGTGTTCAGTAAAGCCTCTGCTGATATCCTTCCTCCTCATAGAGAATGGAACTGCCCAATCGACCTCATTCCAGGGAAGGTTCCACCGCGAGGCCGAACTTATCCGTTGTCTCTGCCTGAGACACACTCCATGGAAGAGTACATCAAAGAGAACCTGGCGAAGGGTTTCATCCGACCATCTTCTTCTCCAGCCGGCGCAGGCTTCTTCTTCGTTAAGAAGAAAGACGGTGGTCTGCGTCCGTGCATCGACTACAGAGGTCTGAACGACATTACCGTCAAGAACCGATACCCTTTACCCCTGATTACCGAGCTCTTTGATAGAGTTAGTGGTGCAACTATTTTCACAAAGCTGGACTTGAGGGGTGCCTACAATCTCATCCGAATCCGTGAGGGTGACGAGTGGAAGACCGCCTTTAACACCCGTGACGGACATTATGAGTACCTCGTCATGCCCTTCGGATTGAGCAACGCTCCAGCAGTCTTCCAGCACTTCGTGAATGAGATTTTCAGGGACATCTTGTACCGCCATGTCGTAGTTTATCTAGACGACATCCTCATCTTTGCTAATAATCTCGAAGATCATCGTTTCTGGGTAAAAGAGGTTCTTTCCCGTCTCCGTGTCAATCACCTCTATTGTAAATTGGAGAAGTGTGTGTTTGAAGTTAAAACCATTCCGTTTCTAGGTTACATTGTGTCCGGTTCCGGACTAGAGATGGATCCTGAGAAACTCCAAGCAATCCAGAATTGGCCTATACCCTTAAGCCTCAAAGGGGTCCAGAGGTTCTTAGGGTTCGCCAATTATTATAGAAAATTTATACGAGACTTTTCCACCATTGTGGCGCCTATCACTGCATTAACCAAGAAAGGTGCTAATCCGTCCAAGTGGTCCGAGGAAGCTACACAGGCCTTTCACCTTCTGAAGCAATGGTTCATCTCTGCACCAGTTCTGAAACAGCCCGACACCGACTCTCCTTTTATCTTAGAGGTAGATGCCTCCTCCGTTGGAGTAGGAGCAGTGTTATCCCAGAGGGCCAAAGATGGACATCTACATCCTTGCAGTTTCTTCTCCCGGAAGTTCTCCCCAGCTGAGCGCAACTATGCCATTGGCGATCAGGAGTTGCTAGCCATCAAGCTCGCTCTGGAGGAGTGGAGATACCTGTTGGAGGGAGCTTCCCACTCAATCACCATACTTACCGACCACAAAAATCTTTTATATCTCAAAGGCGCACAATGTCTGAATCCTCGTCAGGCCAGATGGGCACTTTTCTTCTCTAGGTTTGACTTTAAACTCCAGTTCTGTCCGGGTTCTCAGAATCGTAAGGCCGATGCCCTTTCCCGCTCATGGGAGCAAGAAAATGAGTCCGAGTCTGCAGACAAGCATCCTATTATTAATCCGATGGCATTCTCCACGGTAGGGATGGACTCTACGCCTCCACCAGGGAAAAGTTTTGTTAAGCCAGTTCTAAGGAAGAAGATCATGCATTGGGCCCATGCTTCCCGTTTTGCTGGACATACAGGCATTCAGAAAACCCTTGAATTTATTTCTAGGTCCTACTGGTGGCCAACTCTTAAGAAGGACGTTATGGAATTTATTGCCTCCTGCCCAAAGTGTGCCCAACACAAAGTCTCCCGCCAGTCGCCTGCGGGGCAACTGGTTCCATCATCTGTTCCCCGTCGACCTTGGACCCATTTGTCGATGGACTTTGTTTCCGATCTACCTATCTGCAACAAGCTTAATACCATCTGGGTGGTAGTTGACCGGTTCACCAAGATGGCACATTTCATCCCTCTCACCGGTCTTCCGTCAGCTTCCAAGTTGGCTCAAGTGTTTATACAAGAGATCTTCCGACTTCACGGTCTTCCTGAAGAGATCATCTCGGATCGTGGAGTACAATTTGTAGCCAAATTTTGGCGAAGTTTGTGTCAAGCCCTCCAAGTCAAGTTAAAGTTTTCCACGGCTTACCATCCTCAGACCAATGGTCAAACCGAGAGGGTGAATCAGGACTTGGAGGCCTTCCTCCGTATATATGTGTCTTCCTCTCAAGATGACTGGGTTCAACTCCTTCCATGGGCCGAGTTCAGCCACAACAATCAATACCATTCCTCATCTTCTTCTACACCATTCTTCATTAATTATGGATTCCACCCTAAAGTCCCAGAATTCCAACCGCTTCCCGCAACTTCTGTTCCAGCAGTGGATGTCACCTTGCGTCAGTTTTCAAATAACTGGAGGAACGTCCGCGCAGCCCTGCTTAAAGCCTCATTCAGGTATAAGAAGTTTGCCGATAGGAAGCGTAGAGCGGTTCCTGCTCTCAAGGTGGGTGATCGTGTGTGGCTGTCCACAAAGAATTTGAGGTTGAGAGTTCCCAGCATGAAATTTGCACCTCGCTACATCGGACCCTTCAAGATTGAACAAGTCATCAATCCTGTTGCCTACAGGTTACAGTTACCATCCTTCTTGAAAATACCCAGGACATTTCATGTTTCTTTGTTGAAACCGCTGATCCTGAATCGGTTTCATTCCGCACTTCCTCCAGCTCCCAAAGTTCAGACTCAACGGGGAGTCGAGTACGAGGTGGCCAAGATTTTGGACTCACGTTTCCGTTACGGTCAGTTACAATACCTCATTGACTGGAAGGGCTATGGTCCTGAAGAACGCTCTTGGACCAATGCCTCAGACGTCCATGCTCCTGCCTTGGTCCGAAATTTCCACGCAAAGTTTCCTTTAAAGCCTAAGAAGTGTCCTGGGGCCACTCCTAAAGGGGGGGGGTGCTGTCACGATCCGGGTATCTGGACGCCATTACTTACCCTTCAGATGCCTCCTAAGGCTGGCTCAGCGTTCCAGGACCGGATTCCGCTGTTCCTGAGTTTCCACATGCAGAATGTCAGAGTGGTGATTTCATCAGCCGCGGCCTCCGCTGTGCCCGCGTGGTTAAATGTGCGCTTGTCAGTCTGGCGTCTCCTGTCTCCTGTGGCCGGCGTCGCCATTACTGTTTCAATTCTCACATGGATTACAAACCAAACTTCCCTCCAAGTGTCTGCATGGGCGCAGCCATCTTGGATTTTGTCATCTGATTATTTCCACCAATCTGCTGTCTGTATTGTTGATTTGCATAATTGCCTAGCCAACCCCTTCCTTGCTGCAGGTATAAGTATGCTGTGCCTGAGCAAGGAAGGCGTCAGTGCTTTGGTTGTCTAACCTAGTTCCAGTTTGTCTCTCTCCTGTGGTTGTCTTCCAGGTTCCAGCTCCTGTCTCCAGACTTCTGCTATAGAGACTAGAGATGAGCGGGTTCGGTTTCTCTGAATCCGAACCCGCCCGAACTTCATGTTTTTTTTCACGGGTCCGAGCGACTCGGATCTTCCCGCCTTGCTCGGTTAACCCGAGCGCGCCCGAACGTCATCATGACGCTGTCGGATTCTCGCGAGGCTCGGATTCTATCGCGAAACTCGGATTCTATATAAGGAGCCGCGCGTCGCCGCCATTTTCACACGTGCATTGAGATTGATAGGGAGAGGACGTGGCTGGCGTCCTCTCCATTTAGATTAGGGTTGAGAGAGAGAGAGAGAGATTGACCTGAGGCTGTGATACTGTAGAAGAGAGTGCAGAGTTTAGTGACTGACGACCACAGTGACCACCAGACAGTGCAGTTGTTTGTTTTATTTAATATATCCGTTCTCTGCCTGAAAAAAACGATACACACAGTGACTCACTCACATACCATATCTGTGTGCACTGCTCAGCCCAGTGTGCTGCATCA
Source organism: Pseudophryne corroboree (assembly GCF_028390025.1). Classification (NCBI taxonomy): domain Eukaryota; kingdom Metazoa; phylum Chordata; class Amphibia; order Anura; family Myobatrachidae; genus Pseudophryne; species Pseudophryne corroboree. Next base: position 297,642,806 of record NC_086451.1, read on the forward strand.
ATGTATATATATATCTGACTGTGCTCAGCTCACACAGCTTATAATTGTGGGGGAGACTGGGGAGCACTGCAGTGCCAGTTATAGGTTATAGCAGGAGCCAGGAGTACATAATATTATATTAAAATTAAACAGTGCACACTTTTGCTGCAGGAGTGCCACTGCCAGTGTGACTAGTGACCAGTGACCTGACCACCAGTATATATAATATTAGTAGTATACTATCTCTTTATCAACCAGTCTATATTAGCAGCAGACACAGTACAGTGCGGTAGTTCACGGCTGTGGCTACCTCTGTGTCGGCACTCGGCAGCCCGTCCATAATTGTATATACCACCTAACCGTGGTTTTTTTTTTCTTTCTTTATACATACATACTAGTTACGAGTATACTATCTCTTTATCAACCAGTCTATATATTAGCAGCAGACACAGTACAGTGCGGTAGTTCACGGCTGTGGCTACCTCTGTGTCGGCACTCGGCAGCCCGTCCATAATTGTATATACCACCTAACCGTGGTTTTTTTTTCTTTCTTTATACATACATACTAGTTACGAGTATACTATCTCTTTATCAACCAGTCTATATATTAGCAGCAGACACAGTACAGTGCGGTAGTTCACGGCTGTGGCTACCTCTGTGTCGGCACTCGGCAGCCCGTCCATAATTGTATATACCACCTAACCGTGGTTTTTTTTTCTTTCTTTATACATACATACTAGTTACGAGTATACTATCTCTTTATCAACCAGTCTATATTAGCAGCAGACACAGTACAGTGCGGTAGTTCACGGCTGTGGCTACCTCTGTGTCGGCACTCGGCAGCCCGTCCATAATTGTATATACCACCTAACCGTGGTTTTTTTTTCTTTCTTTATACATACATACTAGTTACGAGTATACTATCTCTTTATCAACCAGTCTATATATTAGCAGCAGACACAGTACAGTGCGGTAGTTCACGGCTGTGGCTACCTCTGTGTCGGCACTCGGCAGCCCGTCCATAATTGTATATACCACCTAACCGTGGTTTTTTTTTCTTTCTTTATACATACATACTAGTTACGAGTATACTATCTCTTTATCAACCAGTCTATATATTAGCAGCAGACACAGTACAGTGCGGTAGTTCACGGCTGTGGCTACCTCTGTGTCGGCACTCGGCAGCCCGTCCATAATTGTATATACCACCTAACCGTGGTTTTTTTTTCTTTCTTTATACATACATACTAGTTACGAGTATACTATCTCTTTATCGACCAGTCTATATTAGCAGCAGACACAGTACAGTGCGGTAGTTCACGGCTGTGGCTACCTCTGTGTCGGCACTCGGCAGCCCGTCCATAATTGTATATACCACCTAACCGTGGTTTTTTTTTCTTTCTTTATACATACATACTAGTTACGAGTATACTATCTCTTTATCAACCAGTCTATATTAGCAGCAGACACAGTACAGTGCGGTAGTTCACGGCTGTGGCTACCTCTGTGTCGGCACTCGGCAGCCCGTCCATAATTGTATATACCACCTAACCGTGGTTTTTTTTTCTTTCTTTATACATACATACTAGTTACGAGTATACTATCTCTTTATCAACCAGTCTATATATTAGCAGCAGACACAGTACAGTGCGGTAGTTCACGGCTGTGGCTACCTCTGTGTCGGCACTCGGCAGCCCGTCCATAATTGTATATACCACCTAACCGTGGTTTTTTTTTCTTTCTTTATACATACATACTAGTTACGAGTATACTATCTCTTTATCAACCAGTCTATATATTAGCAGCAGACACAGTACAGTGCGGTAGTTCACGGCTGTGGCTACCTCTGTGTCGGCACTCGGCAGCCCGTCCATAATTGTATATACCACCTAACCGTGGTTTTTTTTTCTTTCTTTATACATACATACTAGTTACGAGTATACTATCTCTTTATCAACCAGTCTATATTAGCAGCAGACACAGTACAGTGCGGTAGTTCACGGCTGTGGCTACCTCTGTGTCGGCACTCGGCAGCCCGTCCATAATTGTATATACCACCTAACCGTGGTTTTTTTTTCTTTCTTTATACATACATACTAGTTACGAGTATACTATCTCTTTATCAACCAGTCTATATTAGCAGCAGACACAGTACAGTGCGGTAGTTCACGGCTGTGGCTACCTCTGTGTCGGCACTCGGCAGCCCGTCCATAATTGTATATACCACCTAACCGTGTTTTTTTTTTCTTTCTTTATACATACATACTAGTTACGAGTATACTATCTCTTTATCAACCAGTCTATATATTAGCAGCAGACACAGTACAGTGCGGTAGTTCACGGCTGTGGCTACCTCTGTGTCGGCACTCGGCAGCCCGTCCATAATTGTATATACCACCTAACCGTGGTTTTTTTTTCTTTCTTTATAGTCATACTAGTTACGAGTATACTATCTCTTTATCAACCAGTCTATATTAGCAGCAGACACAGTACAGTGCGGTAGTTCACGGCTGTGGCTACCTCTGTGTCGGCACTCGGCAGCCCGTCCATAATTGTATATACCACCTAACCGTGGTTTTTTTTTCTTTCTTTATACATACATACTAGTTACGAGTATACTATCTCTTTATCAACCAGTCTATATTAGCAGCAGACACAGTACAGTGCGGTAGTTCACGGCTGTGGCTACCTCTGTGTCGGCACTCGGCAGCCCGTCCATAATTGTATATACCACCTAACCGTGTTTTTTTTTTCTTTCTTTATACATACATACTAGTTACGAGTATACTATCTCTTTATCAACCAGTCTATATTAGCAGCAGACACAGTACAGTGCGGTAGTTCACGGCTGTGGCTACCTCTGTGTCGGCACTCGGCAGCCCGTCCATAATTGTATATACCACCTAACCGTGGTTTTTTTTTCTTTCTTTATACATACATACTAGTTACGAGTATACTATCTCTTTATCAACCAGTCTATATATTAGCAGCAGACACAGTACAGTGCGGTAGTTCACGGCTGTGGCTACCTCTGTGTCGGCACTCGGCAGGCAGTCCGTCCATAATTGTATACCACCTAACCGTGGTTTTTTTTTCTTTCTTCTTTATACATACATAGTTACATAGACATCTCTTTATCAACCAGTCTATATTAGCAGCAGACACAGTACAGTACGGTAGTTCACGGCTGTGGCTACCTCTGTGTCTGCACTCGGCAGGCAGTCCATAATTGTATACTAGTATCCATCTCCATTGTTTACCTGAGGTGCCTTTTAGTTGTGCCTATTAAAATATGGAGAACAAAAATGTTGAGGTTCCAAAATTAGGGAAAGATCAAGATCCACTTCCACCTCGTGCTGAAGCTGCTGCCACTAGTCATGGCCGAGACGATGAAATGCCAGCAACGTCGTCTGCCAAGGCCGATGCCCAATGTCATAGTACAGAGCATGTCAAATCCAAAACACCAAATATCAGAAAAAAAAGGACTCCAAAACCTAAAATAAAATTGTCGGAGGAGAAGCGTAAACTTGCCAATATGCCATTTACGACACGGAGTGGCAAGGAACGGCTGAGGCCCTGGCCTATGTTCATGGCTAGTGGTTCAGCTTCACATGAGGATGGAAGCACTCAGCCTCTCGCTAGAAAAATGAAAAGACTCAAGCTGGCAAAAGCAGCACAGCAAAGAACTGTGCATTCTTCGAAATCCCAAATCCACAAGGAGAGTCCAATTGTGTCGGTTGCGATGCCTGACCTTCCCAACACTGGACGTGAAGAGCATGCGCCTTCCACCATTTGCACGCCCCCTGCAAGTGCTGGAAGGAGCACCCGCAGTCCAGTTCCTGATAGTCAGATTGAAGATGTCAGTGTTGAAGTACACCAGGATGAGGAGGATATGGGTGTTGCTGGCGCTGGGGAGGAAATTGACCAGGAGGATTCTGATGGTGAGGTGGTTTGTTTAAGTCAGGCACCCGGGGAGACACCTGTTGTCCGTGGGAGGAATATGGCCGTTGACATGCCAGGTGAAAATACCAAAAAAATCAGCTCTTCGGTGTGGAGGTATTTCACCAGAAATGCGGACAACAGGTGTCAAGCCGTGTGTTCCCTTTGTCAAGCTGTAATAAGTAGGGGTAAGGACGTTAACCACCTCGGAACATCCTCCCTTATACGTCACCTGCAGCGCATTCATAATAAGTCAGTGACAAGTTCAAAAACTTTGGGTGACAGCGGAAGCAGTCCACTGACCAGTAAATCCCTTCCTCTTGTAACCAAGCTCACGCAAACCACCCCACCAACTCCCTCAGTGTCAATTTCCTCCTTCCCCAGGAATGCCAATAGTCCTGCAGGCCATGTCACTGGCAATTCTGACGAGTCCTCTCCTGCCTGGGATTCCTCCGATGCATCCTTGCGTGTAACGCCTACTGCTGCTGGCGCTGCTGTTGTTGCCGCTGGGAGTCGATGGTCATCCCAGAGGGGAAGTCGTAAGCCCACTTGTACTACTTCCAGTAAGCAATTGACTGTTCAACAGTCCTTTGCGAGGAAGATGAAATATCACAGCAGTCATCCTACTGCAAAGCGGATAACTGAGGCCTTGACAACTATGTTGGTGTTAGACGTGCGTCCGGTATCCGCCGTTAGTTCACAGGGAACTAGACAATTTATTGAGGCAGTGTGCCCCCGTTACCAAATACCATCTAGGTTCCACTTCTCTAGGCAGGCGATACCGAGAATGTACACGGACGTCAGAAAAAGACTCACCAGTGTCCTAAAAAATGCAGTTGTACCCAATGTCCACTTAACCACGGACATGTGGACAAGTGGAGCAGGGCAGGGTCAGGACTATATGACTGTGACAGCCCACTGGGTAGATGTATGGACTCCCGCCGCAAGAACAGCAGCGGCGGCACCAGTAGCAGCATCTCGCAAACGCCAACTCTTTCCTAGGCAGGCTACGCTTTGTATCACCGCTTTCCAGAATACGCACACAGCTGAAAACCTCTTACGGCAACTGAGGAAGATCATCGCGGAATGGCTTACCCCAATTGGACTCTCCTGTGGATTTGTGGCATCGGACAACGCCAGCAATATTGTGTGTGCATTAAATATGGGCAAATTCCAGCACGTCCCATGTTTTGCACATACCTTGAATTTGGTGGTGCAGAATTTTTTAAAAAACGACAGGGGCGTGCAAGAGATGCTGTCGGTGGCCAGAAGAATTGCGGGACACTTTCGGCGTACAGGCACCACGTACAGAAGACTGGAGCACCACCAAAAACTACTGAACCTGCCCTGCCATCATCTGAAGCAAGAAGTGGTAACGAGGTGGAATTCAACCCTCTATATGCTTCAGAGGTTGGAGGAGCAGCAAAAGGCCATTCAAGCCTATACAATTGAGCACGATATAGTAGGTGGAATGCACCTGTCTCAAGCGCAGTGGAGAATGATTTCAACGTTGTGCAAGGTTCTGATGCCCTTTGAACTTGCCACACGTGAAGTCAGTTCAGACACTGCCAGCCTGAGTCAGGTCATTCCCCTCATCAGGCTTTTGCAGAAGAAGCTGGAGACATTGAAGGAGGAGCTAACACGGAGCGATTCCGCTAGGCATGTGGGACTTGTGGATGGAGCCCTTAATTCGCTTAACAAGGATTCACGGGTGGTCAATCTGTTGAAATCAGAGCACTACATTTTGGCCACCGTGCTCGATCCTAGATTTAAAGCCTACCTTGGATCTCTCTTTCCGGCAGACACAAGTCTGCTGGGGTTGAAAGACCTGCTGGTGACAAAATTGTCAAGTCAAGCGGAACGCGACCTGTCAACATCTCCTCCTTCACATTCTCCCGCAACTGGGGGTGCGAGGAAAAGGCTCAGAATTCCGAGCCCACCCGCTGGCGGTGATGCAGGGCAGTCTGGAGCGACTGCTGATGCTGACATCTGGTCCGGACTGAAGGACCTGACAACGATTACGGACATGTCGTCTACTGTCACTGCATATGATTCTCTCAACATTGATAGAATGGTGGAGGATTATATGAGTGACCGCATCCAAGTAGGCACGTCACACAGTCCGTACTTATACTGGCAGGAAAAAGAGGCAATTTGGAGGCCCTTGCACAAACTGGCTTTATTCTACCTAAGTTGCCCTCCCACAAGTGTGTACTCCGAAAGAGTGTTTAGTGCCGCCGCTCACCTTGTCAGCAATCGGCGTACGAGGTTACATCCAGAAAATGTGGAGAAGATGATGTTCATTAAAATGAATTATAATCAATTCCTCCGCGGAGACATTGACCAGCAGCAATTGCCTCCACAAAGTACACAGGGAGCTGAGATGGTGGATTCCAGTGGGGACGAATTGATAATCTGTGAGGAGGGGGATGTACACGGTGATATATCGGAGGGTGATGATGAGGTGGACATCTTGCCTCTGTAGAGCCAGTTTGTGCAAGGAGAGATTAATTGCTTCTTTTTTGGGGGGGGTCCAAACCAACCCGTCATATCAGTCACAGTCGTGTGGCAGACCCTGTCACTGAAATGATGGGTTGGTTAAAGTGTGCATGTCCTGTTTTGTTTATACAACATAAGGGTGGGTGGGAGGGCCCAAGGACAATTCCATCTTGCACCTCTTTTTTCTTTTCTTTTTCTTTGCATCATGTGCTGATTGGGGAGGGTTTTTTGGAAGGGACATCCTGCGTGACACTGCAGTGCCACTCCTAAATGGGCCCGGTGTTTGTGTCGGCCACTAGGGTCGCTAATCTTACTCACACAGTCAGCTACCTCATTGCGCCTCTTTTTTTCTTTGCGTCATGTGCTGTTTGGGGAGGGTTTTTTGGAAGGGACATCCTGCGTGACACTGCAGTGCCACTCCTAGATGGGCCCGGTGTTTGTGTCGGCCACTAGGGTCGCTAATCTTACTCACACAGCTACCTCATTGCGCCTCTTTTTTTCTTTGCGTCATGTGCTGTTTGGGGAGGGTTTTTTGGAAGGGCCATCCTGCGTGACACTGCAGTGCCACTCCTAGATGGGCCCGGTGTTTGTGTCGGCCACTAGGGTCGCTAATCTTACTCACACAGCTACCTCATTGCGCCTCTTTTTTTCTTTGCGTCATGTGCTGTTTGGGGAGGGTTTTTTGGAAGGGACATCCTGCGTGACACTGCAGTGCCACTCCTAGATGGGCCCGGTGTTTGTGTCGGCCACTAGGGTCGCTTATCTTACTCACACAGCGACCTCGGTGCAAATTTTAGGACTAAAAATAATATTGTGAGGTGTGAGGTATTCAGAATAGACTGAAAATGAGTGTAAATTATGGTTTTTGAGGTTAATAATACTTTGGGATCAAAATGACCCCCAAATTCTATGATTTAAGCTGTTTTTTAGTGTTTTTTGAAAAAAACACCCGAATCCAAAACACACCCGAATCCGACAAAAAAAATTCGGTGAGGTTTTGCCAAAACGCGTTCGAACCCAAAACACGGCCGCGGAACCGAACCCAAAACCAAAACACAAAACCCGAAAAATTTCAGGCGCTCATCTCTAATAGAGACCCGCACCAGCATTCCATCTGCGGTGTAGCCTGACTCCCCGATCCATTCTGGACTCACCTGTTTCCAGCTACAACAATCACCTGCTTCCAGCCCAGCTTCCAGCTGTGTACAGCTTCTCTTAAAGGGCCGGTGTCCTTTCTGCAGTTTACCACTCTCCACCGGTATTATTATTTCACCGCTCTCAAACAATCACCTGCTTCCAGCCCAGCTTCCAGCAGTGTATAGCTTCTCTTAAAGGGCCGGTGTCCTTTTCTGCAGTTTACCACTCTCCACCGGTATTATTATTTCACCGCTCTCAAACTCCAAACTTCATTATTATTTCATCGCTCTCAAGTTCGTTTATTATTTAACTGGTTCCAGCCAGTATCCACTCCGTACCAACAACAGTCTGGTTCCAGCCAGTATCCACAGCAGCCGTTTTACCTTCAGCAGCCCAGCCTTTCCTGGAACATCAGCTGGTACGATCCTGGGTTCTCTCCATTGCTACAGTCAGGCCTGGTAAGGACTTTCCAACTAGAAGATTATAAGAACTGTCTCACACTACCAGTGCCTGTGGCCCTTGCCACCCTGTAGTACCCAGGAATTGTATTTATCCTCTGTTGACTTTTATGTTTCCTTTACTGCTGCTGTGTTACGGAATTTGTCATAATAAACATCATTGACTTTTATCCTGGTTGTCGTGGTCACGTCTTCGGGCAGTTATTCTACATGTTACTTACATGTCTAGGGGTCTGATACAACCTCCCAGGTTCCGTTACATCTCAGCCCCTACAACTGAGGCTGCCTCCTGTCAGCTCAGGCCCTCAGTTGTGACAGTATTGTTATTATTGCAACCCCCTTTTAGCAATTATATGTTGGTGTGTCGGAACCCAGCATCTTAAATACAATCTGGTGTCGTGTCTCTTTTCCCTGCTTAGGTTACAAGTGTATTTCAGTCACACGTGTAGCTACAGAATGCTCACGGCGTGTCTTTGGTTGTGTACGCACTGCGTGTACTTTGTACGGCCAGCCAGGCATTTGTACGCAAAGTACGTACACGTGTTGCTTTTAGTCCTGTATGTAAATCGACATTTACAGGCTCAAGTCCGCCTCTCTGGATTGGCAACAGAAACACCACGTTCCCCTCCTTCCTGGATCATCCACAGGGCACCCACGCATTCCGACCCTGCCTGTGTCTTTCTCAAGGTCAGCTCCATTGATGAATGCCTTTCCAGTCTCCAAAAACAATTTAAATATCCCTCCCTTAGTCCTCATTGGTCCATACAATCTGTTGTCGTGTCTCTTTTCCCTGCTAAGGTTATAAGTGTATTTCAGTCACACGTGTAGCTGCAGAGTGCTCACGGCGTGTCTTTGGGTGTGTACGCACTTCGTGTACTTTGTACGGCCAGCGCAGCGCTTGTACGCAAAGTATGTACATGGTACGGGGCTTTGTACGCTAATGGTGTAAAAAGTACATAGGCTAAGGTTTGATCACAAGCAACCGCTGCGGCTCCATTTTAAAGTGTTGCTTTTAGTCCAGTATGTAAATCGACATTTACAATTGGGGGCTCGATCCGGTTTTCACATGCTCACAGGCTAGCAGGTCATAGCAGACTTAATCTATCAGCAAAGGGTGAAAAGTTATCTACGTAACCTTTTCCTGGTTGGTGGATGTTCTAAAAACCCTAGTTGTGTGCTGTTAGATTGCGTCTGCTCTGTCTGGTCTACAGAGGTGCTGATAGAACCCGTAGGTAAACAGGAAAAAAGCTATTTAAAAAAATATCTGTGTAAATTTTCTTTTGCGCCAAAAGAGTACACAAAGGGCACCGATACTTTGCATACCCTCTCACATATTGTTGCCGCAAGGTATAGATTACTAGATCCCTTTAGATCTGTGTGAAATCGAATACATTTGTTGCTATATAGTTGAATTTGAAATAAAAGTATTTAAATAAATATAAAGACACAACACGCAGGTCTGGCCCAGTCATAAAGGGTTACACAGAACAAGCGTGGGTTGTGCTTGTGAGTGATTATAGTTAGTATTGCTCACATTTATAGAGATTGTGTGATTTGTTTTATTGCGGACGCACGTTTTGTACACGTGGCTCGGACAAAGTACAGGACCGCACACGCAGCATAAAAGGCACGCACGGTCACCTGTTTACGCAAAGTGCGTAAGAGTGCGGACGCTAAGTACAAATTACATGATAGCTTCGTTCAATTAAAAGGTGGGATAGTAGCCATACTACAATAGCACATAACTATCCGGTTTCAAAAGCAAATTAGTAGAAAACTTTTGTTTAAACTGTATTGCCTCTGGGGGAAAAGCTGCCGATCAGAACGAGTGGAAATTTTCTGTACAGAAAAACACTCTGTATTGGTGTGAGCTGAAAGCAGGATTGAGTGGGTTGAACCCCGGGATTCAGGATCCCGTCGTTTGGTACACCAAGTGAGTGGAGGCTTGGCGGCGTGAGGCGGCTGACTCACGTTAGTATAGGTTTGAAATACGTAAGTCGTGAGGAGACTTGCACAGGAGCGTGGTAGGGAATTGTGAATTGTGACCCATGTAGTTTTTTGATACGCTCCGGCTGAGGTTTCGCAGCTTGTGATTCGATTCCAGTGGTCGTAGGGTGGATAGGTAACAAGTACCTATACGCTGTGCGATTGGACCGCATGTTTGTGGGTGCGATACATAGCGCAACTTGATACCCCTTTTACGAGCTTTTGCGTAAAATCGCGCTATCATTATCGCTATATAGAGCATATGCAAGCGTGATTTGTGTACAAGTGCATAGGGAGTTTTCGCTGGTCTCTCTCAGGAAAATCTACAACGGCGGATATTTACTGGAAAGGGTAAGTCACTCCAAAAACTTCCAGTAAATATAAGCCAATTAGGGGCCCTAAATTGGGTACATTGCATTCTGCTATCAACAGTGTATCGTAGTACTGGCCAACGTGGGCGAGAGTGGGTGAAAGCGCTCTAAGAACTTTCACTGTCTGCTTGCATTGAGTATTTTGGTGTTTGTGGGAAAAGGCCCACAATTATGGGAGCCAGTTGCTCAAGTAAGAGACGTATGGTAGCCAGGGTTCAGGCTGGAGAGCCGCGGCACAAGGGGTCAGCGAGGTTTATAATGTGTGGGAAATATGGTCCACACGCTGAAGTTTATTGTGACGAATGGGTACATATGACTGACAAAGATAGGGTATCATTCCCTAGGGTGGGCAGCTTTGAACCAGAGGTACTGCAGAATGTAGGTAGTAAAATATGTCTGATTAAATCCAGAAAACAAAGGATCAGCCATAATGATTGTTTAAACCTATGAACTGTAGTACTGGTCGCACAGGTTAATTCTTATTATGAAAATGACCCCAATTTATATTATCCAGAACACATCTGCGTTATTAGTAACCATTTAGGGGGTGCTACCACAGGCAAAATAAATCTGCATGAAGGAAGAAGAGAAAGGGTTCGAAATGCCTTAAAGTGGTGCACCACTTTAAGGCATTTCGAACCCTTTCTCTTCTTCCTTCATGTTTAAACCTATGGCAACAAGAGGGGGAGGTGCAAAGGGAGCAAACTAGCAAAGCAAGTTCCAAACCTAGCAGGAATGAGGGCACGGACACACCATTATCGACACAGGTCAAAAGGGAAGAGATGGCTACAGTCAATGGTATATCTGTAAATGATAGTAGAATACAAGAGCAATGTATTAACCCTAACTATTGCAAGTTGTATCCTGTTTTGAAGTCTCTCCAAGGTTATAGGTCACAGGAAGATGAAGGACCCAGCCAAATCGCAGCCCTCATCCAGGCAATTGCCTTACAGGAAATGCAGGTGGGCCCTGTCCAACCGGTAAGAGCAGTAACAGTATACCCCACTGAAAGGACTGGTGAGATCTCAGACATCGGTAAGTGTGAGACTATTCATTACACAGAGACATTAACACCTCACAGTGAGCAGATTAGGAATGGAATGGTAGGTTTACATCCTGTCTTGGAAATAGTAACTCCCAATGGGGGAACCGATAGTCAGGGAGTAATCCTCACCAGGAATAATGCAATTGCCCGTGGTCCAGATCAGAACTTCGGTCAATCATTTCAGAATTCCCTGATCCCCAGAAGCATTTAGCCAGATGTTAGAAGTATGTAAATGGTCTGTGTAATGCATATGAACCGGCAAACAAAGATTGGCGGATACTTTTAAAAGCTTGCCTACCCCGTAATATTGACACCCAAAAATGTATCACTGATTGTAGATTAGAGTCGGATGGTCCTATGACTGACGAATACAATCAGGAGAATGTGGAACGAATTAACATGCAACTAGAGTTGTATTTCCCCACTACTGTTAAGTGGAGAAGAATTTTCTCCATAAAACAGAGAGAAAATGAAATGGCATCTGAATATTTCCATCGGGCTCTGCAAATAATGGATAGATACATTGGGGTATCGGATACAGGGAACGATGCGAATTACAGGGAGGTGGCTGTCTCTGTGCTAATGGACGGGCTCAATAAGACATTAAGGGACAGGGTGCAAACATCTTTGCCAAATTGGAAAGGGGTCACAGTAGCCTGTCTTAGAGAGTGCGCAATGGAACACCACAAGAATATTGCTAGGCGCAGAGAACAACAGGAGGAGAAGATGATGACAGTAAGTATACAGGCTCTGACAGGAAAGTCTCATCAGCCCAATCCCCAGATCCCTGCTGTTTGTAAAAGGCCGAGAATATGTTACATTTGTAAAAAGGAAGGACATTTTGCTAGAGATTGCAGGAGTAGTAGGACACATAGTCAATATAGACCCCTAGACAGAGAAAACAAGCCACATTATTAAACACATAAACGGGATCAAGGGACATATAGTAAGGAATCACGAGCCATATAGAAAACACAGATTCAGTTAATGGGAAGAACGGAATAAATGCAACTTTACCCTTTCAACGAAACTTGCTGGGGTTAAGATGAGGCCTCTAAACTTTTGCTTCTTTCTCTAGCAGAAATGGCTCCTGATTAATTTAACAGGAATTTTGTTAGATATGGTATACATATAGCGTGCTCCCGCCCAGGAAGTACAAAGTATGTTGGATACCCACGAAGACTAATGTTGCATTTCACTGTTCTAGATGCATGTCCATCACAGGTAGAGAAAATTATCTCACAGATACCGGGTTCCCTATGAACTTAAGATGGACAGGACACTGGATTGATGGCTGGGATAGTCCCAGTAGAGATACGACACACATAGCATTTTTTTTAGGGGTGATAAAAAAATAGAAAAGTAATTCCCCATAGTGCCCAATCCAGTTGTCAAATTTTATAAAATCCTCTTTGCCTCTACAAACTTATCTGTAATCTCAATGTGATTTTTCTTCAAAGTTTCCTCATCATCTCTTACGTTCACCGACAGGAGGGTACAATATATGGACCCGATTTAAGTTCAAACGCTACATGCCTACTCGGTCCTTCAGGGTTCTGCCCAAAATCCAATATATCTTACCAGCACAAGGACACCAGTATTAATGCAGTGTGCCTGGTCATGCACAAAGGGTGGAGAATGAGAATACTGGTGAAGGGAGACTGTGTACAGACACCGATATGCATGATGGTGTGACAGCCTGTTGGTGAATGCCAAACCTGACATTTTCTTTATTTTATTTACTATTATTCCCCTCTCTTCTCTCATCCAGAGACGGCTTACTTCACACAACTGATAACACACAACAGCTAATTGAAATGCAAAATGTGTGTTCCCTACAGGAAAAGGCAGTCTGGAAGTTGAAGGGGTATGGTCAGGAGTCCTCAGGACTTTGGACAGGTGAACACGGTAAGCCAGTGGCCCCCAGAGCATATCTTCCAAGTATAGCTGAGGCGGCACACGGTCTGACTCATCTGGGCAAAGAGGGTATGTGCAAGCTGGTAAGAGCCTACTGGTGCGCGCCAGGATTCTCTTCTCATGCAGGTAAGAGAGTAATGACATGTTATATTTGCTTGAGGAAGAATATTGGTAAGACAATACCAACAGAGCCATCCCATATCCCTCCGACAGACGGACCTTTTCAGGTAATACAAATCGATTTCATACAGTCACCACCCTGTAGGAATTTGAAATATGTGTTAGTATGTACTGATGTATTTTCCAACTGGGTAGAAGCGTTCCCTGCTGCCACAAATACTGCTACGTTCACTGCAAAGATAATTGTGCAGAAATTTGTGTGTAGATATGGTATCCCTAGAATGATTGAAGTGATAGGGGTACCCATTTTACAGGTGAAGTCTTTCAGGTCATGTGCAAACTGATGGGAATTAATAGCAAGCTGCATACTCCGTACCGGCCACAGGCGAGTGCAAAGGTAGAGAGAGTGAACAGCACTATTAAGAACAAGCTGAGCAAAGTAATGGCTGAAACTGGATTGCTGTGGCCAGAAGCTTTGCCACTAGTGTTGTACAGCATCAGAACCACTCCCAGGTCTCCACTTAACTTATCACCCTTTGAAATTCTTTTTGGTCGACAACCTCATGTAATGATAGACCCCCAGGATGATTTGAAATGCAATAATGAAGTGAGTGTGAAATATTTGATTGGGATGAGCCAGCAGCTGAGAAATCAAAAAGAAATCTAAAGCTGGTGATTCCTGACCTACCGAACAGTAATTGTCATGACATTGAGCCTGGGGATTATGTGATGATTCGAAATTTCTTACGCTCAGGTTGCCTCACAGACAGGTGGGAAAGACCGTACCAAGTCTTGTTAACCAGCACGACAGCATTGAAGGTCGCCGAAAGAGAGACTTAGGTCCACTCGTCCCACTGCAAGAAGGTCGCTGACCCGGAGAGAACTCGTGACAAAGAGCAGGGTGGAGAGAACCTTGTATCGCTAGAGTGTTTTCTCCGGGAAAGTTGAGAGGCAGGACTGTTGAAAGGCACCTGAGCACGGAGAGCATCAAGATCTAGGATGGTTGTCGCACCATTTTCTTTTCCCCCCCCCCTGCATTTTCCTTCCTTTTCTCCTCCTTATTTTCCCCTAACGAAATGGATCTATCACAAGAGACTGCGTTTCGGGTTCTGCTAGTAATTCTGTTTTTGATCAGGACAATTTGCTTTGGTGAGGGTCCCAGAGAGGTCGAGCAGGGATCTGGAATGGGTTCTGATGGCGAGTACGAATTTGTAGGATCTCAGGAGCAGCACATCACTCGAGTAAAAGCTGGTATCAGTAAGCGCTCTGGTAGTCATGGAGCTCGGAGGCAATGTGAAGGGTTATTGTCTGATGAATATTGTATTTGTAGGAATTGTGAGAACATAGTCGAAGACGGGTGCATCCAGAGATGTCAGTCCAACATTAATATCGACATGGACCGACATCCATTGAGTGATTACCACTCATTAGTGGGTAAGGTCTTAAACCAGACAGAATGTTGGGTGTGCTCACAGGTACCTCAAGGTCAGAGTCAGGCCCGGCGCTACCCGCTCAGCAAAGGGATGCAAAGCAGGTAGGCGCCGGGGTTGGAGAGGTGCTTTCCCTGCTTTGCATCCCCATTGCTGCGCCTGGGGCCCTGCTGCTCCGGGTGCTGTGCATAGGCGACCCATACACGCTCTGTCTCCCATCCGTGCTCAGTCTTCCTCCTCCCACCCATTGGTCTCTACACCTGCCCGTCCGCAGCTTTGACTCCCCCCTCCCATTCGCGTCTCTGTCTTCGCCTCCCATCGCGGCTCTCTCCCCTCCTGTTCGCGGCTCTCTCCCCTCCTGTTCGCGGCTCTCTTCCCCCTCCCGTCTGTGGCTCTGTCTCCCCCTCCCGTCCGTGGCTCCCTCTTCCCCTCCCATTCGCATCTCTCTCTCTCCCCCCTCCCGTCCGTGGCTCTCTTTCCCACCTCCTGCCCGCACTCTCTGCTGGTGTGCATGCCACAGACCTCTCGGGATGGCTCAGAGTCGGAGCAGGCAAGTCATCGCTCAGCTTAAACTGTTGGTGAGTGTTGAGTAAACTGCAGGCCTGCAGCTTAGCCAGTTCCTATTCATAAAGTTATCCCACCCCCACTCAAAAAAAAGTTGAGATCTGCAGACTGTAGGACTCAAGTGCACTTAGAAAAGAAAGAAAAAATATTAAAGATAAAAAAGAAAGCAAGCCTGTATATACATGCACAGAATATATATATATATAATATATATGTTACATTTCTATTTTTATTACTCTAGATTATTTATAACCCTCAAAATGTATATTATTAATAATGTGTTTTTCTTATATTGCAATTTTGACCACTGGGGGTATTATGTGTATCTGGCATGCTGGGGGTATACTCTGTGGGGTAATGTGAATTTGGGTCATACTGTGTGGCGTAATGTAGATTTGGCTCATACTGTGTGGTGTAATGTAGATTTGGCTCATACTGTGTGGCGTAATGTAGATTTGGCTCATACTGTGTGTCGTAATGTAGATTTTGCTCATATTGTGTGGCATAACGTGAATTTGGCTCATACTGTGTGGTGTAATGTTAATTTCAGCTCATACCGTGTGGTGTAATGTGAATTTCAGCTCATACCGTGTGGTGTAATGTGAATTTCAGCTCATACCGTGTGGCGTAATGTGAATTTCGGCTAATGCCGTGTGGTGTAAAGTGAATTTCAGCTCATATGGTGTGGCGTAATGTGAATTTCGGCTCATACTGTGTGGTATAATGTGAATAAGTGGCACTACTGTCAGTAGCTGGTGAGCATGGAGACATGTGTGACAAATGCTGGTGTCCTGCGGAGGAGGGGTCTGATGGCACATGTGTAAATTATAAACCTTACTTGTGTTATATTAAAACTGAAATGTTCGGCCCCCCTAAATCTGCCATATTTTTCAGCGTGGTCCTCTCAAAATCAGGGTGTAGGTGCTGGGGGGGTGCGAGGCGTGGGGTGTGGGGAGGGGAATGGTAATGTACATAGGCCCACCACTCTCTAGTTCCACTACTGGGTCAGGGATAGGTTGGGGTATGTAAGCAGTGATAGGGAGCAGCGGCAGCTAGGACTCAGGGATATACCACAGCGGACAGTCAGTACCGGCCGGTGGTCGAACCATTATATTTTATTTTATTTCTCTGGGGTGTATTATATATACTTTATTATTAGGAACTAAGGAGAAATTAGATTAAGTCATCTGCAAGAATGTAAAATAGTTCTAGACATGTCCCTGTGTGGTACTAGACACGCCCCTCTGGCGGTGCACCCCCTAATACAATTAGCTGCGCACGCCTAAGCTGCTGTACCTGTCACACTGTTTGACAGGCAGCGGCGCCGGCAGCATGAAGCTTCCCCTTACCTCCCTGGCTGACAGTAGTCCAGTCTCCAGTGTCTGTGTGTGTCCAACGACTCCTGTCCAAAAAAGGGGCAGGGCTTACCAGTGCTGAGGGGCGGAGCTACACGGGACCATGGCCATGCTGCAGAGGAAGTCAGAAGGCAGAATACAGTCGGCCAGCCAGATGGTGAGTTGAGGGAGAGTGAGTGAGAAAGTGTGTGTGTGTGTGTGTGTGTGTGTGTGTGTGTGTGTGCGTGTGTGTGTATGTGTGTGTTTGTACTGTATGTGTGTCATGTATGTACAGTATGTATGTATATGTGTATGTGGTATATGTGTGACTGTGCAGCATAATGTGTGTAAGCATCACTGGTAGAGGGGGCGTTGCGTGTGTAAGCGTCACTGGTACAGGGGGCGTTACCTGTGTAAGCGTCACTGGTACAGGGGGCGTTAGATGTGTAAGCGGCACTGGTACAGGGGGTATTACGTGTGTAAGCGGCACTGGTACAGGGGGCGTTACGTGTGTAAGCGGCACTGGTACAGGGAGCATTACGTGTGTAAGCGGCACTGGTACAGGGGGCATTGCGTGTGTAAGCGGCACTGGTACAGGGGGTGTTGCGTGTGTAAGTGTCACTGCTGCAGGGGGCATTACGTATGTAAGCATCACTGTTGCAGGGGGTGTTACGTGTGTAAGCGGTACTGGTACAGGGGGCGTTATGTGTGTAAGCGGCACTACTACAGGGAGCATTATGTGTAAAAGCATTATGTGCGCTGTCCCTTTGTAAAGTATGCGAGGGCGCAAATTTATAGTTTGCAGGAGGGCGCCGAGCACCTTAGCACCGGCCCTGGTCAGAGTAAGTCAGGATTAGTACCATACCCTTTAGCAATAGATGAGGTACTCGAATTACGGGGTGGGAGACCGGTGGACAAGAAATTCAATATCTCCAGGCCCCCTAGCTTGAAGGTCCACCAGTATCATGTAGACAGGTCCTTATTGTGTTTTAATATTTCCAATTACAGAAAACTAGGAAATTGGGAAGTGACGTGGAATAACCAGACAATGACCTTTTCACACAGAGCTGATTAGATACCTATTGACTCTGAACTTGTACGCCAGATAGCCAACAGTGGGAGGTATTTTCTTTATAGGTATACACGTGGAAGCAAGACCATGTGGGTTGGAAAAGTATCGTCAGGGTATTGTGCCCATATCATCCAGCCCGATACTTGTACTGAGCAAATGAGAGAACTAGGGATCAGTTTCTTTACATGGAAAGTTTGCAATATGGTGATGTTACATTTTGTCCCCTATGTTCTCCCAGATGATGCCTATTTTATATGTGGGAGGAAAGCGTACAAGTGGCTTGCCCTGAGCTCTGAGGGATTGTGTTATATTGGGAGAGTACTACCGGAGGTCATGACCATAACCCACGATAAAATGAAAGACGTTCACCGCAGTGCTCAGACTCCTTATACTTATACTCACTATGAACACATCATCAAGAGACACCTCATAGATAGGGCAGAGCACGCAGCCTCTGATTTGATCCACGAATCCACCGGGATTCAGTTCCTTCTCGCATTAGACATCACCCATACTGCCAGAGGAACTATAAATTATAGGTATATCCATGCGCTAGCGAACTTGATAGATAATATCACTGAGATGTATGATGACACCTTCAGGTATACGGGAAGGGAGTTACAAGCCTACAAGAAGGAACTGATCCAGCACAGGATTAATCCTTAATTACGTCACAGCCATGACAGGTGGGTACTGTGTTATTCTGGCAACTCAATATGGTGTGAAGTGCTGTACATATATTACGAACACCACTGATGACCCCACAGGGATCATCGATCAGAAGATGGACGAGATCTTGCAGTTGAAGTGGGAGTTCAGGAGCAAGCACAACCTTACCTTAGCGACTGTGGGTAATGAACTGACCGGCTGGGTCTCATGGTTGAACCCACGCCAATGGTTCTCAGGGTTAGGAGAGTGAGCACAGAATGTCATTATGAGTGTGGGGAAGTTTCTCCTTTGTATCCTGGGAGTCATCATAATTATTGTTTTGATATTTAGGTGTGATCAAATTCTAACGCGGCGCAAGCGCAGCACAAATTTTATGAGTCTAAGGAGCGAGGGCGCTGTTACAGCAGCAGATTTAATTTATGACCTCTCAATAGAGACAGCGTTATGATAAGGATTGCAAGTGAATTTCATGGCCTCTTTCTTTCACCCATTTTTCTTTGTCTCCCCCTCTGCCCAGATACATCCAACCGGAAAAGACGTCAGCCCTACCTAAAGTGTTTATGTGAATGTATTTTTATATATGTGTCTTATCTTTATCTCTGCAACCTCCAGTTAATGGCACACATAGTCGACAGGTGATATCCACATATACTAGCACTCACATATGTTCCCCCTCCATGTATCATCAACTAAATGTGCACCCCATTTGTTGGAATAAGAAGCCGAAAATAGCTCAGTAGTGTTTGTTTGCCCATTTACAGACCCTTAATACGGGATGAGAAGGATTTAATGTATACTTCGCAATACCTCGAAGCTTATTTAGAACATATACGGCACGATGATACATGCCCCTCAGACATTGATTCATACATACATGCTTTTTACTATCCCACTAGGTCATACATTTCCCACCTACAACTCTTCCCCGACCATCCAAGCTTCTGTATATATTGTATACATATTTTTCTGTTTATTGATTAGTTAGTGGCAGTTATTGATGACTGCCAAAGGGGGGACTGTCGAAGTCGAAAAATATTGCAGTACACACATCACGTACAAACTACACACAGATGTCCTCCGTGCGCATACCTGATCTGCCGTGCGTGCACATATTCGCAATTTGCATATGGTCGCTCCCGCGTTCCTGCATATTAGCGCGTGGTATGAGTAATTACGGTAGTGTTTGTAATCGCATGGAAAAGCCATAAAAACACATTATTATTATTATTATTATTATTATTATTATTATTATTATCCTTTATTTATATGGCGCCACAAGGGTTCCGCAGCGCCCAATTACAGAGTACATATGCACATAATCAAAACAGGAAAACAGTGACTTACAGTTGAAGACAATATAGGACAAGTACAGAGCAACTAAGCATAACTACACCAGTAAACATAGAGATAAGTTCCAGGTGGCCAAAAAACTGCGGGATCTGGGCAGTTGAGGATTATTAAAGTAAGAAAAGTATAAGCACATGAGGAAAGAGGGCCCTACTCGTGAGAGCTTACATTCTAAGGGGAGGAGTAGACAGACAGGGGTGACACAGATGGGGTACATAGAGAGCATGGAACAGAGGGTTAGGTTGAGATTTGGCTAGGTTTGGTAAAGAAATGGGTCTTAAGAGCCCGTTTGAAGTTTTGTAGAGAGGTGGAGAGTCTGAGGGGGAGAGGTAAAGAATTCCAGAGAAAGGGAGCAGCACGTGAAAAATCTTGGAGATAGGAGTGGGAGGAAGTAATCAGAAGACAGGAGAGTCGGCGTGCATTAGCAGAGCGAAGAGGACGGGTGGGAGAGTAAAGGGAGATAAGGTCAGAGATGTAGATGGGAGAGGAGTGGGTGAGAGCTTTGTAAGTGAGTGTGAGAAGTTTGAATTGGATTCTGAAAGGGAAGGGAAGCCAGTGGAGGGCCTGTAGGAGAGGGGAGGTAGACGTAGTGCGTTTGGTGAGGAAGATGAGCCGGGCAGCAGCATTGAGGATAGATTGGAGTGGAGAGAAGTAATTGTCAGGGAGGCCAGTTAGGAGGAGATTACAGTAGTCCAGTCTGGAAATAATCAGTGAGTGAATAATGATCTTAGTGGCATCCTGGGTGAGAAAAGGTCTGATTCTAGAAATGTTTTTGAGATGAAAATGACAGGTTTGTGAGAGGTGCTGAATGTGTGGTTTGAAGGAGAGGGAGGAGTCAAGGATTACGCCAAGACAGCGTACTTGGGGGCTGGGGAGATAGTCGTGCCATCAATGGATAATGAGATTGTGGGAGGTGAGGCTGTGCGGGAGGGTGGGAAGATGATCAGCTCAGTCTTAGACATGTTGAGTTTAAGAAAGCGCTGAGACATCCAGGAAGAGATAGCAGAAAGACAGTTTAAGGTCCGAGTGAGGAGAGCCGTGGAGAGATCAGGGGAGGAGAGGTAGATTTGAATGTCATCAGCAGAGAGGTGGTATTGGAAGTTAAAAGAACTAATGAGTTCACCTAAAGAGGACGTATAGAGAGAGAAAAGGAGAGGACCAAGAACAGAGCCTTGGGGGACACCAACAGTTAGTGGAAGTGGGGGGGAGGTAGCATCATGAGAGGAGACAGAGAAGGAACGATCAGAGAGGTAGGAGGACAGCCAGGAGAGGGCAGTATCACACAGACCAAGAGAGTGAAGGATTTGCAGAAGGAGAGGGTGGTCCACAGTGTCAAAAGCAGCAGAGAGGTCAAGAAGAATAAGCAGAGAGTAGTGGCCCATAGATTTGGCTGCATGGAGGTCATTGCAGACTTTTATGAGGGCAGTTTCAGTGGAGTGGAGAGAACGGAAACCAGACTGGAATGGGTCAAGCAGTGAGTGAGAGGAAAGAAAGGCAGTGAGGCGATTATAGACAATACGCTCAAGAAGTTTGGAGGCAAAGGGGAGGAGAGAGATGGGTCGATAGTTGGAGAGAGTGTTAGGATCAAGGGTAGGTTTTTTAAGAATAGGGGAGACAAGAGCATGCTTGAAGGCAGAGGGGACAGTGCCTGATGAAAGGGAGAGATTGAGAAGGTGGGCAAGATGGGAACAGGCAGAAGGAGAGAGGTAGCGGAGGAGGTGGGAGGGGATAGGGTCGAGCGGGGAGGTTGTGGGGGGGAGGAACGGATGAGGGCCATGACTTCCTCGCCAGATACATGGGAGAAAGATGTCAGAGTTGGTAAGAGGGAAGGGGAGGGGTGGCAAGGGATGGGTGGTGGCTGGTTGCTGGTCTGGTGGGATGTGATATCCTGACGTATGGAGTCAATCGTGGATGTGAAATAAGTGGCAAAGTCAAGAGCAGACAATGAGGAAGGGAGAGGAGGTGGTGGTGGGCAGAGGAGGGAGTTAACAGTGGCAAAGAGGCGCCGAGGGTTGGTAGACTGTGTAGAAATGAGGATTTTGAAGTATGATTGTTTAGCAAGGGAAAGGGCAGTACTGAAGGATGAGAGCATGAATTTGAAATGGAGGAAGTCTGCTTTAGAGCGTGATTTCCTCCACTGTCGCTCGGCAGTACGTGAGCATTTTTGTAGATATCTGGTGCATTTGTTGTGCCAGGGTTGAGGTGTTGATCTGCGAGGGTGAATAGTGGTTGGCGGAGCAACAGAGTCAAGGGCAGAAGTAAGAGATGCATTGTATAGGGATGTGGCTTGTTCAGGGCATGTGAGAAAGAGAAGAGGAGAGAGAAGGGAGTCAAACAGGGAGGATAGGGATGAGGTGTCAATAGCCTCAATGTTACGCTTCGTGATGGTAGCCTTAGGAGGGAGAGATGGGGAAGCAGAGATAGATAAGTTGAAAGAGAGCAAGTGGTGGTCAGAAAGGGGGGAAGGGGAATTGGAGAAATCAGAAATATCACAGCGGTGAGTGAAAACCAGATCCAGTGAGCTCCCGTTCACATGGGAGGGTGAGGTGGCCCACTGGGAGAGACCAAGTGAAGAGGTGAGGTTAAGGAGTTTAGAGGCAGGTGATTTTGTGGGGTTATCGATAGGGATGTTGAAATCACCTAGAATAATGGAGGGAATGTCAGAAGAGAGGAAGTGAGGTAGCCAGGAAGCAAAGTTGTCGAGGAATTTGGAGGAAATGCCAGGTGGACGGTAAATTACAGCAACTCGAAGATTAGTAGGTTGGTAGAGGCGTATTGCATGGACCTCAAATGTAGAGAATGTAAGAGAAGGTTCTGGAGGTATAAGTTGGTATGTGTAGCTTGAGGGTAAAAGGATCCCAACACCACCCCCATGGCGACCCCCGGGTCGGGGTGTGTGTGAGAATGTGAGGCCCCCAGCAGAGAGAGCAGCAGGAGAAGTGGTGTCATGAGGAGTAATCCAGGTTTCTGTAATGGCCAGGAGGTGCAGGGAGTTGGAAATGAAAAGGTCATGAGTGGGGGCCAGTTTGTTGCAAATAGATCTGGCATTCCAGAGTGCACAGGATAGGGGGTATGAGTTTGTGGGAGAGATGTGAATGAGATTATCAGGATTGCTGTAGCGTTGAGGTAGGAGTAATTTGGAAGGAAAGGATAAAGAGGGTGTGATGATGGTGCTGGGGCCTTGGCTAGGAAGGGAGACTGCATGAGTGAGACAGGGAGGGAGTGCAGTTTGATACTGGTGGAGGAGAGGTGAGGAGACAGGCAGAGGAGAGGAGAGAGGATGAGATGTAGGAGACTGGGAGAGAGGGATAGAGGTGGTAACAGGGGACAGAATAAAGGATTAGAAAGACAATGAGTAATGGGGGTTGCCAGCCTGGCCATAGTGTGGATGGGGTTTAAACTGGTAGTAAAATGAGAATAGGAGGAGGAGTGGTGGCTGTATGAGAGAGCAGTGAAGTTTGCAGAAAGAAATACGATTTGCAAGTATTTAAAATGATGTTAATATCTACAGATTACCAGTAAATCAAATATTTGTTGATGTTAGATGGAAAATTACACAGTGTTGGCAAACCACAAGTCAGTGTTACTTCATCAAATATGCTTCTCAATAAAACATTTGTTTTCCAGGTATTTGCAGGGTCAGAGTAAAAGTTGTATTGCAGGTGTTTTTGCAGAAAGTGAATGTATAGTTTCCTGGGTAAGTGAGGTTTGGAGAATAATAGGTGTGTACAAACATTTGTAGCTGCAGTCCAAGTATTGGTGGATTGTGATGATTTATTTGCTTTTGTTTGGAGTTTCCATGCAGTTTCCGTCCAGTTAAAGTCCAGTATAAGTCCCAGACGAAACCCTTAGAAATTTTCTCGCTTTGAAATCTTTCTCCCAAAAATGATTCAGCTACGCTAATTCAGCTAAACTACACACTAATATAAAGCCCAAACATGTGTATGTAAGCACATTGATTGATTGGACCCTCCCCTAGCCCATCACCCATTTGGAGCAATAAAACTTAAACAAACAAATGGTGAGTAGGGATGAAACCATTACACATTCCCCAAATAACTACAAATAAAACTTGAATAAATCTGCTAATAATATTTTATACACTAGACATACCTATGGCTAGGCATTTATGATATTCCTATATGATAATTAGCAGACTCAGTACAGCTTGCTGGGGATTGTTGTTCCACTAGACATACCTATGGCTAGGCATTCGTGATATTCCTATATGATAATTAGCAGACTCAGTACAGCTTGCTGGGGATTGTTGTTCCACTAGACATACTTATGGCTAGGCATTCATGATATTCCTATATGATAATTAGCAGACTCAGTACAGCTTGCTGGGGATTGTTGTTCCACTAGACATACCTGGTAAGAGAACAATGAGATATGAGGTTACTTCATAGTCCATGCAAATTGATCACAAAGTAGTCCAGTATAAGTCCCAGACGAAACCCTTAGAAATTTTCTCCCTTTGAAATCTTTCTCCCAAAAATGATTCAGCTACGCTAATTCAGCTAAACTACACACTAAAGTACATATTTAATCCAAATAGTGCACAATGTACAAATAGTTTCCCTGCACCACACCAGTGAGTTACACATGTTTAAATGGTATAAGAACAAAGGGATTCACCTTTACAGGATAGGAGGGGACAGAACTAGGTTATAAGGTGGTGTTTGGTATCCAGCTGTAGGGTATACTAAGGGCAATATTCCGGTGTTGGTTTGCAGAAGATCGCACGCTCCTGCGAATAGTTATGCACAGGAGCAGAATATAAATATTAACTGTATTTACTGTACACCTGGTATGCGGCGGGAACCCAGAGGAGACCATCTGCAAGTGCACCTGGAACAGACATCGCCCACCTATTCAAACCGACCTATGATCTCTCCTGTACTGTAAATGACCATCCCTGTGTCCAATGGACAAAGAGATTACAGTTTCCATTGTGTTAGGTTTTGGACTATTGTATAAAAAGCCAGCTGCATGCCTGGCTCCACACAGACTCTGAAGGTCATCTACCTTGATGACTGAGGACCAGACCGGGAAGAGCAGGCGAAACCAAAACATATGTACCATTGACTGTAGCCATTTTTCTATTGTATTGTATTGTTGTTATTGTAACCCCCTTTCAGCAATTATATGTTGGTGTGTCAGAACCCAGCATCTTAAATACAATCTGGTGTCGTGTCTCTTTTCCTTGCTAAGGTTATAAGTGTATTTCAGTCACACGTGTAGCTGCAGAGTGCTCACGGCGTGTCTTTGGGTGTGTACGCACTGCGTGTACTTTGTACGGCAAGCGCGGCGTTTGTACACAAAGTACGTACACGTGTTGCTTTTAGTCCTGTATGTAAATCGACATTTACAGGCTCAAGTCCGCCTCTCTGGATTGGCAACAGAAACACCATGTCCCCCTCCTTCCTGGATCATCCACAGGGCACCCACACATTCCGACCCTGCCTGTGTCTTTCTCAAGGTCAGCTCCATTGGTGAATGCCTTTCCAGTCTCCAAAAACAATTTAAATATCCCTCCCTTAGTCCCCATTGGTCCCTAAACAACTGGTCTCTATAGATCAAGGTTCCTAATAGTCCGAGTACACCCGAGTACACATCTTCTGACAAAACATGCGATTAATGTCCTAGAAAAGGGGTTAAAATATGCACCCACTAATACTATTAACAAGTTTTCCTTATTTGTAGACTTACAAAGATACATTAGGAAACTAACTGTAAAAAATATATTTCTTAATAAAGAACTAAGTACACCAGTCAGTAATGAAAAGGTGATACATACACCCTTCAGACCAAATCGGTCTTTTTATCCCACTTTTGTTAAAGGGTATTTTATAGATACCTTCTATACACTAGTCCATGACGACCTAAAAAAATGGAAAAAAAATAAAAAAATATAATTTGACACATAAGGAGAGGAACGCATTGAAGGAGCTACAAAAGAAGGAGGAAATTACCATCAAACCCGCCGATAAGGGCTTGGTGGTGGTGGTGATGGACACAATACGCTATGAGGCTGAGATTCTGCATCAATTGCGGGATCGCACTACATATTGGAAATTGTGAACAGACCCCACGGCAGAAATCCTAAAAAAATTACAAACTTTGGTGGCGTATTGGATTAAGACAAACAAATGTTCCTTGTTAATTTGGAACCAGTCATCCCGGTACTGTATCTTCTCCCCAAGATCCACAAGAGTTTGGTGGATCCACCGGGGAGGCCTATAGTATCGGGAATTGACTCAGTGGCAGCTAACTTGTCACAATTCATCGACCATCACCTCCAACCCCTGGTAGCACTTAATAAGTCACATTTGAATGACACGACTGATGCTTTAAGATTAATTAAAGAAATTATATGGGACAATGACTTAATCATGGTGACTGCTGATGTCCGTTCGCTATACATGATCATAGATCATCAGGAAGGAACTAAGGCCATAAATAGGACTTTAAGAACTAATGGATTGGAGGAAAAATTGCAGAGCTTCATTGTAGAAGCAGTTATGTTTATATTGCAAAATAATTATTTGGCATTTAAAGATGACTTCTATGCACAGAAACTTGGCACCAGGTTCGCCCCGAGTTATGCCAATGTGTTCATTGGAAGGTGGGAGGATGAGCACATTTGGAATGACCATCAATTTGGGGAGAACCTAGTGTCCTGGGCCAGATATTGTTATGCACACCAGTGCCTGCATGAATGTACTGGTGTCAGAACTGTTATGCACTCCAGTGCCTGCAGGAATGTACTGGTGTTTGAACTGTTAGGCACACCAGTGCCTGCAGGAATGTAAAACAAATGAACTCACAGACAGACTGGGGAATATGACATTACGTACACAGAAGGTGATAGGGTAACAAAATACACACAAAGTGAACAGAGAAGCCCAGAGGCTAAGGAACTGGGTGTCTCCCTAGTATTAGTAATGCTCAGATGGGAAAAGCAAGATGTTGTGTTTTAATACGTAGAGAACCCGAAATGCTGTTGCTAAGGGCAACAGCAAAACCCTAAAGGGTTACCAACGGGTGTGGCAGTAAACTCCTTGGTCAGAGATGGAATGATAGACACAAGGAGAGTCTCCACAATCCTAATTCTCACTTGCAGTGCACAGGTTCAGCTTACTGCCACTAAACTGACACCTGACACCTTGCACAGTGAGACAGGATTTAGGCAGGCAAGTCTTAGAATACAGCCGCAAACTTGCTAAGTTCACAGAGTAGTAAAAGAACCCCAGCAAGCTAAACGACTGACTCCAGTCTTACTGCTAGGTCTGGATTGGCAGAGTGTAGTACCAAATCCCCAGGCCTATTTGCAGTAAGCAACAACAAATACAAAGCTACACAGTACTGGCTAACTTTCAGGAACTGACTAACCAACAAAGATTCAGCAGCATCTGCTTAACCTGAGAAGAGGCCTTATAAAGCAGGTGCTGTCCACGCCCCACTCAGACCTCACAGACTGTGAGCACAAAAACCAGCACCGGATCCCCTGCCGTGCACAGAGCCTGTAACCACTGCACAGCAAAAGACCCGAACCGGAGTATCAGCTGCGCTCAGGTTACTCCGCTAGCACTTGTCTCCCGGTTGCCATGACGACGTGGCAGCACAGGGCAGGAGACCCTAACAGTACCCCCCCTCTGACGAGGGGTCAAAGAACCCCTACCACCGGGTTTATCGGGGAACTGCGAGAAGAAAGAGCGTATCAGTCTGGGGGCATGAAGATCACAACTGCGCACCCACGACCGCTCCTCCGGGCCATACCCCTTCCAGTGCACCAAAAATGACAGCCGACCCCGAACCATCTTGGAGTCAAGAATCCTTTCAACAACAAACTCCCTCTGGCCACGTATCAGAAGAGGGGAAGGTCTTCCACTGGAAGAAGGATTACTAATCGCCCGTTTTAAAAGGGAACAATGAAATGTTTTATTGATACCCAAAGAACGGGGCAGATCTAACTGAAATGCCACCGGATTGATAACCCTGGTGATCTTATAAGGGCCGATGAACCGGGGGCCTAACTTATGAGATGGCTGTCTCAACTTCAAATTCTTGGTAGACAACCAGACGAAGTCTCCTAATTTGAAGCTGCAGGGTCTTTTCCGCTTATCAAAAACCCTTTTGGTCACTAATGACACAGACACAAGGGCTTTCTTCACTTTCCGCCAAATACCTCTAAGGACCGAAACCACAGAGGAACTACCAGGCGTGGAGTCCAGGGGGTCAAAAGAATTGGCCTTAGGATGATGCCCATACACACAAAGGAAGGGAGAGATCCCTGTAGCAGAGTGAGCCGCGTTGTTATAGGCAAACTCCGCCATGGACAGATGAGCAACCCAGTCAGTCTGACACTTGGAGACATAACACCTGAGGAACTGCTCCAAGGACTGGTTCACCCTTTCAGTCTGCCCATTAGACTGCGGATGGTAGCCTGACGACAAGCTGACAGAAATCTGGAGATGGAACAAAATGCCCTCCAGAATTTGGCCACAAACTGGGATCCGCGGTCAGAGACCACATCAAGTGGCAACCCGTGGAGACGCACAACATGCAGCATAAATAATTCAGACAGGCGTCTGGCCGATGGCAGCCCAACCAGAGGAACGAAGTGCGCCATCTTCGAAAACCTGTCAACGACAACCCAGATGGCTGTCATCCCCGAGGATTTGGGCAAGTCCACCACAAAATCCATTGAAATGTGGGTCCATGGCTTAGATGGGATAGAGAGTGGATGTAATGGGCCAACAGGAACTCCTCTAGGAGTCTTATTTCGGGCACAGATGTCACATGCCCGAACCCACTGATCCACATCCTTAGCCACCGAGGGCCACCACACCGCCCTAGATAGCAACTCCCGAGTTCTGGCAATACCCGGGTGACCTGCCGACTTCTTGGCATGGAATTCCAGGAACACTCGCTGTCTTAACCTAGGAGGCACAAACAAAAGACCTACCGGAAGGTCTGGAGGAGCCTGCTCCTGTGCTCTAAGGACTAATGATAAGAGGTCCTGGGTAATGCCCACTTTAATACATGATGGGGACACAATGGGCAACGGCTCCTCGGTGGTCTCCTGGATTGGAGCAAAACTCTGCGAGAGCGCATCAGCCTTGATGTTTTTTGACCCAGGGCGATATGTTATCAAAAAATTAAAGCGAGCAAAAAACAAAGCCCATCGTGCCTGCCTGGCATTGAGACGCTTCGCTGACTCTAAATATGCCAGATTCTTATGGTCGGTGAGAATTGAGACCACAAACTTAGCCCCCTCAAGCCAGTGTCTCCACTCCTCGAGTGCATCCTTAATAGCCAACAATTCCCGGTTACCCACGTCATAATTCATCTCGGCAGGCGAAAATTTACGGCAAAAGTAAGCACAGGGATGAAGGCGATTATCAGACACTCCCATCTGAGAAAGCACTGCCCCAATACCCATCTCAGAGGCATCCACCTCCACCACAAAAGGACGCTCTGGATCTGGGTGTCGCAGCACCTTGGCCGATACAAATGCCCTTTTGAGACGGGCAAAAGCCGCTTTAGCCTCACAAGACCAGTGAGCAACATCCGCCCCTTTCTTAGTGAGTGCCACCAAGGGCGCCACTATAGACGAAAATCCAGCGATAAATCGTCTATAAAAATTCGCAAAGCCAAGGAAACGCTGAAGCGCCATCAAACTAGTGGGCTGCACCCAATCCAGGACTGCCTGTACCTTGGAACCCTCCATTTGGAAACTTTCTGGGGAGATAATATATCCTAGAAATGCGATTTGCTGAACTTCAAATTTGCACTTCTCCAGCTTCGCCCCAAGCCGGTGGTCTCTGAGTTTCTGGAGGACTAAGCGTACATGCTTCCGATGTTCCTCCAGGGAATGGGAGAAGATTAGGATGTCATCTAAGTATACAACTAAGAATCTATCCAAATATTCCCTGAGCACATCATTCATGAAATCCTGGAAGACTGCCGGGGCATTACAGAGCCCAAAAGGCATCACCAAATATTCATAATGCCCTGAGTGGGTATTAAAGGCAGTCTTCCATTCATCCCCCTCTCTTATTCGGATTAGATTGTACGCACCGCGTAGGTCAATCTTAGAAAAAATGGTGGCAGTACGAAGCTGGTCAAACAAGACCGAAATGAGAGGCAGTGGGTATGAGTTTTTAATCGTAATACGGTTCAATTCCCTGAAGTCAATGCAGGGTCGCAACGAACCGTCCTTTTTACCCACGAAGAAGAACCCCGACCCAACTGGAGACTGTGAAGGTCTGATAAATCCCTTAGCCAAGTTCTCCTGAATGTACTCTGCCATAGCCTGAGTCTCAGGACGTGACAGGGAGTACAACCTGCTCTTGGGAAGCTTAGCATTTGGCAACAAATCAATGGCACAGTCATAGGGGCGATGGGGAGGTACTACCTCTGCAACTTTTTTGGAGAACACGTCCGCAAAATCTGCATAACATCCTGGCAATCCTGGCAAACTTAGCTGCGAGAGCCTGACTGGAAGGCTCAAGCAACTCCTGAAACAATCAGTACCCCAACTAAGAATCTCCCCAGAGACCCAGTCAAATTGAGGATTGTGGGCCCTTAACCAGGGTAACCCCAACACCAATGGGGCAAAAGTACAGACAGTCACATAAAAGGACAATTTTTCAGAGTGTGTGGCTCCAATAAACAAAGAAATCTGGCTAGTGCAAGAGGTGATTTTACCTTGGGATAATGGTTCCCCGTTTAACCCACAAATCTCAATTTCCGATGCCAAGGGTACTAAGGGAACAGAGTGTTTCAGGGCGAATTGGCGGTCCATAAAAACCCCGTCAGCCCCACTGTCCACAAAGGCCTCAGTCTTGACAGTTTGACCGAGGATCTTCAAGGTCACCGGAATGATAAAAGTCTTCTTGGGAAATTCTGACTTCTGGCCTGACAGGATATTTCCCATCACCCTCAGGCCCTGAAGTTTTCCGGCTTTTCTGGGCATGATACTACCACATGACCTTTATTCCCACAGTACAAACACAACCCCTGCTGTCTCCTCCGCGTCTTCTCACGCGAGGAGAGGCGGGTAGCCCCAATCTGCATAGGCTCCTCGGAAAATTCCTCAGAGTCTGAGGTTCCCTTGGGAAAGAAGGAAACCTCAGTCTCCCTTTCAAGCCTACGCTCTCTCAGCCGTCTGTCCACCCGGATGGATAACTGCATGAGCTGATCCAAGCTATCAGGCAAGGGATATTGTACCAGTTGGTCCTTTATCTGGTTAGAAAGACCTCTTCGGTACTGGTGTCTCAGGGCTGGGTCATTCCACTGGGTATCATGGGCCAACCTCCGAAACTCCATACAGTAAACCTCAACTGGCCTTCGCCCTTGCTTAAGAATCGAAATCTGGGCCTCGGCTGAGGCCGTCTTGTCAGGGTCATCATACAACATGCCCAGTGCCGTAAAAAAAGCATCAACACTTTTAAGCGACGGACAGTCAGGCTGCAACCCATATGCCCAGACCTGTGGGTCTCCTTGTAGCAAGGAAATCACTATGCCCACCCGCTGAATCTCCGACCCAGAAGACTGAGGCCTAAGCCGGAAGTATAGCTTGCAGCTCTCCTTGAAACAAAAGAACTGCGAGCGATCTCCAGAAAAACGATCTGGGAGATTTACTTTCGGCTCCTTAACCCCTGAAGGTGCTGCTGCTGCGGGAGCTCCGCCAGCGGCCTGGGAGGTGTGCATTTTAATGGACAAATCATTAAATTGTCGAGTCAGGACCTGCACCTGATCGACCACCTGTTGCAACTTATTTTGAGGGGTATGCTCCATATTTCCACAAAATTTCAACAGGAGTATTAGGCTGCTGAATATGTTATGCACACCAGTGCCTGCAGGAATGTACTGGTGTCAGAACTGTTATGCACTCCAGTGCCTGCAGGAATGTACTGGTGTTTGAACTGTTAGGCACACCAGTGCCTGCAGGAATGTAAAACAAATGAACTCACAGACAGACTGGGGAATATGACATTACGTACACAGAAGGTGATAGGGTAACAAAATACACACAAAGTGAACAGAGAAGCCCAGAGGCTAAGGAACTGGGTGTCTCCCTAGTATTAGTAATGCTCAGATGGGAAAAGCAAGATGTTGTGTTTTAATACGTAGAAAACCCGAAATGCTGTTGCTAAGGGCAACAGCAAAACCCTAAAGGGTTACCAACGGGTGTGGCAGTAAACTCCTTGGTCAGAGATGGAATGATAGACACAAGGAGAGTCTCCACAATCCTAATTCTCACTTGCAATGCACAGGTTCAGCTTACTGCCACTAAACTGACACCTGACACCTTGCACAGTGAGACAGGATTTAGGCAGGCAAGTCTTAGAATACAGCCGCAAACTTGCTAAGTTCACAGAGTAGTAAAAGAACCCCAGCAAGCTAAATGACTGACTCCAGTCTTACTGCTAGGTCTGGATTGGCAGAGTGTAGTACCAAATCCCCAGGCCTATTTGCAGTAAGCAACAACAAATACAAAGCTACACAGTACTGGCTAACTTTCAGGAACTGACTAACCAACAAAGATTCAGCAGCATCTGCTTAACCTGAGAAGAGGCCTTATAAAGCAGGTGCTGTCCACGCCCCACTCAGACCTCACAGACTGTGAGCACAAAAACCAGCACCGGATCCCCTGCCGTGCACAGAGCCTGTAACCACTGCACAGCAAAGACCCGAACCGGAGTATCAGCTACGCTCAGGTTACTCCGCTAGCACTTGTCTCCCGGTTGCCATGACGACGTGGCAGCACAGGGCAGGAGACCCTAACAGATATATAGATAATGTTTTGTTTTTTTGGCGGGTGATGGAAGAGTTTCTAGAGAATTTATATATATATATCTAAACGATAAGAAATTAAATATCGACTTCACCTTTACCAGTAGCCGGGAAACTCTCAATTTCCTGAATATTACAATATATGTAGAGGAAAACCAGCTACAAACCAAAACGTTTACTAAAAGTACTGACTCTATAAGCTATATTAATGCCAAAATCTGCCATCACCCTAATTGGCTCCAATCAATTCCTGGAGGACAATTAAAAAGGGTGAAAAGAAATAGCTCTAAAAACTAATCATACCAGATGCAGGCGAAGGAGATGCAGGCTAACTTTGCAGCATGTGGATATGATAAGAATTTGATAGAAAAGGCAGCTAAAAAATTGAAGAGGTAAAGAGAGGAACCTTACTGGAAATCAAAGACCAGGATCTAAAAAGAAATGAAGGGAAGAAAAAGGATTTTGGATGGGCGTTTGTGACCACTTATAATGATCAGTTTAAATCTATTGAGAGGGTCATGGCCCGAAATTGGAACGTAATAAAAAAGACGGATAATAGGATCTGAATTGCCCCCCAAACCTGTGTGTATATATAGAAAGGCACCAAACATAGGAAGTAGTTTAGTCAGAAGTGCTTGTCCACCCCCAAAAAATTCCTCAGGAATTAAATCAAAGGGTTTTTATCAATGTATGGACTGCATTGCTTATAAGGAAATTAAGATGAAGGATCAGAGGAAAACTAGTGAAATTACTATTAATGGGAAAACATTCACAATAAGAGACTTTGTAACATGGGCCACAAAAAAAATGTAATATATGAAATGGAATGTGAATGTAATCTGGTCTATATAGGGTGGACCTCGAGACCTTTAAAAGTAAGGCTTGGGGAGCACCTTAGGAATATTAAAAAGGGTTTAGAGACCCATGCACTCTCCGATCATTTTAGGAGAGTGCATGGTTGCTCCACCTCAGCCATTAAACACTTTGTAGGTTTACAGTGGATAAGAGGACATTGGCGAAGACGAGATCTGTCGACCCAATTGGCTAAGGCAGAAATGAGGATGATTTATGACATGGGTACCCTCTAGCCAGGAAAGTTTAACCTGGACTTTGAGGTCAAATGGTTCTTATAGATCTACCAGTACAGTCTATCTTTGGCTTGTTATGGACTTTTTAAATGTCAATGTTATAATGAGTTTAATAGTGTTTTTACATTTTAGAGTAATGTCCTATATTTCACCCAAACAAGAATTACCTGTTAACACCTTCGAGAAAAATCTATGGTCCCTTGGCATACTAATGAAATAAACACATGATCTACCACAATCACAAATGGAATTCGAGCCCGACGAAAGCATTTTGAATTCAAGTAGATAACAGCGCGTACCCAAAAGTGTAATGAAGTCCGGTTACTAAGGAAGCACATGACATAATGCGCTATGGTCACATGATCAACGTTTAGCAGAAACGTGGTTGCTGGGGTGACCAAAGAAGCCTTGACGCGGATCATGCTGACTGCGTGACCGGACTGACGTGGAGTGCGGGGATTGTATGGCCAGAATACATGGTGATCATGTAATCGTGAGGGAAGCCCAAGGGATTGGTGTTTCCATGGTGATACATGTGGGGAGGGTCCTTGCACACAAGTTTCATGGAGTATTAGGAATCTTGATGTATAGAGACCAATTGTGCCAGGACCAATGGGGACTAAGGGAGGGATATTTAAATTGTTTTTGGAGACTGGAAAGGCATTCACCAATGGAGCTGACCTTGAGAAAGACACAGGCAGGGTCGGAATGCTTGGGTGCCCTTTGGACGATCCAGGAAAGAAGGGGGGTGTGGTGTTTCTGTTGCCGATCCAGAGAGGCGGACATGAGCCAGAATAAATCCCTTTGCTGCAGCCGGGAGGATCTGGTACATTGTATGCTTATAAGAACTGTCTGTTGCCAGTTCTTGCCTGAATCTGGTAATTAGCCATTGTCCATTCCATCCACAGGATTTGGTCCAATTGTGAATGAGGTTTTTGTTGTGCCTATCAAACAACTGGCCACTGTTTGTTTTTATGTAATTCTGTTATTAAATAAGTGTTTTTTAAAATAGGTTTTACACTATGCTCTGTTTATCTTTCTCTATTCTCTGTACTCAATTGAGTTAAATACCCTGTGAGAGAGAGTCTACAAGAGAACCTCAAACAAACCGACCCCCATAACAGCGCAGATGTAGTGGTATTCTATGTATTGTGTTTTTGTCTTCTTACTACCCCTTTGCTAGGGGTCTAAACTGGGACAAGTGGGACAGCTCCTCCCCTTATGACTGGGATACTCCCTTGATCTACCTGGATATGACCAAAATTGTGAGGGAGCACTAACTGGAGGGAGTTAAATCTTGTTAAAACTTAAGACAATCCACAAGCTCATCTCATTAAACATTTATGCACCTCTTTTGGGACTGTACCTATGCACAGTTACTGTTACATGCTCTGCAATATGAACTCAGGGACACTATGCCAAGGAATAGCATCTGTACTTTCTGAACTATTTCCCAACATCCACAACTATGGGGCAATCCAGGAGGTCTGGCACCTTATAACTGTTTTAAGGATGCTTTTTGGCTTGCCAGGCACTACCTTATTCTGAGAATGGAGAAAATGCCAATCTAGGACTGTCGCAGGCTAGTCCACAGCCTGCTAAAAGACTATTACATCATGGACAGTATTGAGTAAGAGGATAATAAAACTCACCTTCCCTTCTCTCCATGTGTGACTGTTTAACCAATTGCTTGACTCTATGAAACCCACCCTCCTTTTCTTTACATTGCCTAATGTTTTGTTGATGTGCTTTTCTATTTATGCACCCCTCCCTTATGAGTCTGTCTTTAAATAAAGCTTCCCCACCTCTTCCGTTGGCCATGTTGACTTAAGATAATAGGAGCATGGTCAAACCAATTACTCACTCAATTGTAGTTGGAGTAATCAATTGTAGAGAGGGTGCAAAAAGAACATGTAATCATGTTCATTAGTATACTGGGGCCTCCAGGCTCCATTGTGCATCCAGTTGGTGCTCATAAAGGGTGAATCATGGCACGGCCAAACATAGGCCCTCATTCCGAGTTGTTCACTCGCTAGCTGCTTTTAGCAGCATTGCACACGCTAAGCCGCCGCCCTCTGGGAGTGTATCTTAGCATAGCAGAATTGCGAACGAAAGATTAGCAGAATTGCGAATAGAAAATTCTTAGCAGTTTCTGTGTAGCTCGAGACTTACTCCTACATTGCGATCAGTTCAGTCAGTTTCGTTCCTGGTTTGACGTCACAAACACACCCAGCGTTCGGCCAGACACTCACCCGTTTCTCCAGCCACTCCCGCGTTTTTCCCTGAAATGCCTGCGTTTTTCCGCACACTCCCAGAAAACGGTCAGTTTCCGCCCAGAAACATCCACTTCCTGTCAATCACTCACCGATCAGCAGAACGATGAAAAAGCTTTGTTATGCCGTGAGTAAAATACCTAACTTTTGTGTAAAATAACTAAGCGCATGCGCTCTGCGAACCTTGCGCATGCGCAGTAAGCGACTAATCGCAGTACAGCGAAAATCGGCAACGAGCGAACAACTCGGAATGACCCCCATAGTGCTTGTAGTTCTACTAGGTGTGTCCACCTCAGGGTTAAGAGCTAAATGAAGATCTCCTTATACCACCAGAATGCTTTACTATCGAGTGCCCACCTGCTCCAACATACTTTCAGGAAAGCCAATTGTCCTATTGCTAGCACAGAGATTTACAAATATAAACATTGATTAAATAACTTAAACTTACTGTACCTTTTTTTTTTTTAAACATAAGAACTTATAGAAGCTTCAATTTTACTGGATCTTTGTGAGTTGGTCTAATTTCCTTTTACATGGTGAAAGCAACTTTATTAGTCATTAATAACATTGTCCAGACATGTACTTTACGTGGTCATATTGAGTATGAATTGTGTACTGCATTAATATCATTTACTACTACCATTGTAAAGCCGGCTTACTGTATATACTGTTCTACTGTTCTCTTTAGGAGTAAAGCAGATTTATTTACTACCCATGTCAAGTTAGGTGCACTGTTTTCTGTGGCACATTTTGTACTTTTAGGATTAGATTTAAAGGTGAACCCAAGTTTACTGTAATTTTGGTCTGACTGGTGCATGTGTGGCCAAACTACCTATCAGCTTGGCTGGCATGTTTAGCCAGGGGTTTGCAGCAGGCCACGCCCCTATGACATGTGGCACATTCCCATGAGGCACAGGCATACCTCGTTGATGCAAATGCCATACCCCTTTTTCTGTGCACTAGAACTACTGCAACAGTGGTACTGAAGCCAAAGTATAGCCAGTCTGTCCCTGAGTGCACAGTCTAGTACAGCGTTGGCCAACCTGTGGCTCTTGAGCCGCATGTGGCTCTTTCCTTATTGAGCTGCGGCTCCTGCCACCCACTCCCTGACACTGGTCACGTGGCAGCAGTACTCCCCTGATGGAGAGATGGAGACAGCTTTATCTCCATTTCTGAACCATCCATGAGCAGGGCAGCCTCCCTGCTCCCTCTTCTATGCTTCTGACTGGGAGAGGTAACGCAGCGTAGGGCGGGAAGCGAAGCGGGATGGAAGAGGACAGCTGGTCGGTGGATGCTGCTGCAGTCGTAAGTATAACACACTCTTTCTCTTGTTCTCTTTCTCTCTCTCTCTCTTTGTAGAAGTGGACTCTGCCTGCTATAATGTGTAAAAAAGGGACTCTTTCCTGCTGTAATGTGTAAAATCTGGACTCTTGCCTGCCGCTGTGTGTAAAATGGGGACTCTTGCCTGTTGCAATGTGTAAAATGAAGACTCTTGCATGCCATAATGTGTAAAATGGGGACTCTTGCTTGCCGAAATGTGTAAAATGTGGATTCTGCCTGCCGCAAGGTGTAAAATGGGGACTCTTGCCTGCTGCAATGTGTAAAATGGGGATTCTTATCTGGTGTAATGTGTAAAATGGGGACTCTTGCCTGCCGTAATGTGTAAAATGGGGAATCTTGCCTGCTGAAATGTGTAAAATGGGGACTCTTGCCTGCTGTAATGGGTAAAATGGAGACTTGCCTGCCTCTGACTGGTTGTCCACCCCTGGTCAAGTATGTCTGCCCTTTTTCACATCTTTGTGGCAGTGGTATATTTTACCATCAATACCATTAGTATAATTGGCAATAAAGATTTATAGAACTGTGATAGGTGGCTAAGCGTACCTGCAGTCTCACGCCTGTCCAGTTGTGGCCTCTCTGGTCGTTCGGTTCTTGCTTGTTGCGACGTCAGGCGGAATCTGCGTGGGAAGGCTGCGTAGGACCTGGGCAGAAGGGACGGGGATACCCCAGTATAGTCAACACCCCCCTTTTAAAGGTGAAAGGACCACTACGGTGGGATACAGTAACAAAGATTTATTATAGACAGGGTTAGTCACTGGTCCATGTGACTAAATTCACCTCTTAGTAGAGTTCAGTGCAATTCAATAAGCCACGATACTTTTAGTCACATACTAAAAATATAACATAACATTAACACAAGAGCATTTCAGAATTTCAACACTCAGACGTCTTATACAGCTGTTTCATGAGTATGCATGCGTTATACTGACGGGTCACTAGATGTCGCTAGATTGGATATGTTCAGTTTATGCTGCTGACAAAATGTTCCAGCTATATCACTGTCCTACAGGGGGTGCTGTAGAATGAGTTCACACTGTGCACAGTATTTGTAATCCAACGGGTGGTGCCGTGGAGCAGCTACTTGCCATGTATAGCACCAGTTTCCAATAGAGGGCGCTGTGGAGTAAGTCATATCCCAGTATAGCAATGCTTCAAATAGAGGGCGCTGTGGAGTAAGTCATTTCACAGTCTAGCAATGCTTCAAATAGAGGGCGCTGTGGAGCAAGTCATATCACAGTATAGCAATGCTTCAAATAGAGGGCGCTGTGGAGTAAGTCATTTCACATACAGTGGGTCACAGAGCAAATGACCCAATCCTGGCACACACATTGTGCTGCAGCTCAAACAGTCTAGGGATAAGTGTCACTTCATGTTTTCCTTGCAATTGCAGTGGTAAGGGGAAGCAGAGGGTCTCACACAACCCTATCCCTTAAGGCTCTCTCTGGTACAATGGCAGGCAGCTCCAAATAAATCCCACATGTCCCTCTCCTTGTACATAGGGTCCTGCTGTGATCTGTCCCAAGGGGCTGTGATGTTGCAAGCTGTCAGGGTGACCACTGTTGGTCTGGGTGCCCATATGTGGGGGCTGTCTGGGGTGAAGTAGAGTACCTGCATTATCTGCTGCTGTTGCCAGCTCCTGCCGGTCACTTCTCACTGCTGCTTTTCAGGATGACAGCCGTCTCTCGATGCCCAGTCTCTCCCAGCGCAGCGCGCCTCCAGATCTCCGCGTACAGCTCTTCACACCCACGCATGACACACTGCCTCCTGTTCCAAAGCCATGCTCTCTCTGTCTGCTCACTGCAGCTCTCCTTCCTGCTTCTCTCCCCACACAACACGGCCAATCAGAGCGCTCCCAGCTTCCCGCTCTGCAGGGATCCTGATGGAAAGCCCAGGGTCCTAGTGCTATACATATTCCTCTCCTGGTTGCCATAGTTGCTTAGCAACCAGTGTAAAAAGGATTTTAATCCTCACAGTGCATCTGCAACTGGTTTAACTGCAGAAGGGATACCCCAAAGGCGGGTATCACATGTTAGCCCGCTGAAATTATGCGTGTCCCCACGCATACTGTAATGGATTAAAGTCCTACACCACAGTCTTTGAACTCCCAATACATGCAAATAATTAGATGCCAACAAGTTAAACCTGAACAGTTATACCTTTCTACTTTTACTCTTGTTAAATAGCTAGGGTATGTCCATCCCAGGGACCCCATCCCTCCGCCACAGGACTCCGATCCCTCTGCGGTACGGGTTCTTCAATGGTGTACATGGGTGGTACTCTATATCACGGCATGCGATCTGCAACGAGCATGTGGTGCACCTTTATCGCATCTCATTGATCTTCGTATAGCCTGCTGTATCCTGAAGGCGAATTCTTCTCCCGTTATGGTCCTGTACTCACTATCAATTACAGGCTTCTCTTCCGTGGAATGGGTCTCAGCCTTCTCAGCTGCCTGTGGGGTCTCTGCCTGGGGCTTGGGTTCAGACGATGGCATTGCTGGCTCCGGACTTCTGGATTCCACGGGTTCCACTATCTTTGTCATGGCCATGTGGACCACTGCTTCAGTGTCCCTTTTCTGGTCAGTCGCACCGGCATCTGTTTGCTCGAAATTTGCTGCACGGTAATCTGCGTCTTGCCTTTTTGGGATGTACTCTCGTTTTGGTTGAGGAGAAATCTGAGACTTTATCACATTTTGAAGGCACTGCTGCACTGTCTCACTCTGACCTTTCGCAACCGGTCTCTCGCTTGTGTCCAGCATTTTCCTTTGCTTTGGGACTTCAGGTTCGGGTGGTCGGGGTATCCGTTCAGGTCGAGGAGGATTGGTGTTAGGTCTACCGGTCTCACTATTACAGTCTCTTGGTTCCTCTCTGCTTCCGCTGTCCCAGTAGTCTTGCTGGTAGTAGAGTGGAGGCTTTCTATATCGCGGACAGCGCCAATACCGGTTACGCTCTCTGGCATGTCTGTTGCCTTGCACTGGAACGCCATTAGGACCTGTGACGTTGATGGCCTTAACGCCCCTTTTTCCATTGGTCAATTCAAATTCGACCCATTCCCCGCTTCCTAGGCTTCGGAAGTAATTGTTCTGATGGGTCTTCTGAATGCCCGTATAGTGAACATATATGGTTCTCTTAGTGTCTGTTCTCCTTATGAAGCCGTAACCACGCGTTGCACTAAACCACAATACTTGGCCTGTCGTCTTTCTTGTTCTGGTTCTTCGATCATCCCCACCAGATGGTACACCCATCACTCCGACTTGACTCTGCCACACCAGTCTTGGTCCTGCTTTTCTGGGTCGTTCCTCCCATGGTAGATCTATTCTCTCCACTCTTTCGGAGGTCTGTTGACATACAGTGCCTTTCAGAGCATGGAATTGATCGGTCAATCGTCGGCCCGATATTCTTACTACGTCCCAGCGAGGACGACTCTGCCAATCTTGCTCTTGACGCCATTCTCTGTGTCTATTCCTATCTTGGTCCCTGTCGAGCTCTTCTAATCTCCGGCTCATTTGGGAGAGATTCAATATCATCTCCGTCAGCCTCTGATTGAGCGTTTCCATAGGATCTGGTCCCGGTGGGGCTTGTGCTTGCTGGAGAACCGCTCCCACTTAGGCTAGTCCGTCTGACTTCACGGGCAGTGCGGTTTCTCTGTAGCTGTCATCTTCACTCCACTCTGAAGACGCATCTTTCACGACATTTTTGCTCTGATTTTTCCCAAGGATCTGCAGCACCGTCTCTTTGAATTCAGAAAAGGAGTTCCCTGGTTGCTGTCGTCTCTCCATGCGCATTTGAGAGCGAATCGTCTCTCCTCTTGCCCCTTCTACAAACAGGTCTGTTAACGTTCTATCTATCCCTTCTACTTCTCGTTCATCCAGGGCCCGTATAGCCTTTGCAGCTTCTTGTAGGGCCAGCGCGAAGTCTCGCAGTGATTCGTCAGGTCTTTGTTTTCTCGCATAAAGGCGGCTCTTTAATTCCGCTATGGTCTCGCAGTCGAATATGGTCATCAGCTTCTTAAAGATCCCTTCGACGGTCTTCTTTTCGCTGTCTTCCCATGCTTTCACTTCCCGTAGTGCCGAATCCGTCAATTGACCCATAACGATCTCTATTTTCTGTTCTTCGGTTAGTGAGTACAGGCAGAACATGGAGTACATCTTGTCTTTGAATTCTTTGAACGTACTCGAACCCGGCACTTGTTTTCCTGCAAACGTTGGTAACCATGGTGCTCCAAAATAGTATGGCATAGTCAACGGTGATGCCGCCATGGTGGTCGTGTTTCCTTGTCCGAGTGCCGGTGGTAGCATGGGAGTAGCGGGAACCTGTGGATCCGTCATCTTGCTCGTATCCTGTTCGCGGACGCCAAGTGTGATAGGTGGCTAAGCGTACCTGCAGTCTCACGCCTGTCCAGTTGTGGCCTCTCTGGTCGTTCGGTTCTTGCTTGTCGCGACGTCAGGCGGAATCTGCGTGGGAAGGCTGCGTAGGACCTGGGCAGAAGGGACGGGGATACCCCAGTATAGTCAACACCCCCCTTTTAAAGGTGAAAGGACCACTACGGTGGGATACAGTAACAAAGATTTATTATAGACAGGGTTAGTCACTGGTCCATGTGACTAAATTCACCTCTTAGTAGAGTTCAGTGCAATTCAATAA
This sequence comes from Pseudophryne corroboree, assembly GCF_028390025.1. Classification (NCBI taxonomy): domain Eukaryota; kingdom Metazoa; phylum Chordata; class Amphibia; order Anura; family Myobatrachidae; genus Pseudophryne; species Pseudophryne corroboree. The sequence goes on from NC_086451.1 coordinate 297,684,825, forward strand.
GCCACGATACTTTTAGTCACATACTAAAAATATAACATAACATTAACACAAGAGCATTTCAGAATTTCAACACTCAGACGTCTTATACAGCTGTTTCATGAGTATGCATGCGTTATACTGACGGGTCACTAGATGTCGCTAGATTGGATATGTTCAGTTTATGCTGCTGACAAAATGTTCCAGCTATATCACTGTCCTACAGGGGGTGCTGTAGAATGAGTTCTCACTGTGCACAGTATTTGTAATCCAACGGGTGGTGCCGTGGAGCAGCTACTTGCCATGTATAGCACCAGTTTCCAATAGAGGGCGCTGTGGAGTAAGTCATATCCCAGTATAGCAATGCTTCAAATAGAGGGCGCTGTGGAGTAAGTCATTTCACAGTCTAGCAATGCTTCAAATAGAGGGCGCTGTGGAGCAAGTCATATCACAGTATAGCAATGCTTCAAATAGAGGGCGCTGTGGAGTAAGTCATTTCACATACAGTGGGTCACAGAGCAAATGACCCAATCCTGGCACACACATTGTGCTGCAGCTCAAACAGTCTAGGGATAAGTGTCACTTCATGTTTTCCTTGCAATTGCAGTGGTAAGGGGAAGCAGAGGGTCTCACACAACCCTATCCCTTAAGGCTCTCTCTGGTACAATGGCAGGCAGCTCCAAATAAATCCCACATGTCCCTCTCCTTGTACATAGGGTCCTGCTGTGATCTGTCCCAAGGGGCTGTGATGTTGCAAGCTGTCAGGGTGACCACTGTTGGTCTGGGTGCCCATATGTGGGGGCTGTCTGGGGTGAAGTAGAGTACCTGCATTATCTGCTGCTGTTGCCAGCTCCTGCCGGTCACTTCTCACTGCTGCTTTTCAGGATGACAGCCGTCTCTCGATGCCCAGTCTCTCCCAGCGCAGCGCGCCTCCAGACCTCCGCGTACAGCTCTTCACACCCACGCATGACACACTGCCTCCTGTTCCAAAGCCATGCTCTCTTTGTCTGCTCACTGCAGCTCTCCTTCCTGCTTCTCTCCCCACACAACACGGCCAATCAGAGCGCTCCCAGCTTTCCGCTCTGCAGGGATCCTGATGGAAAGCCCAGGGTCCTAGTGCTATACATATTCCTCTCCTGGTTGCCATAGTTGCTTAGCAACCAGTGTAAAAAGGATTTTAATCCTCACAGTGCATCTGCAACTGGTTTAACTGCAGAAGGGATACCCCAAACGCGGGTATCACAGAACAGCAATGGGCCAAGTGCAGCTTTCTACTTCGTTCAACCAGTAACCTCTACCTCTCCTGAATGCACTCTTTACCAGAATTCTATTGTTCAACTACTTTTGAATCAAATTCTATGATTTCTAATTATTTTTATTCTAGATAAAGTAGTATCCCTATTATCTGGAATCGGATTAATCAGTATTTTATAATGCTCCCTGATATATACAGTAAATACTGTACAGTAGTGCAAGTTAGGGATTGTTACATTTAGATATGTGCGGCGGGCACTTTTCGTGTTTTGGTTTTGGTTCTAATTCCCCGCTCGTGTTTTTGTTTTGGATTGGTTTTGCCAAAACCACCCTTTCAGGTTTTGATTTTGGTTTTGGATCTGGATGATTTTTGAAAAAAACATAAAAACAGCTAAAATTCAGGGGTAATTTTGATCCTACCGTATTATTAACCTCAATAACATCTATTTCCACTCATTTCCAGTCTATTCCGAACACCTCACACCTCACAATATTGTTTTTAGGCCAAAAGGTTGCACCGAGGTGTCTGTATGACTAAGCTAAGCGACACAAGTGTGCAGCACAAACACCTGGCCCATCTAGGAGTGCCACTGTAGTGTCAGACAGGATGGCAGATTTAAAAAATAGGCCCCAAACAGCACATGATGCAAAGAAGGAAAAGAGGTGCACCGAGGTTGCTGTATGACTAAGCTAAGCGACACAAGTGTGCGGCACAAACACCTGGCCCATCTAGGAGTGGCACTGCAGTGTCAGACAGAATGGCATATTTAAAAACCAGGCCCCAAATAGCACATGATGCAAAGAAGAAAAAGAGGTGCACCGAGGTTGCTGTATGACTAAGCTAAGCAACAAAAGTGTGCGGCACAAACACCTGGCCCATCTAGGAGTGGCACTGCAGTGTCAGACAGGATGGCATATTTAAAAACCAGGCCCCAAATAGCACATGATGCAAAGAAGAAAAAGAGGTGCACCGAGGTTGCTGTATGACTAAGCTAAGCAACGAAAGTGTGCGGCACAAACACCTGGCCCATCTAGGAGTGGTGCTGCAGTGTCAGACAGGATGGCAGATTTAAAAAATAGGCCCCAAACAGCACATGATGCAAAGAAGAAAAAGAAGTGCACCAAGGTTGCTGTATGACTAAGCTAAGTGACACAACCACCTGGCCCATCTAGTAGTGGCATGCAGTGGCTGAATGTCGAAAGTGGCCCATCATTTTTCAATACACTGACAGCATCTCCTGCACGCCCCTGTCATTTTTCAAAAATTCTGCAATTGGTGGACTTATACAACAGTACCCCTGGACTAATACAGCAGTACCCCAGGACTTATACGGCAGTGTCAGACAGGATGGCATTTTAAAAAACCATGCCCCAAACAGCACATGATGCAAAGATGAAAAAGAGATGCACCAAGGTTGCTGTATGACTAAGCTAAGAAACACAAGTGTGCGGCACGAAAACCTGGCCCATCTAGGAGTGGCACTGCAGTGTCAGACAGGAGGGCAGATATAAAAAAAAGGCCCCAAACAGCACATCATGCAAAGATGTAAAAGAGGTGCAATGAGGTAGCTGTATGACTAAGCTAAGCGACACAAACAATTGGCCCATCTAGGAGTGGCACTGCAGATATTAAAAAAAGGCCCCAAACAGCACATCATGCAAAGATCTAAAAGAGGTGCAATGAGGTAGCTGTATCACTAAACTAAGCGACATAAACAATTGGCCCATCTACGAGTGACATTGCAGTGTCAGACAGGATGGCACTTTAAAAAAAATAGTACCCAAACAGCACATCATGCAAAGAAGTAAAAGAGGGCAATGAGGTAGCTGTATGACTAAGCTAAGCAACACAAGTGTGCGGCACAAACACCTGGCCCATCTAGGGTTTGCACTGCAGTCCCACTGCACTAATGGCGGATACCAGACATACGTCTAGCACCAGCATAGTTATTATGGCCTCAGTAATCCGCTTTGCAACAGGGTATATATAAATATACGGCAGTATCACTGGACATATACGGCAGTATCAATGGACATGCAGTATACGGCAGTATCAATGGACATATACGGCAGTATCACTGGACATATACGGCATGATCAATGGACATATACGGCAGGATCACTAGACATATAAGGCAGTACCACTGGACATATATGGAAGTACCACTGGACATATACAGCAGCACAGGGACACTACCACTGTACTGATGCAGGACAACACAGCACCACTGCAATGGACTGGACTTATACAGCAGCACTGGATATATGGCAGCAGAGGACACCACCACTGTGACTGGACTGATGCAGTACAATACACCACTGAACTGATGCAGCACAACACAGCACCACTGGACTGGACTTATACAGTAGCACTGGACATATGGAAGCAGGGGACACAACCACTGTGACTGGACTGATGCAGCACAATACACTACCACTGTACTGATGCAGGACACTGAGGACAGAGACACACGTCCTCTCTCTACACTCTCCAGTGTCGGAGTGAAAATGGCGGGGACGCGTGGCTCCTTATATGGAATTCAAACCCCGCAAGAATCCCAAAGCGGGATGATGGCGTTTTTCCTCGTTCTGGTTTCCGAGTCAGGCGGGAAAACCCGAGCCAGGCTCAGATCCGGGCTCAGGTAGTGAAGTTCGGGGAGGTTTGGTTCTCTGAGAACCGAACCCGCTCATCTCTAGTTACATTACATTTCTAGCACGTACCACTACATATTTGACTTTCTTTTAGTGATGCATGTAATATTTCCTCAACTTATGATCAATTCTTGTCCTCATACACCTTTCCTCATGTTGCACAACATAGCTGTATTTGGCATGACACAAGATGTAACAAGGCTACAGCATGCTGTGCTATGCTGCCCACCATGAGTGACACAACCACTTTCTGTGCGACTATGGGCCTAATTCAGATCTGATCGCAGCAGCAACTTTGTTAGCTAATGGGCAAAACCATGTGCACTGCAGGTGTGGCAGATATAACATGTGCAGAGAGAGTTAGATTTGGGTGGGTTATATTGTTTCTGTGCAGGGTAAATACTGGCTGCTTTATTTTTACACTGCAATTTAGATTTCAGTTTGAACACACCCTGCCCAAATCTAACTCTCTCTGCACATGTTATATCTGCCCCCCCCCCCCCCTGCAATGCACATGGTTTTGCCCATTAGCTAACAAATTTACTGCTGCTGTCAGGTCTGAATTAGGCCCTATATGAAGAACATGATTGCAACTCATATGTCACCATATCTGGGAAGAATTACACCTGATGCATTTGAGGGCAGCAACATTTACGGTAATTCCCACGTCACTCTCATTTCCAATGCAACCATGTAACCACTAAAAGAAATGGGGATAGCAGAATGTGCATTGTTGTGCAACATTTTTCGGAAAAGTGTGTTGCTTGCACCACATACAGTACAGTTAACAACTATTTTCATGGTGTCTTGCATCTTTGCCCACCATGGAATACTATGTTCCAGGCCAACATCTCAGCGTTGCAATTCATATCACGTCATATGGCACAAACACAGCAGACGTGATTAGACACATATGTACATGACGTATGACTTGTCCATGTTGGACCCTGTCACAAATGATAGGCAAGTTAGATTTCAAAGAAGTCCAGCCAATGTTAGCAAATGCTGCAGCAGATCTCCTAGTTAGCACCTGGATACGGAGACTACAACTTCCATAGCCATAGAAAAATTCATGTTAGAAAACCAAGTAAACATGGTTGGAAGAGAGAAGGATCAACAATTTACGGAGAACTGCCTTTCCGGCATTAAATAACCGCTTCTGCAATCTTGTGCAGTATTGTAGCCATAAATTTGATTGGCCCCGATTAGGAACATAGGTGTCTACAAAGTTACCGGTTATAAATCCTACAAGAAGCATCTACCCAGTCCAAACTCTGTACCATGACCTTAGACAAGAGCAATCATTTGGCAAATAGAATGACTACATTTTCAGAGTTGCTTTAGGAGTAGCTACAAATATATGTTGTGGGACAATAGGTATTACCAAGGCATGGGCAAAGGGCAAAATGTTTAAAGTGGGTCTGTTGAATTAAAACTATGGCTGCTCTGCCAACACTGACACGGAAACAAACAGCTTTGATTCTCTGTTCAGAAACATCCAGTCTTTCTGCAATGGTGTAGACTATAGATAAGGCACCTAATATGTAAGGACAGAGAAAGTAAGATAGATTACCGCATTGGGGTGAAGCCAACGGAGTAGACTATATGGTGAGAGACTTAAGAAAGTGAGCGAGAGGATGAAGGAGTTGAGGAACATTATGGGAGCCAAGGACATGTAGCTGAGAAATATATCAAACCTTTATTACATTTAATAAACCATTCCAGGAAATCCTGCAATGTGGCAAGCTATCCATGTCGTAGAAAGATGAGGTGCAGTGAGGGAAACCGGTGGGGCCAGTGGTCTAACTATCTACCATTAATGCAGAGGGGTGCAGCTGCTATTGGGCTGCTGTCGCACCTGGGCTGCCTCCAAGGCCTGCCGCTCCCCATGCTGTGCTACACAGCAGCATTTATCCCATCTTGGATTCCTGTCCCGACTGTGATCACGGCTCTGGCATTGTTCATATAGTAAACAGTCTTTGATTAGTGTGCTTCTATGTATACATGTTTCTGGCCACATATGACATTTTTGGATCCCTTCTTTGCAGCTGTGGGTGTTTCTGTGACTTTGCCACTTATCCAACAGTGGCCTAGATTTATCAAGCCTTGGAGAGTGATAAATTGCATGGTGATAAAGTACCAACCAATCAGCTCCTAACTGTCATTTTGCAAATACAGCCTGTAACATGGCAGTTAGGAGTTGATTGGCTGGCACTTTATCATCGTGCAATTTATCACTCTCCAAAGCTTGATAAATCTGGGCCAGTGTTCCCTCAGGTTGAGCTGTGATATGGGGAGCTGTTACTGCCTGCCAGCCTGCTGATATTCCTTTCCTGGACACTGGCTGTCTAAGGTACTGTACTGACACTGATTCTGCACAAGTTTCCCAGGCCACGACGCTCCCCCTGCGCCCAGACATGCATGGATTGGGCCACAAGGAACAAGAGACATGCTGGGCTGGATCAGATGTACCCTACAAAGGCTCAGTGTCGAAAACTGGCCAATCTGTCAGTACTAGGAAAGCAGGTGAGGGCTAAAGGGAGATGGGCATGGTCACTGCTTTAGACCACCCACCATGCTCAGCTGTGGCCCGCACAGTGCTGGGCACTTCCAGGTGGCCCAGACACTGCCTGGGAGTGACCCTAGAGATGGCATCATGACTGTGTGATGTCATAGGTAACATTACTGCATGCTGTCCCTGCCCACCCAGGCCCCAAAGTGATCTAATGACTGATGCCACAGCTGCAGTGAAGGATGGCACTGGAGTCGGGCCAATGTTTGTTTTTTTTCATGAGGGAGGCTTTCAAGATTTTGCTATGGGGCCCACAAAGTTCTTGTTACGCCACTGTGTGGGGCAGTAATTCTGTCAGTCTAAAAGAGTCACTAAACTCGGCACAGTCATAACAGTAGTATGTAAATATACAAATAACAGACACATATGAGAAGAGATCCGCAAACGTGCAAGAGTGAGACAATTCAAATACAGGTACAAACAACAGTATCCGGTCTATAGATCTACACTAAAAAGGTCTACAGTCAATAGGGCGACCACTAATAGTAGACATGCATTAGGTTGACAGGGTCAAAAGGTCGACATGTAAAAGGTAGACAGCTTAAAGGGTCGACAGGGTCAAAAGTCGACATGACAATGGATGACACACATGTAGTCGACACAATTATTATTTTTTTATAACTATTTAAACTTTTTCGTACTTTACCATCCATATGGACTACGATTAAGAATAGTAACCAGTGCTGAGCGCAGCGGTAGCGGAGCGAGGCTCCGGAAAGATGCAAGTGGTAGTGGTACACTAATGGTGCTTGTTTGTGGCAGAAAAGTGATAAAACACCCCAAAAACCAAAAAAATTGTCTACTTTTTATGTCAACCATTTCCATGTCGACCTTTTGACCCTGTAGACATATTCTACTGTCTATTCTTTGGCGACTTTTTGACCCTGTCGACTTAATGCATGTCTATCATTATTGGTAGACCTATTGATTGTAGACCTTTTTAGTGTAGATCTAATAATCCACACCCACAAACAACTTCTACTATAGACATAGTAAGATAAGGGCTTAAAGCAGAAAGACATTAATGAACCTGTCTACAATTGAATGCTGGCACCTCAACCAGTGAAAGTTATCAGAGAGAGGTCACATGGTAAAGGTGAGAGATAGTGAGGCATCAGTCAGTATTTCAGAATGGATCTCTAGCGGGTGATGGTAAACATTTAAACCTAGTGGTGCCAAAAAAAACTGGGGCTTTTAAATAGGTTAGTTTAGGAATAGAAAACATAGAAACTGATTCATAGCTTTATCTACTGTAATTCAGTAGAATTACATGCTTGGAAATAAATGTGGGAATAAATGTGGATTTTCTCTTGTGCTTACAGTTGACACATCAATGCAACCACACTGCCCCGATCCACCTGCTTGTGAAAGCATCATTACTGTCAGTGCAGACCTGCACCAGCCATATTCTTGGTGCAAGAGATCCATTGGAGTCAGATTGATCTCCGAGTAGGCTAACTTCTGAATAGTCAGCAATTCCGTCTTTACAGTATGTCCATAACATGCACACGGCTCACCCAGTTGCTACCCAGTTAAACTCACTAGGCCATAACTGAAAATGCAGCCGAGATACATACAACTCTGTATGGCCCATAGTTGTTCATAGTTGCGTATTCACGTTTTGATGCATGCGTAGATGAAATTGTGTGATACACATGCACTCTGCATGTGTATTGAGTGCAACTCTAATGAAACCTGAGAAAAATACCCTAAATTGCACCAAAGGCTGCCTGAACTAGGAAGACCTCAAAGTTTCACCATACTTCAGGGTAAATGCTTGTATAGACATGTAGACGCAATTCTGTTCTAATGCAGGGTCACTCTTGTAGAGGATTCCTCTAACCATGCATATAAATTCAACAAAGCAATATAGTGTAATATTAATAAAACTACTGTAGTATAAATGTTAAAGTGTCTGAATATCCTCTCAATACTTTCCACATATGGGGGTGTTGGATACCACCATCACCATGTCCTTTCCCAATTCAGTAATGGAAAAAAGGGCCTATAGAATATCTGGTAATACAAAACATATGTGTACCAATGCAAAAGAAGATAAGGTATAAATGGCCACCTACCTGACAGCAATGAAATGGAGATGGTATAAAATCTGGTGGTGAAGATGATGGTTTCCAGGTACAGCATCAGCTAAGGTCCAATTCCAAAAGTCCCCATGGTAGGTCTAGAAAGAAATACTCCCCCACTGTCAATGCGTTTTGACCTGTGGGTTGTTGTCAAGGCAACTGGAGTATTATTGTAGCTCAGTCTACTCATATCTAGACTGTTCAATCACATATACCATGGGACGCAGTTATCCCAAAATTGTCTCAAATCACTTTAAAGCATTCAAAACTCAAATATACCCAAATGTAAAGCTAAACTGTATGAATATATACTATCTAGATTGCATCATGTAATAAAATAAATAGATCCTAAGTAATTGACCATAAAAAAAACCCAAAAAGCATTATTAAAAAATATAAGTGGAGCTAATTGTCACTTCCCATTATGGACTTTCACAGAAGTCTGGGAAATCAATGCAAATCTTATATGTCTATCTCTAGACCCTAAATATTGTATTTCTAATGAGCGTATACATAACAATGTAGCGTGATCCCAAACATTCGACTGCCAACGAAATGCTGGCAGAGGAAGAGTAGGAGACTTATAAGAGTGTGCTCTCATACCTCCTTCCTATTTGTTCCAAGTTATCCAATGTAGACTCCTGTCTTGCAGTAACCATCATTAGAGCTACAACTGTGAGAGTATTTGATGGCAATAAACAGGGCATGTGAGAGGAGGGTGGGTCTTGTGGCCATTATAAAGCATACAAGGAGGTCAGGCATGTGTGGGGAGTCTACTGAACATATAATTGGCATAAGGGACGTCTCAGAGCACATTGAGGGGGGTTTGGAACATTATTATGGCCACATAAGCAGGTCTGAAGGCATGCCTGATCATCAGATAAATGGTATGTGGGGAGGTCTCAGGGAATATAGGGAATTCTGCTGGGCATATAAATTGCACATGCAGAGTCTCAAGGCATGTGGGGGATAAATTGGGTATTGTAGGCAATATGTGGGGTCTAATAGCCATATAAACTGCATGTATCTACCCCTCTTAAAGCCTTTCTTTCCTCCACTCAGAAGCGATGTGGGTAAACAGAAATGCATTTCCACCAATATATAATCAAACTAGAGATGAGCGTGTTCGGTTTTACTCGGATTTACTCGGTTCTCAAAACAGCATCTTATTGGCTCACGGATGTCACGTGTTTTGGATAGCCAATAGGAAAAATACGGATAAAACCGAACTGGCTTTAATTCTGGCGTTAAATCTGAACCCGCTCATCTCTAAATCAAACCTTACAATTTTGCTGAATATCTCAATAGGAAACTTTGGCTTAGGTGTGTTTTGAAAAATTTTAATTGTCCCCCCTGCACCGAACACCCTTCACCCATTATAGATACAACAATGTGTAACTTATAATTCAACAAAAAACTTAATGAAGAAAATATTTATTGTTTCAGCTATAAGCATATAGCCAAATTGCACATAGAATGATCATAATTTAAAGCAAAAGGTAGGCAAAGAAAAGCACAAAGTATATAACAGTTGTCAAAAATATACCGGAAAGCAGGACGTCCAAGAATTTAATATCTAGGGCAAATCAGATGCTTCAAACAGCAGGGTAAACAATCTAAGAAGTCACGAGTAACACCAGATAATCCAGCATGAATATACTGACAGACTAGGGAAATGGCCACAATGGAATTATTAGGAATCTTTCTCCAAAATGGAGGCAGTGTCAGATCCAGACAGATCTTATAGAGTAATTGCAGGACCAGGTGCAGGAGGTGTTAAAAGAGCTTGTTCTGCAGTTTTCAGCAAGAAGTATACATACAATAGTAACTTATTCCAATATTAGCGGGATTTCCAGTCCTCCAAGAGACGCTTTGCAATCCTGTTTGATGTTATTTTACCTTGCCCATATAATCCTCTCAATGGACAACTTCAGCTTCCGTGCAGCAAGAACCTGAATGTATGTCATTGGAATATTGTGCCAAAAGTGCGTTAACATAATCTGCAATAGAGATTAATTACCCCATCTACCCCATCTGTGTCACCCTTGTCTGCGTGCCCCTCCCCTTTAGAATGTAAGCTCTCAACGAGCAGGGTCCTCTTCCCGCATGTGCTTTTACGTCTCTTACTTGACTTATGTTCTTTTCAATACTCCCTTTGATAATACATCAAATCCTTAGGTTTTCTGCCACCTTGATACTTATTTCAGTGCTGTTTACTGACGCAGCAATGTTTATATACCCTCTACTTGTTCTATATTGTATTGAACTGTAACTCACTGTCTTCATGTTTTGCTTATTTGTTTACTCTGTAATTGGTCGCTGCAGATTCCATGTGGTGCCATATAAATAAAGGAAAATAATAATAATAATAATAATAATAATAATAATAATAATGAATTCCACCGTTTTTTTCTAAAGTGCTTGGAGTCTGGTCAATATTCAAGCTGCTAAGTCAAGTGCCTAACAAATGACACTTATTTTGCATAAACATCTTTATCCTGTACATACTTATCTTTACCAAAAGCATTAGTTGTTTAAATGCTCAAAAGTAATAATCAACGGTGCAAGTAATTACGTGTTCTAACTTTTTTTTCTTCTTCATTAAAATAAGCTATTTTAAGATTTTGAAAGACCCATTAACATTTCAACTAAGAGCTCTGGCTAAGAATGTAAAAGCATGTGTGCCAAGAAGAATGTGCTTATAATACTACTGTACTTGATCAAAAGGTCCAGCTACAGTATATCGTCCAGTCAATCTGTATTCTCTCATCATTTTATTAAAACTGACAGCCTCACGGTTACTGATGGGACATACTGAAAGGGTCAGGTATGTCTTTATTTAGAGTTCAGATTATAGGCCAAGCATCACTCTAAAATATCTCCAATGATATTGAATAGGAAGGAAATCAGGACTGTGATAGCAGCTGTGTCCATCACAAAGAGCATTAAAGGAAAAAATAAGCTTTACTGGAGAGCTGAACTCATTTTTTTATAAAGTCATTCTTTATGCAACTTTTATTCTACAGTTAGCAAGTATAGGAAATTTGCTCTCCATCGCTATCTGAACTTTGATCCAGCCCCCTCTAAGTAGGTGCTTATCACTTCTTCTGTTCATAGCTACTCATATCAGTATAATAGAAAAGAAAAATGATTTATCTGTTTCCTAAAAAAGCTCTCTCTCTCCTCTGATCTGTATAAAAGCGGGTTTCAGCACCTCATACTGTTTTGAAATAATTTTCAAGTCAGTGATGTTTAACTTTTGAAATGTGTAAGCTAGGGATGTGCGCTGGGCCATTTTTCGGGGTTTGTGTTTTGGTTTGGATCTGTATTGGTTTTGCCAAAATTGCCCTTACGGGTTTTGGTTTTGGATCTGAATTTTCTTTTTAATCATAAAAACAGCTAAAATAACAGAATTTGTGGGTGTTTTTGTTCCTGCTGTATTATTAACCTTAATAACTTAATTTCCACTTATTTCCAGTCTATTTTGAACACCTCATAGCTCACAATATTGTTTTCATCCAGTTTAGGCTAAAAGGAACACATGGCACATCTAGGAGTGGCACTGCAGTGGCAGACAGGATATCAGTTTTATAAACAATGCCAAAAAAATACTCAAAAGAGCACATAATGCAAAGAAAAGAGGTGCAAGATTGGATTGTCCTTGGGCCCTTTAACCCACTCTTATGTTGTATATTAAACAGGACATGAAAAGTTTAACAAACCAATCATTTCAGCGACAGGGAGCGTCATTTGTGGCTGAAATGATTGGTTTGTTTGGACCCCCACAAAACAAGCTATCAATGGGCAGTGCACAAACTGGCTTTAGTACTTTAAATAGGAGCGATGTAGTCATCAGCATCCAATTCCTCACCCCCATCAGTGTGTACATCCTCTTCTTCACAGATTATTAAATTGTCCCCGCTGGAATCCATCATCACAGGTCCCTCTGTACTTTTTGGAGGTAATTGCTGGTAAAGGTCTTCCTCATGGAATTTGTAGGGACCTGATGTGGAAAAGATGATGTTCATCACACCAGTTCTCACATCATTCTGGTAATTGTTACATCTACAGCATCTCTAACAGAATAGGGGAACATAGCATTGTTTTTCACTGTGTTTTATATCTTGTGTATGTCATTAAAACAAATACTGTACTACACATGATTTTTATTCATTTTCTCCACATGCGCTGAGACCAATACATGCAACAGTGGGAGGAACCTTTTGCGGATTCGTTATCAGGAACGTACCTTGCTCTGATATTTTGCAACTTTATTGTGACATATTGTATAAGTGGCGCCTGGTAACAAACTCAGGGGTATATTTACTAAGGTCCCGATTTTGACCGAGATGCCGTTTTTTCTTCAAAGTGTCATCTCGGTAATTTACTAAACTCAAATCACGGCAGTGATGAGGGCATTCGTAATTTTTTGGAAGTCCAAGAAAAAAATTACGAATGAATACACCATCGGTCAAAACGCGGCTGTTTAACTATGAATCTCGGTAATTTACTAAGAAGTGCAAAGCAAAAAAAAAAAAAAACACTGCCGTGAAAAATTACAACTCGTAAAAAAGTGCTAAAAAAAAACAGACCTGCTTTTTTTTCCCGTGATTGGATAGGCATGCACGGATCCATGAGATCCGTGCATGTATATCAGTGGGAAGGGGTGGGAAAGTGGTTATTTTCGGGGGAAAAAATGCGTGGGGTCCCCCCTCCTAAGCATAACCAGCCTCGGGCTCTTTGAGCCGACCCTGGTTGCAGAAATATGGGGGGGGAAATTACAGGGGATCCCCCATATTTAAGCAACCAGCATCGGGCTCTGCGCCTGGTCCTGGTTCCAAAAATACGGGGGACAAAAAGAGTAGGGGTCCCCCGTATTTCTAAAACCAGCACCGGGCTCCACTAGCTGGACAGATAATGCCACAGCCGGGGGTCACTTTTATATAGTGCCCTGCGGCCGTGGCATCAAAAATCCAACTAGTCACCCCTGGCCGGGGTACCCTGGGGGAGTGGGGACCCCTTCAATCAAGGGGTCCCCCCCCAGCCACCCAAGGGCCAGGGGTGAAGCCCGAGGCTGTCCCCCCCATCCAATTGGCTGCGGATGGGGGGCTGATAGCCTTTTGTGAAAATGAAAAGATATTGTTTTTAGTAGCAGTACTACAAGGCCCAGCAAGCCTCCCCCACATGCTGGTACTTGGAGAACCACAAGTACCAGCATGCGGCGGTAAAACGGGCCCGCTGGTACCTGTAGTACTACTACTAAAAAAATACCCCAAAAAAGACAAGACACACACACCTTGAAAGTAAAGATTTATTACATACATCCACACAAACATACAAACATACTTACCTGTGGCCCCACGCAGGTCGGTCCTCTTCTCCAGTAGAATCCAAGGGGTACCTGTTGAATAAATTATACTCACCAGCTCCAGGGTCCCAGGCTCCTCGTAGCATCCATTTGTAATCCACGTACTTGAATAAAATAAAAAAACGGACACCCGAGCCACGCACTGAAAGGGGACCCATGTTTGCACATGGGTCCCCTTTCCCCGACTGCCAGAAACCCACTCTGACTTCTGTCTAAGTGGGTTTCTTCAGCCAATCAGGGAGCGCCACGTTGTAGCACCCTCCTGATCGGCTGTGTGCTCCTGTACTGACTGACAGGCGGCACACGGCAGTGTTACAATGTAGCGCCTAATGCGCTCCATTGTAACCAATGGTGGGAACTTTCTGCTCAGCGGTGAGGTCACTTTCGGTCAACCGCAGGGCAGAAAGTTCCCACCATTGGTTACAATGGAGCGCATAGGCGCTACATTGTAACACTGCCGTGTGCCGCCTGTCAGTCAGTACAGGAGCACACAGCCGATCAGGAGGGTGCTACAACGTGGCGCTCCCTGATTGGCTGAAGAAACCCACTTAGACAGAAGTCAGAGTGGGTTTCTGGCAGTCGGGGAGAGGGGACCCATGTGCAAACATGGGTCCCCTTTCAGTGCGTGGCTCGGGTGTCCGTTTTTTTATTTTATTCAAGTACGTGGATTACAAATGGATGCTACGAGGAGCCTGGGACCCTGGAGCTGGTGAGTATAATTTATTCAACAGGTACCCCTTGGATTCTACTGGAGAAGAGGACCGACCTGCGTGGGGCCATAGGTAAGTATGTTTGTATGTTTGTGTGGATGTATGTAATAAATCTTTACTTTCAAGGTGTGTGTGTCTTGTCTTTTTTTGGGTATTTTTTTAGCAGTAGTACTACGGGTACCAGCGGGCCCATTTTACAGCCGCATGCTGGTACTTGTGGTTCTCCAAGTACCAGCATGCGGGGGAGGCTTGCTGGGCCTTGTAGTACTGCTACTAAAAACAATATCTTTTCATTTTCACAAAAGGCTATCAGCCCCCCATCCGCAGCCAATTGGATGGGGGGGACAGCCTCGGGCTTCACCCCTGGCCCTTGGGTAGCTGGGGGGGGGACCCCTTGATTGAAGGGGTCCCCACTCCCCCAGGGTACCCCGGCCAGGGTTGACTAGTTGGATTTTTGATGCCACGGCCGCAGGGCACTATATAAAAGTGACCCCCGGCTGTGGCATTATCTGTCCAGCTAGTGGAGCCCAGTGCTGGTTTTAGAAATACGGGGGACCCCTACTCTTTTTGTCCCCCGTATTTTTGGAACCAGGACCAGGCGCAGAGCCCGATGCTGGTTGCTTAAATATGGGGGAACCCCTGTCATTTTTTTCCCCATATTTCTGCAACCAAGGTCGGCACAAAGAGCCCGAGGCTGGTTATGCTTAGGAGGGGGGACCCCACGCATTTTTTTTCTCCGTTTTACAGTGTTTATTTAAAAAAAAAAAAAATGAACCCCAGCACGGATCACACAGATCCGGCCGAGATTCATTTTGAAAAAGTCGTCAGTGTTTTGCTAATCACTGCCATAAAAAAGGTAAAAAAAACACGAATGACATCGACATCGGAACAAATGAAAAATCCGAATACGACAGCTTAGTAAATTAGTCGTAATAAATTCAAAAAGTTGCAGTTTTACACTTTCGATGTCATTCGTGATTGAACTTTGACCTTTTTCCGAAAATTACGAATGTTAGTAAATATACCCCTCAGTCTAATTTCTCTTTGTATCCACATGTTCACAAGTGTCCTGGGGAGACACTTAATTTGACTGTTGTAGTGTCCAGGAAGCCTTTTGCGCAGTTGAGGGTATAACCTACCATTCTGTTTACCCATTACGTATCTTTCTGAGTATACACTGGAGGCTGGGCAACTTAAGTAAAACAAAGCCAGTTTATGCAAGGGCATCCAATTGTCTCTTTTTCCTGCCAGTATTGAAACGGACTCTCTGACATGCCTACTTGGATGCTATCACCGAAATAACCATCAAACATTCTTTCAATGGAGACAGCATCATATACAGGGACAGTAGACATGTCTGTAATTGTAGGCAGCTGCTTCAGTCCGGACCAGATGTCAAAACTTGTTCCTGACTGAACTGCATCACTGCCAGTGGGTCTCTATGGAAAATTTAGTTTTCTCCTCGCTGCCGCAGTTGCCGGAGAAAATGACGGAGGAGATGTGTTGCCGTGTCACGTTCCACTTGAGCTGAAAATGTTCTCACCAACAGCTCTTTGCATCTCTGCAGATTTGTGCCTGTTGGAAAGAAAGACACAACGTCTGACTTATACCTAGGATCAAGTACGGTCGCCAAACTATATCGATCTGATTTCAAGAGATTGATGGCCCTTGAATCCTGGCAAAGTGAATGAAAGGCTGGATCTACAAATCTGGCATACTTAGCGGAATTGCTCCATTTCAGCTCCTCGTTCAATTTCTCCAGCTGCTTTTGCAAAAGCCTGATCAGGGGAATCACCTGACTCAAGCTGACAGTGTCCAAACTAACTTCACATGTGGCAACTTCAAAGCATTTGAGAATGTTGCAAAACATGGAAATTATTCTCCACTGAGCTTGACTCAGGTGCATTACTGCTCCTTTCCTTATGTCATAGGTGGATGTGTAGGCTTGAATGGCCTTTTGCTGCTCCTCCATCCGCTGAAGCACGTAAAGTGTAGAATTCCACCTTGTTACTACCTCTTGCTTCAGATGATGGCAGGGCAAACTCAAGAGTGTTTGCTGGCGCTCCAGTCACACACAAAACATTACCAAAAACTAGTCTAAAAATAGACAGGTTCTGGCTGGCAAGATTGACAGAAGCATACACAGATCAGTGAGATCCGTGCATGCTTCTGTATGGAAAAGTAAAGAAAGAGTTAAAAAAAAAAAAGACATGGAGGTCCCCCCCAAAAGCATAACCAGCCCCGGGCTCTGTGTGCTGGTCCTGGTTGCAAAAATACATGGGAAAAATTGAGTAGGGTTCCCCCGTATTTAAACAACCAGCACCGGGCTCTTGGACCAGTCCTGGTTCCAAAAATACAGGGCACAAAAGAAGTAGGAGTCACTCGTATTTTTTAAACCTGCAACGGGCTCCACTAGCCAGGGAGGTAATACACAGGACACAGTACATCAATCAACTGTCTAAATCCCACTGCACTAATGAGGATGCTGGACGCAAGTCTAACACCAGCATAGTTGTTATAGCCTCAATTTTTCCGCTTTGCAAGTGGGTGACTGCTGTCATACTTCAACTTCCATGGAAAGGATTGTTAAACAGTCAATTGTTTTGTTATACTACAAGTAGTCTTCCTGGTCCCCTTCTGGGATGAAGATTGACTCCCAGCAGCAACAGCAGCAGCAGTAGACGTAACACTCAAGGATTCTCCAGAGGAATTTTAGATAAGAGAGGAGTCACTCATGCCTAAGAAATTGGATACAGGACTACTTCTGATCCTGATTGAGGAGGAAATTGACAATGAGGGTATTGGTGGTGGGGATTGCAGTCACTTGGATCCAACAGAGAAAAGGGAGCTAGGTGTCTCTGGACTGGTTATGTGCTTTGCCAAAGTTTATGAATATGTCAACAACTTGTGATATATGCACTGCAAGTGGCGTAACAATGAGGAGGTTCCTAGGTGGTTTACGGTCCCTACCTCTACCTACAATGGCTTTACAAAGGCTACAGATAGCTAGACAGTAATTGTCCAGGTTTGTGAATAAACAATTCCACACAGAAGAGGTGGATTTTTTGTCTTTTGCCCAGGCATGACAATGGGCTTTTTTATACCATGGGCAACAACTGTCTCCACTGGAGCCTTATTTAAACAAACAACATCCCCATCATCAAAAATCCTCAACGTCAACATTCTCATTAGCGCCAGCTACACCAATATCTTCCTCATCCTGGTGACTTCCTCAATCTCAATGTCAGCACGTTGATTGGCGCTGCTCCTCCCAACACTTGCAAAGGGCATGCAAATCATGGAAGGAGCCTCCTCTTCACGTACAGTATTGGAAAGGTCAGGCTTATTAATCGCAACCGCGGACACACTTGGACTCTCCTTGGTGATTGGTGATATTTCAGAATGCAAAGTTGGTTCCTGTGCCTTAACAAGTTTTATTTTTTTAAGTCTTCTACAGGGAGAAGGGCTTATATCATCATTATGAGATGCAGAACCACCAGTCATAAACACAGGCCAAAGCCTTAGCCTTTCCTTGCCACTTCGTGTAGTGAATGGCATATTGCCAATATTAAGTTTCTCGTTAGCTAACTTTACTCTTTTTTTATTTATCACCATAAAATATTGCTTCTTTGATTTTACATGCCCTTTATGCCATTGGGCACCGGCTTTAGCAGATGAAGACTTGCATTGTCAATGTCATGACTAGTGGCAGCAGCTTCAGCACTAGTAGTAGGAAGTGGTTCCTGATCTTTTCATTGTTTGTCCTCCATTTCTATCAACATGAAGTGGGGTACAGCAACAGTGTTGCATAATCGAGTCAGAAATATGCTTTATTATTTTTTATATCACACACCGGCGGTCACAGTGTCTCACAAATGAGTCAGAAATATATATTTTTACACACTGCGGTATAGCTTTACCGACAGTGTTGCACAAATGAGTCAGAAACATATTTTTACACACTGCAGTTTAGCTTCACCGACAGTGTCACACAAATGAGTTAGAAATATATATTATTACACACTGTGGTTTAGCTTGACCAACAATGTTGCACAATACGTGTATGAGTCAGAAATGGTAGATGAACACTGCGGTTGACCTTTACCAACAACGTCACACAATACGTGTATGAGTAGGAAATAACATACTGCGGTATGACCAGCAGTGTCACAGTACTTATGAAAATAAAGAAAAAATTGTATAGTATACTGGGGTACAGCACAAACAAAAAATATATATATTTTTATAATTAAAATTTTAGGCTTTTTTGTTTTTAGCTTTTATTATTTTAATTTTATAAGGGGGCAGAGACCCTGGTCGGACGGACAGATAACCCTTTTCAGATACAGCAGACAGAACACCCCTTTTTCAGATACAGCAGGCAGAGAGAGCACCCCTTTTTCAGATACAGCAGACAGAGAGAGCACCCCTTTCAGATACAGCAGACAGAGAGAGCACCCCTTTCAGATATAGCAGACAGAGACAGCACCCCTTTTTCAGATACAGCAGACAGAGAGAGCGCACCTGCCCCATGCCAGACAACACAGTATTGAGATGGACACATCCGTCCAGTACACTCTTCACAGCCGGAGTGAAGTGGGCGCCAATCACTGGGGACTTATATAGAACCCAAAACCCATGAAAATCCGACAGCGGGAAGATGATGTTCAGCCGCGGTTTGGGATCTGAGTAAGGCGTTAAGTCCCGTGGTGGGCTTGGATCCCAACTCGGATCTCAATGTTTGGGTGGGTTCGGTTCTCCTAGTGAAAACATGAGGTTGTTCAGGAGGGCTCATGTTAGTGTAATGATTGGAGCTCTGCTCAGTTCCTCAAGAGTGCATGAAAAGAGCTTATTTTATATACTTTCCATGCGACATGCATTTATCTATATTTTATACTGCTGAATATATATATATATATATATATATATATATATATATATATATATATATATATAAAAAGGGTACTAGAACCGGCATTCACCCTATTCCACTTTGCTCCGGTGCCCTCTGGAAACATCAATATACAACCAGCAGAGACATGTAGCGGCACTCAGAGACTCATCCAAAGCAGATAAAGTGCATACTGTGTTTAATTCATCATGGAATCAGGTGAACAACGTTTCGGGGCAGTGGCGCCCCTTTGTCAAGGTGATACAAGTGCAGTGTAAGACCAACATGCCTTAAATGTGATGAGAAGACCAGCGAACGCGACACACGCCTGGGGAAGGGGGTGGGAGCAATCTCCGTCCCGTACTTCTCCGGCCGTGATGACGTCAGCGTGCCCGAGCATCATGGCCAGCCACTTCCTGGAAACCAGAGCTTACACGGTAGCCGTGGCAACCGGCGCTTGTTGTTAACCAGGCATCGGATACACGTGTGCACAGCTGTATACAAAATATAACAATGTGCAATGCTGTGAGAAAAGTTATTGGACTGAAGTGAAAAAATTAAATACACCCATTAGATGTAACATATATATCTATAAGACACACCATCTAAGAAAACATGCTTGATAAATATAAGCGAGGAAACGACCATAAAATCAGGGAAAGGAACTGGATCTCGCCAGGGCGCATAATTGATAGTAGAAGCATGGAATGTATAACTACAGATGAAACCATGCCTCTAAGTGTAAGATATACATATAAGAGCCCTATATTGTCATCAATATATGTAAAGCCCTGACCACTGTAAAGAAATTGGTAACTGAAAATATAACTATAATGGAAACAAGTATATGCATATACTGAGCAGTAATAAACTAACGGAAAACACCCCACAACTGGATAAACATTGTAGATGTTACTGAAACACACTCCAAGAAATTTTATCGTTGAGGCCTTTGGGTCATATTGTGATCCATCTGGCCTCCATGCGTAGGAGCTGGCCACCACGGTCACCACCCCGTATAGATTTAGGAATGTGATCAATGATTTGAAAATTTAATTCGTGGAGAGATTGTTTGAACTCTGCATAGTGTTTCGCAACTGGTTGATCTGAGGACATTCCAGTGATGGCATATTTGAGAGCCGATCTATGCATGCCCGCGAACGTTTGGCCATGCATAGATCGGCTCTCAAATATGCTGTACCATATAGCACTGTGAGTTATATGGTACGAGTTATTTTAACTTGTTTTTTTGATCTGATGCTGTTTTTAATTACAAATAAACAGTCTGCACTATGAGCGCCTTTACCTTCATCCTTTATATATATATATATATATATATACACAATAGTACCCTTATCTTGCGCCAAACTCAAAGCAGCACAACGGGAGAGATCTCTGTTGAAAGATCTCTAAAGAATACAAGATACAAACAAAATTCCCAAGTGTCATTCTGCCACTTCCATGCACAGCCAAAACTCTCCAGGATCCGTTCTGTGAGCTTTACTGAGGAAGTTGCATTGCATTGTGATTGTCAAATCAGCTTTATACTATTTGAATTATATTTTTATGGGTAAACACCTGAATCTGAAATAATGCTGATTATAAGATCTGGGTATTCTCCATAGTCCACCAAAATATGGATGTATAACTGCCAGTATCTTTAAAAAGAACTTCAATCAATAGTTTTTATAAGGAACTCCCTAAATAGAGTTCTTTTAATTATTTTTAGGGCAGCCTGTGGAAATTTCCATCTATAATAATAATCCCCCTCCAGGAGCTAATATAGGAGATTTTACTATCCTTATATTTAAGGTTGTGATTTTCTACATTTAAACTCACTTATGACAAGTAAACCTGTCATCTATATTTGTTACCCCAGATGAAATTGATAAGACGAAACGTGTTGGATTTGTCAGTCAGAAGTTTCCTACTTAGTTTGTGAAGATACTCCCTTGTGAGCTCACACCTTAAAAAGGTAAGGGAGTATCTAGAGTTCAAATTATTCAACAAACGCAGTGGTTGTCTTTTTTACTGACTTTTATATTTACAATCTGTATACTCATTACATGATGAACTATGTAAAAATTGCATTTGTTCAAATGAATGCTATTAAAATAATCTTTTATTAATTGGCCTTGGGCCTCTTGTTTGGGTGACCATTTGGTGAGGGGTGTCTGTTACAGGTTCCCGGTCACAAACTCTCTCCAATATCTAACTTATACCTATGGAAACAACATTGGAATAATTACCGTAAAGACGTTCCTATATAGCGCACTTGGGAATTTTGTTTGTATCATATATATATATATATATATATATATATATATATATATATATATACATACAACTCCCAAAGAATCAGAGGGCGCTTAGATGACCTTTTCAACTTTTTAGACCAGCAATTCATACAAATGACCAATTAAATTTAACACAATTTATTAAAAATACATTTTCTGCTTCACAGATATAGAGGCATACAGATCAAGAAGCTTAGACAAAATGTTATTCAGTTGATATGGTTGTTAATAGGGTATCGCTCTCCTCAACCCTATTATATATATATATATATATATGTACCAAGTAGGTCCGGCACTCAATTCAACAAGTACAGCTCCCGATGTGCCTTTGCTGGACGTAGATAAGTATACAGGTGCAAACTGTAGGCCACAGAAAGCAGGCACAGCACTCCCGGATTAGTTGAATCATTACTCTTTACTACAACGTTTCGGGGGACAGCTTTACCACATCTTCAGGTAGTACATAGACAAACATAGTGACATGAGATTACCTTATATACCTGTGAAATCACCCGGTGCTGCCTCCCATCGCCGGCGCCGGAGATGGATCACGTGGTGCGGGACAAGTGCGGAGCATCCTAATGACATCGCACACACAGACTGCCCGGCATTGTTATATCAACGCTAGACGCTCCTCCGCTCTAGACGCCAGCGTAGGTGCTAAAACACATTAAAAAAGTAAATACTGAGCAATGGAGATTAAAGATAATATATCATAAATATAAGGCACTCAGTTATATGCCAGCAAAGAGATGATGGAACTAGCAGGAAACACTATAATACGACCCACTTAGACATATACTATGTAAGGAACACATATGATATCATATACCAATGCCATAAGGCATTACATATATGTAAAGAAAACACCTATGGGCTATTATAGAAATGCCTTCCAAGTGATGCGCTCATTAGAGACCATTGGTGAAACTGTGCCCAGCCTGAAAATCCAAGATGCCTCTTTTTTAAGAAGCTTGCCCTGACAATCACCACCATGGACAAGAGGAGGGACAATAGTCAATGATCTTGTAACGTAGTGACACTAATGAATTTCCTCTGTCCCTGAAATGGGCTGCAACTCGTTGCTCCATGGGTTTACCTTCCAAGGCAGCCTTAATGGGCGGCCAGGAGGGTTTATTTCACTTTTGTGTATTTTAGGGATGGTGTACATTACTGGAGTGATAGGGAATTTCTGGATGAGCGCATCACATGTTTTGTTATCCAGTAATTGACAGAGAACTTTATCCTGTAGAAAACGTGAGAGTTCTTCCTGAAATACACGTGATGGATCCTCCGTTATTTTTTTGTATACACAGGTGTCCGACAATTGGGAGTAGATTTCATCTTTGTACTTGCTAATGTCCTGTAAGACTATACCTCCTCCTTTATCCGCTGGGTGTATTATGATATTTTGATCCTTACTTAGATCTATCAGCGCTTTACGCTCAGCAGACATAAAATTGTAGTGAATGCGTGGTGCAGCCTCTGTATATTTCGTCATAGAGTTATCCAACATCCCTGTGTAGGATTTGATGGAGGCATTATACGAAATGGGATCAAATTTAAAGCGACTACGACTTCTGCAAAAAGAATCAATAGGACCCGAAACTGGAACAGAATTATGATGCTGGAAGTGTTCTTTAAGACGTAATGCTCGGTGCATACGATGTAAATCTATCTGCCATTCAAAACTATTATGAGCAGTGGTGGGGACAAAAGATAACCCTTTATTTAGAACTTGATTTCCAGCGGTGACAAGTGGCATGATGACAAACGTTATAGTAAAGAGTTATGATTCAACTAATCCGGGAGTGCCGATCCTGCTTTCTGTGACCTACAGTTTGAACCTGTATGTGTGTGTGTGTGTGTGTGTGTGTGTGTATATATATATATATATATATATATATATATATACTGTATATACACACACACAGACACACACACAATCAATGGTGTGTTCCGGCACTCACACCAATAAAAATGCCAAGTGGGGTGTTCCTTTAGAGATAGTACAAGAACCTCTCTTATATACTGGCATATTCCTACTGTGTAGGGAAAAAGGCACTCTCCATCGTAGTATAATCAAATATATCCATTTTATTCAAACTTGCATGCTTTAGATCCAATCAATATCTTGCTGACGTTTCTATTCTATTTAAGAATCTTTATCAAGGCTGTTCCAACACTATAAAGTTAAAAGCACAGAAAATGCATATCAAAAACAATAAATACATGACAATAGATTGATACAGCAACATGAAAGTCTGACAGGCCCATTCAATGTGTGAATACTCACATTGTCTTTGAATAATTCTACTAGACGACTATACACATAAATCTCTCATCATACTACATAAAAAAAAGCTATCAAACTATATTATGACAAAACAGTACAATAAATTGACATCTGATCTCGTCATAAGTATCTTCTCCTCATGCACATCACATATACTGTATTACCACTTAGGATAGAAAGAATATATTTTTACATCTATAGCAAAAACCATATCATCATTTCAACATTATGCTAATATCAATTTAGTTCGTAAATATCTCAAATAGTCATACTCGGGTATCAGTCTACACAAAAAGACTAATCTCAAACCCCAAGGGAATCGTTATATATATTAGAAATTAATTCTTAGTAGGGATATAAAAGTAATACCAAATAACTATATAGTGACAATAATCACACAGCATTAAAGGATCAACACTATTTGCAGATGGTATGCACAAGGGAATGACATCTAGTGATCATACAATACTGTTGTGTCAACTTAGAAATTATCAGCAGTGGTATAGACTTAACTATTAGCAAACAAACCTTCATAGCTTATACCAACTGTCACCCTTAATAGCAAGTAGCAGGCATAAATTAAAAAGATGTCATCAGACCACTATCCAATACTGGTGCATATATACTGTTAAGCAACCTTCCATATTAACATATAACGTGTATAAAAAAAACAAAGTGCAAAACAAGTGATTATAGTGCAAGATTACTCACTGTTATCCGTGTCAGTCAGGCATACACAAGCGTGCTTGATAGCCTGCTAACGCGTGGATATGGTGTATAAATAGGTCCGTGACCGGACATGCCGGTCCGTCCCGGAAATGACCCAAAATAATGTGTTAAGAAGAAGATATATGTATAAAAGTATCTCCGGTCGGCTTACCATCAGCCGAACACCCGATACATCCCAAACTTATTTTAATGGGGTCTCTAACAATGTGAAAAAACGGCTGTGTTCACCCGCGACCGGAAGTGTGGTGCCTTGGGATCCTTACTAGTGCCGGAAGTGGGGCAATCTATATGTACATTATCAGTCACCAGAAGTGTAGCATACGCCTGGTCCCGGTGGTCAAATCAGGAAGTATGGCATATTATTATTAGAGATGAGCGGGTTCAGTTCGTCAAGATACGAACCCCCCCGAACTTCACCCATTTTACACGGTTCCGAGGCAGCCTCGGATCTTCCCGCCTTGCTCGGTTAACCAAAACGCCCCCGAACGTCATCATCCCGCTGTCGGATTCTCGCAAGATTCGTATTCTATATAAGGAGTCGCGCGTCGCCGCCATTTTCACTCGTGCATTGGAGATGATAGCAAGAGGACATGGCTGCGTTCTCTCAGTTTCTCTGTTCAGTGTGCTGCAAATATCTGTGCTTAGTGTGCTGCAAATATCTGTGCTCAGTGTGCTGCAAATATCTGTGCTCAGCGTGCTGCAAATATCTACGTTCTCTGCCTGAAAAACGCTCCAGATCTGTGCTTCACTGTAGTATATAGTAGGAGGACAGTGCAGAATTTTGCTGACCACCAGTATATATATAGCAGTACGGTACAGTAGTCCATTGCTCTACCTCTGTGTCGTCAAGTATACTATCCATCCATACCTGTGCTGCATTGTAGTTGTGCGCAGTATATAGTAGGAGGACAGTGCAGAATTTTGCTGACCACCAGTATATATATATAGCAGTACGGTACAGTAGTCCATTGCTCTGCCTCTGTGTCGTCAAGTATACTATACATATCTGTGCTGCATTGTAGTTGTGCGCAGTATTATAGTAGGAGGACAGTGCAGAAATTTGCTGACCACTAGTATATATATAGCAGTACGGTACAGTAGTCCATTGCTCTACCTCTGTGTCGTCAAGTATACTATCCATATCTGTGCTGCATTGTAGTTGTGCGCAGTATTAACGTAGGAGGACAGTGCAGAATTTTGCTGACCACCAGAATATATATAGCAGTACGGTACAGTAGTCCATTGCTCTACCTCTGTGTCGTCAAGTATACTATCCATATCTGTGCTGCATTGTAGTTGTGCGCAGTATTATAGTAGGAGGACAGTGCAGAATTTTGCTGACCACCAGCATATATATAGCAGTACGGTACAGTAGTCCATTGCTCTACCTCTGTGTCATCAAGTATACTATCCATCCATACCTGTGCTGCATTGTAGTTGTGCGCAGTATATAGTAGGAGGACAGTGCAGAATTTTGCTGACCACCAGTATATATATAGCAGTACGGTACAGTAGGCCATTGCTATTGATATATTACTGGCATATAATTCCACACATTAAAAGATGGAGAACAAAAATGTGGAGGGTAAAATAGGGAAAGATCAAGATCCACTTCCACCTCGTGCTGAAGCTGCTGCCACTAGTCATGGCCGAGATGATGA
Source organism: Pseudophryne corroboree (assembly GCF_028390025.1). Lineage (NCBI taxonomy): Eukaryota > Metazoa > Chordata > Amphibia > Anura > Myobatrachidae > Pseudophryne > Pseudophryne corroboree. The sequence continues at coordinate 297,711,315 of NC_086451.1, forward strand.
AATGCCATCAACGTCGTCTGCCAAGGCCAATACCCAATGTCATAGAGAGCATGTAAAATCCAAAAAACAAAAGTTCAGTAAAATGACCCAAAAATCAAAATTAAAAGTGTCTGATGAGAAGCGTAAACTTGCCAATATGCCATTTACGACACGGAGTGGCAAGGAACGGCTGAGGACCTCTCCTATGTTCCTCATGACTAGTGGGTCAGCTTCACGAGGATGGAAGCACTCATCCTCCCACTAGAAAAATGAAAAGACTTAAGCTGGCAAAAGCACAGCAAAGAACTGTGCGTTCTTCGAAATCACAAATCATCAAGGAGAGTCCAATTGTGTCGGTTGCGATGCCTGGCCTTCCCAACACTGGACGGGAAGAGGTGGCGCCCTCCATTTGCACGCCCCCTGCAAGTGCTGAAAGGAGCACCCGCAGTCCAGTTCCTGATAGTCAAATTGAAGATGTCACTGTTGAAGTACACCAGGATGAGGATATGGGTGTTGCTGGCGCTGAGGAGGAAATTGACAAGGAGGATTCTGATGGTGAGGTGGTTTGTTTAAGTCAGGCACCCGGGGAGACACCTGTTGTCCGTGGGACGAATATGGCCATTGACATGCCTGGTCAAATTACAAAAAAAATCACCTCTTCGGTGTGGAATTATTTTAACAGAAATGCGGACAACAGGTGTCAAGCCGTGTGTTGCCTTTGTCAAGCTGTAATAGCATAGGACTCCAGGCCTATTAGGACGCTGCAGTGGCTATTTTATAAAGTGGCTAGTTATCAAGTGGCAGCTCAAAACAACAGCAGTGTTATACCTGTATGTCATTAGCTACATCTTCAACTGATATTCAAAATTGACTCCTGTCTCTCCTTCTCGTCAACAGGTAATTATTGCAGACCATTGTTCCTTTTTTAGTAAAGATCTACTTGGTAATTATTGCAGACCATTGCTCCTTTTTTAGTAAATATCTACTTGGTAATTATTGCAGACCATTACTTCTTTTTTTAGTAAAGATCTACTTGGTAATTATTGCAGACCATTGCTCCTTTTTTAGTAAAGATCTACTTGGTAATTATTGCAGACCATTGCTCCTTTTTTAGTAAAGATCTACTTGGTAATTATTGCAGACCATTGCTCCTTTTTTAGTAAAGATCTACTTGGTAATTATTGCAGACCATTGCACATTACATTGCATGTTTAGAAAATTGTTATAAGTGGATTAATATCTGTAGTATGCAAAAACTAATAGTGATTGACTGGGGTTTACAAACCTCACATTTGGTAGTTGATTAACACCTTTTGGTGGGAGGGTTGCTGTGTGGGGGAGGGGGTTGTAATCAGAAAGGACATGTGTTTGTAGACTTATTTAGTCAGTATAGCATATGACGCCAGGCCTATTAGGACGCTGCAGTGGCTATTTTATGAAGTGGCTAGTTATCAAGTGGCAGCTCAAAACAACAGCAGTGTTATACCTGTATGTCATTAGCTACATCTTCAACTGATATTCAAAATTGACTCCTGTCTCTCCTTCTCGTCAACAGGTAATTATTGCAGACCATTGCTCCTTTTTTAGTAAAGATCTACTTGGTAATTATTGCAGACCATTGCTCCTTTTTTAGTAAAGATCTACTTGGTAATTATTGCAGACCATTGCTCCTTTTTTAGTTAAGATCTACTTGGTAATTATTGCACACCATTGCTCCTTTTTTAGTAAAGATCTACTTGGTAATTATTGCAGACCATTGCTCCTTTTTTAGTAAAGATCTACTTGGTAATTATTACACAACATTGCTCCTTTTTTAGTAAAGATCTACTTGGTAATTATTGCAGACCATTGCTCCTTTTTTAGTAAAGATCTACTTGGTAATTATTGCACACCATTGCTCCTTTTTTTAGTAAAGATCTACTTGGTAATTATTGCAGACCATTGCTCCTTTTTTAGTAAAGATCTACTTGGTAATTATTGCAGACCATTGCTCCTTTTTTAATAAAGATCTACTTGGTAATTATTGCAGACCATTGCTCCTTTTTTAGTAAAGATCTACTTGGTAATTATTGCACACCATTGCTCCTTTTTTAGTAAAGATCTACTTGGTAATTATTGCAGACCATTGCCCCTTTTTTAGTAAAGATCTACTTGGTAATTATTGCAGACCATTGCTCCTTTTTTAGTAAAGATCTACTTGGTAATTATTGCAGACCATTGCTCCTTTTTTAGTAAAGATCTACTTGGTAATTATTGCACACCATTGCTCCTTTTTTAGTAAAGATCTACTTGGTAATTATTGCAGACCATTGCCCCTTTTTTAGTAAAGATCTACTTGGTAATTATTGCAGACCATTGCTCCTTTTTTAGTAAAGATCTACTTGGTAATTATGGCAGACCATTGCTCCTTTTTTAGTAAAGATCTACTTGGTAATTATTACACACCATTGCTCCTTTTTTAGTAAAGATCTACTTGGTAATTATTGCAGACCATTGCTCCTTTTTTAATTGCTCCTTTTTTAGTAAAGATCTACTTGGTAATTATTGCAGACCATTGCTCCTTTTTTAGTAAAGATCTACTTGGTAATTATTGCACACCATTGCTCCTTTTTTTAGTAAAGATCTACTTGGTAATTATTGCAGACCATTGCTCCTTTTTTAGTAAAGATCTACTTGGTAATTATTGCAGACCATTGCTCCTTTTTTAGTAAAGATCTACTTGGTAATTATTGCAGACCATTGCTCCTTTTTTAGTAAAGATCTACTTGGTAATTATTGCACACCATTGCTCCTTTTTTAGTAAAGATCTACTTGGTAATTATTGCAGACCATTGCTCCTTTTTTAGTAAAGATCTACTTGGTAATTATTGCACACCATTGCTCCTTTTTTAGTAAAGATCTACTTGGTAATTATTGCAGACTATTGCCCCTTTTTTAGTAAAGATCTACTTGGTAATTATTGCAGACCATTGCTCCTTTTTTAGTAAAGATCTACTTGGTAATTATGGCAGACCATTGCTCCTTTTTTAGTAAAGATCTACTTGGTAATTATTACACAACATTGCTCCTTTTTTAGTAAAGATCTACTTGGTAATTATTGCAGACCATTGCTCCTTTTTTAGTAAAGATCTACTTGGTAATTATTGCAGACCATTGCTCCTTTTTTAGTAAAGATCTACTTGGTAATTATTGCACACCATTGCTCCTTTTTTAGTAAAGATCTACTTGGTAATTATTGCACACCATTGCTCCTTTTTTAGTAAAGATCTACTTGGTAATTATTGCAGACCATTGCTCCTTTTTTTGTTAAGATCTACTTGGTAATTATTGCAGACCATTGCTCCTTTTTTAGTAAAGATCTACTTGGTAATTATTGCAGACCATTGCTCCTTTTTTAGTAAAGATCTACTTGGTAATTATTGCAGACCATTGCACATTACATTGCATGTTTAGAAAATTGTTATAAGTGGATTAATATCTGTAGTATGCAAAAACTTATAGTGATTGACTGGGGTTTACAAACCTCACATTTGGTAGTTGATTAACACCTTTTGGTAGGAGGGTTGATGTGTGGGGGAGGGGGTTGTAATCAGAAAGGACATGTGTTTGTGTACTTATTTAGTCAGTATAGCATAGGACGCCAGGCCTATTAGGATGCTGCAGTGGCTATTTTATGAAGTGGCTAGTTATCAAATGGCAGCTCAAAACAACAGCAGTGCTATACCTGTATGTCATTAGCTACATCTTCAACTGATATTCAAAATTGACTCCTGTCTCTCCTTCTCGTCAACAGGTAATTATTGCAGACCATTGCTCCTTTTTTAGTAAAGATCTACTTGGTAATTATTGCACACCATTGCTCCTTTTTTAGTAAAGATCTACTTGGTAATTATTGCAGACCATTGCTCCTTTTTTAGTAAAGATCTACTTGGTAATTATTGCAGACCATTGCTCCTTTTTTAGTAAAGATCTACTTGGTAATTATTGCAGACCATTGCTCCTTTTTTAGTAAAGATCTACTTGGTAATTATTGCAGACCATTGCTCCTTTTTTAGTAAAGATCTACTTGGTAATTATTGCAGACCATTGCACATTACATTGCATGTTTAGAAAATTGTTATAAGTGGATTAATATCTGTAGTGTGCAAAAACTTATAGTGATTGACTGGGGTTTACAAACCTCACATTTGGTAGTTGATTAACACCTTTTGGAGGGTGGGTTGCTGTGTGGGGGAGGGGGTTGTAATCAGAAAGGACATGTGTTTGTAGACTTATTTAGTCAGTATAGCATAGGATGCCAGGCCTATTAGGACACTGCAGTGGCTATTTTATGAAGTGGCAAGTTATCAAGTGGCAGCTCAAAACAAAAGCAGTGTTATACCTGTATGTCATTAGCTACATCTTCAACTGATATTCAAAATTGACGCCTGTCTCTCTTTCTCGTCAACAGGTAATTATTGCAGACCATTGCTCCTTTTTTAGTAAAAATCTACTTGGTAATTATTGCACACCATTGCTCCTTTTTAAGTAAAGATCTACTTGGTAATTATTGCAGACCATTGCTCCTTTTTTAGTAAAGATCTACTTGGTAATTATTGCAGACCATTGCTCCTTTTTTAGTAAAGATCTACTTGGTAATTATTGCAGACCATTGCTCCTTTTTTTAGTAAAGATCTACTTGGTAATTATTGCAGACCATTGCACATTACATTGCATGTTTAGAAAATTGTTATAAGTGGATTAATATCTGTAGTGTGCAAAAACTTATAGTGATTGACTGGGGTTTACAAACCTCACATTTGGTAGTGGATTAACACCTTTTGGTGGGAGGGTTGCTGTGTGGGGGAGGGGGTTGTAATCAGAAAAGACATGTGTTTATAGACTTATTTAGTCAGTATAGCATAGGACGCCAGGCCTATTAGGACGCTGCAGTGGCTATTTTATGAAGTGGCTTGTTATCAAGTGGCAGCTCAAAACAGCAGCAGTGTTATACCTGTATGTCATTAGCTACATCTTCAACTGATATTCAAAATTGACTCCTGTCTCTCCTTCTCGTCAACAGGTAATTATTGCAGACCATTGCTCCTTTTTTAGTAAAGATCTACTTGGTAATTATTGCACACCATTGCTCCTTTTTTAGTAAAGATCTACTTGGTAATTATTGCAGACCATTGCTCCTTTTTTAGTAAAGATCTACTTGGTAATTATTGCACACCATTGCTCCTTTTTTAGTAAAGATCTACTTGGTAATTATTGCAGACCATTGCTCCTTTTTTAGTAAAGATCTACTTGGTAATTATTGCACACCATTGCTCCTTTTTTAGTAAAGATCTACTTGGTAATTATTGCAGACCATTGCTCCTTTTTTAGTAAAGATCTACTTGGTAATTATTGCACACCATTGCTCCTTTTTTAGTAAAGATCTACTTGGTAATTATTGCAGACCATTGCTCCTTTTTTAGTAAAGATCTACTTGGTAATTATTGCAGACCATTGCTCCTTTTTTAGTAAAGATCTACTTGGTAATTATTGCATACCATTGCTCCTTTTTTAGTAAAGATCTACTTGCTAATTATTGCAGACCATTGCACATTACATTGCATGTTTAGAAAATTGTTATAAGTGGATTAATATCTGTAGTGTGCAAAAACTTATAGTGATTGACTGGGGTTTACAAACCTCACATTTGGTAGTTGATTAACACCTTTTGGTGGGAGGGTTGCTGTGTGGGGGAGGGGGTTGTAATCAGAAAGGACATGTGTTTGTAGACTTATTTAGTCAGTATAGCATAGGACGTCAAGCCTATTAGGACGCTGCAGTGGCTATTTTATGAAGTGGCTAGTTATCAAGTGGCAGCTCAAAACAACAGCAGTGTTATACCTGTATGTAATTAGCTACATCTTCAACTGATATTCAAAATTGACTCCTGTCTCTCCTTCTCGTCAACAGGTAATTATTGCAGACCATTGCTCCTTTTTTAGTAAAGATCTACTTGGTAATTATTGCACACCATTGCTCCTTTTTTAGTAAAGATCTACTTGGTAATTATTGCAGACCATTGCTCCTTTTTTAGTAAAGATCTACTTGGTAATTATTGCAGACCATTGCTCCTTTTTTAGTAAAGATCTACTTGGTAATTATTGCAGACCATTGCTCCTTTTTTAGTAAAGATCTACTTGGTAATTATTGCAGACCATTGCTCCTTTTTTAGTAAAGATCTACTTGGTAATTATTGCAGACCATTGCACATTACATTGCATGTTTAGAAAATTGTTATAAGTGGATTAATATCTGTAGTGTGCAAAAACTTATAGTGATTGACTGGGGTTTACAAACCTCACATTTGGTAGTTGATTAACACCTTTTGGTGGGAGGGTTGCTGTGTGGGGGAGGGGGTTGTAATCAGAAAGGACATGTGTTTGTAGACTTATTTAGTCAGTATAGCATAGGATGCCAGGCCTATTAGGACACTGCAGTGGCTATTTTATGAAGTGGCTAGTTATCAAGTGGCAGCTCAAAACAAAAGCAGTGTTATACCTGTATGTCATTAGCTACATCTTCAACTGATATTCAAAATTGACTCCTGTCTCTCTTTCTCGTCAACAGGTAATTATTGCAGACCATTGCTCCTTTTTTAGTAAAAATCTACTTGGTAATTATTGCACACCATTGCTCCTTTTTTAGTAAAGATCTACTTGGTAATTATTGCAGACCATTGCTCCTTTTTTAGTAAAGATCTACTTGGTAATTATTGCAGACCATTGCTCCTTTTTTAGTAAAGATCTACTTGGTAATTATTGCAGACCATTGCTCCTTTTTTTAGTAAAGATCTTCTTGGTAATTATTGCAGACCATTGCACATTACATTGCATGTTTAGAAAATTGTTATAAGTGGATTAATATCTGTAGTGTGGAAAAACTTATAGTGATTGACTGGGGTTTACAAACCTCACATTTGGTAGTTGATTAACACCTTTTGGTCGGAGGGTTGCTGTGTGGGGGAGGGGGTTGTAATCAGAAAAGATATGTGTTTGTAGACTTATTTAGTCAGTATAGCATAGGACGCCAGGCCTATTAGGACGCTGCAGTGGCTATTTTATGAAGTGGCTTGTTATCAAGTGGCAGCTCAAAACAGCAGCAGTGTTATACCTGCAGGTCATTAGCTACATCTTCAACTGATATTCAAAATTAACTCCTGTCTCTCCTTCTCGTCAACAGGTAATTATTGCAGACCATTGCTCCTTTTTTAGTAAAGATCTACTTGGTAATTATTGCACACCATTGCTCCTTTTTAAGTAAAGATCTACTTGGTAATTATTGCAGACCATTGCTTCTTTTTTAGTAAATATCTACTTGGTAATTATTGCACACCATTGCTCCTTTTTTAGTAAAGATCTACTTGGTAATTATTGCAGACCATTGCTCCTTTTTTAGTAAAGATCTACTTGGTAATTATTGCAGACCATTGCTCCTTTTTTAGTAAAGATCTACTTGGTAATTATTGCAGACCATTGCTCCTTTTTTAGTAAAGATCTACTTGGTAATTATTGCAGACCATTGCTCCTTTTTTAGTAAAGATCTACTTGGTAATTATTGCACACCATTGCTCCTTTTTTTAGTAAAGATCTACTTGGTAATTATTGCAGACCATTGCTCCTTTTTTAGTAAAGATCTACTTGGTAATTATTGCAGACCATTGCTCCTTTTTTAATAAAGATCTACTTGGTAATTATTGCAGACCATTGCTCCTTTTTTAGTAAAGATCTACTTGGTAATTATTGCACACCATTGCTCCTTTTTTAGTAAAGATCTACTTGGTAATTATTGCAGACCATTGCTCATTTTTTAGTAAAGATCTACTTGGTAATTATTGCACACCATTGCTCCTTTTTTAGTAAAGATCTACTTGGTAATTATTGCAGACCATTGCTCCTTTTTTAGTAAAGATCTACTTGGTAATTATTGCAGACCATTGCTCCTTTTTTAGTAAAGATCTACTTGGTAATTATTGCAGACCATTGCTCCTTTTTTAGTAAAGATCTACTTGGTAATTATTACACAACATTGCTCCTTTTTTAGTAAAGATCTACTTGGTAATTATTGCAGACCATTGCTCCTTTTTTAGTAAAGATCTACTTGGTAATTATTGCACACCATTGCTCCTTTTTTAGTAAAGATCTACTTGGTAATTATTGCACACCATTGCTCCTTTTTTAGTAAAGATCTACTTGGTAATTATTGCACACCATTGCTCCTTTTTTAGTAAAGATCTACTTGGTAATTATTGCAGACCATTGCTCCTTTTTTAGTAAAGATCTACTTGGTAATTATTGCAGACCATTGCTCCTTTTTTAGTAAAGATCTACTTGGTAATTATTGCACACCATTGCTCCTTTTTTAGTAAAGATCTACTTGGTAATTATTGCAGACCATTGCTCATTTTTTAGTAAAGATCTACTTGGTAATTATTGCACACCATTGCTCCTTTTTTAGTAAAGATCTACTTGGTAATTATTGCAGACCATTGCTCCTTTTTTAGTAAAGATCTACTTGGTAATTATTGCAGACCATTGCTCCTTTTTTAGTAAAGATCTACTTGGTAATTATTGCAGACCATTGCTCCTTTTTTAGTAAAGATCTACTTGGTAATTATTACACAACATTGCTCCTTTTTTAGTAAAGATCTACTTGGTAATTATTGCAGACCATTGCTCCTTTTTTAGTAAAGATCTACTTGGTAATTATTGCACACCATTGCTCCTTTTTTAGTAAAGATCTACTTGGTAATTATTGCACACCATTGCTCCTTTTTTAGTAAAGATCTACTTGGTAATTATTGCACACCATTGCTCCTTTTTTAGTAAAGATCTACTTGGTAATTATTGCAGACCATTGCTCCTTTTTTAGTAAAGATCTACTTGGTAATTATTGCAGACCATTGCTCCTTTTTTAGTAAAGATCTACTTTTTATTTATTGCAGACCATTGCACATTACATTGCATGTTTAGAAAATTGTTATAAGTGGATTAATATCTGTAGTGTGCAAAAACTTATAGTGATTGACTGGGGTTTACAAACCTCACATTTGGTAGTTGATTAACACCTTTTGGTGGGAGGGTTGCTGTGTGGGGGAGGGGGTTGTAATCAGAAAGGACATGTGTTTGTAGACTTATTTAGTCAGTATAGCATAGGACTCCAGGCCTATTAGGATGCTGCAGTGGCTATTTTATGAAGTGGCTAGTTATCAAGTGGCAGCTCAAAACAACAGCAGTGTTATACCTGTATGTCATTAGCTACATCTTCAACTGATATTCAAAATTGACTCCTGTCTCTCCTTCTCGTCAACAGGTAATTATTGCAGACCATTGCTCCTTTTTTAGTAAAGATCTACTTGGTAATTATAGCACACCATTGCTCCTTTTTTAGTAAAGATCTACTTGGTAATTTTTGCACACCATTGCTCCTTTTTTAGTAAAGATCTACTTGGTAATTATTGCAGACCATTGCACATTACATTGCATGTTTAGAAAATTGTTATAAGTGGATTAATATCTGTAGTGTGCAAAAACTTATAGTGATTGACTGGGGTTTACAAACCTCACATTTGGTAGTTGATTAACACCTTTTGGTGGGAGGGTTGCTGTGTGGGGGAGGGGGTTGTAATCAGAAAGGACATGTGTTTGTATACTTATTTAGTCAGTATAGCATAGGACGCCAGGCCTATTAGGACGCTGCAGTGGCTATTTTATGAAGTGGCTAGTTATCAAATGGCAGCTCAAAACAACAGCAGTGCTATACCTGTATGTCATTAGCTACATCTTCAACTGATATTCAAAATTGACTCCTGTCTCTCCTTCTCGTCAACAGGTAATTATTGCAGACCATTGCTCCTTTTTTAGTAAAGATCTACTTGGTAATTATTGCACACCATTGCTCCTTTTTTAGTAAAGATCTACTTGGTAATTATTGCCGACCATTGCTCCTTTTTTAGTAAAGATCTACTTGGTAATTATTGCATACCATTGCTCCTTTTTTAGTAAAGATCTACTTCGTAATTATTGCAGACTATTGCACATTACATTGCATGTTTAGAAAATTGTTATAAGTGGATTAATATCTGTAGTATGCAAAAACTTATAGTGATTGACTGGGGTTTACAAACCTCACATTTGGTAGTTGATTAACACCTTTTGGTGGGAGGGTTGCTGTGTGGGGGAGGGGGTTGTAATCAGAAAGGACATGTGTTTGTAGACTTATTTAGTCAGTATAGCATAGGACGCCAGGCCTATTAGGATGCTGCAGTGGCTATTTTATGAAGTGGCTAGTTATCAAGTGGCAGCTCAAAACAACAGCAGTGTTATACCTGTATGTCATTAGCTACATCTTCAACTGATATTCAAAATTGACTCCTGTCTCTACTTCTCGTCAACAGGTAATTATTGCAGACCATTGCTCCTTTTTTAGTAAAGATCTACTTGGTAATTATTGCACACCATTGCTCCTTTTTTAGTAAAGATCTACTTGGTAATTATTGCAGACCATTGCACATTACATTGCATGTTTAGAAAATTGTTATAAGTGGATTAATATCTGTAGTGTGCAAAAACTTATAGTGATTGACTGGGGTTTACAAACCTCACATTTGGTAGTTGATTAACACCTTTTGGAGGGAGGGTTGCTGTGTGGGGGAGGGGGTTGTAATCAGAAAGGACATGTGTTTGTAGACGTATTTAGTCAGTATAGCATAGGATGCCAGGCCTATTAGGACGCTGCAGTGGCTATTTTATGAAGTGGCTAGTTATCAAGTGGCAGCTCAAAACAAAAGCAGTGTTATACCTGTATGTCATTAGCTACATCTTCAACTGATATTCAAAATTGACTCCTGTCTCTCTTTCTCGTCAACAGGTGATTATTGCAGACCATTGCTCCTTTTTTAGTAAAAATCTACTTGGTAATTATTGCACACCATTGCTCCTTTTTTAGTAAAGATCTACTTGGTAATTTTTGCAGACCATTGCTCCTTTTTTAGTAAAGATCTACTTGGTAATTATTGCAGACCATTGCTCCTTTTTTAGTAAAGATCTACTTGGTAATTATTGCAGACCATTGCTCCTTTTTTTAGTAAAGATCTACTTGGTAATTATTGCAGACCATTGCACATTACATTGCATGTTTAGAAAATTGTTATAAGTGGATTAATATCTGTAGTGTGCAAAAACTTATAGTGATTGACTGGGGTTTACAAACCTCACATTTGGTAGTGGATTAACACCTTTTGGTGGGAGGGTTGCTGTGTGGGGGAGGGGGTTGTAATCAGAAAAGACATGTGTTTATAGACTTATTTAGTCAGTATAGCATAGGACGCCAGGCCTATTAGGACGCTGCAGTGGCTATTTTATGAAGTGGCTTGTTATCAAGTGGCAGCTCAAAACAGCAGCAGTGTTATACCTGTATGTCATTAGCTACATCTTCAACTGATATTCAAAATTGACTCATGTCTCTCCTTCTCGTCAACAGGTAATTATTGCAGACCATTGCTCCTTTTTTAGTAAAGATCTACTTGGTAATTATTGCACACCATTGCTCCTTTTTTAGTAAAGATCTACTTGGTAATTATTGCAGACCATTGCTCCTTTTTTAGTAAAGATCTACTTGGTAATTATTGCACACCATTGCTCCTTTTTTAGTAAAGATCTACTTGGTAATTATTGCAGACCATTGCTCCTTTTTTAGTAAAGATCTACTTGGTAATTATTGCACACCATTGCTCCTTTTTTAGTAAAGATCTACTTGGTAATTATTGCAGACCATTGCTCCTTTTTTAGTAAAGATCTACTTGGTAATTATTGCACACCATTGCTCCTTTTTTAGTAAAGATCTACTTGGTAATTATTGCAGACCATTGCTCCTTTTTTAGTAAAGATCTACTTGGTAATTATTGCAGACCATTGCTCCTTTTTTAGTAAAGATCTACTTGGTAATTATTGCATACCATTGCTCCTTTTTTAGTAAAGATCTACTTGCTAATTATTGCAGACCATTGCACATTACATTGCATGTTTAGAAAATTGTTATAAGTGGATTAATATCTGTAGTGTGCAAAAACTTATAGTGATTGACTGGGGTTTACAAACCTCACATTTGGTAGTTGATTAACACCTTTTGGTGGGAGGGTTGCTGTGTGGGGGAGGGGGTTGTAATCAGAAAGGACATGTGTTTGTAGACTTATTTAGTCAGTATAGCATAGGACGTCAAGCCTATTAGGACGCTGCAGTGGCTATTTTATGAAGTGGCTAGTTATCAAGTGGCAGCTCAAAACAACAGCAGTGTTATACCTGTATGTAATTAGCTACATCTTCAACTGATATTCAAAATTGACTCCTGTCTCTCCTTCTCGTCAACAGGTAATTATTGCAGACCATTGCTCCTTTTTTAGTAAAGATCTACTTGGTAATTATTGCACACCATTGCTCCTTTTTTAGTAAAGATCTACTTGGTAATTATTGCAGACCATTGCTCCTTTTTTAGTAAAGATCTACTTGGTAATTATTGCAGACCATTGCTCCTTTTTTAGTAAAGATCTACTTGGTAATTATTGCAGACCATTGCTCCTTTTTTTAGTAAAGATCTTCTTGGTAATTATTGCAGACCATTGCACATTACATTGCATGTTTAGAAAATTGTTATAAGTGGATTAATATCTGTAGTGTGGAAAAACTTATAGTGATTGACTGGGGTTTACAAACCTCACATTTGGTAGTTGATTAACACCTTTTGGTCGGAGGGTTGCTGTGTGGGGGAGGGGGTTGTAATCAGAAAAGATATGTGTTTGTAGACTTATTTAGTCAGTATAGCATAGGACGCCAGGCCTATTAGGACGCTGCAGTGGCTATTTTATGAAGTGGCTTGTTATCAAGTGGCAGCTCAAAACAGCAGCAGTGTTATACCTGCAGGTCATTAGCTACATCTTCAACTGATATTCAAAATTAACTCCTGTCTCTCCTTCTCGTCAACAGGTAATTATTGCAGACCATTGCTCCTTTTTTAGTAAAGATCTACTTGGTAATTATTGCACACCATTGCTCCTTTTTAAGTAAAGATCTACTTGGTAATTATTGCAGACCATTGCTTCTTTTTTAGTAAATATCTACTTGGTAATTATTGCACACCATTGCTCCTTTTTTAGTAAAGATCTACTTGGTAATTATTGCAGACCATTGCTCCTTTTTTAGTAAAGATCTACTTGGTAATTATTGCAGACCATTGCTCCTTTTTTAGTAAAGATCTACTTGGTAATTATTGCAGACCATTGCTCCTTTTTTAGTAAAGATCTACTTGGTAATTATTGCAGACCATTGCTCCTTTTTTAGTAAAGATCTACTTGGTAATTATTGCACACCATTGCTCCTTTTTTTAGTAAAGATCTACTTGGTAATTATTGCAGACCATTGCTCCTTTTTTAGTAAAGATCTACTTGGTAATTATTGCAGACCATTGCTCCTTTTTTAATAAAGATCTACTTGGTAATTATTGCAGACCATTGCTCCTTTTTTAGTAAAGATCTACTTGGTAATTATTGCACACCATTGCTCCTTTTTTAGTAAAGATCTACTTGGTAATTATTGCAGACCATTGCTCATTTTTTAGTAAAGATCTACTTGGTAATTATTGCACACCATTGCTCCTTTTTTAGTAAAGATCTACTTGGTAATTATTGCAGACCATTGCTCCTTTTTTAGTAAAGATCTACTTGGTAATTATTGCAGACCATTGCTCCTTTTTTAGTAAAGATCTACTTGGTAATTATTGCAGACCATTGCTCCTTTTTTAGTAAAGATCTACTTGGTAATTATTACACAACATTGCTCCTTTTTTAGTAAAGATCTACTTGGTAATTATTGCAGACCATTGCTCCTTTTTTAGTAAAGATCTACTTGGTAATTATTGCACACCATTGCTCCTTTTTTAGTAAAGATCTACTTGGTAATTATTGCACACCATTGCTCCTTTTTTAGTAAAGATCTACTTGGTAATTATTGCACACCATTGCTCCTTTTTTAGTAAAGATCTACTTGGTAATTATTGCAGACCATTGCTCCTTTTTTAGTAAAGATCTACTTGGTAATTATTGCAGACCATTGCTCCTTTTTTAGTAAAGATCTACTTTTTATTTATTGCAGACCATTGCACATTACATTGCATGTTTAGAAAATTGTTATAAGTGGATTAATATCTGTAGTGTGCAAAAACTTATAGTGATTGACTGGGGTTTACAAACCTCACATTTGGTAGTTGATTAACACCTTTTGGTGGGAGGGTTGCTGTGTGGGGGAGGGGGTTGTAATCAGAAAGGACATGTGTTTGTAGACTTATTTAGTCAGTATAGCATAGGACTCCAGGCCTATTAGGATGCTGCAGTGGCTATTTTATGAAGTGGCTAGTTATCAAGTGGCAGCTCAAAACAACAGCAGTGTTATACCTGTATGTCATTAGCTACATCTTCAACTGATATTCAAAATTGACTCCTGTCTCTCCTTCTCGTCAACAGGTAATTATTGCAGACCATTGCTCCTTTTTTAGTAAAGATCTACTTGGTAATTATAGCACACCATTGCTCCTTTTTTAGTAAAGATCTACTTGGTAATTTTTGCACACCATTGCTCCTTTTTTAGTAAAGATCTACTTGGTAATTATTGCAGACCATTGCACATTACATTGCATGTTTAGAAAATTGTTATAAGTGGATTAATATCTGTAGTGTGCAAAAACTTATAGTGATTGACTGGGGTTTACAAACCTCACATTTGGTAGTTGATTAACACCTTTTGGTGGGAGGGTTGCTGTGTGGGGGAGGGGGTTGTAATCAGAAAGGACATGTGTTTGTATACTTATTTAGTCAGTATAGCATAGGACGCCAGGCCTATTAGGACGCTGCAGTGGCTATTTTATGAAGTGGCTAGTTATCAAATGGCAGCTCAAAACAACAGCAGTGCTATACCTGTATGTCATTAGCTACATCTTCAACTGATATTCAAAATTGACTCCTGTCTCTCCTTCTCGTCAACAGGTAATTATTGCAGACCATTGCTCCTTTTTTAGTAAAGATCTACTTGGTAATTACTGCACACCATTGCTCCTTTTTTAGTAAAGATCTACTTGGTAATTATTGCCGACCATTGCTCCTTTTTTAGTAAAGATCTACTTGGTAATTATTGCATACCATTGCTCCTTTTTTAGTAAAGATCTACTTCGTAATTATTGCAGACTATTGCACATTACATTGCATGTTTAGAAAATTGTTATAAGTGGATTAATATCTGTAGTATGCAAAAACTTATAGTGATTGACTGGGGTTTACAAACCTCACATTTGGTAGTTGATTAACACCTTTTGGTGGGAGGGTTGCTGTGTGGGGGAGGGGGTTGTAATCAGAAAGGACATGTGTTTGTAGACTTATTTAGTCAGTATAGCATAGGACGCCAGGCCTATTAGGATGCTGCAGTGGCTATTTTATGAAGTGGCTAGTTATCAAGTGGCAGCTCAAAACAACAGCAGTGTTATACCTGTATGTCATTAGCTACATCTTCAACTGATATTCAAAATTGACTCCTGTCTCTACTTCTCGTCAACAGGTAATTATTGCAGACCATTGCTCCTTTTTTAGTAAAGATCTACTTGGTAATTATTGCACACCATTGCTCCTTTTTTAGTAAAGATCTACTTGGTAATTATTGCAGACCATTGCACATTACATTGCATGTTTAGAAAATTGTTATAAGTGGATTAATATCTGTAGTGTGCAAAAACTTATAGTGATTGACTGGGGTTTACAAACCTCACATTTGGTAGTTGATTAACACCTTTTGGAGGGAGGGTTGCTGTGTGGGGGAGGGGGTTGTAATCAGAAAGGACATGTGTTTGTAGACGTATTTAGTCAGTATAGCATAGGATGCCAGGCCTATTAGGACGCTGCAGTGGCTATTTTATGAAGTGGCTAGTTATCAAGTGGCAGCTCAAAACAAAAGCAGTGTTATACCTGTATGTCATTAGCTACATCTTCAACTGATATTCAAAATTGACTCCTGTCTCTCTTTCTCGTCAACAGGTGATTATTGCAGACCATTGCTCCTTTTTTAGTAAAAATCTACTTGGTAATTATTGCACACCATTGCTCCTTTTTTAGTAAAGATCTACTTGTTAATTTTTGCAGACCATTGCTCCTTTTTTAGTAAAGATCTACTTGGTAATTATTGCAGACCATTGCTCCTTTTTTAGTAAAGATCTACTTGGTAATTATTGCAGACCATTGCTCCTTTTTTTAGTAAAGATCTACTTGGTAATTATTGCAGACCATTGCACATTACATTGCATGTTTAGAAAATTGTTATAAGTGGATTAATATCTGTAGTGTGCAAAAACTTATAGTGATTGACTGGGGTTTACAAACCTCACATTTGGTAGTGGATTAACACCTTTTGGTGGGAGGGTTGCTGTGTGGGGGAGGGGGTTGTAATCAGAAAAGACATGTGTTTATAGACTTATTTAGTCAGTATAGCATAGGACGCCAGGCCTATTAGGACGCTGCAGTGGCTATTTTATGAAGTGGCTTGTTATCAAGTGGCAGCTCAAAACAGCAGCAGTGTTATACCTGTATGTCATTAGCTACATCTTCAACTGATATTCAAAATTGACTCATGTCTCTCCTTCTCGTCAACAGGTAATTATTGCAGACCATTGCTCCTTTTTTAGTAAAGATCTACTTGGTAATTATTGCACACCATTGCTCCTTTTTTAGTAAAGATCTACTTGGTAATTATTGCAGACCATTGCTCCTTTTTTAGTAAAGATCTACTTGGTAATTATTGCACACCATTGCTCCTTTTTTAGTAAAGATCTACTTGGTAATTATTGCAGACCATTGCTCCTTTTTTAGTAAAGATCTACTTGGTAATTATTGCACACCATTGCTCCTTTTTTAGTAAAGATCTACTTGGTAATTATTGCAGACCATTGCTCCTTTTTTAGTAAAGATCTACTTGGTAATTATTGCACACCATTGCTCCTTTTTTAGTAAAGATCTACTTGGTAATTATTGCAGACCA
The DNA here is from genome assembly GCF_028390025.1 of Pseudophryne corroboree. Lineage (NCBI taxonomy): Eukaryota > Metazoa > Chordata > Amphibia > Anura > Myobatrachidae > Pseudophryne > Pseudophryne corroboree. The sequence continues at coordinate 297,728,396 of NC_086451.1, forward strand.
TTGCTCCTTTTTTAGTAAAGATCTACTTGGTAATTATTGCAGACCATTGCTCCTTTTTTAGTAAAGATCTACTTGGTAATTATTGCATACCATTGCTCCTTTTTTAGTAAAGATCTACTTGCTAATTATTGCAGACCATTGCACATTACATTGCATGTTTAGAAAATTGTTATAAGTGGATTAATATCTGTAGTGTGCAAAAACTTATAGTGATTGACTGGGGTTTACAAACCTCACATTTGGTAGTTGATTAACACCTTTTGGTGGGAGGGTTGCTGTGTGGGGGAGGGGGTTGTAATCAGAAAGGACATGTGTTTGTAGACTTATTTAGTCAGTATAGCATAGGACGTCAAGCCTATTAGGACGCTGCAGTGGCTATTTTATGAAGTGGCTAGTTATCAAGTGGCAGCTCAAAACAACAGCAGTGTTATACCTGTATGTAATTAGCTACATCTTCAACTGATATTCAAAATTGACTCCTGTCTCTCCTTCTCGTCAACAGGTAATTATTGCAGACCATTGCTCCTTTTTTAGTAAAGATCTACTTGGTAATTATTGCACACCATTGCTCCTTTTTTAGTAAAGATCTACTTGGTAATTATTGCAGACCATTGCTCCTTTTTTAGTAAAGATCTACTTGGTAATTATTGCAGACCATTGCTCCTTTTTTAGTAAAGATCTACTTGGTAATTATTGCAGACCATTGCACATTACATTGCATGTTTAGAAAATTGTTATAAGTGGATTAATATCTGTAGTGTGCAAAAACTTATAGTGATTGACTGGGGTTTACAAACCTCACATTTGGTAGTTGATTAACACCTTTTGGAGGGAGGGTTGCTGTGTGGGGGAGGGGGTTGTAATCAGAAAGGACATGTGTTTGTAGACGTATTTAGTCAGTATAGCATAGGATGCCAGGCCTATTAGGACGCTGCAGTGGCTATTTTATGAAGTGGCTAGTTATCAAGTGGCAGCTCAAAACAAAAGCAGTGTTATACCTGTATGTCATTAGCTACATCTTCAACTGATATTCAAAATTGACTCCTGTCTCTCTTTCTCGTCAACAGGTGATTATTGCAGACCATTGCTCCTTTTTTAGTAAAAATCTACTTGGTAATTATTGCACACCATTGCTCCTTTTTTAGTAAAGATCTACTTGGTAATTTTTGCAGACCATTGCTCCTTTTTTAGTAAAGATCTACTTGGTAATTATTGCAGACCATTGCTCCTTTTTTAGTAAAGATCTACTTGGTAATTATTGCAGACCATTGCTCCTTTTTTTAGTAAAGATCTACTTGGTAATTATTGCAGACCATTGCACATTACATTGCATGTTTAGAAAATTGTTATAAGTGGATTAATATCTGTAGTGTGCAAAAACTTATAGTGATTGACTGGGGTTTACAAACCTCACATTTGGTAGTTGATTAACACCTTTTGGTGGGAGGGATGCTGTGTGGGGGAGGGGGTTGTAATCAGAAAAGACATGTGTTTGTAGACTTATTTAGTCAGTACAGCATAGGACGCCAGGCCTATTAGGACGCTGCAGTGGCTATTTTATGAAGTGGCTTGTTATCAAGTGGCAGCTCAAAACAGCAGCAGTGTTATACCTGTATGTCATTAGCTACATCTTCAACTGATATTCAAAATTGACTCCTGTCTCTCCTTCTCGTCAACAGGTAATTATTGCAGACCATTGCTCCTTTTTTAGTAAAGATCTACTTGGTAATTATTGCACACCATTGCTCCTTTTTTAGTAAAGATCTACTTGGTAATTATTGCAGACCATTGCTCCTTTTTTAGTAAAGATCTACTTGGTAATTATTGCACACCATTGCTCCTTTTTTAGTAAAGATCTACTTGGTAATTATTGCAGACCATTGCTCCTTTTTTAGTAAAGATCTACTTGGTAATTATTGCAGACCATTGCTCCTTTTTTAGTAAAGATCAACTTTTTATTTATTGCAGACCATTGCACATTACATTGCATGTTTAGAAAATTGTTATAAGTGGATTAATATCTGTAGTGTGCAAAAACTTATAGTGATTGACTGGGGTTTACAAACCTCACATTTGGTAGTTGATTAACACCTTTTGGTGGGAGGGTTGCTGTGTGGGGGAGGGGGTTGTAATCAGAAAGGACATGTGTTTGTAGACTTATTTAGTCAGTATAGCATAGGACGCCAGGCCTATTAGGATGCTGCAGTGGCTATTTTATGAAGTGGCTAGTTATCAAGTGGCAGCTCAAAACAACAGCAGTGTTATACCTGTATGTCATTAGCTACATCTTCAACTGATATTCAAAATTGACTCCTGTCTCTCCTTCTCGTCAACAGGTAATTATTGCAGACCATTGCTCCTTTTTTAGTAAAGATCTACTTGGTAATTATTGCACACCACTGCTCCTTTTTTAGTAAAGATCTACTTGGTAATTTTTGCACACCATTGCTCCTTTTTTAGTAAAGATCTACTTGGTAATTATTGCAGACCATTGCACATTACATTGCATGTTTAGAAAATTGTTATAAGTGGATTAATATCTGTAGTGTGCAAAAACTTATAGTGATTGACTGGGGTTTACAAACCTCACATTTGGTAGTTGATTAACACCTTTTGGTGGGAGGGTTGCTGTGTGGGGGAGGGGGTTGTAATCAGAAAGGACATGTGTTTGTATACTTATTTAGTCAGTATAGCATAGGACGCCAGGCCTATTAGGACGCTGCAGTGGCTATTTTATGAAGTGGCTAGTTATCAAATGGCAGCTCAAAACAACAGCAGTGCTATACCTGTATGTCATTAGCTACATCTTCAACTGATATTCAAAATTGACTCCTGTCTCTCCTTCTCGTCAACAGGTAATTATTGCAGACCATTGCTCCTTTTTTAGTAAAGATCTACTTGGTAATTATTGCACACCATTGCTCCTTTTTTAGTAAAGATCTACTTGGTAATTATTGCCGACCATTGCTCCTTTTTTAGTAAAGATCTACTTGGTAATTATTGCATACCATTGCTCCTTTTTTAGTAAAGATCTACTTCGTAATTATTGCAGACCATTGCTCCTTTTTTAGTAAAGATCTACTTGGTAATTATTGCAGACTATTGCACATTACATTGCATGTTTAGAAAATTGTTATAAGTGGATTAATATCTGTAGTATGCAAAAACTTATAGTGATTGACTGGGGTTTACAAACCTCACATTTGGTAGTTGATTAACACCTTTTGGTGGGAGGGTTGCTGTGTGGGGGAGGGGGTTGTAATCAGAAAGGACATGTGTTTGTAGACTTATTTAGTCAGTATAGCATAGGACGCCAGGCCTATTAGGATGCTGCAGTGGCTATTTTATGAAGTGGCTAGTTATCAAGTGGCAGCTCAAAACAACAGCAGTGTTATACCTGTATGTCATTAGCTACATCTTCAACTGATATTCAAAATTGACTCCTGTCTCTACTTCTCGTCAACAGGTAATTATTGCAGACCATTGCTCCTTTTTTAGTAAAGATCTACTTGGTAATTATTGCACACCATTGCTCCTTTTTTAGTAAAGATCTACTTGGTAATTATTGCAGACCATTGCACATTACATTGCATGTTTAGAAAATTGTTATAAGTGGATTAATATCTGTAGTGTGCAAAAACTTATAGTGATTGACTGGGGTTTACAAACCTCACATTTGGTAGTTGATTAACACCTTTTGGAGGGAGGGTTGCTGTGTGGGGGAGGGGGTTGTAATCAGAAAGGACATGTGTTTGTAGACGTATTTAGTCAGTATAGCATAGGATGCCAGGCCTATTAGGACGCTGCAGTGGCTATTTTATGAAGTGGCTAGTTATCAAGTGGCAGCTCAAAACAAAAGCAGTGTTATACCTGTATGTCATTAGCTACATCTTCAACTGATATTCAAAATTGACTCCTGTCTCTCTTTCTCGTCAACAGGTGATTATTGCAGACCATTGCTCCTTTTTTAGTAAAAATCTACTTGGTAATTATTGCACACCATTGCTCCTTTTTTAGTAAAGATCTACTTGGTAATTATTGCAGACCATTGCTCCTTTTTTAGTAAAGATCTACTTGGTAATTATTGCAGACCATTGCTCCTTTTTTAGTAAAGATCTACTTGGTAATTATTGCAGACCATTGCTCCTTTTTTTAGTAAAGATCTACTTGGTAATTATTGCAGACCATTGCACATTACATTGCATGTTTAGAAAATTGTTATAAGTGGATTAATATCTGTAGTGTGCAAAAACTTATAGTGATTGACTGGGGTTTACAAACCTCACATTTGGTAGTTGATTAACACCTTTTGGTGGGAGGGATGCTGTGTGGGGGAGGGGGTTGTAATCAGAAAAGACATGTGTTTGTAGACTTATTTAGTCAGTACAGCATAGGACGCCAGGCCTATTAGGACGCTGCAGTGGCTATTTTATGAAGTGGCTTGTTATCAAGTGGCAGCTCAAAACAGCAGCAGTGTTATACCTGTATGTCATTAGCTACATCTTCAACTGATATTCAAAATTGACTCCTGTCTCTCCTTCTCGTCAACAGGTAATTATTGCAGACCATTGCTCCTTTTTTAGTAAAGATCTACTTGGTAATTATTGCACACCATTGCTCCTTTTTTAGTAAAGATCTACTTGGTAATTATTGCAGACCATTGCTCCTTTTTTAGTAAAGATCTACTTGGTAATTATTGCACACCATTGCTCCTTTTTTAGTAAAGATCTACTTGGTAATTATTGCAGACCATTGCTCCTTTTTTAGTAAAGATCTACTTGGTAATTATTGCACACCATTGCTCCTTTTTTAGTAAAGATCTACTTGGTAATTATTGCAGACCATTGCTCCTTTTTTAGTAAAGATCTACTTGGTAATTATTGCAGACCATTGCACATTACATTGCATGTTTAGAAAATTGTTATAAGTGGATTAATATCTGTAGTGTGCAAAAACTTATAGTGATTGACTGGGGTTTACAAACCTCACATTTGGTAGTTGATTAACACCTTTTGGTGGGAGGGTTGCTGTGTGGGGGAGGGGGTTGTAATCAGAAAGGACATGTGTTTGTAGACTTATTTAGTCAGTATAGCATAGGATGCCAGGCCTATTAGGACGCTGCAGTGGCTATTTTATGAAGTGGCTAGTTATCAAGTGGCAGCTCAAAACAAAAGCAGTGTTATACCTGTATGTCATTAGCTACATCTTCAACTGATATTCAAAATTGACTCCTGTCTCTCTTTCTCGTCAGCAGGTAATTATTGCAGACCATTGCTCCTTTTTTAGTAAAAATCTACTTGGTAATTATTGCACACCATTGCTCCTTTTTTAGTAAAGATCTACTTGGTAATTATTGCAGACCATTGCTCCTTTTTTAGTAAAGATCTACTTGGTAATTATTGCAGACCATTGCTCCTTTTTTTAGTAAAGATCTACTTGGTAATTATTGCAGACCATTGCACATTACATTGCATGTTTAGAAAATTGTTATAAGTGGATTAATATCTGTAGTGTGCAAAAACTTATAGTGATTGACTGGGGTTTACAAACCTCACATTTGGTAGTTGATTAACACCTTTTGGTCGGATGGTTGCTGTGTGGGGGAGGGGGTTGTAATCAGAAAAGACATGTGTTTGTAGACTTATTTAGTCAGTATAGCATAGGATGCCAGGCCTATTAGGACACTGCAGTGGCTATTTTATGAAGTGGCTTGTTATCAAGTGGCAGCTCAAAACAGCAGCAGTGTTATACCTGTATGTCATTAGCTACATCTTCAACTGATATTCAAAATTGACTCCTGTCTCTCCTTCTCGTCAACAGGTAATTATTGCAGACCATTGCTCCTTTTTTAGTAAAGATCTACTTGGTAATTATTGCACACCATTGCTCCTTTTTTAGTAAAGATCTACTTGGTAATTATTGCACACCATTGCTCCTTTTTTAGTAAAGATCTACTTGGTAATTATTGCAGACCATTGCTTCTTTTTTAGTAAAGATCTATTTGGTAATTATTGCACACCATTGCTCCTTTTTTAGTAAAGATCTACTTGGTAATTATTGCAGACCATTGCTCCTTTTTTTAGTAAAGATCTACTTGGTAATTATTGCACACCATTGCTCCTTTTTTAGTAAAGATCTACTTGGTAATTATTGCAGACCATTGCTCCTTTTTTAGTAAAGATCTACTTGGTAATTATTGCAGACCATTGCTCCTTTTTTAGTAAAGATCTACTTGGTAATTATTGCAGACCATTGCTCCTTTTTAGTAAAGATCTACTTGGTAATTATTGCAGACCATTGCACATTACATTGCATGTTTAGAAAATTTTTATAAGTGGATTAATATCTGTAGTGTGCAAAAACTTATAGTGATTGACTGGGGTTTACAAACCTTACATTTGGTAGTTGATTAACACCTTTTGGTGGGAGGGTTGCTGTGTGGGGGAGGGGGTTGTAATCAGAAAGGACATGTGTTTGTAGACTTATTTAGTCAGTATAGCATAGGACGTCAAGCCTATTAGGACGCTGCAGTGGCTATTTTATGAAGTGGCTAGTTATCAAGTGGCAGCTCAAAACAACAGCAGTGTTATACCTGTATGTCATTAGCTACATCTTCAACTGATATTAAAAATTGACTCCTGTCTCTCCTTCTCGTCAACAGGTAATTATTGCAGACCATTGCTCCTTTTTTAGTAAAGATCTACTTGGTAATTATTGCACACCATTGCTCCTTTTTTAGTAAAGATCTACTTGGTAATTATTGCAGACCATTGCTCCTTTTTTAGTAAAGATCTACTTGGTAATTATTGCAGACCATTGCTCCTTTTTTTAGTAAAGATCTACTTGGTAATTATTGCAGACCATTGCACATTACATTGCATGTTTAGAAAATTGTTATAAGTGGATTAATATCTGTAGTGTGCAAAAACTTATAGTGATTGACTGGGGTTTACAAACCTCACATTTGGTAGTTGATTAACACCTTTTGGTGGGAGGGTTGCTGTGTGGGGGAGGGGGTTGTAATCAGAAAAGACATTTGTTTGTAAACTTATTTAGTCAGTATAGCATAGGACGCCAGGCCTATTAGGACGCTGCAGTGGCTATTTTATGAAGTGGCTTGTTATCAAGTGGCAGCTCAAAACAACAGCAGTGTTATACCTGTATGTCATTAGCTACATCTTCAACTGATATTCAAAATTGACTCCTGTCTCTCCTTCTCGTCAACAGGTAATTATTGCAGACCATTGCTCCTTTTTTAGTAAAGATCTACTTGGTAATTATTGCACACCATTGCTCCTTTTTTAGTAAAGATCTACTTGGTAATTATTGCAGACCATTACTCCTTTTTTAGTAAAGATCTACTTGGTAATTATTGCAGACCATTGCTCCTTTTTTAGTTAAGATCTACTTGGTAATTATTGCAGACCATTGCTCCTTTTTTTAGTAAAGATCTACTTGGTAATTATTGCAGACCATTGCACATTACATTGCATGTTTAGAAAATTGTTATAAGTGGATTAATATCTGTAGTGTGCAAAAACTTATAGTGATTGACTGGGGTTTACAAACCTCACATTTGGTAGTTGATTAACACCTTTTGGTGGGAGGGTTGCTGTGTGGGGGAGGGGGTTGTAATCAGAAAAGACATGTGTTTGTAGACTTATTTAGTCAGTATAGCATAGGACGCCAGGCCTATTAGGACGCTGCAGTGGCTATTTTATGAAGTGGCTTGTTATCAAGTGGCAGCTCAAAACAACAGCAGTGTTATACCTGTATGTCATTAGCTACATCTTCAACTGATATTCAAAATTGACTCCTGTCTCTCCTTCTCGTCAACAGGTAATTATTGCAGACCATTGCTCCTTTTTTAGTAAAGATCTACTTGGTAATTATTGCACACCATTGCTCCTTTTTTAGTAAAGATCTACTTGGTAATTATTGCAGACCATTGCTCCTTTTTTAGTAAAGATCTACTTGGTAATTATTGCACACCATTGCTCCTTTTTTTAGTAAAGATCTACTTGGTAATTATTGCAGACCATTGCTCCTTTTTTAGTAAAGATCTACTTGGTAATTATTGCACACCATTGCTCCTTTTTTTAGTAAAGATCTACTTGGTAATTATTGCAGACCATTGCTCCTTTTTTAGTAAAGATCTACTTGGTAATTATTGCACACCATAGCTCCTTTTTTAGTAAAGATCTACTTGGTAATTATTGCAGACCATTGCTCCTTTTTTAGTAAAGATCTACTTGGTAATTATTGCAGACCATTGCTCCTTTTTTAGTAAAGATCTACTTGGTAATTATTGCAGACCATTGCACATTACATTGCATGTTTAGAAAATTGTTATAAGTGGATTAATATCTGTAGTGTGCAAAAACTTATAGTGATTGACTGGGGTTTACAAACCTCACATTTGGTAGTTGATTAACACCTTTTGGTGGGAGGGTTGCTGTGTGGGGGAGGGGGTTGTAATCAGAAAGGACATGTGTTTGTAGACTTATTTAGTCAGTATAGCATAGGACGTCAAGCCTATTAGGACGCTGCAGTGGCTATTTTATGAAGTGGCTAGTTATCAAGTGGCAGCTCAAAACAACAGCAGTGTTATACCTGTATGTCATTAGCTACATCTTCAACTGATATTCAAAATTGACACCTGTCTCTCCTTCTCGTCAACAGGTAATTATTACAGACCGTTGCTCCTTTTTTAGTAAAGATCTACTTGGTAATTATTGTACACCATTGCTCCTTTTTTAGTAAAGATCTACTTGGTAATTATTGCAGACCATTGCTCCTTTTTTAGTAAAGATCTACTTGGTAATTATTGCACACCATTGCTCCTTTTTTAGTAAAGATCTACTTGGTAATTATTGCAGACCATTGCTCCTTTTTTAGTAAAGATCTACTTGGTAATTATTGCACACCATTGCTCCTTTTTTAGTAAAGATCTACTTGGTAATTATTGCAGACCATTGCTCCTTTTTTAATAAAGATCTACTTGGTAATTATTGCAGACCATTGCTCCTTTTTTAGTAAAGATCTACTTGGTAATTATTGCAGACCATTGCACATTACATTGCATGTTTAGAAAATTGTATAAGTGGATTAATATCTGTAGTGTGCAAAAACTTATAGTGATTGACTGGGGTTTACAAACCTCACATTTGGTAGTTGATTAACACCTTTTGGTGGGAGGGTTGCTGTGTGGGGGAGGGGGTTGTAATCAGAAAGGACATGTGTTTGTAGACTTATTTAGTCAGTATAGCATAGGACGTCAAGTCTATTAGGACGCTGCAGTGGCTATTTTATGAAGTGGCTAGTTATCAAGTGGCAGCTCAAAACAACAGCAGTGTTATACCTGTATGTCATTAGCTACATCTTCAACTGATATTAAAAATTGACTCCTGTCTCTCCTTCTCGTCAACAGGTAATTATTGCAGACCATTGCTCCTTTTTTAGTAAAGATCTACTTGGTAATTATTGCACACCATTGCTCCTTTTTTAGTAAAGATCTACTTGGTAATTATTGCAGACCATTGCTCCTTTTTTAGTAAAGATCTACTTGGTAATTATTGCAGACCATTGCTCCTTTTTTTAGTAAAGATCTACTTGGTAATTATTGCAGACCATTGCACATTACATTGCATGTTTAGAAAATTGTTATAAGTGGATTAATATCTGTAGTGTGCAAAAACTTATAGTGATTGACTGGGGTTTACAAACCTCACATTTGGTAGTTGATTAACACCTTTTGGTGGGAGGGTTGCTGTGTGGGGGAGGGGGTTGTAATCAGAAAAGACATGTGTTTGTAGACTTATTTAGTCAGTATAGCATAGGACGCCAGGCCTATTAGGACGCTGCAGTGGCTATTTTATGAAGTGGCTTGTTATCAAGTGGCAGCTCAAAACAACAGCAGTGTTATACCTGTATGTCATTAGCTACATCTTCAACTGATATTCAAAATTGACTCCTGTCTCTCCTTCTCGTCAACAGGTAATTATTGCAGACCATTGCTCCTTTTTTAGTAAAGATCTACTTGGTAATTATTGCACACCATTGCTCCTTTTTTAGTAAAGATCTACTTGGTAATTATTGCAGACCATTGCTCCTTTTTTAGTAAAGATCTACTTGGTAATTATTGCACACCATTGCTCCTTTTTTTAGTAAAGATCTACTTGGTAATTATTGCAGACCATTGCTCCTTTTTTAGTAAAGATCTACTTGGTAATTATTGCACACCATTGCTCCTTTTTTAGTAAAGATCTACTTGGTAATTATTGCAGACCATTGCTCCTTTTTTAGTAAAGATCTACTTGGTAATTATTGCACACCATAGCTCCTTTTTTAGTAAAGATCTACTTGGTAATTATTGCAGACCATTGCTCCTTTTTTAGTAAAGATCTACTTGGTAATTATTGCAGACCATTGCTCCTTTTTTAGTAAAGATCTACTTGGTAATTATTGCAGACCATTGCACATTACATTGCATGTTTAGAAAATTGTTATAAGTGGATTAATATCTGTAGTGTGCAAAAACTTATAATGATTGACTGGGGTTTACAAACCTCACATTTGGTAGTTGATTAACACCTTTTGGTGGGAGGGTTGCTGTGTGGGGGAGGGGGTTGTAATCAGAAAGGACATGTGTTTGTAGACTTATTTAGTCAGTATAGCATAGGACGTCAAGCCTATTAGGACGCTGCAGTGGCTATTTTATGAAGTGGCTAGTTATTAAGTGGCAGCTCAAAACAACAGCAGTGTTATACCTGTATGTCATTAGCTACATCTTCAACTGATATTCAAAATTGACGCCTGTCTCTCTTTCTCGTCAACAGGTAATTATTGCAGACCATTGCTCCTTTTTTAGTAAAAATCTACTTGGTAATTATTGCACACCATTGCTCCTTTTTAAGTAAAGATCTACTTGGTAATTATTGCAGACCATTGCTCCTTTTTTAGTAAAGATCTACTTGGTAATTATTGCAGACCATTGCTCCTTTTTTAGTAAAGATCTACTTGGTAATTATTGCAGACCATTGCTCCTTTTTTTAGTAAAGATCTACTTGGTAATTATTGCAGACCATTGCACATTACATTGCATGTTTAGAAAATTGTTATAAGTGGATTAATATCTGTAGTGTGCAAAAACTTATAGTGATTGACTGGGGTTTACAAACCTCACATTTGGTAGTGGATTAACACCTTTTGGTGGGAGGGTTGCTGTGTGGGGGAGGGGGTTGTAATCAGAAAAGACATGTGTTTATAGACTTATTTAGTCAGTATAGCATAGGACGCCAGGCCTATTAGGACGCTGCAGTGGCTATTTTATGAAGTGGCTTGTTATCAAGTGGCAGCTCAAAACAGCAGCAGTGTTATACCTGTATGTCATTAGCTACATCTTCAACTGATATTCAAAATTGACTCCTGTCTCTCCTTCTCGTCAACAGGTAATTATTGCAGACCATTGCTCCTTTTTTAGTAAAAATCTACTTGGTAATTATTGCACACCATTGCTCCTTTTTTAGTAAAGATCTACTTGGTAATTATTGCAGACCATTGCTCCTTTTTTAGTAAAGATCTACTTGGTAATTATTGCAGACCATTGCTCCTTTTTTAGTAAAGATCTACTTGGTAATTATTGCAGACCATTGCTCCTTTTTTTAGTAAAGATCTTCTTGGTAATTATTGCAGACCATTGCACATTACATTGCATGTTTAGAAAATTGTTATAAGTGGATTAATATCTGTAGTGTGGAAAAACTTATAGTGATTGACTGGGGTTTACAAACCTCACATTTGGTAGTTGATTAACACCTTTTGGTCGGAGGGTTGCTGTGTGGGGGAGGGGGTTGTAATCAGAAAAGATATGTGTTTGTAGACTTATTTAGTCAGTATAGCATAGGACGCCAGGCCTATTAGGACGCTGCAGTGGCTATTTTATGAAGTGGCTTGTTATCAAGTGGCAGCTCAAAACAGCAGCAGTGTTATACCTGCAAGTCATTAGCTACATCTTCAACTGATATTCAAAATTAACTCCTGTCTCTCCTTCTCGTCAACAGGTAATTATTGCAGACCATTGCTCCTTTTTTAGTAAAGATCTACTTGGTAATTATTGCACACCATTGCTCCTTTTTTAGTAAAGATCTACTTGGTAATTATTGCAGACCATTGCTTCTTTTTTAGTAAATATCTACTTGGTAATTATTGCACACCATTGCTCCTTTTTTAGTAAAGATCTACTTGGTAATTATTGCAGACCATTGCTCCTTTTTTAGTAAAGATCTACTTGGTAATTATTGCAGACCATTGCTCCTTTTTTAGTAAAGATCTACTTGGTAATTATTGCAGACCATTGCTCCTTTTTTAGTAAAGATCTACTTGGTAATTATTGCAGACCATTGCTCCTTTTTTAGTAAAGATCTACTTGGTAATTATTGCACACCATTGCTCCTTTTTTTAGTAAAGATCTACTTGGTAATTATTGCAGACCATTGCTCCTTTTTTAGTAAAGATCTACTTGGTAATTATTGCAGACCATTGCTCCTTTTTTAATAAAGATCTACTTGGTAATTATTGCAGACCATTGCTCCTTTTTTAGTAAAGATCTACTTGGTAATTATTGCACACCATTGCTCCTTTTTTAGTAAAGATCTACTTGGTAATTATTGCAGACCATTGCTCATTTTTTAGTAAAGATCTACTTGGTAATTATTGCACACCATTGCTCCTTTTTTAGTAAAGATCTACTTGGTAATTATTGCAGACCATTGCTCCTTTTTTAGTAAAGATCTACTTGGTAATTATTGCAGACCATTGCTCCTTTTTTAGTAAAGATCTACTTGGTAATTATTGCAGACCATTGCTCCTTTTTTAGTAAAGATCTACTTGGTAATTATTACACAACATTGCTCCTTTTTTAGTAAAGATCTACTTGGTAATTATTGCAGACCATTGCTCCTTTTTTAGTAAAGATCTACTTGGTAATTATTGCACACCATTGCTCTTTTTTTAGTAAAGATCTACTTGGTAATTATTGCACACCATTGCTCCTTTTTTAGTAAAGATCTACTTGGTAATTATTGCAGACCATTGCTCCTTTTTTAGTAAAGATCTACTTGGTAATTATTGCAGACCATTGCTCCTTTTTTAGTAAAGATCTACTTGGTAATTATTGCAGACCATTGCTCTTTTTTTAGTAAAGATCAACTTTTTATTTATTGCAGACCATTGCACATTACATTGCATGTTTAGAAAATTGTTATAAGAGGATTAATATCTGTAGTGTGCAAAAACTTATAGTGATTGACTGGGGTTTACAAACCTCACATTTGGTAGTTGATTAACACCTTTTGGTGGGAGGGTTGCTGTGTGGGGGAGGGGGTTGTAATCAGAAAGGACATGTGTTTGTAGACTTATTTAGTCAGTATAGCATAGGACGCCAGGCCTATTAGGATGCTGCAGTGGCTATTTTATGAAGTGGCTAGTTATCAAGTGGCAGCTCAAAACAACAGCAGTGTTATACCTGTATGTCATTAGCTACATCTTCAACTGATATTCAAAATTGACTCCTGTCTCTCCTTCTCGTCAACAGGTAATTATTGCAGACCATTGCTCCTTTTTTAGTAAAGATCTACTTGGTAATTATTGCACACCATTGCTCCTTTTTTAGTAAAGATCTACTTGGTAATTTTTGCACACCATTGCTCCTTTTTTAGTAAAGATCTACTTGGTAATTATTGCAGACCATTGCACATTACATTGCATGTTTAGAAAATTGTTATAAGTGGATTAATATCTGTAGTGTGCAAAAACTTATAGTGATTGACTGGGGTTTACAAACCTCACATTTGGTAGTTGATTAACACCTTTTGGTGGGAGGGTTGCTGTGTGGGGGAGGGGGTTGTAATCAGAAAGGACATGTGTTTGTATACTTATTTAGTCAGTATAGCATAGGACGCCAGGCCTATTAGGACGCTGCAGTGGCTATTTTATGAAGTGGCTAGTTATCAAATGGCAGCTCAAAACAACAGCAGTGCTATACCTGTATGTCATTAGCTACATCTTCAACTGATATTCAAAATTGACTCCTGTCTCTCCTTCTCGTCAACAGGTAATTATTGCAGACCATTGCTCCTTTTTTAGTAAAGATCTACTTGGTAATTATTGCACACCATTGCTCCTTTTTTAGTAAAGATCTACTTGGTAATTATTGCCGACCATTGCTCCTTTTTTAGTAAAGATCTACTTGGTAATTATTGCATACCATTGCTCCTTTTTTAGTAAAGATCTACTTCGTAATTATTGCAGACTATTGCACATTACATTGCATGTTTAGAAAATTGTTATAAGTGGATTAATATCTGTAGTATGCAAAAACTTATAGTGATTGACTGGGGTTTACAAACCTCACATTTGGTAGTTGATTAACACCTTTTGGTGGGAGGGTTGCTGTGTGGGGGAGGGGGTTGTAATCAGAAAGGACATGTGTTTGTAGACTTATTTAGTCAGTATAGCATAGGACGCCAGGCCTATTAGGATGCTGCAGTGGCTATTTTATGAAGTGGCTAGTTATCAAGTGGCAGCTCAAAACAACAGCAGTGTTATACCTGTATGTCATTAGCTACATCTTCAACTGATATTCAAAATTGACTCCTGTCTCTACTTCTCGTCAACAGGTAATTATTGCAGACCATTGCTCCTTTTTTAGTAAAGATCTACTTGGTAATTATTGCACACCATTGCTCCTTTTTTAGTAAAGATCTACTTGGTAATTATTGCAGACCATTGCACATTACATTGCATGTTTAGAAAATTGTTATAAGTGGATTAATATCTGTAGTGTGCAAAAACTTATAGTGATTGACTGGGGTTTACAAACCTCACATTTGGTAGTTGATTAACACCTTTTGGAGGGAGGGTTGCTGTGTGGGGGAGGGGGTTGTAATCAGAAAGGACATGTGTTTGTAGACGTATTTAGTCAGTATAGCATAGGATGCCAGGCCTATTAGGACGCTGCAGTGGCTATTTTATGAAGTGGCTAGTTATCAAGTGGCAGCTCAAAACAAAAGCAGTGTTATACCTGTATGTCATTAGCTACATCTTCAACTGATATTCAAAATTGACTCCTGTCTCTCTTTCTCGTCAACAGGTGATTATTGCAGACCATTGCTCCTTTTTTAGTAAAAATCTACTTGGTAATTATTGCACACCATTGCTCCTTTTTTAGTAAAGATCTACTTGGTAATTTTTGCAGACCATTGCTCCTTTTTTAGTAAAGATCTACTTGGTAATTATTGCAGACCATTGCTCCTTTTTTAGTAAAGATCAACTTGGTAATTATTGCAGACCATTGCTCCTTTTTTTAGTAAAGATCTACTTGGTAATTATTGCAGACCATTGCACATTACATTGCATGTTTAGAAAATTGTTATAAGTGGATTAATATCTGTAGTGTGCAAAAACTTATAGTGATTGACTGGGGTTTACAAACCTCACATTTGGTAGTTGATTAACACCTTTTGGTGGGAGGGATGCTGTGTGGGGGAGGGGGTTGTAATCAGAAAAGACATGTGTTTGTAGACTTATTTAGTCAGTACAGCATAGGACGCCAGGCCTATTAGGACGCTGCAGTGGCTATTTTATGAAGTGGCTTGTTATCAAGTGGCAGCTCAAAACAGCAGCAGTGTTATACCTGTATGTCATTAGCTACATCTTCAACTGATATTCAAAATTGACTCCTGTCTCTCCTTCTCGTCAACAGGTAATTATTGCAGACCATTGCTCCTTTTTTAGTAAAGATCTACTTGGTAATTATTGCACACCATTGCTCCTTTTTTAGTAAAGATCTACTTGGTAATTATTGCAGACCATTGCTCCTTTTTTAGTAAAGATCTACTTGGTAATTATTGCACACCATTGCTCCTTTTTTAGTAAAGATCTACTTGGTAATTATTGCAGACCATTGCTCCTTTTTTAGTAAAGATCTACTTGGTAATTATTGCAGACCATTGCTCCTTTTTTAGTAAAGATCAACTTTTTATTTATTGCAGACCATTGCACATTACATTGCATGTTTAGAAAATTGTTATAAGTGGATTAATATCTGTAGTGTGCAAAAACTTATAGTGATTGACTGGGGTTTACAAACCTCACATTTGGTAGTTGATTAACACCTTTTGGTGGGAGGGTTGCTGTGTGGGGGAGGGGGTTGTAATCAGAAAGGACATGTGTTTGTTGACTTATTTAGTCAGTATAGCATAGGACGCCAGGCCTATTAGGATGCTGCAGTGGCTATTTTATGAAGTGGCTAGTTATCAAGTGGCAGCTCAAAACAACAGCAGTGTTATACCTGTATGTCATTAGCTACATCTTCAACTGATATTCAAAATTGACTCCTGTCTCTCCTTCTCGTCAACAGGTAATTATTGCAGACCATTGCTCCTTTTTTAGTAAAGATCTACTTGGTAATTATTGCACACCATTGCTCCTTTTTTAGTAAAGATCTACTTGGTAATTTTTGCACACCATTGCTCCTTTTAAAGTAAAGATCTACTTGGTAATTATTGCAGACCATTGCACATTACATTGCATGTTTAGAAAATTGTTATAAGTGGATTAATATCTGTAGTGTGCAAAAACTTATAGTGATTGACTGGGGTTTACAAACCTCACATTTGGTAGTTGATTAACACCTTTTGGTGGGAGGGTTGCTGTGTGGGGGAGGGGGTTGTAATCAGAAAGGACATGTGTTTGTATACTTATTTAGTCAGTATAGCATAGGACGCCAGGCCTATTAGGACGCTGCAGTGGCTATTTTATGAAGTGGCTAGTTATCAAATGGCAGCTCAAAACAACAGCAGTGCTATACCTGTATGTCATTAGCTACATCTTCAACTGATATTCAAAATTGACTCCTGTCTCTCCTTCTCGTCAACAGGTAATTATTGCAGACCATTGCTCCTTTTTTAGTAAAGATCTACTTGGTAATTATTGCACACCATTGCTCCTTTTTTAGTAAAGATCTACTTGGTAATTATTGCCGACCATTGCTCCTTTTTTAGTAAAGATCTACTTGGTAATTATTGCATACCATTGCTCCTTTTTTAGTAAAGATCTACTTCGTAATTATTGCAGACCATTGCTCCTTTTTTAGTAAAGATCTACTTGGTAATTATTGCAGACTATTGCACATTACATTGCATGTTTAGAAAAGTGTTATAAGTGGATTAATATCTGTAGTATGCAAAAACTTATAGTGATTGACTGGGGTTTACAAACCTCACATTTGGTAGTTGATTAACACCTTTTGGTGGGAGGGTTGCTGTGTGGGGGAGGGGGTTGTAATCAGAAAGGACATGTGTTTGTAGACTTATTTAGTCAGTATAGCATAGGACGCCAGGCCTATTAGGATGCTGCAGTGGCTATTTTATGAAGTGGCTAGTTATCAAGTGGCAGCTCAAAACAACAGCAGTGTTATACCTGTATGTCATTAGCTACATCTTCAACTGATATTCAAAATTGACTCCTGTCTCTACTTCTCGTCAACAGGTAATTATTGCAGACCATTGCTCCTTTTTTAGTAAAGATCTACTTGGTAATTATTGCACACCATTGCTCCTTTTTTAGTAAAGATCTACTTGGTAATTATTGCAGACCATTGCACATTACATTGCATGTTTAGAAAATTGTTATAAGTGGATTAATATCTGTAGTGTGCAAAAACTTATAGTGATTGACTGGGGTTTACAAACCTCACATTTGGTAGTTGATTAACACCTTTTGGAGGGAGGGTTGCTGTGTGGGGGAGGGGGTTGTAATCAGAAAGGACATGTGTTTGTAAACATATTTAGTCAGTATAGCATAGGATGCCAGGCCTATTAGGACGCTGCAGTGGCTATTTTATGAAGTGGCTAGTTATCAAGTGGCAGCTCAAAACAAAAGCAGTGTTATACCTGTATGTCATTAGCTACATCTTCAACTGATATTCAAAATTGACTCCTGTCTCTCTTTCTCGTCAACAGGTGATTATTGCAGACCATTGCTCCTTTTTTAGTAAAAATCTACTTGGTAATTATTGCACACCATTGCTCCTTTTTTAGTAAAGATCTACTTGGTAATTATTGCAGACCATTGCTCCTTTTTTAGTAAAGATCTACTTGGTAATTATTGCAGACCATTGCTCCTTTTTTAGTAAAGATCTACTTGGTAATTATTGCAGACCATTGCTCCTTTTTTTAGTAAAGATCTACTTGGTAATTATTGCAGACCATTGCACATTACATTGCATGTTTAGAAAATTGTTATAAGTGGATTAATATCTGTAGTGTGCAAAAACTTATAGTGATTGACTGGGGTTTACAAACCTCACATTTGGTAGTTGACTAACACCTTTTGGTGGGAGGGATGCTGTGTGGGGGAGGGGGTTGTAATCAGAAAAGACATGTGTTTGTAGACTTATTTAGTCAGTACAGCATAGGACGCCAGGCCTATTAGGACGCTGCAGTGGCTATTTTATGAAGTGGCTTGTTATCAAGTGGCAGCTCAAAACAGCAGCAGTGTTATACCTGTATGTCATTAGCTACATCTTCAACTGATATTCAAAATTGACTCCTGTCTCTCCTTCTCGTCAACAGGTAATTATTGCAGACCATTGCTCCTTTTTTAGTAAAGATCTACTTGGTAATTATTGCACACCATTGCTCCTTTTTTAGTAAAGATCTACTTGGTAATTATTGCAGACCATTGCTCCTTTTTTAGTAAAGATCTACTTGGTAATTATTGCACACCATTGCTCCTTTTTTAGTAAAGATCTACTTGGTAATTATTGCAGACCATTGCTCCTTTTTTAGTAAAGATCTACTTGGTAATTATTGCACACCATTGCTCCTTTTTTAGTAAAGATCTACTTGGTAATTATTGCAGACCATTGCTCCTTTTTTAGTAAAGATCTACTTGGTAATTATTGCAGACCATTGCTCCTTTTTTAGTAAAGATCTACTTGGTAATTATTGCAGACCATTGCACATTACATTGCATGTTTAGAAAATTGTTATAAGTGGATTAATATCTGTAGTGTGCAAAAACTTATAGTGATTGACTGGGGTTTACAAACCTCACATTTGGTAGTTGATTAACACCTTTTGGTGGGAGGGTTGCTGTGTGGGGGAGGGGGTTGTAATCAGAAAGGACATGTGTTTGTATACTTATTTAGTCAGTATAGCATAGGATGCCAGGCCTATTAGGACGCTGCAGTGGCTATTTTATGAAGTGGCTAGTTATCAAGTGGCAGCTCAAAACAAAAGCAGTGTTATACCTGTATGTCATTAGCTACATCTTCAACTGATATTCAAAATTGACTCCTGTCTCTCTTTCTCGTCAGCAGGTAATTATTGCAGACCATTGCTCCTTTTTTAGTAAAAATCTACTTGGTAATTATTGCACACCATTGCTCCTTTTTTAGTAAAGATCTACTTGGTAATTATTGCAGACCATTGCTCCTTTTTTAGTAAAGATCTACTTGGTAATTATTGCAGACCATTGCTCCTTTTTTTAGTAAAGATCTACTTGGTAATTATTGCAGACCATTGCACATTACATTGCATGTTTAGAAAATTGTTATAAGTGGATTAATATCTGTAGTGTGCAAAAACTTATAGTGATTGACTGGGGTTTACAAACCTCACATTTGGTAGTTGATTAACACCTTTTGGTCGGATGGTTGCTGTGTGGGGGAGGGGGTTGTAATCAGAAAAGACATGTGTTTGTAGACTTATTTAGTCAGTATAGCATAGGACGCCAGGCCTATTAGGACACTGCAGTGGCTATTTTATGAAGTGGCTTGTTATCAAGTGGCAGCTCAAAACAGCAGCAGTGTTATACCTGTATGTCATTAGCTACATCTTCAACTGATATTCAAAATTGACTCCTGTCTCTCCTTCTCGTCAACAGGTAATTATTGCAGACCATTGCTCCTTTTTTAGTAAAGATCTACTTGGTAATTATTGCACACCATTGCTCCTTTTTTAGTAAAGATCTACTTGGTAATTATTGCACACCATTGCTCCTTTTTTAGTAAAGATCTACTTGGTAATTATTGCAGACCATTGCTTCTTTTTTAGTAAAGATCTATTTGGTAATTATTGCACACCATTGCTCCTTTTTTAGTAAAGATCTACTTGGTAATTATTGCAGACCATTGCTCCTTTTTTTAGTAAAGATCTACTTGGTAATTATTGCACACCATTGCTCCTTTTTTAGTAAAGATCTACTTGGTAATTATTGCAGACCATTGCTCCTTTTTTAGTAAAGATCTACTTGGTAATTATTGCAGACCATTGCTCCTTTTTTAGTAAAGATCTACTTGGTAATTATTGCAGACCATTGCTCCTTTTTAGTAAAGATCTACTTGGTAATTATTGCAGACCATTGCACATTACATTGCATGTTTAGAAAATTTTTATAAGTGGATTAATATCTGTAGTGTGCAAAAACTTATAGTGATTGACTGGGGTTTACAAACCTTACATTTGGTAGTTGATTAACACCTTTTGGTGGGAGGGTTGCTGTGTGGGGGAGGGGGTTGTAATCAGAAAGGACATGTGTTTGTAGACTTATTTAGTCAGTATAGCATAGGATGTCAAGCCTATTAGGACGCTGCAGTGGCTATTTTATGAAGTGGCAGCTCAAAACAACAGCAGTGTTATACCTGTATGTCATTAGCTACATCTTCAACTGATATTAAAAATTGACTCCTGTCTCTCCTTCTCGTCAACAGGTAATTATTGCAGACCATTGCTCCTTTTTTAGTAAAGATCTACTTGGTAATTATTGCACACCATTGCTCCTTTTTTAGTAAAGATCTACTTGGTAATTATTGCAGACCATTGCTCCTTTTTTAGTAAAGATCTACTTGGTAATTATTGCAGACCATTGCTCCTTTTTTTAGTAAAGATCTACTTGGTAATTATTGCAGACCATTGCACATTACATTGCATGTTTAGAAAATTGTTATAAGTGGATTAATATCTGTAGTGTGCAAAAACTTATAGTGATTGACTGGGGTTTACAAACCTCACATTTGGTAGTTGATTAACACCTTTTGGTGGGAGGGTTGCTGTGTGGGGGAGGGGGTTGTAATCAGAAAAGACATTTGTTTGTAGACTTATTTAGTCAGTATAGCATAGGACGCCAGGCCTATTAGGACGCTGCAGTGGCTATTTTATGAAGTGGCTTGTTATCAAGTGGCAGCTCAAAACAACAGCAGTGTTATACCTGTATGTCATTAGCTACATCTTCAACTGATATTCAAAATTGACTCCTGTCTCTCCTTCTCGTCAACAGGTAATTATTGCAGACCATTGCTCCTTTTTTAGTAAAGATCTACTTGGTAATTATTGCACACCATTGCTCCTTTTTTAGTAAAGATCTACTTGGTAATTATTGCAGACCATTACTCCTTTTTTAGTAAAGATCTACTTGGTAATTATTGCAGACCATTGCTCCTTTTTTAGTAAAGATCTACTTGGTAATTATTGCAGACCATTGCTCCTTTTTTTAGTAAAGATCTACTTGGTAATTATTGCAGACCATTGCACATTACATTGCATGTTTAGAAAATTGTTATAAGTGGATTAATATCTGTAGTGTGCAAAAACTTATAGTGATTGACTGGGGTTTACAAACCTCACATTTGGTAGTTGATTAACACCTTTTGGTGGGAGGGTTGCTGTGTGGGGGAGGGGGTTGTAATCAGAAAAGACATGTGTTTGTAGACTTATTTAGTCAGTATAGCATAGGACGCCAGGCCTATTTGGACGCTGCAGTGGCTATTTTATGAAGTGGCTTGTTATCAAGTGGCAGCTCAAAACAACAGCAGTGTTATACCTGTATGTCATTAGCTACATCTTCAACTGATATTCAAAATTGACTCCTGTCTCTCCTTCTCGTCAACAGGTAATTATTGCAGACCATTGCTCCTTTTTTAGTAAAGATCTACTTGGTAATTATTGCACACCATTGCTCCTTTTTTAGTAAAGATCTACTTGGTAATTATTGCAGACCATTGCTCCTTTTTTAGTAAAGATCTACTTGGTAATTATTGCACACCATTGCTCCTTTTTTTAGTAAAGATCTACTTGGTAATTATTGCAGACCATTGCTCCTTTTTTAGTAAAGATCTACTTGGTAATTATTGCACACCATTGCTCCTTTTTTAGTAAAGATCTACTTGGTAATTATTGCAGACCATTGCTCCTTTTTTAGTAAAGATCTACTTGGTAATTATTGCACACCATAGCTCCTTTTTTAGTAAAGATCTACTTGGTAATTATTGCAGACCATTGCTCCTTTTTTAGTAAAGATCTACTTGGTAATTATTGCAGACCATTGCTCCTTTTTTAGTAAAGATCTACTTGGTAATTATTGCAGACCATTGCACATTACATTGCATGTTTAGAAAATTGTTATAAGTGGATTAATATCTGTAGTGTGCAAAAACTTATAGTGATTGACTGGGGTTTACAAACCTCACATTTGGTAGTTGATTAACACCTTTTGGTGGGAGGGTTGCTGTGTGGGGGAGGGGGTTGTAATCAGAAAGGACATGTGTTTGTAGACTTATTTAGTCAGTATAGCATAGGACGTCAAGCCTATTAGGACGCTGCAGTGGCTATTTTATGAAGTGGCTAGTTATCAAGTGGCAGCTCAAAACAACAGCAGTGTTATACCTGTATGTCATTAGCTACATCTTCAACTGATATTCAAAATTGACACCTGTCTCTCCTTCTCGTCAACAGGTAATTATTACAGACCGTTGCTCCTTTTTTAGTAAAGATCTACTTGGTAATTATTGTACACCATTGCTCCTTTTTTAGTAAAGATCTACTTGGTAATTATTGCAGACCATTGCTCCTTTTTTAGTAAAGATCTACTTGGTAATTATTGCACACCATTGCTCCTTTTTTAGTAAAGATCTACTTGGTAATTATTGCAGACCATTGCTCCTTTTTTAGTAAAGATCTACTTGGTAATTATTGCACACCATTGCTCCTTTTTTAGTAAAGATCTACTTGGTAATTATTGCAGACCATTGCTCCTTTTTTAATAAAGATCTTCTTGGTAATTATTGCAGACCATTGCTCCTTTTTTAGTAAAGATCTACTTGGTAATTATTGCAGACCATTGCACATTACATTGCATGTTTAGAAAATTGTATAAGTGGATTAATATCTGTAGTGTGCAAAAACTTATAGTGATTGACTTGGGTTTACAAACCTCACATTTGGTAGTTGATTAACACCTTTTGGTGGGAGGGTTGCTGTGTGGGGGAGGGGGTTGTAATCAGAAAGGACATGTGTTTGTAGACTTATTTAGTCAGTATAGCATAGGACGTCAAGCCTATTAGGACGCTGCCGTGGCTATTTTATGAAGTGGCTAGTTATCAAGTGGCAGCTCAAAACAACAGCAGTGTTATACCTGTATGTCATTAGCTACATCTTCAACTGATATTAAAAATTGACTCCTGTCTCTCCTTCTCGTCAACAGGTAATTATTGCAGACCATTGCTCCTTTTTTAGTAAAGATCTACTTGGTAATTATTGCACACCATTGCTCCTTTTTTAGTAAAGATCTACTTGGTAATTATTGCAGACCATTGCTCCTTTTTTAGTAAAGATCTACTTGGTAATTATTGCAGACCATTGCTCCTTTTTTTAGTAAAGATCTACTTGGTAATTATTGCAGACCATTGCACATTACATTGCATGTTTAGAAAATTGTTATAAGTGGATTAATATCTGTAGTGTGCAAAAACTTATAGTGATTGACTGGGGTTTACAAACCTCACATTTGGTAGTTGATTAACACCTTTTGGTGGGAGGGTTGCTGTGTGGGGGAGGGGGTTGTAATCAGAAAAGACATGTGTTTGTAGACTTATTTAGTCAGTATAGCATAGGACGCCAGGCCTATTAGGACGCTGCAGTGGCTATTTTATGAAGTGGCTTGTTATCAAGTGGCAGCTCAAAACAACAGCAGTGTTATACCTGTATGTCATTAGCTACATCTTCAACTGATATTCAAAATTGACTCCTGTCTCTCCTTCTCGTCAACAGGTAATTATTGCAGACCATTGCTCCTTTTTTAGTAAAGATCTACTTGGTAATTATTGCACACCATTGCTCCTTTTTTAGTAAAGATCTACTTCGTAATTATTGCAGACCATTGCTCCTTTTTTAGTAAAGATCTACTTGGTAATTATTGCACACCATTGCTCCTTTTTTTAGTAAAGATCTACTTGGTAATTATTGCAGACCATTGCTCCTTTTTTAGTAAAGATCTACTTGGTAATTATTGCACACCATTGCTCCTTTTTTAGTAAAGATCTACTTGGTAATTATTGCAGACCATTGCTCCTTTTTTAGTAAAGATCTACTTGGTAATTATTGCACACCATAGCTCCTTTTTTAGTAAAGATCTACTTGGTAATTATTGCAGACCATTGCTCCTTTTTTAGTAAAGATCTACTTGGTAATTATTGCAGACCATTGCTCCTTTTTTAGTAAAGATCTACTTGGTAATTATTGCAGACCATTGCACATTACATTGCATGTTTAGAAAATTGTTATAAGTGGATTAATATCTGTAGTGTGCAAAAACTTATAGTGATTGACTGGGGTTTACAAACCTCACATTTGGTAGTTGATTAACACCTTTTGGTGGGAGGGTTGCTGTGTGGGGGAGGGGGTTGTAATCAGAAAGGACATGTGTTTGTAGACTTATTTAGTCAGTATAGCATAGGACGTCAAGCCTATTAGGACGCTGCAGTGGCTATTTTATGAAGTGGCTAGTTATTAAGTGGCAGCTCAAAACAACAGCAGTGTTATACCTGTATGTCATTAGCTACATCTTCAACTGATATTCAAAATTGACACCTGTCTCTCCTTCTCGTCAACAGGTAATTATTACAGACCGTTGCTCCTTTTTTAGTAAAGATCTACTTGGTAATTATTGTACACCATTGCTCCTTTTTTTAGTAAAGATCTACTTGGTAATTATTGCAGACCATTGCTCCTTTTTTAGTAAAGATCTACTTGGTAATTATTGCACACCATTGCTCCTTTTTTAGTAAAGATCTACTTGGTAATTATTGCAGACCATTGCTCCTTTTTTAGTAAAGATCTACTTGGTAATTATTGCACACCATTGCTCCTTTTTTAGTAAAGATCTACTTGGTAATTATTGCAGACCATTGCTCCTTTTTTAATAAAGATCTACTTGGTAATTATTGCAGACCATTGCTCCTTTTTTAGTAAAGATCTACTTGGTAATTATTGCAGACCATTGCACATTACATTGCATGTTTAAAAAATTGTATAAGTGGATTAATATCTGTAGTGTGCAAAAACTTATAGTGATTGACTGGGGTTTACAAACCTCACATTTGGTAGTTGATTAACACCTTTTGGTGGGAGGGTTGCTGTGTGGGGGAGGGGGTTGTAATCAGAAAGGACATGTGTTTGTAGACTTATTTAGTCAGTATAGCATAGGACGTCAAGCCTATTAGGACGCTGCCGTGGCTAATTTATGAAGTGGCTAGTTATCAAGTGGCAGCTCAAAACAACAGCAGTGTTATACCTGTATGTCATTAGCTACATCTTCAACTGATATTAAAAATTGACTCCTGTCTCTCCTTCTCGTCAACAGGTAATTATTGCAGACCATTGCTCCTTTTTTAGTAAAGATCTACTTGGTAATTATTGCACACCATTGCTCCTTTTTTAGTAAAGATCTACTTGGTAATTATTGCAGACCATTGCTCCTTTTTTAGTAAAGATCTACTTGGTAATTATTGCAGACCATTGCTCCTTTTTTTAGTAAAGATCTACTTGGTAATTATTGCAGACCATTGCACATTACATTGCATGTTTAGAAAATTGTTATAAGTGGATTAATATCTGTAGTGTGCAAAAACTTATAGTGATTGACTGGGGTTTACAAACCTCACATTTGGTAGTTGATTAGCATAGGACTCCAGGCCTATTAGGACGCTGTAGTGGCTATTTTATGAAATGGCTAGTTATCAAGTGGCAGCTCAAAACAACAGCATTGTTATACCTGTGTTAAACCGAAGGAAAACAGAAGGCAAACAAACTAACAAGATAACAGAAGGACTGCATTACAACCAAAAAACTCAGAATCATTATGTGGCCTCTGCTCACCTCTAACATGAGAACACCAACACCAGGCTTATCACCTCTCTGGCTGAGAACATCAAGTCTGCCCCTGGGCCTAACCATCAAGATGAACAGGGAACTGTGGGGGCACAGCACCAGGACCAGGCTCAGCAGGGACATCCCCATTGCTTCTGAGTATGCCCCCCACATTCTCCTACCCACCCATACTAAGGACTTTTCAAAATGTTATCCCAATCCTACTTCTGCCACTAGTTACCTGCTATTTTTTTTCTCTTCATTGCTGGCTTCCACCCCACCATGTGTTTTTCCTGTAATGTTTGCCTCCACTGATTGCACACCCTGCCATTGTGCCCTACATGCAGGGTACATCATACTACTACATAAGCATCAGTCTTCCCATATATGAACTTGGCCCTTTTATGGCTCACCTCCCACAGTGTAACCTTCAAAGTGCGCCCAACATGGCTGCCCCATATGGTACACTTGTGGATGGGTTGAAAAATACATAGGCCTGATGGTTTTGATGGAACCCTACTCTGAACTGTAGGACTCTGAAATCACCACCATTTTGTGTCATCTCTTCTAGGGCTGGACTATTCCACCCTGGGTAATCCTACGCTGAGCGCCCAAGATGGCTGCCGCACCTGGTACCTTGTGAGGGTGGAATACACAACCCTTGGAAGTTATTACCCAAAATGCCTACACCAATCCTGCATTATGCTTTCTGTGTGCTTAAGGTTTTCTTTTATGTCTGTGTTGCTTGTCTATTGTTGTATTACTCAAATCCTCTGTATCATGTGCATTGTTTTTGATATCTGTAAAGCGCCTTGTGTCCTGTTGGAGAAAGAGAGCTATATAAATAAAATTATTATTATTATTATTATTATTATAATAAGTAGGGGTAAGGACGTTAACCACCTAGGAACATCTTCCCTTATACGTCACCTGGAGAGCATTCATCAGAAGTCATTGACAAGTTCAAAAACTTTGGGTGACAGCGGAAGCAGTCCACTGAAAACTAAATCCCTTCCTCTTGTTGAAACCAAGCTCCTGCAAACCACACCACCAACTCCCTCAGTGTCAATTTCCTCCTTAGACAGGAAAGCAAATAGTCCTGTAGACCATGTCACTGGCAAGTCTGACGAGTCCTCTCCTGCCTGGGATTCCTCCGATGCATCCTTGAGTGTAACTCCTATTGCTGCTGGCGCTGCTGTTGTTGTTGCTAGGAGTCAATCGTCATCCCAGAGGGGAATCGGAAGACCACTTGTACTACTTCCAGTGAGCAATTGACTGTCCAATAGTCCTTTGCGAGGAAGATGAAATATCACAGCAGTCATCCTGCTGCAAAGCGGGTAACTCAGGTCTTGGCAGCTTCGGTGGTGTTAAACGTGTGTCCGGTATTCACCGTCACGGGGAACTAGAGAATTGCTTGAGGTACTGTGTCCCCGGTACCAAATACCATCTAGGTTCCATTTCTCTAGGCAGGCGATACTGAGAATATACACAGACGTCAGAAAAAGAGTCACCAGTGTCCTAAAAAATGCAGTTGTACCCAATGTCCACTTAACCACGGACATGTGGACAAGTGGAGCAGGGCAGACTCAGGACTATATGACTGTGACAGCCCACCGGGTAGATGTATTGCCTCCCGCAGCAAGAACAGCAGCGGTGGCACCAGTAGCAGCATCTCGCAAACGCCATCTCGTTCCTAGGCTACGCTTTGTATCACCGCTTTCCATAACAGGCACATAGCTGATAACCTCTTACGGAAACTGAGGAACATCATCGCAGAATGGCTTACCCCAACTGGACTCTCCTAGGGATTTGTGACATCGGACAACGCCACCAATATTGTGCGTGCATTACATTTGGGAAAATTCCAGCACGTCCCATGTTTTGCACGGTTCCGGTATGAAAGATAGATAGTGTCTAGTTAGACAGTCAATAGATAGACACCATGTGTTACACAGACATTAGGTCGACAGGGTCAAAAGGTCGACATGGAAAAGGTTGACAGGTCAAAAGGTCGACAGGGTCAAAGGGTCGACATGAAAATGGTCGACATGAAAATGGTAGACACCATGTTTTTTGCATTTTTGTGGTTTGTGTGGATAGTTTTGTCAACTGGGACCCCCAATTGTAGAAAGGCATACCCTCACGGGGCTCGCTTCGGGCACGGTGGCTCGCTGCGCTCGCCACAAGCTTTATAACCACCTCTATGCCGACATGGATAGAGAAAGTATGAAATAATCCAAAAACATGTTACATAAAAAAACCATTTGTCTATCTTTTTTATGTCGACCACTTCCATGTCGACCTTTTGACCATGTCGACCTTTTCCATGTCGACATTTTGACCCTGTCGACCTTTTGACCCTGTCGACCTAATGTCTGTCTTATATATGGTGTCTATCTATTGACCGTCTAACTAGACACTGTCTATATATCAAACGGATAGGGTTTTGCACATACATTGAATTTGGTGGTGCAGAATTTTAAAAAAAACGATAGGGGCGTGCAAGAGATGCTGTCGGTGGCCCGAAGAGTTGCGGGCCACTTTCGGCATTCAGCCACCGCGTGCCGAAGACTGGAGCACCAGCAAACACTCCTGGACCTGCCCCGCCATCATCTGAAGCAAGAGGTGGTAACGAGGTGGAATTCAACCCTCTATATGCTTCAGAGGATGGAGGAGCAGCAAAAGGCCATTCAAGCCTATACAGCTACCTACGATATAGGCAAAGGAGGGGGAATGCACCTGACTCAAGCGCAGTGGAGAATGATTTCAACGTTGTGCAAGGTTCTGCAACCCTTTGAACTTGCCACACGTGAAGTCAGTTCAGACACTGCCAGCCTGAGTCAGGTCATTCCCCTCATCAGGCTTTTGCAGAAGAAGCTGGAGACATTGAAGGAGGAGCTAAAACAGAGCAATTCCGCTAGGCATGTGGGACTTGTGGATGGAGCCCTTAATTCGCTTAACCAGGATTCACGGGTGGTCAATATGTTGACATCAGAGCACTACATTTTGGCCACCGTGCTCGATCCTAGATTGAAAACCTACGTTGTATCTCTCTTTCCGGCAGACACAAGTCTGCAGAGGTTCAAAGACCTGCTGGTGAGAAAATTGTCAAGTCAAGTGGAACGTGACCCGTCAACAGCTCCTCCTTCACATTCTCCCGCAACTGGGGCTGTGAGGAAAAGGCTAAGAATTCCGAGCCCACCCGCTGTCGGTGATGCAGGGCAGTAGGAAGTAGGCACGTCAGACAGTCCGTACGTATACTGGCAGGAAAAAGAGGCGATTTGGAGGCCCTTGCACAAACTGCCTTTATTTTACCTAAGTTGCCCCCCCTCCAGTGTGTACTCCGAAAGAGTGTCTAGTGCAGCCGCTCACCTTGTCAGCAATCGGCGTACGAGGTTACTTCCAGAAAATGTGGAGAAGATGATGTTCATCAAAATGAATTATAATCAATACTTCCGTGGAGACATTCACCATCAATTGCCTCCAGAAAGTACACAGGGACCTGAGATGGTGGATTCCAGTGGGGACGAATTAATAATCTGTGAGGAGGGGGGTGTACACAGTGAAAGGGGTGAGGAATCGGATGATGAGGAGGAGGTGGACATCTTGCCTCTGTAGAGCCAGTTTGTGCAAGGAGAGATTGATTGCTTCTTTTTTGGTGGGGGCCCAAACCAACCAGTCATTTCAGCCACAGTCGTGTGGCAGACCCTGTGGCTGAAATGATGGGTTTGTTAAAGTGTGCATGTCCTGTTTATACAACATAAGGGTGGGTGGGAGGGCCCAAGGACAATTCCATCTTGCACCTCTTTTTTCTTTAATTTATCTTTGCGTCATGTGATGTTTGGGGCCAATTTTCTTAAGTGCCGTCCTGTCTGACACTGCAGTGCCACTCCTATATGGGCCAGGTGTTTGTGCCGCCCACTTGGGTCGCTTAGCTTAGCCATCCAGCGACCTTGGTGCACCTCTTTTTTTCTTTGCATCATGTGCTGTTTGGGGACTATTTTTTAAATTTGCCATCCTGTCTGACACTGCAGTGCCACTCCTAGATGGGCCAGGTGTTTGTGTCGGCCACTTGGGTCGCTTAGCTTAGTCATCCAGCGACCTCGGTGCAAATTTTAGGACTAAAAATAATACTGTGAGGTGTGAGGTGTACAGAATAGACTGGAAATGAGTGGAAATTATGGTTATTGAGGTTAATAATACTATGGGATCAAAATGACCCCCAAATTCTATGATTTAAGCTGTTATTGAGGGGTTTTTGTAAAAAAAACCACCCGAATCCAAAACACACCCGAATCCGACAAAAAAATTTTAGGGAGGTTTTGCCAAAACGTGTCCGAATCCAAAACACAGCCGCAGAACCGAATCCAAAACCAAAACACAAAACCCGAAAAATTTCCGGTGCACATCACTAATTATTATATGTGTGTTTTACTATACTAAAAATAGTACAGTAGGTGTTTACTCAATCAAACAATATACAATTACATATAGAGGTGTGAAAACAACATAGCACAACCAGTATATAATATTTAAAAGTGTCACCTGTAGAAATGTATTACTAAAAAATGGACATAGAAATATGTAATATTATTAATATAATGATTATAGCACCATAATGCTGTATGGCTATATACTCCATTATCTCAAAAAACCTTTAGGATACCAATATTACAGCGTATCACACATGGTGCACCCCAATACTTATTTGTGCAGCCACAGCACTCACGAATAGTTAATTTAATTCAAAGAAGGGCCAGTCAAACAATCACTGATTTTATGAACAATATTAGAACTGTACCCTACTCATCAGAGTTATACAAATACAATACAGGGTGCAAATGCCAATAGCCACATTGCACTTGGATTGTAGAAAAAGTGTATCGAGCAATGTTTAACATGCGGATTATATTTTATGCACAGGACAATCACACTGTAAGGTAGAACCACTATATCATAAAAAGACAGTAAAAGAGTTGTTTTCACTGAGGCCTCTTGGTGTGATAGTATCAAGCCTGTGTATCAAATAGCATTCTTTCTTTTTAAGGATGCGAACTCTGTCCCTGCCTCTAGTGGGTGGAGATACCCAGTCAATGAGTTTACACTTTAAAGAAGAGATTTGATTACCATTTTGCACAAAGTGTCTCGCAACTGGTTGTCAGAGTTACCCGACTATAATGCTTGACGTATAGAGAGACGGTGGTTCACCCTCCTTAAACTTCACACGTCCAGATGCATTCGCACATCATTCAAGCTCACTTATCTAAATAAATAAAGACACTGACAACCGAATGTGGCGTGAAAGGGGTCAGCTTTTTATTTAACTGAGATGAAGGCCTATTAAAGCTAAACTCAAATGAAGAACTCCCTCTCTAACTAAGGTGGCGGGGAGAAGAATGGTTAAAGATTAATAAAACATATAATAAGCAGACAGCACCTGAAAATAAATTTTATAAAAAACTATAAATAAATAATATCATATATGTTGGAGGGCCCTCTGCCGCAGATGTTCAGGGATCGACCTTCTGCCCCCATCCCTGACCATCCCTACTCCAACTCAATCATGGGCCATCTGCTCCTCCATGGCCAGGGGTCAACCTCCTGCCACTACCCCTGACCACAACACAACTTGTAAGGACAGAGCTAAACTCCGCCCTTACGGAATAAAAAATTGGGCCACCATCCCCAAGATCCACGTATGCTTGCCATCTATAGCATAAGGGCCCACCTGGTTCGGTGATGCCCATAAGTAAAGATATAAAAATAACCAAAACTCAATTCCAAAACTTAATAACATTAAACCTAATAAATCAACATTTAAATAACCGTTCTGAACCGGCCAACTGCCAGGTTACTACAAACCTGCCACCGCCACCAAAAAACCTAAACGTAGGAAACTAGCAGGACCTCAAAACTCTAACGATATCCTCAAAAAATATCCTCAAACCTTACGACGACAAGTGGACCCCATCTGACCAGTACATCGCCGTATCACGGAAGGAAATCCTCCCGTGAGTCACAACCAGACCCCCTTGTTGAAGGACAGCCCTTCCGACCACAGAGTTCACCCATCTTCACACCAGATCAATTGCTCCTGGGTTAAAGGCTCCTCGCCAAACCCTCCGGGGCACGATGTCCGACCAGATGTCGATGCCAAATGGCCAGTCGGTCATCAACTGCAAAAGTTGATGTCTGATATCGAAAGGCATATCCAGACCAGACCTGCGCACTAAATTGTTGCCTCCCACATGCACAACTAGGAATAGCGGATAACCAAACCGCTCCACCACTGACAACAGCCAATCTTGTAAACCGTCCCACCTGAGGCCCCTACGCCCTAACCAGCGCATGGGCTGTAGTTCCGGGAACCTCTCCACATCATTGGCCACAGGGGAAATAGACAACCAATATATATATATATGAATGTCAAACAATTTGCGGATCAAACCGCCTTCCTGTAAAAGAATTGTGTAAATAAGATTAATAAGAGTGAATTATTGCAAACATGAGGGAAAAATCCTAACCTGAAACCCTAATATAGAAGGGGGAGGGGGGGGTATGCGGGGTGAGTGGGTCGCCCAATTTGACTTGGGGCAAAAACACAAATCTTCCGTTAGCCGGCAGAAACCGTAATTGAAACCAATGGTAAAACAAAAATTTCTCAAGGCCCCCGCAATCGCAAAAGGCAACTGTGGCGAGCGGCTAGTCCTCAAACGGGCGCACTGCCAGGAGAAGTCTGATATAGCGCCTGACTGCGCCAGACCTCCACCTACCCAGTGCCCGGATATCGACTTCGGACCAACCCACCACAACGGCCACTGAAGCAGCACCGATGCAGAAAGAGTGAGTCCCATAGTCGCCCAGAGATAGACCCAGGTCCAATATACAACATTTTAAAACCGAACTGAACTGATAACGAGTTAAAGGGGAGGAACCGTCACTATGAACAAGTCACCCGTCAGGCGAGTGAGGCCATAAACCCAAATAAGCCCTGGCCGCGACCACTGGACAAATGCGCCGGTCACCAGCCTGACCCATTCGGACCGATGGCCCCCTGCCCGCTACATCAGTCTTAGAGCGCTGTATCTTGCACCACAAACCGTTGGGGCGTACGACAACTTGGTTCGACAGCATGGGCGAAACTGCTGTCCGAGAGACCGACACCAGATCGCCCACCCTGAACGCTCCGTGATAGGCCATCGTAAAGGCCATCTTGAAGAGGCGTACTTTATATCCTGATGAGCAAATCCTCCTCAGCGACCCCAAAATTTGCCTCAACAATGCACCATCGATCGGACGACGTTTGTCAGGCAACGGCGAGACCGCCCTTGCCCATTCTTTCAACACTCTCCTGAGGAAAAAGGACTTCGTAAAATCCCTTTCCCTCCGAAGGCGCAGAAAATATGATATGCCCGCAAGCACCCGACCAACATGCGCGCGACCTCCCGTTGGCATAAAAAGTCCACACAGAAGCCAAAATCAAATCATGAATGGTCTTACCGCTATGGCCCCGCTCCAGAAGGAAGCGATTCCATCGCTCCCATGCTGCCAAATAAGCTGCGAACGTCGCAGGAACCAAGGACCTGTGAGCTAGGTCCTCCAGTCCTGATGGATAACCTGCCACACATAATCAGGACATACATCACGCAAAATACGTGCCGCAGGGGCCAACCGTCTAAAACGATCCCATTCGCCACGAGAAAGGGCATCAGCAATGTCGTTTCGCACTCCCGGAACATGCTTTTCTCGAACCGTAATGTTATTCACCAAGCATATTTTACACTATTTGCGCAATGACTCTAAGGACAGGAAATGATGTAGATTTCTGTTTATTGATGGCAAAAACTACTCCCAAATTGTTACACCAGAAAATTCGTAGGCTATGGCACCATAAGTCCAAAGCCACGATTATAGGAAAAATTTCAAGTAACAACATGTTTCCTGTCAACCAATCGCGCACCCATTCGTCCGGCCAACGTGCCGCACATCATCTACCCGTGAAATAAGCGCCAAAACCACAAGCACCCGAGGAATCCGTAAAAAGTTGCAAAGAGGTGTTGGGAACGACGCCTTTCTGCCATAAACACACCTCATTAAACTGAAACAAAAATTCATCCCGGATGCGCAGATCCCTGCATATTTCTAGCAACAGTCTCAGAAAATGATGCGGACGTCTAATCCCAACCGTCGCCCTTTCCAGTTTCCTACAGAATACTCTACCCATAGGGATTACTCTGCAAACAAAATTAAACAAGCCCAATAAGTATTGAACCTGCTTAAGAGTAAGCTTGCCTGCTGCGAGCGCAAACAGAATGCAGTCATGAAGACGCTTAATTTTCTCCTCAGGAAGCCTACACAAACCCGCCATGGTATCAATCTGGATACCCAGGTACACCAAGGACTCCGTAGGACCCTCAGTCTTATCTGCAGCCACCGGTACTCCAAAATCCAAAAATAAACCTAAAGTTCCATTAAGCAACCTCAGACAACGATCTGAATTCGGG
The DNA here is from genome assembly GCF_028390025.1 of Pseudophryne corroboree. Taxonomy (NCBI): domain Eukaryota; kingdom Metazoa; phylum Chordata; class Amphibia; order Anura; family Myobatrachidae; genus Pseudophryne; species Pseudophryne corroboree. The sequence goes on from NC_086451.1 coordinate 297,763,107, forward strand.
GGATAAATCAACAAGAAATCATCTAAATAGTGCGTAATCCCTCGTTCCCCCATAGCCTCTTGTAAACACCAATGGAGGAATGAACTAAATCGTTCGAAATACGCACAAGAGATCGAGCAACCCATAGGCAGGCATCTATCAACATAAAACCCGCAGTCCAATTTAAACCTCATGAACCGAAAGGCAGAAGGGTGTAAAGGTAGGAGACGAAAAGCAGACTTGATGTCTAACTTACACATTAAAGCCCAACTACCAAATGATCTAACTATGTCGAAGGTCGAGTCGAAAGATAAATAAACGACCCTACAATGCTCCACAGGAATGGCATCATTCACCGATGCCCCCGCCGGCAAGAAAGATGCTGAATGAGCCGAAACTTGCCAGCAGTCTTCTTCGGAACAACCCCGACCAGCGACAGCACCAGGTCCGGCACAGGGGCCTCCTTAATAGGCCCCATCATCCTAGCCAGCTTAACCTCGGCTAGAACCTTCTTCCTTAGAACCTCTGGAAAATCCTGCACAGAATGCAAATTCTTCCCAGAACCACAATGAACTGGCCCAGAAATAGGCAAAGGGAAGCCGAACGCAAAACCCAACCGCAAAAACTCTGCGTCCGTCTGATGCGGATATCACCACAGCCAGGGTAAGAGCACGTGCAGTTTAATTGGGGAGGGGGCTCTGTCCAACTACTGGGGCCGCTGGACCGCGGCCTTGCCGAGTCGCGGGTGTGGCAGCTCCACCAGCCACCGGTTTGCTGCAGTCTTTAATTGCATGGCTTCCCCCACATCTGATACAGGAGTGTCGAAAATGACACTTCCCTCCCAGCACATTGTCCGTTATTAAAGACAAAGCAATTGCCATGCCCCGTATGTAATGAGCCCATCCTAGAAACAAAATATCGAGGACCAGATTGCTTCTCCCATCTTCTCGTGCTGCTCCCTTCCTCGGTACCGCCAGCGCCCTGCGTCAATTCAACATACAACTCTACATCCTACTTCCCGAAATTATAAACCTTTGCGCCCGTGTTGCTTACTACGAAAATCCTCGTCATAACGATGCCAGGCCGAACCATTATACTTAGTATACAGCATATGAATGAGAAATTGGTAACAAACCAAATTCATATATTCGTCGGGACGCGTCTCCAAGTAACACGCCACAAAGATCAGCATACACCGAACCCAGTTCTGATAAGAACGCAATGAATCCTCACTACTTTGGCCTTTCTTTCTAGCCACAAGCAACGCCTTCCTATCATCACTAGTCAGAACAAATATATTAATATATTGAACCTTACGGATCCGTTCCTGGGCCCGGGACCTCAACCCATGCTTTACTGCTGTGTAGGCACAGTGAACCGTGTCCGACTCTACCGACACCTGGGAAGAAGATGAGCTGGAATACCTGCGCCCAGGCCACCTTCGTCTCAACCTTGTTCACTCCGCCATCGGAGGAGTATACCCCTTCTGAAGACGTGGAGGCTAGGGATGAGTTTGATCCCCGATGCCTACGCCTCTTCCTACTCTGTTTGCTGGAGCCCTTACCTGTACTCTGACCCTCACTAGAGTAGTAGGAACGGGTACTCGAGTCCACTCCACTACCAGGGCTAACAACACTCCCTCTGGACCAGTCAGGGTCTGTTGAAGACTCACCAGCTCGGTCAGCTGCTCCAGCCACTTCGGCTCCTTCCTGACGACCTCCCGAAGTTGATGCTCTTTCCATTTCGGTCACAGTTTCAGCAGCTGGAGAGGCAAAAGAAACATTGTTCCCATTCACACCAGCACGCGCCACCTCCGAACCGGGTAACGAACCCCGTGCCCTGCCCCTGCCGATTGAGGACAGGACCGGGGTAACCACTTGCGACACGCTAGCAACCAAGGAACCCGTATCCCCACCTTGCCCTACAGTGGCTAGCAAGGGAGCCACTGCTGACGCCACTGCCGCACAAATAGTAGATAACACTGATATATCTAATGCACGAGCGGCCGAGCCCCCCGGTACACTCCGCGCTACCGCCGGCTGAGACCTATGACCCCGACGAGAGGTATGTGCACCTCCCATAGGCAGCAAAGACCCTCTCGAACCCTAACTGTATACTGCAGTGGAGCCCTCACCCCCCAGATGAACTTAGCCTTGCCTTTAAGCGTCTGAACCTTCTCCTGTCCCTAGCATCACTAGCGCCTGCAGCATGCCCACTATTGCTCCCATGGCGACGCTGGGGTCCCTCAGCCGCTACGCTAATGGCCTGCGCCCCCGTCCCTTCGATACCCCTCCAGAGGAGGCCTGCCTCTTTGCCTACCACAGCCAGGAGCCACCACTGCGACGGGCCTGGACATGCTGCTGCTAACCCACACATGCAGAGCCCACGTGGGGAAGCAAGATTGCCCCGTGACCCTGGAGTGGGCGCGCTCACTAGCCCGGCCAGCCACCACACGTCCCCCCTCAGCTAAGCTCAGCGTCTGCTTTCGGAGCCGGAGTCACACACCAAGGACGCCAACCTGTAAACTCTCGGTCAGCCCGTCTCGCTGACCGCCCCGGTACGTCACCCATGCTCACTGCCACTGCGGCCCGCACCGGAGACAGAGACAGGACCCTCACAACCACACACGTAGGGGGGCGAGCCCGCCCCAGAACGCCCGCGTCTCCTCACCCCTAGCGCCTCAGGCCTGCCCCACCCACCTGGCCTACCGTGGAATCTGCCAAGCACGCTGGCAGACCCGCGCTGCGCCTGGTCCTAGTAGACATGGCAAAGAAGAAAAGTAGAACAAGAAAGAGAAATAGAGAGAGAAAAGAGAGAATGAGAAAAAGAATGAGGTTAAAACAAAGAGAGAGTGAAATATGAACAGATATTAGCTTTACAATAATGCACAGAAAAACTGTACTTATCCTTTCCAACGATAAACTGGAAAGAGGCAGAAGATTCTAGACTGGGATCCTACATCTATTGCAGCACTGCCCCTGCCTCTAACACAACCAATCATATTAAAGCAACACAATCACAATGTTCCTCCCCCAAAAAAACTTAACCCCTGGCAGGCCACAGTGATACATTAAATGACATGCTACAATGCCCAGTCCGGTGAGTTTATGCTGTTCAGACACACCAGATATCCTACACAGTCTTTCCCTAAAAAAACGAGTAGTAAGACCAATGTAGAATAGACCACACGGACAGACTAATGTATATAGGTAGTCATTCCGAGTTGTTCGCTCGGTGTCGATTTTCGCTATGCTGCGATTTGTTGCTAAATGCGCATGCGCATGGTACGCAGAGCGCATGTGCTAAGTTATTTTACACAAAACTTAGTAGATTTGCTGTTGTTCGTGCGGCGCTTTTCACTTGCACTGCTGATCGGTGAGTGATTGACAGGAAAGGGGCGTTTCTGGGTGGTAACTGAGCGTTTCCGGGAGTGTGCTAAAAAGCGCAGGTGTGTCAGGGAAAAACACGGGAGTGTCTGGAGAAACGGGGGAGTGGCTGGTCGAACGCAGGGCGTGTTTGTGACGTCAAACCAGGAACTAAACTGACCGAGCTGATCGCAATCTTGGAGTAGGTCTGGAGCTACTAAGAACCTGCAAGAAAATATTTAGTAGCAGTTCTGCTAATCTTTCGTTCGCTATTCTGCTAAGCTAAGATACACTCCCAGAGGGCGGCGGCCTAGCGTTTGCAATGCTACTAAAAGCAGCTAGCGAGCGAACAACTCGGAATGAGGGCCATAGATCACAAAATCTAGTCAACAGTGAAGGCTCCATCTAATGGCTATTTTACTTCCATTATGTGGATGATTGAAGCTTGCACCCGGCATCATAGCGCTATATGATACGCATCTATATCTATATATATATCTATCTATCTATATATATATATATATATATATATATATATATATATAGTAACAGGAGTCTTGCTAGAATGCACTGTGCTACAAAAATTCCACCAACGACTGACTCCAGGCTTGTGCAAAAACAACAAATACCTTTTATTCAGGCAGCTCAAAAAAAGATATACATAAACAAAGATCACTGTCTTTAGTATAAACTACCAGGGAGGTTAGGCCCTGCCTCACTCCCTCTTACTTAATAAGGAACCGTTCAGGTCCCGGCATCCTGACACTAGTGGCCCAGCCCTCCGGATCCCACTGTCCCTAGTAGGCCTGTCACCTGGACACTAACTGCCTTCAGGAGCCCTGACTCATGGGAGAGACTCTGCTTTAAACCCAGCACCCAGGTGCTGGCTGATGAAGCAGCTTCTTGGGCTAAGAAGCCTATAAGACCTGGTCTCAGCCAAATGGATGGGAACCCGGTCCATCCACACTTCCCATCCACCCCCAGGACCCTGTGTGTAGCTTAAAGGTGGCAAAGTACCTCTCCTGCCACATACCCTTTCCCTCAGCTTTTCTTGCGGCATGTGACATTGGCAAGGTTTCACATTTGCCAATTATTTTGGGCTGTCAAATCTTTGGGACATAACTTGGGCCCATACCCCTGGGAACCAAGTTCCTCTCCCAAGTACACGTCCGAGGCCCTTTTAACTGGCCTTGGAATCTATTTCCATTAAAGGTTGGTGGCACCAACTCCACTGTGCCAACTTCCCTTTCCCTCCACTTTGGCATAGTGGCCAAAGTGGTCGTTTTAATGGACAAATTCCTGTTGCCCACTAAACTTCCCCTTCTCTTCACCTTTCCACCTTTAGGGATGTTTCCCTTATCGGGCTCAGATTTACTGGCTACTGAGGAAGTCGCTTCATTCTTTTCTGGGTGTTTGTGACACCTGACACTAACCAACTCTTGACTGGGGAAGGTTTTTAAGTTCACTCTGGGCCTAGTAGTCACCCCGGCCCTCACTGGTCTTGGCCTATATGGACAATTCCACCTTTTATGGCCAAGCTCTTGGCACCGGTAACACCTAGTCTCAGCCCCGACTTTAATTGTTCTGAGGTCATGGTCTAACTTCGCTTCCAACCTTTCCCTCAGAGTGAGGCACTGGTCCTGAGTCTCAGAAAGTCCTTTAATTTGTTGAATTTTTAGTGCTTCCTTCAGTTTTTCCAGTTTTGATAACATTTCCTTCATTAATGTGACTGCTTCGTACTCTGATCTCCCATCTTTGACCCTAGTCACCGACTCCTGCCGTTCTATGACTGGCACATAACACATTTTGAGTCTCTTGTCCAGGTCTCTTATTTGACTCCGTAGTTTAGGAATCTCTTTCACTGTTTCTTTTAGCTGGCTGTTACTTAGGGCCAGCTTTTGGAACTCTCCCCTCAAGTTTTCCAGCTCTCATGTCTCATATAGAGAACTCTCCCTGGGTAGAGCAACCTCAGAAATGGGACTCTGCACCGATTCCTCTGAGACAGGTTCTTGCTCCTTACTTAGTGTGTCCTTTATGAACTGTCCCAGTTCAGCAATTGGATCTTGAGCCTCTCGTGGTGGATCATGCCGAGGTGCAACAACCCCAAGATCGAAAGCTTGCACCTTATCCTCCTCATACATGAGGGGAATCCCTTCAGAAGCAGGTTCCTGGATGACTTCGGCAGTGGACTCCTGTATTGCAACTAGCTTAGCCATGACCTGCTCACGTAGACGAGACACCTCCAAAGGTACGGTCTTTGTCTGTGATTCGTCAGAGAAAGTCTCACATGTGTACTGTATATCCCGAACTGGGGGCTTCTGAACCTGTGATGTCCCATCAGGGATTGACTTCTGAACGTACATCGCGTCAACAGGAGAAGGATCCTGGGTTTCCAAGACCTCAACAGAGGCAATCTCTGGCTCAGGTAAGATGGGCTCTTGCAGGTCCTCCATGCTCTGGAATGGCAATACCAACTAAGTGGACATTAGTGCCTGTAAATGCTCTACCTCTGAGGAAGGGCCCTCATTTCCACTTTCCAGGCAGATGGCCTTACTAGTGGCATAGAAGGGAGCCTTCCGGGCCTTAGGCACTGGCAGCTCTGGCTCAACTTTCCTGTTCCTACTGGCTGGAACAGGGAATCCAGTGTAGCCGGGTTCCACTACAGTATGGTACTATTCTTCCGCAGCCTGCACCACCGTTGGCGTCATTTCCCCTGAAGATGGCATCTCCATTTCAGCTGATAATGTCTCTGACCCAACATTCAGCACAACGTCTTTAGCAATTGGTGTAGCTACACCGGTCTCTGAACTGAAACTAGGCATAGCCAACGGTTTTTGTTTAGAAACCTCCTCCTGAAGCTCTGCCAAGTCTTGCGACCGAGCCATATTGGCCAGCACCCAGGGCCGGTGCAAGTTCTCTATGCACCCTAGGCAAAGCTTCAACCTGGTTCCTCCTAACCTACAACCCCCCTGCAGGAGGTGCATCAGGGCTATGAGGAGCGGCCGTGGGGGTGCCCCTCAGGAGCCATAGTTCATCCGCCTCCTATGTGCCTTCACATGACTTGATGTTACACGTGTCAGCACGGAGGAAGCGCTGAGATACACTATGTGGTACAGCCTGATAGCGGCAGCTGCACCTGATTAGACCCGCAGCAGCGGACAGCGCAGTGTAAAAGGAGGAGGCCAGATACAGAGACATCCTTCAGTTTTTTGCTAGATTAATTCAGTGGCGCCCTCCAGGAGCTGGCACCCCTAGGCAGCTGCCTAAAGCTGCCTAATGGTAGAGCCGGACCTGCCAGCACCATACTCCCATATCGTGTCTGGTCACAGGAGATTTCCTCTAATAGTCCTTGGCTATGTACTACAAAGTTTTCAGATCTGGGTTTAGCCTTTGCCAAGGTTTTCTGCAACTCTGACACCTGGCCGGAGATCTTGGCAATCTCTTCTGTACTCCTTCTCAATTTGGTCAAAGAGTCAGACAAAAGAGATTCCTTCTCCTCCAGCTTTTGCGTTAAGGTGTTCACCTGCGCTTGAAGAAATATACGTTATGGTAAGAACTTACCGTTGATAACGGTATTTCTCCTATGTCCACAGGTTTCCACAGGATAACAATGGGATATGATGGAGCGACAGCGGATTGGCACCAAACGATCACAAGCTTTCAGTCCTCCCAGGATGCAACGGGCCCGTCCATATATCCCCGCCCACTGGCTCAGGCAAATCAGTTGGATTCCAAAGCATTTAGGCAGGAGCATTATGTAGAACCCTATTCAGGTGAGAAGAACACACATGCACACCCTTCCATGCAAGAGGGAAGAGTTTAGTGAGTATAAAGATCCTCAAATCAGGTGCGTCAGGGTAGGATCCCTGTGGAAATAGGAGAAATACTGTTACCATAACATATATTTCTTCATCAGGGTCCACAGGTTATCCAAAGGATAATAATGGGATTTCCCAAAGCAATTTTTAGTGGTGGGGATGCTCCTGATTAGACAGGAGAACCTTACACCCGAATTCAGCGTTATGAGAGGCAAAAGTATCCAAAGCATAATGTCTAATGAATGTGTTAATGGAAGACCATGTGGCTGCCTTACATATCTGTTCTACTGAAGCACCATGTTGTGCTGCCCATGAAGGACCTACCTTACGCGTAGAGTGAGCAGAGACATTAGCCGGAACAGGGAGATCAGCTCGAGAACATGTTTCTGAAATCGTCATTCGAAGCCATCTTGCTAGCGTCTGTGTAGTAGCAGGCCATCCCCTCTTATGAAATCCGTAGAGAATGAAGAGAGAATCTGTCTTTCTGATGGCACTGGTACGATCCATGTAGATTCTTAATGCACGAACTAGCGATGCTTCTCCCGCAGAAAGTTCCGATACCTGAAAAGCCGGGACTACAATTTCTTCGTTAAGGTGAAATTTAGATACCACCTTAGGAAGATAACTAGACCTAGTTCTGAGAACTGCTTTATCTGGATAAAAAAAATCAGAAAAGGAGATTTACATGACTGCACTCCTAAATCTGGTACTCTTCTAGCTGATACCATAGTCAGTAGAAAGAGAACTTTAGCTGTCAACCATTTAAGATCCACTTTATTAAGTGGTTCAAATGGAGCACCTCGAAGGGCTTTGAGAACCAGACTTAAATCCCGAGGCACTGCAGCAGGAACAAAAGGCAGTTGAATGTGCAGCATTCCCTGGAAAAAAGTACGCGCATCCTGTAAATTGGCAATTTTCTTTTGAAACCATACAGTCAATGCTGATACTTGCACTCTCAAGGAATCCACCTTCAAACCCTTATCCATTCCTGCCTGAAGGAAATCTAAGACCCTGGATACTTTGAAAGATTTTGGGTCCATACTTCTTTCACTGCACCAATGAATATAAGCTTGCCATATTCAATGATAAATGCAAGCTGAGGAGGGTTTCCATGCTCTGAGCATAGTTTGAATTACCTGTTGTGAGAATCCTCTTGACTTCAGGATAGAGGTTTCAATAGCCACGCCGTCAAAAACAGTCGATCCAGATGCCTGTGATAACAAGGACCCTGCATCAGAAGATTTGGACGTTGAGGGAGCAGAATTGGAGCATCCATCGACATCCTCTGCAGATCTATGTACCAATGCCTTCTGGGCCAAGCCAGAGCTATTAGAATCACAGCACCCTTTGCTTGCTTTATTTTCCTCAACACCCTGGGTAACAGGTTGATCGGAGGAAACAGATAAGCCAGATGAAAGTCCCATTTCACCGACAAGGCGTCCACAGAGATCGCTCCGGATCCCTTGTTCTTGACCCGAATGCGGGTACTTTGTTGTTCAGATGGGATGCCATGAGATCTATCTGGGTAGTTTCTGTTGTCATTATGATTTAAAAAGAGTAAACACAGTTGTTTGACAATAAATGGCTTCACCCAACCACTAACCATGATTGAAAGAAAAGTTTGTGAGTTATCATTCATTTTCTCTGACAAATGGCCAGAAAATCACAAATTCTGCTAGGGTATGTAAACTTATGAGCACAACTGTATATCCAGAAAATCCCCTTGCATTCACGTTTGCTATTGAGACACTGTATGCCAGAGGCGCTCGTCGTGAAGGAGGTATTGGAGACCGGAGCTGTCAGCTGAGTAGGAGTGTTGAAGCTGGACGCAGCCACATTACAGAAGCATTTCGAAGCGGTTGGAGCTCACCGCCAAGAGACACACCCGTCCTGGCCAGCAGTGGAGAGTATCACAGGTACGGCTGCACACCACTCACTCTTGCTGGAGGACATTTGTTTAATTAGAACACAGCCCATCGCAGCTTCTTTCTCAGGGCTTAAACAAATAGGAACGGTGCATTGAACAGCATTAGTTTCCAGCACAAGGAATACAGGGGGTAATTCCAAGTTGATCGCAGCAGGATTTTTGTTAGCAATTGGGCAAAACCATGTGCACTGCAGGGGAGGCAGGTATAACATGTGCAGAGAGAGTTAGATTTGGGTGGGGTGTGATCAATCTGCAATCTAATTTGCAGTGTAAAAATAAAGCTGCCAGTATTTACCCTGCACAGAAATAAAATAACCCACCCAAATCTAACTCTCTCTGCACATGTTATATCTGCCTCCCCTGCAGTGCACATGGTTTTGCCCAATTGCTATCACAATCCATTATAATGGACATTGAAATACAAAGTTTTTAGTCTTGAGATACAATTCATTGAATGAGGACATATTTATACATTATATCTGGATTCAATACAGGAAGAGTCACGTGGCTATACAAAAAATCCATTTGATAATATCTTTATGTATAAAACTGGATGCCGTTTGAGGTAGTGATGAGCAGGTTCGGATCCTCGGGATGTGGAGAAGATGATGTTCATCAAAATGAATTATAATCAATTCCTCCGTGGAGACATTCACCAGCAATTGCCTCCAGAAAGAACACAGGGACCTGAGATGGTGGATTCCAGTGGGGACGAATTAATAATCTGTGAGGAGGGGGATGTACACAGTGAAAGGGGTGAGGAATCGGACGATTAGGAGGAGGTGGACATCTTGCCTCTGTAGAGCCAGTTTGTGCAAGGAGAGATTGATTGCTTCTTTTTTGGTGGGGGCCCAAACCAACCAGTCATTTCAGTCACAGTTGTGTGGCAGACCCTGTCGCTGAAATGATGGGTTCGTTAAAGTGTGCATGTCCTGTTTATACAACATAACGGTGGGTGGGAGGGCCCAAGGACAATTCCATCTTGCACCTCTTTTTTCTTTAATTTATATTTGCATCATGTGCTGTTTGGGGACTATTTTTTGGAAGTGCCATCCTGCCTGACACTGCAGTGCCACTCCTAGATGGGCCAGGTGTTTGTGTCGGCCACTAGGGTCGCTTAGCTTAGTCACACAGCTACCTCATTGCGCCTCTTTTTTTCTTTGCATCATGTGCTGTTGGGGGACTATTTTTTTGAAGTGCCATCCTGTCTGACACTGCAGTGCCACTCCTAGATGGGCCAGGTGTTTGTGTCGGCCACTTGGGTCGCTTAGCTTAGTCATCCAGCGACCTCGGTGCAAATTTTAGTACTAAAAATAATATTGTGAGGTGTGAGGTAATCAGAATAGATTGAAAATGAGTGGAAATTATGGTTATTGAGGTTAATAATACTATGGGATCAAAATGACCCCCAAATTCTATGATTTAAGCTGTTTTTGAGGGTTTTTTTATAAAAAAACACCCAAATCCAAAACACACCCGAATCCGACAAAAAAATTTCAGGGAGATTTTGCCAAAACGCGTCCGAATCCAAAACATGGCCGCGGAACCGAATCCAAAACCAAAACACAAAACCCGAAAAATTTCCGGTGCACATCACTAGTTTGAGGTTGTCGTTTTAAGTGATATTAAATGTCTGTTTATATAAGTTTTTTAATGTTTACATAAAAGAAACTTTCTATATACATATTTCTTTTACATTGATGTGGTCTCTAGTCATTTCATGCACCTGTATATATTAGAGATGAGCGGGTTCGGTTCCTCGGAATCCGAACCCCCCCCGAACTTCAGCCTTTTTACACGGGTCCGAGGCAGACTCGGATCTTCCCGCCTTGCTCGGTTAACCCGAGCGCGCCCGAACGTCATCATCCCGCTGTCGGATTCTCGCGAGGCTCGTATTCTATCGCGAGACTCGGATTCTATATAAGGAGCCGCGCGTCGCCGCCATTTTCACACGTGCATTGAGATTGATAGGGAGAGGACGTGGCTGGCGTCCTCTCCGTTAGAATAGATAGAGACACTTGAGTTGATTTACTACTAACTTAGTAATTTTGGGGAGCATTAGGAATACTCAGAGTGCAGAGTTTTGCTGATAGTTACTAGTGACCACCACCAGTTTTATTTATTATTTAATATAATCCGTTCTCTGCCTGAAAAAAAACGATACACAGTCACATACCATATCTGTGCTCAGCCTCAGTGTGCTGCATGATAATATCATCTATGTATATCTGACTGTGCTGAGTGCTCACTGCTCACACAGCTGAATTGTGGCGGAGACTGGGGTGCAGTTATAGCAGGAGTACAGTGCACACTTTTGCTGCCAGTGTGACTGACCAGTGACCACCAGTATATTGTCTGCCTGAAAAAGTTAAACACTCCTGTGGTGTTTTTTTTATTTATTCTATAAACGCATTCTGCTGACAGTGTCCAGCAGGTCCGTCATTCATTATATTATATAAATATTTACCTGCAGTAGTGTTATATTTTTTTTGTTCATCTCTATCATCTTTATCATCTCTATATTAGCAGACGCAGTACGGTAGTCCACGGCTGTGGCTACCTCTGTGTCGTCAGTGCTCGTCCATAATTGTATACCTACCTGTGGTGGGGGTTTTTTTTCTATCTTCTTCATACTAGTAGTTTAGGAGTCTGCTGACAGTGTCCAGCAGGTCCGTCATTATATTATATATACTTGCAGTAGTGATATATATATATTTTTTATATCATTATCATCTCTATACTAGCAGACGCAGTACGGTAGTCCACGGCTGTAGCTACCTCTGTGTCGTCAGTGCTCGTCCATAATTGTATACCTACCTGTGGTGGGGTTTTTTTTTCTATCTTCTTCATACTAGTAGTTTAGGAGTCTGCTGACAGTGTCCAGCAGGTCCGTCATTATATTATATATACCTGCAGTAGTGATATATATATATTTTTTATATCATTATCATCTCTATACTAGCAGACGCAGTACGGTAGTCCACGGCTGTAGCTACCTCTGTGTCATCAGTGCTCGTCCATAATTGTATACCTACCTGTGGTGGGGTTTTTTTTTCTATCTTCTTCATACTAGTAGTTTAGGAGTCTGCTGACAGTGTCCAGCAGGTCCGTCATTATATTATATATACCTGCAGTAGTGATATATATATATTTTTTATATCATTATCATCTCTATACTAGCAGACGCAGTACGGTAGTCCACGGCTGTAGCTACCTCTGTGTCGTCAGTGCTCGTCCTTAATTGTATACCTACCTGTGGTGGGGTTTTTTTTTTTCTATCTTCTTCATACTAGTAGTTTAGGAGTCTGCTGACAGTGTCCAGCAGGTCCGTCATTATATTATATATACCTGCAGTAGTGATATATATATATTTTTTATATCATTATCATCTCTATACTAGCAGACGCAGTACGGTAGTCCACGGCTGTAGCTACCTCTGTGTCGTCAGTCACTCGTCATCCATAAGTATACTAGTATCCATCCATCTCCATTGTTTACCTGAGGTGCCTTTTAGTTGTGCCTATTAAAATATGGAGAACAAAAATGTTGAGGTTCCAAAAATAGGGAAAGATCAAGATCCACTTCCACCTCGTGCTGAAGCTGCTGCCACTAGTCATGGCCGAGACGATGAAATTCCATCAACGTCGTCTGCCAAGGCCGATGCCCAATGTCATAGTACAGAGCATGTAAAATCCAAAACACAAAATATCAGTAAAAAAAGGACTCAAAAATCTAAAATAAAATCGTCGGAGGAGAAGCGTAAACTTGCCAATATGCCATTTACCACACGGAGTGGCAAGGAACGGCTGAGGCCCTGGCCTATGTTCATGGCTAGTGGTTCAGCTTCACATGAGGATGGAAGCACTCAGCCTCTCGCTAGAAAAATGAAAAGACTTAAGCTGGCAAAAGCACAGCAAAGAACTGTGCGTTCTTCGAAATCACAAATCCACAAGGAGAGTCCAATTGTGTCGGTTGTGATGCCTGACCTTCCCAACACTGGACGTGAAGAGCATGCGCCTTCCACCATTTGCACGCCCCCTGCAAGTGCTGGAAGGAGCACCCGCAGTCCAGTTCCTGATAGTCAAATTGAAGATGTCAGTGTTGAAGTACACCAGGATGAGAAGGATATGGGTGTTGCTGGCGCTGGGGAGGAAATTGACAAGGAGGATTCTGATGGTGAGGTGGTTTGTTTAAGTCAGGCACCCGGGGAGACACCTGTTGTCCGTAGGAGGAATATGGCCATTGACATGCCTGGTGAAAATACCAAAAAAATCAGCTCTTCGGTGTGGAAGTATTTCAACAGAAATGCGGACAACAGGTGTCAAGCCGTGTGTTGCCTTTGTCAAGCTGTAATAAGTAGGGGTAAGGACATTAACCATCTCGGATCATCCTCCCTTATACGTCACCTGCAGCGCATTCATCATAAGTCAGTGACAAGTTCAAAAACTTTGGGCGACAGCGGAAGCAGTCCACTGACCAGTAAATCCCTTCCTCTTGTAACCAAGCTCACGCAAACCACCCCACCAACTCCCTCAGTGTCAATTTCCTCCTTCCCCAGGAATGCCAATAGTCCTGCAGGCCATGTCACTGGCAATTCTGACGAGTCCTCTCCTGCCTGGGATTCCTCCGATGCATCCTTGAGTGTAACGCCTACTGCTGCTGGCGCTGCTGTTGTTGCTGCTGGGAGTCGATGGTCATCCCAGAGGGGAAGTCGTAAGACCACTTTTACTACTTCCACCAAGCAATTGACTGTCCAACAGTCCTTTGCGAGGAAGATGAAATATCACAGCAGTCATCCTGCTGCAAAGCGGATAACTGAGGCCTTGGCATCCTGGGCGGTGAGAAACGTGGTTCCGGTATCCATCATTACTGCAGAGCCAACTACAGACTTGTTTGAGGTACTGTGTCCCCGGTACCAAATACCATCTAGGTTCCATTTCTGTAGGCAGGCGATACCGAAAATGTACACAGACCTCAGAAAAAGACTCACCAGTGTCCTAAAAAATGCAGCTGTACCCAATGTCCACTTAACCACGGACATGTGGACAAGTGGAGCAGGGCAGACTCAGGACTATATGACTGTGACAGCCCACTGGGTAGATGTATTGACTCCCGCCGCAAGAACAGCAGCGGCGGCACCAGTAGCAGCATCTCGCAAACGCCAACTCTTTCCTAGGCAGGCTACGCTTTGTATCACCGCTTTCCAGAATACGCACACAGCTGAAAACCTCTTACGGCAACTGAGGAAGATCATCGCAGAATGGCTTACCCCAATTGGACTCTCCTGTGGATTTGTGGCATCGGACAACGCCAGCAATATTGTGTGTGCATTAAATCTGGGCAAATTCCAGCACGTCCCATGTTTTGCACATACCTTGAATTTGGTGGTGCAGAATTATTTAAAAAACGACAGGGGCGTGCAAGAGATGCTGTCGGTGGCCAGAAGAATTGCGGGACACTTTTGGCGTACAGGCACCACATACAGAAGACTGGAGCAACACCAAAAACGCCTGAACCTGCCCTGCCATCATCTGAAGCAAGAAGTGGTAACGAGGTGGAATTCAACCCTCTATATGCTTCAGAGGTTGGAGGAGCAGCAAAAGGCCATTCAAGCCTATACAACTGACCACGATATAGGAGGTGGAATGCACCTGTCTCAAGCGCAGTGGAGAATGATTTCAACGTTGTGCAAGGTTCTGCAATCTTTTGAACTTGCCACACGTGAAGTCAGTTCAGACACTGCCAGCCTGAGTCAGGTCATTCCCCTCATCAAGCTTTTGCAGAAGAAGCTGGAGACATTGAAGGAGGAGCTAACACTGAGCGATTCCGCTAGGCATGTGGGACTTGTGGATGGAGCCATTAATTCGCTTAACAAGGATTCACGGGTGGTCAATCTGTTGAAATCAGAGCACTACATTTTGGCCACCGTGCTCGATCCTAGATTTAAAACCTACGTTGTATCTCTCTTTCCGGCAGACACAAGTCTGCAGGGGTTCAAAGAACTGCTGGTGAGAAAATTGTCAAGTCAAGCGGAACGCGACCTGTCAACATCTCCTCCTTCACATTCTCCCGCAACTGGGGGTGTGAGGAAAAGGCTCAGAATTCCGAGCCCACCCGCTGGCGGTGATGCAGGGCAGTCTGGAGCGACTGCTGATGCTGACATCTGGTCCGGACTGAAGGACCTGCCAACGATTACGGACATGTCGTCTACTGTCACTGCATATGATTCTCTCACCATTGAAAGAATGGTGGAGGATTATATGAGTGACCGCATCCAAGTAGGCACGTCAGACAGTCCGTACGTATACTGGCAGGAAAAAGAGGCAATTTGGAGGCCCTTGCACAAACTGGCTTTATTCTACCTAAGTTGCCCTCCCACAAGTGTTTACTCCGAAAGAGTGTTTAGTGCCGCCGCTCACCTTGTCAGCAATCGGCGTACGAGGTTAATTCCAGAAAATGTGGAGAAGATGATGTTCATTAAAATGAATTATAATCAATTCCTCCATGGAGACATTCACCAGCAGCAATTGCCTCCACAAAGTACACAGGGATCTGTGATGGTGGATTCCAGTGGGGACGAATTGATAATCTGTGAGGAGGGGGATGTACACGGTGATGAATCGGAGGATGATGATGAGGTGGACATCTTGCCTCTGTAGAGCCAGTTTGTGCAAGGAGAGATTAATTGCTTCTTTTTTGGTGGGGGTCCAAACCAACCCGTCATTTCAGTCACAGTCGTGTGGCAGACCCTGTCACTGAAATGATGGGTTGGTTAAAGTGTGCATGTCCTGTTTATACAACATAAGGGTGGGTGGGAGGGCCCAAGGACAATTCCATCTTGCACCTCTTTTTTCTTTCATTTTTCTTTGCGTCATGTGCTGTTTGGGGAGTGTTTTTTGGAAGGGCCATCCTGCGTGACACTGCAGTGCCACTCCTAGATGGGCCAGGTGTTTGTGTCGGCCACTAGGGTCGCTTATCTTAGTCACACAGCTACCTCATTGCGACTCTTTTTTTTCTTCTTTGCGTCATGTGCTGTTTGGGGAGTATTTTTTGGAAGGGCCATCCTGCGTGACACTGCAGTGCCACTCCTAGATGGGCCAGGTGTTTGTGTCGGCCACTAGGGTCACTTATCTTAGTCACACAGCTACCTCATTGCGCCTCTTTTTTTCTTTGCGTCATGTGCTGTTTGGGGAGTGTTTTTTGGAAGGGCCATCCTGCGTGACACTGCAGTGCCACTCCTAGACGGACCAGGTGTTTGTGTCGGCCACTTGGGTCGCTGAGCTTAGTCACACAGCTACCTCATTGCGCCTCTTTTTTTCTTTGCGTCATTTGCTGTTTGGGGAGTGTCTTTTGGAAGGGCCATCCTGCGTGACACTGCAGTGCCACTCCTAGATGGGCCAGGTGTTTGTGTCGGCCACTTGGGTCGCTGAGCTTAGTCATCCAGCGACCTCGGTGCAAATTTTAGGACTAAAAATAATATTGTGAGGTGTGAGGTGTTCAGAATAGACTGAAAATGAGTGGAAATTATGGTTATTGAGGTTAATAATACTTTGGGATCAAAATGACCCCCAAATTCTATGATTTAAGCTGTTTTTTAGGGTTTTTTGAAAAAAACACCCGAATCCAAAACACACCCGAATCCGACAAAAAAAATTCGGTGAGGTTTTGCCAAAACGCGTTCGAACCCAAAACACGGCCACGGAACCGAACCCAAAACCAAAACACAAAACCCAAAAAATTTCCGGTGCACATCTCTAGTATATATAGCACATAAAAGTCATAAGTGAGATATATGAGGACACATCTGTATGCAAGCAGAGGCAGAGGTCACAGTGTTAGCGGCCATGTGAGTTCTCTGTGCGGACTGGTTGTGCAGTAGTGTCCAGCATATGTGTAAGGGGCAGTATGTGTGTCTTGTGTATAAATTAGTGATGAGCGGGTTCGGATCCTCGGGATCCGAACCCCCCCCGCCCCCCCGAACTTCACCCATTTTACACGGGTCCAAGGCAGACTCGGATCCTCCCGCCTTGCTCGGTTAACCCGAGCGCGCCCGAACGTCATCATCCCGCGGTCGGATTCTCGCGAAATTCATATTCTATATAAGGAGCCGCGCGTAGCCGCCATTTTTCACTCGTGCATTGGAGATGATCGTGAGAGGACGTGGCTGGCGTCCTCTCAGTTTCTATGTTCAGTGGGCTGCAAATTGTGCTGCAAATATCTGTGCTCAGTGTGCTGCAAATATCTGTGCTCAGTGTGCTGCAAGTGCAAATATCTACGTTCTCTGCCTGAAAAACGCTCCATATCTGACTGTGCTCAGTGTGCTGCAAATATCTGTGCTCAGTGTGCTAATTGCTTTATTGTGGGGACTGGGGACCAGCAGTATTATATAGTAGGAGGACAGTGCAGAGTTTTGCTGACCAGTGACCACCAGTATTATACGTTCTCTCCCTGAAAAACACTCCAAATCTGTGCTGCATTGTAGTATATAGTAGGACAGTGCAGAATTTTGCTGACCACCAGTATAACTATATATATAGCAGTACGGTACCGTAGTCCACTGCTCTACCTACCTCTGTGTCGTCAAGTATTCTATCCATCCATACCTGTGGAGCATTTCAGTTTTGCACAGTTTGCTGACCACCAGTATATACTATATATATAGCAGTACGGTACAGTAGTCCACTGCTCTACCTACCTCTGTGTCATCAAGTATACTATCCATCCATACCTGTGGTGCATTTCAGTTTTGCACAGTTTGCTGACCACCAGTATATACTATATAGCAGTACGGTACAGAAGGCCACTGCTCTACCTACCTCTGTGTCGTCAAGTATACTATCCATCCATACCTGTGGTGCATTTCAGTTGTGCGCAGTATATATAGTAGTAGGCCATTGCTATTGATATATTACTGGCATATAATTCCACACATTAAAAAATGGAGAACAAAAATGTGGAGGGTAAAATAGGGAAAGATCAAGATACACTTCCACCTCGTGCTGAAGCTGCTGCCACTAGTCATGGCCGAAACGATGAAATGCCATCAACGTCGTCTGCCAAGGCCAATGCCCAATGTCATAGTAGAGAGCATGTAAAATAAAAAAAATAAAGCTCAGTAAAATGACCCAAAAATCTAAATCAAAATCGTCTGAGGAGAAGCGTAAACTTGCCAATGTGCCATTTACGACACGAAGTGGCAAGGAACGGCTGAGGCCCTGGCCTATGTTCAAGGCTAGTGGTTCAGCTTCACCTGAGGATGGAAGCACTCATCCTCCTGCTAGAAAACTTAAAAGAGTTAAGGTGGCAAAAGCACAGCAAAGAACTGTGTACGTTCTTCTAAATCACAAATCCCCAAGGAGAGTCCAATTGTGTCGGTTGCGATGCCTGACCTTCCCAACACTGGAAGGGAAGAGGTTGCACCTTCCACCATTTGCACACCCCCTGCAAGTGCTGGAAGGAGCACCCGCAGTCCAGTTCCTGATAGTCAAATTGAAGATGTCACTGTTGAAGTACACCAGAATGAGGATATGGGTGTTGCTGGCGCTGGGGAGGAAATTGACAAGGAGGATTCTGATGGTGAGGTGGTTTGTTTAAGTCAGGCACCCGGGGAGACACCTGTTGTCCGTGGGACGAATATGGCCATTGACATGCCTGGTCAAAATACAAAAAAATCACCTCTTCGGTGTGGAATTATTTCAACAGAAATGCGGACAACTGGTGTCAAGCCGTGTGTTGCCTTTGTCAAGCTGTAATAAGTAGGGGTAACCACCTAGGAACATCCTCCCTTATACGTCACCTGGACTGCATTCATCAGAAGTCAATGACAAGTTCAAAAACTTTGGATGACAGCGGAAGCAGTCCACTGACCACTAAATCCCTTCCTCTTGTAACCAAGCTCCTGCAAACCACACCACCAGTCAGACTGAGGAGCAGAGGCGTCACTCACCTCTTAGACACCCGGTGCGGCGGCAAAAGAGGGGGCGGGGCTTCGATGGGAAGGGGCGGGGCTTCGTGGACTGACATCCCTTGTTTATCAGCTTGAATGACTTGAAAGGGGCGTGGCTTCCGAAAGGGGCGGGGCTTCGCGCCCCGACACCCGTTTTTTTTTCAACTTGGGGGGTTAGGAGGTGCAGGCTCACTTCTGGGGAGTGCTGTGCCTGCAGTGCTGGCTCCTACACAGTGACAGGAGCCGACTGCTGCACTTAATATAACAGTGCAGCACTCAGCTCCTGTCTCTAAGCAGGAACCGGCATTTTGGTGTCACCCCTCGGCGGGTGACACCCGGGAGCGGGCCGCACCCCCCGCACCCTCCTTGTGACGCCACTGCTGAGGAGGCAGTGAAACGCGTCTCTGTACCTGACCTGCCAGTGACAACTCTATTTACCACCTGCGTCCAGCACTGGGAAGGAATTCAGACACATCTCCGGATAAGGCTCGCTATAAAAGGGTATTTGGCACCAGAGCCGGGAGGACTACAAAACGGAATCCAGAAGGTGCAGTGGTAATCAATTATAACATGGCCATGTTCTATAAAATCCATGGTGATATTCATTAATTCTACTGCTTCAAGTATTTTACATGCATGTATATACAAGTGACTAATCTATTGCTGCTATAAACAGATTAGCATCAATTCTAAGGGAGCTAAAAAGCTGCTGAACGTTACAAGTAAGATGCACTATTGAAAGCAAGTTTTCATCATATTTTATCTCCTTCTGACTCAGTGCCCATATAACATCTGACTTAATATTAAATTATTAAGGAAAGGATACAGCACTATTCTGAGTGAAAATAAGAGATTGAACAACGGACTCAGCTGTTGCAGCTTGTAGCCACTAAGTGAAACACTGTGAATTTATTGCAACTGTTGTATCTTTTGTGCACTAAGAGGGTTAGCTAAACTATATATGGAGCAGAGCATTGAATGATTCTATTAGATGTGTCAGGGGAAAAAATTTCCTTATGTCATTGTGGTTTTAGTTATATTTTTGTATGCAAATTAGTTGTAAAGGCAAGGGAAGGATTTTACTATATTTTTTATCTTGTTCTTATAATGGTACTAATAGAGAATTAATAATAAGATAAAATAAACTAATAAATGTATTATTATAATAAGAAGTCTGCAAGCGCTGTCTGTATTTCTTTTTTCTTAGTTTTTCTTGATTACGGGTGGGGGGTCGAGGAGTCCCCCTGCTTATAGTGAGCTGCATGCAGACTTGGGACATATACCTTTAATTGAATCCAAATGAATCAAATCTAATTGTATTAGCACCAGGGGGGCTACTTTATTGTAGGTGTTTTTGTTTTGTCCCTCAGTGTCAATTTCCCCCTTAGACAGGAAAGCCAATAGTCCTGCAGGCCATGTCACTGTCAAGTCTGACGAGTCCTCTCCTGCCTGGGATTCCTCCTATGCATCCTTGAGTGTAACGCCCACTGCTGCTGGTGCTGCTGTTGTTGCTGCTGGGAGTCGATCGTCATCCCAGAGAGGAAGTCGGTAGACCACTTGTACTACTTCCAGTAAGCAATTGACTGTCCAACAGTCCTTTGCAAGGAAGATGAAATATCACAGCAGTCATCCTGCTGCAAAGTGGGTAACTCAGGCCTTGGCAGCCTGGGTGGTGAGAAACGTGTTTCCGGTATCCACCGTTAATTCACAGGGAACTAGAGACTTGATTGAGGTACTGTGGCCCCGGTACCAAATACCATCTAGGTTCCATTTCTCTAGGCAGGCGATACCGAAAATGTACAGAAGGTATGATATACCGGCACAGCTATGATGTTTGAATTTTGATTGATTATATATGACCAACGTATAATCAAATAATTTGAATAATTCATAAATAATTATTGGTGTTGGCGGTGCTCCCCGGAGGAAATGATAACTATAATCATACGGGGTTTTTGTACCGGGGAAAAAGACCACGGCAGCAAAGAAGAAAACCTCTTTTGGGGGCACTCATTTAGTAACAAAGATATTGTTTAAAAATATGTAACTTTAATTTGAATCGGTTAAAAGTTTATGTATTTGGGATTTTAACCCAATCTGCTACACCCCTTAGTAGAGTTAGCAGAAAAAAGACAAAAGGTGCATATGTAGACAAATAATTACAAAAAATATAACACGGAATTAATTAGCCACTGGTTATTTGGTAAATATAATTACCTGGTAATTCACGAAGGTAAGAGTAATGCTTCCTATGAGACGTTTTTACTCTTAAATCCTGGACAGCTGTAAATATCTTGTGTTCTTGGCTGAACATTTATTTATGACAGATAGGGTAATAATGTTTCCATCCAATATGAATATGAGATTGTTACACTTCAGGAGGTAAAGTAGAAAGTATTTTACTCCGTACCTAACAAGTGGATGTGCCTGATAGGTGAATATGAACATTTATAGCATGATGGGATTGTAGATGAAAATAGTTTTTCCCACCATGTTGGGCATATTAGTTTAACCAGGGAAACAATCATATGTAAAAAGCAATCTATGCGTTTTGAAAAACACTTGTATTCAAACAGAATAGAGTCAGTGCCGATTTTCCGCCGACTTCTGCTGCCTTCCCATGTGTGGGTAATTCCACAGTGAATGGGAGGTGAGAGAGTCGAGCGGCCGGCGCTGATGTGAAGAAAGAAAAGGTGGTGTTTACTACTGTTGTGGGCTGCGGGTCGGGTAATCCCTGGTAACCTTTAGGTTATTGCAGGGAAACGGGACCCGCTGCTCCTCAATGAGAGTACACCAGAATACCTGTTTGTAGATGAAGTGTTTGGCTGAACGCGGGCCGTGCAGCAGCGCTGCGACTGGTCAGCGCGTGTTTCTCCTGGTGCCCGGGAACGGAGCCGTGTTCTCTGCACGGGGATTCCGTGTGACGTCACAGTGACGTCTATTGATTGAATGTACGTTTCACCCTAGGGGCAGGGCTTGTTCACCAGTGTTCCGGGTGAACAAGCCCTGTCCCTAGGGTGAAACGTACGTTCAATCAATAGACGTCACTGTGACGTCACACGGAATCCCCGTGCAGAGAACACGGCTCCGTTCCCGGGCACCAGGAGAAACACGCGCTGACCAGTCGCAGCGCTGCTGCACGGCCCGCGTTCAGCCAAACACTTCATCTACAAACAGGTATTCTAGTGTGCTCTCATTGAGGAGCAGCGGGTCCCGTTTCCCTGCAATAACCTAAAGGTTACCAGGGATTACCCAACCCGCAGCCCACAACAGTAGTAAACACCACCTTTTCTTTCTTCACATCAGCGCCGGCTACTCGACTCTCTCACCTCCCATTCACTGTGGAATTACCCACACATGGGAAGGCAGCAGAAGTCGGCGGAAAATCGGCACTGACTCTATTCTCTTTGAATACAAGTGTTTTTCAAAACGCATAGATTGCTTTTTACATATGATTGTTTCCCTGGTTAAACTAATATGTCCAACATGGTGGGAAAAACTATTTTCATCTACAATCCCATCATGCTATAAATGTTCATATTCACCTATCAGGCACATCCACTTGTTAGGTACGGAGTAAAATACTTTCTACTTTACCTCCTGAAGTGTAACAATCTCATATTCATATTGGATGGAAACATTATTACCTTCTCTGTCATAAATAAATGTTCAGCAAAGGATACAAGATATTAACAGCTGTCCAGGATTTAAGAGTAAAAACGTCTCATAGGAAGCATTACTCTTACCTTCGTGAATTACCAGGTAATTATATTTACCAAATAACCAGTGGCTAATTAATTCCGTGTTATATTTTTTGTAATTATTTGTCTACATATGCACCTTTTGTCTTTTTTCTGCTAACTCTACTAAGGGGTGTAGCAGATTGGGTTAAAATCCCAAACACATAAACTTTTAACCGATTCAAATTAAAGTTACATATTTTTAAACAATATCTTTGTTACTAAATGAGTGCCCCCAAAAGAGGTTTTCTTCTTTGCTGCCATGGTCTCTTTCCCCGGTACAAAAATCCCCTATTGATAACGAAAATGTACACAGACGTCAGAAAAAGAGTCACCAGTGTCCTAAAAAATGCAGTTGTACCCAATGTCCACTTAACCACGGACATGTGGAAAAGTGGAGCAGGGCAGACTCAGGACTATATGACTGTGACAGCCCACTGGGTAGATGTATTGCCTCCCGCAGCAAGAACAGCAGCGGCGGCACCAGTAGCAGCATCTCGCAAACGCCAACTCATTCCTAGGCAGGCTACGCCTTGTATCACCGCTTTCCATAAGAGGCACACAGCTGACAACCTCTTACGGAAACTGAGGAACATCATCGCAGAATGGCTTACCCCAATTGGACTCTCCTGGGGATTTGTGACTTCCGACAACGCCACCAATATTGTGCGTGCATTACATCTGGGCAAATTCCAGCACGTCCCATGTTTTGCACATACATTGAATTTGGTGGTGCAGAATTATTTAAAAAATGACAGGGGCGTGCAAGAGATGCTGTCAGTGGCCCGAAGAATTGCGGGCCACTTTCGGCATTCAGCCACCGCGTGCCGAAGACTGGAGCACCAGCAAACAGTCCTGAACCTGCCCTGCCATCATCTGAAGCAAGAGGTGGTAACGAGGTGGAATTCAACCCTCTATATGCTTCAGAGGATGGAGGAGCAGCAAAAGGCCATTCAAGCCTATACATCTGCCTACGATATAGGCAAAGGAGGGGGAATCCACCTGACTCAAGCGCAGTGGAGAATGATTTCAACGTTGTGCAAGGTTCTGCAACCCTTTGAACTTGCCACACGTGAAGTCAGTTCAGACACTGCCAGCCTGAGTCAGGTCATTCCCCTCATCAGGCTTTTGCAGAAGAAGCTGGAGACATTGAAGGAGGAGCTAAAACAGAGCGATTCCGCTAGGCATGTGGGACTTGTGGATGGAGCCCTTAATTCGCTTAACCAGGATTCACGGGTGGTCAATCTGTTGAAATCAGAGCACTACATTTTGGCCACCGTGCTCGATCCTAGATTTAAAACCTACGTTGTATCTCTCTTTCCGGCAGACACAAGTATGCAGAGGTTCAAAGACCTGCTGGTCAGAACATTGTCAAGTCAAGCGGAACGTGACCCGTCAACAGCTCCTGCTTCACATTCTCCCGCAACTGGGGGTGCGAGGAAAAGGCTAAGAATTCCGAGCCCACCCACTGGCGGTGATGCAGGGCAGTCTGGAGCGAGTGCTGACATCTGGTCCGGACTGAAGGACCTGCCAACGATTACTGACATGTCGTCTACTGTCACTGCATATGATTCTGTCACCATCGAAAGAATGGTGGAGGATTATATGAGTGATCGCATCCAAGTAGGCACGTCAGACAGTCCGTACGTATACTGGCAGGAAAAAGAGGCAATTTGGAGGCCCTTGCAGAAACTGGCTTTATTTTACCTAAGTTGCCCCCCTCCAGTGTGTACTCCGAAAGAGTGTTTATTGCAGCTGCTCACCTTGTCAGCAATCGGCGTACGAGGTTACTTCCAGAAAATGTGGAGAAGATGATGTTCATCAAAATTAGTGATGAGCGGGTTCGGTTCCTCGGAAACCGAACCCCCCCGAACTTCACCCATTTTACACGGGTCCGAGGCATACTCGGATTCTCCCGTATGGCTCGGTTAATCCGAGCGAGCCCGAATGTCATCATCCCGCTGTCGGATTCTCACGAGATTCGGATTCTATATAAGTAGCCGCGCGTCTGCGCCATTTTCACTCGTGCATTGGAAATGTTAGGGAGAGGACGTGGCTGGCGTCCTCTTCGTTTATTAATAATATTTGTGCTGCTTATTGCTTAATTGTGGGGACTGGGGAGCAGCTGTATTATATAGGAGTACAGTGCAGAGTTTTGCTGACCAGTGACCACCAGTATACGTTGTCTGCCTGAAAAACACTCCATATCTGTGCTCAGTGTGCTGCATATATCTGTGCTCACACTGCTTAATTGTGGGGACTGGGGAGCAGCAGTATTATATAGGAGGAGTACAGTGCAGAGTTTTGCTGACCAGTGACCACCAGTATACGTTGTCTGCCTGAAAAACACTCCATATCTGTGCTCAGTGTGCTGCATATATCTGTGCTCACACTGCTTAATTGTGGGGACTGGGGAGCAGCAGTATTATATAGGAGGAGTACAGTGCAGAGTTTTGCTGACCAGTGACCACCAGTATACGTTGTCTGCCTGAAAAACACTCCATATCTGTGCTCAGTGTGCTGTATATATCTGTGCTCACTCTGCTTTATTGTGGGGACTGGGGACCACCAAAATATATATAGGAAGAGTACAGTGCAGAGTTTTTCTGACCAGTGACCACCAGTATACGTTGTCTGCCTGAAAAACACTCCATATCTGTGCTCAGTGTGCTGCATATATCTGTGCTCACACTGCTTTATTGTGGGGACTGGGGACCACCAGTATATTATATAGGAGGAGTACAGTGCAGAGTTTTGCTGACCAGTGACCACCAGTATATATAGCAGTACGGTACGGAAGGCCACTGCTCTACCTACCTCTGTGTCGTCAAGTATACTATCCATCTAGATTCTATACCTGTGGTGCATTTTAGTTTTGCAGTTTGCTGACAGTGACCACCAGTATACATAGCAGTACGGTAAGGAAGGCCACTGCTCTACCTACCTCTGTGTCGTCAAGTATACTATCCATCTAGATTCTGTACCTGTGGTGCATTTTAGTTTTGCAGTTTGCTGACAGTGACCACCAGTATATATAGCAGTACGGTACGGAAGGCCACTGCTCTACCTACCTCTGTGTCGTCAAGTATACTATCCATCCATACCTGTGGTGCATTTCGGTTGTGCGCAGTATATATAGTAGTAGGCCATTGCTATTGATACTGGCATATAATTCCACACATTAAAAAATGGAGAACAAAAATTTGGAGGGTAAAATAGGGAAAGATCAAGATCCACTTCCACCTTGTGCTGAAGCTGCTGCCACTAGTCATGGCCGAGACGATGAAATGCCATCAACGTCGTCTGCCAAGGCCGATGCCCAATGTCATAGTAGAGAGCATGTAAAATCCAAAAAACAAAAGTTCAGTAAAATGACCCAAAAATCAAAATTAAAAGCGTCTGAGGAGAAGTGTAAACTTTCCAATATGCCATTTACGACACGGAGTGGCAAGGAACGGCTGAGGCCCTGGCCTATGTTCATGGCTAGTGGTTCAGCTTCACATGAGGATGGAAGCACTCATCCTCTCGCTAGAAAACTGCAGTGCCACTCCTAGATGGGCCAGGTGTTTGTGTCGGCCACTTGTGTCGCTTAGCTTAGTCACACAGCGACCTTGGTGCGCCTCTTTTTTTTCTCTGCATCATGTGCTGTTTGGGGACTATTTTTTTGAAGTGCCATCCTGTCTGACACTGCAGTGCCACTCCTAGATGGGCCAGGTGTTTGTGTCGGCCACTTGTGTCGCTTAGCTTAGTCACACAGCGACCTTGGTGGTCCTCTTTTGCTCTTTGCATCATGTGCTGTTTAGGGACTATTTTTTTGAAGTGCCATCCTGCCTGACACTGCAGTGTCACTCCTATATGGGCCAGGTGTTTGTGTCAGCCACTTGGGTCGCTTAGCTTAGTCACACAGCTACCTCATTGCGCCTCTTTTTTTCTTTGCATCATGTGCTGTTTGGGGACTATTTTTTTGAAGTGCCATCCTGTCTGACACTGCAGTGCCACTCCTAGATGGGCCAGGTGCTTGTGTCGGCCACTTGGGTCGCTAGCTTAGTCACACAGCTACCTCATTGCGCCTCTTTTTTTCTTTGCATCATGTGCTTTTTGGGGACTATTTTTTTGAAGTGCCATCCTGTCTGACACTGCAGTGCCACTCCTAGATGGGCCAGGTGTTTGTGTCGGCCCCTTGGGTCGCTTAGCTTAGTCATCCAGCGACCTCGGTGCAAATTTTAGGACTAAAAATAATATTGTGAGGTGTGAGGTGTTCAGAATAGACTGGAAATTAGTGGAAATTATGGTTATTGAGGTTAATCATACTATGGGATCGAAATGACCCCCAAATTCTATGATTTAAGCTGTTTTTGAGGGTTTTTTGTAAAAAAAAAAAAAACGAATCCAAAACACACCTGAATCCGACAAAAAAATTTCAGGCAGGTTTTGCCAAAACGCGTCCGAATCCAAAACACGGCCGCGGAACCGAATCCAAAACCAAAACACAAAACCCGAAAAATTTCCGGTGCACATCACTAATCAAAATGAATTATAATCAATTCCTCCGTGGAGACATTCACCAGCAATTGCCTACAGAAAGTACACAGGGACCTGAGATGGTAGATTCCAGTGGGGACGAATTAATAATCTGTGAGGAGGGGGATGTACACAGTGAAAGGGGTGAGGAATCGGACGATTAGGAGGAGGTGGACATCTTGCCTCTGTAGAGCCAATTTTTGCAAGGAGAAATTGATTGCTTCTTTTTTGGTGGGGGCCCAAACCAACCAGTCATTTCAGTCACAGTTGTGTGGCAGACCCTGTCGCTGAAATGATGGGTTTGTTAAAGTGTGCATGTCCTGTTTATACAACATAAAGGTGGGTGGGAGGGCCCAAGGACAATTCCAACTTGCACCTCTTTTTTCTTTCATTTTTCTTTGCATCATGTGCTGTTTGGGGACTATTTTTTTGAAGTGCCATCCTGCCTGACACTGCAGTGCCACTCCTAGATGGGCCAGGTGTTTTTGTCGGCCACTTGGGTCACTTAGCTTAGTCACACAGCTACCTCATTGCGCCTCTTTTTTTCTTTGCATCATGTGCTGTTTGGGGACTATTTTTTTGAAGTGCCGTCCTGCCTGACACTGCAGTGCCACTCCTAGATGGGCCAGGTGTTTGTGTCGGCCACTTGTGTCGCTTAGCTTAGTCATCCAGCGACCTTGGTGCACCTCTTTTTTTCTTTGCATCATGTGCTGTTTGGGGACAATTTTTTGAAGTGCCATCCTGTCTGACACTGCAGTGCCACTCCTAGATGGGCCAGGTGTTTGTGTCGGCCACTTGTGTCGCTTAGCTTAGTCACACAGCGACCTTGGTGCGCCTCTTTTTTTCTTTGCATCATGTGCTGTTTGGGGGCTATTTTTTTGAAGTGCCATCTTGCCTGACACTGCAGTGCCACTCCTAGATGGGCCAGGTGTTTGTGTCGGCCACTTGTGTCGCTTAGCTTAGTCACACAGCGACCTTGGTGCACCTCTTTTTTTCTTTGCATTATGTGCTGTTTGGGGACTATTTTTTTGAAGTGCCATCCTGCCTGACACTGCAGTGCCACTCCTAGATGGGCGTGGTGTTTGTGTCGGCCACTTGGGTCGTTTAGCTTAGTCACACAGCTACGTCATTGCGCCTCTTTTTTTCTTTGCATCATGTGCTGTTTGGGGACTATTTTTTTGAAGTGCCATCCTGTCTGACACTGCAGTGCCACTCCTAGATGGGCCAGGTGGTTGTGTCGGCCACTTGGGTCGCTTAGCTTAGTCATCCAGCGACCTCATTGCACCTTTTTTTTTTCTTTGCATCATGTGCTGTTTGGGGACTATTTTTTTGAAGTGCCATCCTGCCTGACACTGCAGTGCCACTCCTAGATGGGCCAGGTGTTTGTGTCGGCCACTTGTGTCGCTTAGCTTAGTCACACAGCGACCTTGGTGCGCCTCTTTTTTTCTTTGCATCATGGGCTGTTTGGGGACTATTTATTTGAAGTGCCATCCTGCCTGACACTGCAGTGCCACTCCTAGATGGGCCAGGTGTTTGTGTCGGCCACTTGGGTCGCTTAGCTTAGTCACACAGCGACCTTGGAACACCTCTTTTTTTCTTTGCATCATGTGCTGTTTGGGGACTATTTTTTTGAAGTGCCATCCTGCCTGACACGGCAGTGCCACTCCTAGATGGGCGTGGTGTTTGTGTCGGCCACTTGGGTCGTTTAGCTTAGTCACACAGCTACCTCATTGCGCCTCTTTTTTTCTTTGCATCATGTGCTGTTTGGGGACTATTTTTTTGAAGTGCCATCCTGTCTGACACTGCAGTGCCACTCCTAGATGGGCCAGGTGGTTGTGTCGGCCACTTGGGTCGCTTAGCTTAGTCATCCAGCGACCTCGTTGCACCTTTTTTTTTCTTTGCATCATGTGCTGTTTGGGGACTATTTTTTTGAAGTGCCATCCTGCCTGACACTGCTGTGCCACTCCTAGATGGGCCAGGTGTTTGTGTCGGCCACTTGTGTCGCTTAGCTTAGTCACACAGCTACCTCATTGCGCCTCTTTTTTTCTTTGCCTCATGTGCTGTTGGGGGACTATTTTTTTGAAGTGCCATCCTGCCTGACACTGCAGTGCCACTCCTAGATGGGCCAGGTGTTTGTGTCGGCCACTTGTGTCGCTTAGCTTAGTCACACAGCGACCTTGGTGCACCTCTTTTTTTCTTTGCATCATGTGCTGTTTGGGGACTATTTTTTTGAAGTGCCATCCTGTCTGACACTGCAGTGCCACTCCTAGATGGGCCAGGTGGTTGTGTCGGCCACTTGGGTCGCTTAGCTTAGTCATCCAGCGACCTCATTGCGCCTTTTTTTTTCTTTGCATCATGTGCTGTTTGGGGACAATTTTTTTGAAGTGCCATCCTGCCTGACACTGCTGTGCCACTCCTAGATGGGCCAGGTGTTTGTGTCGGCCACTTGTGTCGCTTAGCTTAGTCACACAGCTACCTCATTGCGCCTCTTTTTTTCTTTGCATCATGTGCTGTTGGGGGACTATTTTTTTGAAGTGCCATCCTGTCTGACACTGCAGTGCCACTCCGAATCCAAAACACACCCGAATCCGACAAAAAAATTTCAGGGAGGTTTTGCCAAAACGCGTCCGAATCCAAAACACGGCCGCGGAACCGAATCCAAAACCAAAACACAAAAACCGAAAAATTTCCGGTGCACATCACTAGTATAAATGCATTAATAATGTGCAACATATGTCTAAGGGGCACTACAGATGGAGTCATGCTAATTGTGGCTCCATCTGCGACTGAGTGCGCCCGGCGAGCCGGACCGCTTGGCACGAATGGGATGCGCGTGCATCGTAGACGTGCATGCGTCATCTCCCAAAGTGGTTGGGAGCATCCCTGTGCACTCCCCAGTGTGCCTGTAATTTAGCCACGCTTGATGAGCGTGGCTCCATCTGTATTTGTGTCATTATGTGTATAAGGGCATTAATAATGTGTGGCGTATGTGTAAGGGTCATTCTGTGTGTCATTATGTGTATAATGACATTAAAAATGTATGACATATGTGTAAGGGCCATTATGTGTGTCATTATGTGTATAATAGCTTTAATAATGTGCGGTATATGTGTAAGGATCATTATGTGTATAAGGGCATTAATAAAGGTTGGAATAATGTGTAAGGTGCATTATGTTTATGAGGACATTAATAAGTGTGTCATATATGTAAGGGGCATTACTGTGTGGTTTTATGTGTATATAAAGGCATTACTAATGTGTTGTATAATGTGTATAAGGTGCTTTTCTGTGTGGCGTAATGTGAATAAGGAGCAAATCAGTGTGATGTAATGTGAAAAAGGGGCACTACTGTGAGTAGTAACGTATATAAGGTAAAGTGGTACTACTGTATGATGTAGCATGAATAAGGGACACTATTGCATGATATAATGTGAATAAAGTTGCACTACTGTGTGGCGTAATTTGAATTGAGGATACTATTGTGTGGCCATGCCCCTTCCCAGCAAAAACACACCCCTTTTTGGGCTGCACACTAAATGTGCGCACTGTTCCTATTTAAAATATAGTGGGTAGGTGCACCAAAATGAGGACTGCTATGGGTGATGGTACTGGGAAAGAGGTGCGGGATCAGAGGCAAAACTAGCGGCAGTGCTAGGAGGCACCAGCCAAAAACTTGCCTAGGGCATCATATTGGTTAGGGCCAGCTCTGCCCATGTGTGTACCAGCCCCTGCTTCTCTACCCAGCCCTGTGTGCCAGCCCCTGCACCCAACCCAGTGTGTGTCAGCCCCTTCCCTTACCAAACCCTGTATGAGTGCCAGCCCCTGCTCATCTACCCAACCCTGTATGTGTGCCAGCCCCCCCACCTCCTGTACCAGTATGTGTGCCAGCCCCCTCTTCTGTACCCAGCCCTGTGTGTGCCAGCCCCCTCTCCTGTTCCCCGCCGTGTGTGTGTGTGTGTGTGTGTGTGTGTGTGTGTGTGACAGCCCCCGCTCCTGTACCCATCCCAGTGTGTATGCCAGCCCCAGCTAAAGGGTCAGGAGTTGGTATTAACTGGGTTTGTAACAATTTCTGGGGTGATTCATGGCTCCCCGGGTGGAGGGTGATGATATTTGTAATCTTTCGGCAATGAGTTTGATCTCTCTGTTTTAATGATTTTTGTCTATTTGCTGGAGGTTTTGGGGTTTGTGTTCAGTTTAGATGGTGGTAGCTATGTGTTATTTGGAATATGGATGTTTGAGGTTTGTCACTGCAGGTTTAAGGTCTGTGAGTGTTGGAGCCACGACTACCAATAATATTGAAATCAACGACTTCCATGCAAGTGTAGTGATGTACTAATCCCGCCTACTTTGGTGTTGGTCCCACCTACAGTTCATTTGGTGCTGCCCATGTGAGGCCACTTCTAGAAAGTTTTCTAGGGCCACTTTTAGTTCCCAATCCTCCCCTTCCACCCGTCATTATTAACATGGACTCTATAAAATAATATTTTAAAATCTACTCAAAGATGGCAACCGTGGATACAATCCACTGAAGAAAGGAAAAATGGCCGTGCATTCTACTAGAGTTTTGTGCGTTTCAATATAAAGGAAGTGACCTGACTATGACCCAATAATGGAGAAAAATCAACAACAGTGATGTCCAAATTATTGATAAACTCTTTATTCAACTCTATGTACTGATTTCATCCCCATTCCCTTGATACTACAGATGCTTACTGAGTGGTAGTTTCATAGGCGGAAGTGACGCTGCCACTACACGTGACCACAGAGAGGAAGTCCGTCGGTGCGTTCCAACTGCGTTCCCCCACGGGACTTCCTTATTAGAATCCCCTGGCCAAACCGGAAGTTCTGCTGTGCATTCCAGGTGCTTTCCACCGCCGGAACCTCTGTGTTTACACATTATATACCCTTCTTTAACACTATCTTACTTGTTTTTTTATACAACTTTAAGTTTTTTCAATTTAAGTTTATCATAGCTTTTCTTTGCATTGTAAATTATAGATTTTATATTTGTGCTTATGTACTTTTTAGCACAGTTTAACTGATGGTAGGATTTGGTGGCAGGAAGTGATATCAGAATGTTTGGTCCACATGTGGCATCCATCTTTAATCACCTCAGGTATAAATATCCCCCATTGTCTTCATATTTTCATCCCCTTTATGAAGTCTGTTATGATGGACGAAATGCGTCGGTAATTCCTGCACCCTGGATCATTGTTATGGACAGATAAGATCATTTTAAATTGTTTTCTTGTATGTTTGTTACCATAAGTCATGGATATTTTAAATAAATTGTGTTGTTAAAATTTCCAACTGCTTTAGGTGGAATATTTCTGCATGGGCCTGCTGATGGTCCTATGTCCCAGTATCTATATGACTATGCAGTGTTGAAACAGTATACACTATGGGGTAAATTTACTAAGATTCGTATTTTCCCGTTTCAGGTCAAAGTTCAATCACGAATGACATCGAAAGTGTAAAACTGCAACTTTTTGAATTTGTTACGATGGATTTACTAAGCTGTCGTATTCGGGTTTTTCTTTTCTTCCGATGTCGATGTCATTCGTGTTTTTTTTGTGTTTTTTACGGCAGTGATTAGCAAAACACTGCCGACTTTTTTACAATTAATCTCGGCCGGATCTGTGTGATCCGTGCTGGGGTTCTATTTTTTTTTTTATTAAACACTGTAAAATTTTAAAAAAAAATTGCGTGGGGTCCCCCCTCCTAAGCATAACCAGCCTCGGGCTCTTTGAGCCGATCCTGGTTGCCGAAATATGGGAAAAAAATTGACAGGGGTTCCCCCATATTTAAGCAACCAGCATCGGGCTCTGCGCCTGGTCCTGGTTCCAAAAATACGGGGGACAAAAAGAGTAGGGGTCCCCCGTATTTTTAAAACCAGCACCGGGCTCCACTAGCTGGACAGATAATGCCACAGCCGGGGGTCACTTTTATATAGTGCCCTGCGGCCGTGGCATCAAAAATCCAACTAGTCACCCCTGGCCGGGGTACCCTGGGGGAGTGAGGACCCCTTCAATCAAGGGGTCCCCCCCCCAGCCACCCAAGGGCCAGGGGTGAAGCCCGAGGCTGTCCCCCCCCATCCAATGGGCTGCGGATGGGGGGGCTGATAGCCTTTGTTGTAAAAGAAAAGATATTGTTTTTAGTAGCAATACTACAAGTCCCAGCAAGCCTCCCCCGCATGCTGGTACTTGGAGAACCACAAGTACCAGCATGCGGTGGAAAAACGGGCCCGCTGGTACCTGTAGTACTACTACTACAAAAATACCCAAAAAAACACAAGACACACACACCGTGAAAGTATAATTTTATTACATACATACACACATACATACATACTTACCTTATGTTCCCACGCAGGTCGGTCCTCTTCTCCAGTAGAATCCAAGGGGTACCTGTTGAAGAAATTATACTCACGAGATCCAGGGGTCCAGGGTCCTCGGGGAATCCAGGTGTAATCCACGTACTTGAAAAAAATAACAAAACGGACACTCGAGCCACGCACTAAAAGGGGACCCATGTTTGCACATGGATCCCCTTTTCCCGACTGCCAGAAACCCACTCTGACTGATGTCTAAGTGGGTTTCTTCAGCCAATCAGGGAGTGCCACGTTGTAGCACTCTCCTGATCGGCTGTGTGCTCCTGTCCTAACTGACAGGCAGCACACGGCAGTGTTACAATGTAGCGCCTATGCGCTCCATTGTAACCAATGCTGGGAACTTTCTTGCTCAGCGGTGACGTCACTTTAGGTCAACCGCAGGGCAGAAAGTTCCCAGCATTGGTTACAATGTAGCGCATAGGCGCTACATTGTAACACTGCCGTGTGCTGCCTGTCAGTGAGGACAGGAGCACACAGCTGATCAGGAGAGTGCTACAACGTGGCGCTCCCTGATTGGCTGAAGAAACCCACTTAGACAGAAGTCAGAGTGGGTTTCTGGCATTCGTGGAAAGGTGACCCATGTGCAAACATGGGTCCCCTTTCAGTTCGTGGTCGGGACACCGTTTTGTTATTTTTTTCAAGTACGTGGATTACCCCTGGATTTCCCGAGGAGCCTGGACCCCTGGATCTCGTGAGTATAATTTCTTCAACAGGTACCCCTTGGATTCTACTGGAGAAGAGGACCGACCTGCGTGGGAACTTAAGGTAAGTATGTATGTATGTGTGTATGTATGTAATAAAATTATACTTTCACGGTGTGTGTGTCTTGTCTTTTTTTGGGTATTTTTTTAGTAGTAGTACTACTACAGGTACCAGCGGGCCAGTTTTTCCGCCGCATGCTGGTACTTGTGGTTCTCCAAGTACCAGCATGCGGGGGAGGCTTGCTGGGACTTGTAGTACTGCTACTAAAAACAATATCTTTTCTTTTACAACAAAGGCTATCAGCCCCCCCATCCGCAGCCCATTGGATGGGGGGGGGGACAGCCTCGGGCTTCACCCCTGGCCCTTGGGTGGCTGGGGGGGGGGGACCCCTTGATTGAAGGGGTCCCCACTCCCCCAGGGTACCCCGGCCAGGAGTGACTAGTTGGATTTTTGATGCCACGGCCGCAGGGCACTATATCAAAGTGACCCCCTGCTGTGGCATTATCTGTCCAGCTAGTGGAGCCCGGTGCTGGTTTTAAAAATACGGGGGACCCCTACTCTTTTTGTCCCCCGTATTTTTGGGACCAGGACCAGGCGCAGAGCCCGATGCTGGTTGCTTAAATATGGGGGAACCCCTGTCATTTTTTCCCCCATATTTTTGCAACCAGGATCGGCTCAAAGAGCCCGAGGCTGGTTATGCTTAGGAGGGGGGACCCCACGCAATTTTTTTTGACAAAATAAGCACTTTCCCACCCCTTCCCACTGATATACATGCACGGATCTCATGGATCCGTGCATGCCTATCTAATCACGGGGAAAAAAATAAGGTCTGTTTTTTTTTAGCACTTTTTTACGAGTTGTAATTTTTCACGGCAGTGTTTGTTTGTTTTTTGCTTTGCACTTCTTAGTAAATGACCGAGATTCATACTTAAACAGCCGCGTTTTGACCGATGGTGTATTCATTCGTAATTTTTTACTTGGACTTGCAAAAAATTACGAATGCCCTCATCTCTGCCGTGATTAGTGTTTAGTAAATTACCGAGATGACACTTTGATGAAAAAACGGCATCTCGGTCAAAATCGGGAGCTTAGTAAATTTCCCCCTATGTCTTTGCCTTGCTTTAGTTTTCACGTACCATGCAACTCCTGATGGTCTTATGACCGAAGACAACCCGCCGAAGCTAATTCTAAGTCCCCATTATTGCCTCACTACATTATTGCCTCACTAAAAGTCATCACTTGAAATTCTGCACATTTTATGTGCATGGGAATATTTACTTTGATCATAATTTCACTTAGGATGTGGCTCAAAACCACATTCCTATATTTTTTCCAAGCTGCAGTTCTTTCTTTAATATTGAAAATGGGAGGGGCAAAACTAAGTGGGAGGTGCTAGGAGTAGAGTGGAGGAGTCAAGATTCTTAACCCACCCCCCATCCTCCCCCCACTAAAAGTAAAGTCTAAATCTGCCACTGGCTGGGGGTAGGGTGGGGAGTGTATGGTCCTATGGCTCGGGGGTAAAGTGGGTAGTTAGACCAAGATTTATCATGTCTTATAAATTGCACAGTGATAAAGTACCAACCAATCAGCTCATAATGGTCATTTTTCAAACACGGCCTGTAATATGACAGTTAGAAGCTAATTGGCTGGTTCGTTATCACAGTGCAATTTATCACTCTCCAAAGCATGACAAATATGGGCCTAGCCTGAGTACTATGGGGGTATTTCCAAGTTGATCGCAGCAGGAAATTTTATAGCAGTTAGGCAAAACCATGTGCACTGCAGGGGGGGGGGGGGGCAGATGTAACATGTGCAGAGAGAGTTAGATTTGGGTGGGGTGAGTTCAATCTGCAATCTAAATTGCAGTGTAAAAATAAAGCAGCCAGTATTTACCCTGCACAGAAACAAAATAACCCACCCAAATCTAACTCTTTCTGCAAATGTTATATCTGCCCCCCCTGCAGTGCACATGGTTTTGCCCAACTGCTAAAAAAATTCCTGCTGCGATCAACTTGGAATTATCCCCTATATTTCCAAGGGGTAGGGCAGGTAAAACTGAGGAAGGAGGCTGCCAGAGAGGGACTTGAGTGTTAGTGTGTCCATAGCAACAAAGCATTAGCTAGCAAGGGCCAAGCATAGTAAATAGGGCCAGACTGCAGTCCTGATTAAGAATAAAGGGGTCTATTTACTAAGCCTTGGATGGAGATAAAGTCAACGGAGATAAAGTACCAGCCAATCAGCTCCTAAGTGACATTTCACAGGCTGGGTTTGAAAATTGACAGGAGCTGGTTGGCTGGTACTTTATCTCCATCCACTTTATATCCATTCAAGGCTTAGTAAATAGACCACAAAATCTGATATATCCTGCATTAGGCTTTTCATAAAATTGTCATTATTCTGCATGGCTTTAAGCTAAAAGGTGCTTGATAAATACTGTAGGCCTTATAATGCACTGTAGCATATTTTGATGCACAGAAGACATGTGTGCTAAATTTATACATATGTTACTTACAAAATACTAAGGTTTCTTATTCACCTCTCCATCACCTGTAGCTTGAGAGATAAAAACATGCAATGTCATCAACCCTGACCCTTGTCTTGCGCCACCTGCCTTTATATTTTTGTATTTATAAGAACAGTCTGCACGAATGACAAGCAATAAGGACTAATTAGTTTAGAGTTGATTATAAGACACTGCAATGTACTTATACTTCCTCCCAAAGATAGAGTCTGATACCTGACATTTCTACTATTGATATCCCACTTGCTTTCATGTTGACCCAATTGTGCCTGCAAGATATGCAGAATAATCAGACGTTTGCCTTAGGTAAGTCACTACTGCCAAAGCTGGATGAAACAGAGTGTTTGATCAGATCATCTGTGCACAGTATTGCTCTGTACTTCACATCACAAATTACTGCAGGAGATGATTATTAATTATGATTCTACCTTCATATTTTTGTAATATAAAAACATTTCATTTGCTAAATAGGCTAGGAATGTGTCATTTTGCATGTGATTAGGATAATTTCCATGAACTTTTTCCCTTCTGGTAGTTCAGTTCTTTAGGATTTTGATGCACATATCATCTACTTAAAAATATATCTTTTTTTTTTAATATCCAACATTAAAAATGACAATAGCACTTGAGTCATGAATCACACCTTCATTAATCTGACTGCTACAGCAGTTATTTCTTATTAAAAGTGACAAGACATTCTGGACATGTGACACTTGTGAGGTTTTAAGTAGAGATGTACGGCGGACACTTTTCGTGTTTTGTGTTTTGTATCTGTATCTCCGTTCGTGTTTTGGATCAGGATTGGTTTTGCCAAAACCACCCTTTCGGGTTTTGATTTTGGATCTGGATATTTTTTGATAAAAACATAAAAAAGCTAAAATCACAGAATTTGGGGGTAATTTTGATCCTACGGTATTATTAACCTCAATAACATTCATTTCCACTCATTTACAGTCTATTCTGAACACCTCACAATATTGTTTTTAGCCCAAAAGGTTGCACTGAGGTAGCTGGACTACTAAACTAAGCGACACAAGTTGTCGGCACAAACACCTGACCCATATAGGAGTGGCAATGCAGTGACAGACAGGATTGAAATGTAAAAAAATAGGCCCCAAAGAGCACATCATGCAAAGAAAAAAAAGAGACTCAAGATGGAATTGTCCTTGGGACCTAAAACCCACCCTTTTGTAGTTTAAACAGGACATGCACAGTTTAATAAACCCATCCTTTCAGCGACAGGTGGTCCCCCTGGAAAAAACTTGCCAAGTTCTCGGAATCATAACTAGCTACAAACATACCACCTGCATATTTGATGACTTTTCACATTATAAGAAGAGGCAAGAGGAAGAGGACGGTGTCAAGAAGGTGATTAAAAATTAGAGATGCACACATATTCAGGAACAACACACAGGCTTTCACCTCCACTCCTATATTGGTGTGGAATGGAAAGATCTTCAACCAAGCAAATATATAATTACTACATTACTGGACAAACTGAAAAACTAGGGGCCAAAGCCTCCGAATTTGTTCAACATTTTCATCAACGACCTAACAGTAGGTCTAGAGAGCATGGTGTCAATTTTCGCAGACGATACCAAATTGTATTAGGTTATAAATACGGAGGGGGTCTCTTCAGAACGACTTAACTAAATTGGAAGCATGGGCAGCAAAATGGAGAATGAGATTCAACACAGACAAGTGTAAGGTAATGCACTGTGGGGGCAAGACCAAAAATAACACCTACATACTAAATGGGGTAATATTAGGGGATTCTGTACTGGAAAAAGACTTAGGGGTTCACATAGATAACAAATTAAGCAGAAGTACCCAAAGTAGGAGTGCAGCAAAGAAGGCTAATAAGATATTAGCATGCATAAAACGGGGAATTAATGCAAGGGACGAGAGTATTATACTCCCATTATATAAATCACTAGTGAGGCCACATCTTGAATACTGTGTGCAAATTTGGGCACCATATTAAAAAAAGGATATACTGGCGCTAGAAAAGGTTCAGAGGTGGGCGACCAAACTAATCAATGGCATGGAGACGCTGGAATACGAGGAAAGTCTTGCAAGGCTAGGCATGTTTACATTGGAAAAGTGGAGACTAAGAGGGGACATGATCAACATCTACAAATATATAAGAGGTCAATACACAGAGCTTAGGAGGGACCTGTTTTCTATAAGATCAGCACAGGGGACATGTGGTCACTCGCTTAGGTTAGAGGAGAGGAGTTTCCGCACATTGAGACGAAAAGGTTTCTTCACAGTAAGGACAATACGTGTTTGGAATTCCCTGCCTGAGAGAGTAGTAATGGTGGACTCAGTCAACACCTTTAAGAATGGGTTAGATAAATTCCTATTGGATAAAGATATTCAGGGTTATGGTGCGTAGGCACGCATTATAGTTAATATAACTAGTCCTAACATAAAAATAACTAGTCCTATAATAAGACTGCATAGGAGACCACAAATAGGTTGAACTCGATGGACAATTGTCTTTTTTCAACCTTAGTTACTATGTATGTAATTATGTACCCCCTTCTCCATTTTCAGGGATTAAGATAATCTCAGATTTAATGCTGGGATGCAAATAAACTGGTTTATACCATAGAATCAAGATTTGATAATTTCCCCTTCACGGAGTCTGGAGACTTATTTTGTGAAAGTCTTGTGGGTTTATTTTTTTCCATTTTTTTTTATTGCATTTTTATTTACATATTTTATGGTAGATGCCTTATTTTTGTTTTTCACAGCTCCCAGCTCCCATGTGAGCAAACCTGTGTGTCCCAGTTACACACACGTGAGCATACCTGTGTGTCTTGTTTATTTTTTTCATATTTTATTTTTAAATAAAGCAGCAACTTAGATGTTTTAGCAGTCCCTCCTGAGCCCCCACAGCAGCCCCGGATGAGGCAAGTTGAGTTCAGGTGGGATCGGTACAGTACTAAGCAGGACTGTGCAGTGACTTTTTTGTTATTCAGTCCCTGCCCTAGTGGAGATTACCACTCTACAGTCGAAAATCATTTCATACTATAAGTAGGACTGTGGGAGGAAGCAATGCTAACCTCTGTGCCCACAGCATGCCTCAGCCTGGCAAGCCAGACATCTTCCTGGCTGTAAACCAACATGAGACTCCATACTGGCCCTTATTCAGTAACTGTTTGTGCCTGACAGGAGCTCCTGGCCCATCTAGTGCTGCAGTGCAATGGAAAGCTGATGCAATGCAAGATCACTGAAACTCTGATTTTATAACACCGCAAGATCTTGCGATAACCCTACGCAGCCCTTAGGAAAAGAACCCTGTACAACAAATGCGCATTTTGTAAATAAATAATCCCAAAATGTGGAATATTAATAATAAATCAAAATTAAGGTTGATTAATTGGAGCCATTCATTTAAATGAGTCCCTAACATTAAATAATTGAGAAGAACCTTTCTCTAATGCTTCGGCAGAAAATCTCTCTTTTACCTCTCCGGCAGTTGCGCTGGATTATGATTCTGTCTCTTCTGAGATTGACTGACTTTGGGCACAAATGTGGTCTCATCGGAAAACACTTCAACAAAATTGCAATTTCCATTTTTACCTTTGTGGCTATGTTTTCACAAATCTGTTTGTGATGTCGAAGCTTGTTTCAATGCCCAATGTCATAGTAGAGAGCATGTAAAATCCAAAAAGCAAAAGTTCAGTAAAATGATGACCCAAAAATCTAAATTAAAATCGTCTGAGGAGAAGCGTAAACTTGCCAATATGCCATTTACAACACGGAGTGGCAAGGAACGGCTGAGGCTCTGGCCTATATTCATGGCTAGTGGTTCAGCTTCACATAAGGATGGAAGCACTCATCCTCCAGCTAGAAAAATGAAAAGAGTTAAGCTGGCAAAAGCACAGCAAAGAACTGTGCATTCTTCTAAATCAAAAATCCCCAAGGAGAGTCCAATTGTGTCGGTTGCGATGCCTAACCTTCCCAAGACTGGACGGGAAGAGGTGGCTCCTTCCACCATTTGCACGCCCCCTGCACGTGCTGGAAGGAGCACCCACAGTCCAGTTCCTGATCTTCAAATTGAAGATGTCACTGTTGAAGTACACCAGGATGAGGATATGGGTGTTGCTGGAGCTGAGGAGGAAATTGACAAGGAGGATTCTGATGGTGAGGTGGTTTGTTTAAGTCAGGCACCCGGGGAGACACCTGTTGTCCGTGGGATGAATATGGCCATTGACAAGCCTGGTCAAAATACAAAAAAAAAACACCTCTTCGGTGTGGAATTATTTTAACAGAAATGCGGACAACAGGTGTCAAGCCGTGTGTTGCCTTTGTCAAGCTGTAATAAGTAGGGGTAAGGACGTTAACCACCTAGGAACATCCTCCCTTATACGTCACCTGGAGCGCATTCATCAGAAGTCATTGACAAGTTCAAAAACTTTGAGTGACAGCGGAAGCAGTCCACTGAGAACTAAATCCCTTCTTCCTCTTGTACCCAAGCTCCTGCAAACCACCCCACCAACTCCCTCAATATCAATTTCCTCCTTAGACAGGAACGAGAATAGTCCTGCAGGCCATGTCACTGGCAAGACAGACGAGTCCTCTCCTAACTGGGATTCCTCCGATGGATCCTTGAGTGTAACGCCTACTGCTGCTGGCGCTGCTGTTGTTGCTGCTGGGAGTCGATCGTCATCCCAGAGGGGAAGTCGGAAGACCACTTGTACTACTTCCAGTAAGCAATTGACTGTCCAACAGTCCTTTGCGAGGAAGATGAAATATCACAGCAGTCATCCTGTTGCAAAGCAGATAGCTCAGGCCTTTACAACTATGTTGGTGTTAGATGTGCATCCGGTATCCGCCGTTAGTTCACAGGGACTTAGAGAATTTCTTGAGGTAGTGTGCCCCCGGTACCAAATACCATCTAGGTTGCACTTCTCTAGGCAGGCGATACCGAGAATGTACACAGACGTCAGAAAAAGAGTCACCAGTGTCCTAAAAAATGCAGTTGTACCCAGTGTCCACTTAACCACGGACATGTGGACAAGTGGAGCAGGGCAGACTCAGGACTATATGACTGTGACAGCCCACTGGGTAGAAGTATTGCCTCCCGCAGCAACAACAGCAGCAACGGCACCAGTAGCAGCATCTTGCAAACGCCAACTCGTTCCTAGGCAGGCTACGCTTTGTATCACCGCTTTCCATAAGAGGCACACAGCTGACAACCTCTTACGGAAACTGAGGAACATCATCGCAGAATGGCTTACCC
Source organism: Pseudophryne corroboree (assembly GCF_028390025.1). Taxonomy (NCBI): domain Eukaryota; kingdom Metazoa; phylum Chordata; class Amphibia; order Anura; family Myobatrachidae; genus Pseudophryne; species Pseudophryne corroboree. The sequence continues at coordinate 297,805,271 of NC_086451.1, forward strand.
CAATTGGACTCTCCTGGGGATTTGTGACATCGGACAACGCCACCAATATTGTGCGTGTATTACATGTGGGAAAATTCCAGCACGTCGCATGTTTTACACATACAATGAATTTGGTGGTGCAGAATTTTATAAAAAAACGGCAGGGGCGTAATGGAGATGCTGTCGGTGGCCCGAAGAATTGCGGGCCACTTTCGGCATTCAGGCACCACGTGACGAAGACTGGAGCACCAGCAAACACTCCTGAACATGCCCTGCCATCAGCTGAAGCAAGAGGTGGTAACGAGGTGGAATTCAAACCTCTATATGCTTCAGAGGATGGAGGAGCAGCAATAGGCCATTCAAGCCTATACATCTGCCTATGATATAGGCAAAGGAGGGGGAATGCACCTGACTCAAACGCAGTGGAGAATGATTTCAATGTTGTGCAAGGTTCTGCAACCCTTTGAACTTGCCACACATGAAGTCAGTTCAGACACTGCCAGCGTAAGTCAGGTCATTCCCCTCATCAGGCTTTTGCAGAAGCAGCTGGAGAAATTGAAGGAGGAGCTAAAACGGAGCAATTCCGCTAGGCATGTGGGACTTGTGGATGGAGCCCTTCATTCGCTTAACCAGGATTCACGGGTGGTCAATCTGTTGAAATCAGAGCACTACATTTTGGCCACCGTGCTCGATCCTAGGTTTAAAGCCTACGTTGTATCTCTCTTTCCGGCAGACACAAGTCTGCAGATGTTCAAAGACCTGCTGGTGAGACACTTGTCAAGTCAAGTGGAACGTGACCCTCCAACAGCTCCTCCTTCATTTTCTCCCGCCACTGGAGCTGCCAGGAAAAGGATCAAATTTCCAAAACCACCCACTGGCGGTGATGCAGGGCAGTCAGGAGCAAGTGCAGACATCTAATCCGGACTGAAGGACCTGCCAACGATTACTGACATGTCGTCTACTGTTACTGCATATGATTCTGTCACCATTGAAAGAATCGTGGAGGATTATATGAGTGACAGCATCACTGTAGGCATGTCAGACAGTCCGTACGTATACTGGCAGGAAAAAGAGGCAATTTGGAGGCCCTTGCACAAACTGACTTTATTCTACCTAAGTTGCCCTCCCACAAGTGTGTACTCCGAAAGAGTGTTTAGTGCAGCCGGTCACCTTGTCAGCGATCGGCGTAGGAGGTTACTTCCACAAAATATGGAGAAGATGATCTTCATCAAAATGAAATATAATACATTCCTCCTTGGAGACATTTACCAGCAATTGCCTCCAGAAATTACACAGGGACCTGTGATGGTGGATTCCAGTGGGGACGAATTAATACTCTGTGAGGAGGGAGATGTACACAGTGAAAGGGGTGAGGAATCGGACGATGAGGAGGAGGTGGACATCTTGCCTCTGTAGAGCCAGTTTGTGCAAGGAGAGATTGATTGTTTCTTTTTTGGTGGGGGCCCAAACCAACCAATCATTTCAGCCACAGTCGTGTGGCAGACCCTGTCGCTGAAATGATGGGTTTGTTAAAGTGTACATGTCCTGTTTATACAACAACTTAAGGGTTGGTGGGAGGGCCCAAGGACAATTCCATCTTGCACCTCTTTTTTATGTATTATTTGCATCATGTGCTGTTTGGGGACTATTTTTTTGAAGTGGCATCCTGTCTGACACTGCAGTGCCACTCCTAGATGGGCCAGGTGTTTGTGCCGGCCACTTGGGTCGCTTAGCTTAGTCATCCAGCGACCTCGGTGCAAATTTTCTTCTTAGAGACAGGAAAAGGTAATGCCTGTGAGAGGTATGAAGCAGAGTTGGGCTGAGGGAGGGGTAGTATGGTGGACACCTCTTGAAGGTCACGTTGTAGGTATGCATGAAATGGCCATTAGGGCAGTCCTGCATAAAGCATAGCCTCCTCCAGGGGAATATTTGTTCAGCACCAAAACTCTCATAGAGCTTACCATTGCTGTAAACCTCGAAGATGAACTTGAACAGTTGCCCATCTGCCACCGGTTCACATAAACCACCATAAGTAAAGAGGTGGGACATGTTAAGGAAGTACTCAGTGCAGCTGGTGTATTTGTTCCCCTCGCTGCCATGGGACATGATGGAGATGTCCTCCCAGTTGTCCACCACATGCCTCACACACCTCTGTCTACTGTGATGGGGATATGGTTTGAGGCACCATCTCCCCTTTAACATGAAAAAACTCAATTACCCTGTTCAACAAAATAAAAAATATAAATATAAATCAAGTGAAGTATCCAAAAACAAAAAAACCTAGTCAAAATATTCCGTTTTTAGTAGTGGCATAAGCACAAGTTTGGGACGAGTGGTGACTTGAGAGGTGCGGCTGTAGCACAGTCCAATATTCAAATAGGGAGGGCCACACCAACTGCTCCCCAAATGCTGCCAAACATCACTGACAGTTGGTGTAGCTTTCTTATTTGAATCTTGGACTGTGCTACAGCCGCATCTCTCAAGTCACCACTCGTCCCAAACTTGTGCTTATGGTAAAATTTGTTGACAAATCAGACTCAATGAGCTTACAGTCCTGCAGCACCTGGGACATGTTGTTTTGTCACCCAATCACCAAGAACGAAAGGACATTTTTTACCCCCTTTCACCCCTTAGCAGTCAAATGTAAAAATAAAACATGCTTAATGAGTGCTTATATCATGGGAAACCACCCCATCCCTCTCTCACACTGAATTTCATGTTTCTAGGTCCAATGGCCTTGGCCTGGGGGTAATGAGTCAATCAGTCAGGACATTGAACAAGTAGAGGAAACATATTACCTCATTTCAATCCCGTAGGAGTCGAATTTTGAAAAATGCCTGCTTAGTGGGTGCTTACATCATGAAAGGAATATACTGCCTGAATTACATGTTTTTTGGTCAAGGGGTATAGGCTGGGCAACACAGCTGTAACTAGACATTGTGGTTCCCTGTGCCAGAAAGAGAATTGGTGTCTCCCCTTCCCACCAATATTAAAAATATATAGGGCCGTGGCTTCATGGGGAATGGGCATGGCCACAGAACAGTACCAATAGTACCAATTCACATTACACTGCACAGTAGTATCCCTTATACACATTGGCCCTCATTCCGAGTTGTTCGCTCGGTATTTTTCATCGCATCGCAGTGAAAATCCGCTTAGTACGCATGCGCAATGTTCGCACTGCGACTGCGCCAAGTAACTTTACTATGAAGATAGTATTTTAACTCACGGCTTTTTCTTCGCTCCGGCGATCGTAATGTGATTGACAGGAAATGGGTGTTACTGGGCGGAAACACGGCGTTTCAGGGGCGTGTGGCTGAAAACGCTACCGTTTCCGGAAAAAACGCAGGAGTGGCCGGGGAAACGGTGGGAGTGCCTGGGCGAACGCTGGGTGTGTTTGTGACGTCAACCAGGAACGACAAGCACTGAAATGATCGCACAGGCAGAGTAAGTCTGGAGCTACTCTGAAACTGCTAAGTAGTTAGTAATCGCAATATTGCGAATACATCGGTCGCAATTTTAAGAAGCTAAGATTCACTCCCAGTAGGCGGCGGCTTAGCGTGTGTAACTCTGCTAAATTCGCCTTGCGACCGATCAACTCGGAATGAGGGCCATTATACCATGGTGACATAATAAAGGGGTTTAGGCTCGGCATCACAGCTGTAACTAGACATTGTGGTGCCCTGTGCCAGAAAGAGAATTGGTCCCCGTCCCCCCAATATTAAAAATATATAGGGGTGTGGCTTCATGGGGAATGGGCATGGCCACAGAGCAGTACCAATATTACCAATTCACAGTACACTGCACAGTAGTACCCTTATACACATTATACCATGGTGAGCCCCTTATACATGTTACACCATAGTAGAGCCTCTTACACACATTATGTCATGGTAGTGCCCCTTACACACATTGTGCAATGGTAGAGCCCCTTATACACTTTACACCAAGTAGAGCTCCTTATACACATTAAATCTGGTAAAGCCCCTTATAGTTAGAGAGAAAGAGAGAGAGAGAGTGTGTGTGTGTGTGTGTGTGTGTGTGTGTGTGTGTGTGTGTGTGTGTGTGTGTGTGTGTGTGTGTGTGTGTTTCTCTCACCCACTCCCCACAACACATACATTTCACTGACTCCACAGCGCACTTCCATACTCTAATATCCGCTCCAGGCCACAGAAGTGCTCTGATCACTCTGCAGGCCGGGTGGGTAGGCCACACAGGAATTGACTGCCCAGCGCTGCCTGCTGCAATATACACAGTGCACAGTACTGCAGTTGTCACCCACAACACGTACAATTTGGGGGTAATACAGACGGCGCCCCCTCATGAAAACTAAGCGGTGTGCAAGGCACTGTCTGCACTACCTTAGCTACGGCCCTGCTGGGCGTAGATGAGTCAGTGGGTTAGGATATTTGTTTTTTTATTTTAAAATTGAGTGCACTGTTGGGGCCCTTTAATAAACAGTCATTGCAGTGCTGTTATTTAAAGAATATGTAGGTGATGTCTAGGTAGTATGGCTTGCTAGCAACTACAGGTAAACAAATATAATCTCACCAATGTGAGAGGAGGGAGGGGGCGAGTCCTCCCTGCATCTGGGCACACACTGCAGTAGATTATTTAATAGAATAGATTAGTGATGTGCACCAGAAATTTTTCGGGTTTTGTGTTGTTTTGGATTCGGGTCCGCGGCCGTGTTTTGGATTCGGACGCGTTTTGGCAAAACCTCCCTGAAAATTTTTTATCCGATTCGGGTGTGTTTTGGATTTGGGTGTTTTTTTATAAAAAAACCTCAAAAACAGCTTAAATCATAGAATTTGGGGGTCATTTTGATCCCATAGTATTATTAACCTCAATAACCATAATTTCCACTCATTTTCAGTCTATTCTGAACACCTCACACTTCACAATATTATTTTTAGTCCTAAAATTTGCACCGAGGTCGCTGGATGGCTAAGCTAAGCGACACAAGTGGCCGACACAAACACCTGGCCTATCTAGGAGTGGCACTGCAGTGTCAGGCAGGATGGCACTTCAAAAAAATTGTCCCCAAACAGCACATGATGCAAAGAAAAAAAGAGGCGCACCAAGGTCGCTGTGTGACTAAGCTAAGCGACACAAGTGGCCGACACAAACACCTGGCCCATCTAGGAGTGGCACTGCAGTGTCAGACAGGATGGCACTTCAAAAAAATTGTCCCCAATCAGCACATGATGCAAAGAAAAAAAGAGGCGCACCAAGGTCGCTGTGTGACTAAGCTAAGCGACACAAGTGGCTGACACAAACACCTGGCCCATCTAGGAGTGGCACTGCAGTGTCAGGCAGGATGGCACTTCAAAAAAATTGTCCCCAAACAGCACATGATGCAAAGAAAAATGAAAGAAAAAAGAGGTGCAAGATGGAATTGTCCTTGGGCCCTCCCACCCACCCTTATGTTGTATAAACAGGACATGCACACTTTAACAAACCCATCATTTCAGCGACAGGGTCTGCTACACGACTGTGACTGAAATGACTGGTTGGTTTGGGCCCCCACCAAAAAAAAAGCAATCAATCTCTCCTTGCACAAACTGGCTCTACAGAGGCAAGATGTCCACCTCATCATCATCCTCCGATTCACTGTGTACATCCCCCTCCTCACAGATTATTAATTCGTCCCCACTGGAATCCACCATCTCAGGTCCCTGTGTACTTTCTGTAGGCAATTGCTGGTGAATGTCTCCACGGAGGAATTGATTATAATTCATTTTGATGAACATCATCTTCTCCACATTTTCTGGAAGTAACCTCGTACGCCGATTGCTGACAAGGTGATCGGCTGCACTAAACACTCTTTCGGAGTACACACTGGAGGGGGGGCAACTTAGGTAAAATAAAGCCAGTTTCTGCAAGGGCCTCCAAATTGCCTCTTTTTCCTGCCAGTATACGTACGGACTGTCTGATGTGCCTACTTGGATGCGGTCACTCATATAATTCTCCACCATTCTTTCAATGGTGACAGAATCATATGCAGTGACAGTAGACGACATGTCAGTAATCGTTGGCAAGGTCCTTCAGTCCGGACCAGATGTCAGCACTCGCTCCAGACTGCCCTGCATCACCGCCAGCGGGTGGGCTCGGAATTCTTAGCCTTTTCCTCGCACCCCCAGTTGCGGGAGAATGTGAAGGAGGAGCTGTTGACGGGTCACGTTCCGCTTGACATGACAATTTTCTCACCAGCAGGTCTTTGAACCTCTGCAGACTTGTGTCTGCCGGAAAGAGAGACACAACGTAGGTTTTAAATCTAGGATCGAGCACGGTGGCCAAAATGTAGTGCTCTGATTTCAACAGATTGACCACCCGTGAATGCTGGTTAAGCGAATGAAGGGCTCCAGGGGCGGATCCAGAAAAAAATTACAGGGGGGGCACCATAAGGGGCGTGGCTTCATTGGAATGGGCGTGGCTTCGTTTGAATGGGCGTGGTATTGCAGGAAAAGACTACCTTATACCCCAGTTTTGCAACCTGCACGCCCAGACGTTGGCCACCACAGGAAAGAAAAAATAAGATTTTACTTACCGATAAATCTATTTCTCGTAGTCCGTAGTGGATGCTGGGGACTCCGTCAGGACCATGGGGATATAGCGGCTCCGCAGGAGACAGGGCACAATAATAAAAGCTTTAGGATCAGGTGGTGTGCACTGGCTCCTCCCCCTATGACCCTCCTCCAAGCCTCAGTTAGGATACTGTGCCCGGACGAGCGTGCATAATAAGGAAGGATATTGAATCCCGGGTAAGACTCATACCAGCCACACCAATCACACCGTACAACCTGTGATCTGAACCCAGTTAACAGTATGATAACAACGAAGGAGCCTCTGAAAAGATGGCTCACAACAAGAATAACCCGATTTTTGTAACAATAACTATGTACAAGTATTGCAGACAATCCGCACTTGGGATGGGCGCCCAGCATCCACTACGGACTACGAGAAATAGATTTATCGGTAAGTAAAATCTTATTTTCTCTGACGTCCTAGTGGATGCTGGGGACTCCGTCAGGACCATGGGGATTATACCAAAGCTCCCAAACGGGCGGGAGAGTGCGGATGACCCTGCAGCACCGAATGAGAGAACTCCATGTCCTCCTCAGCCAGGGTATCAAATTTGTAGAATTTAGCAAACGTGTTTTCCCCTGACCAAGTAACTGCTCGGCAAAGTTGTAAAGCCGAGACCCCTCGGGCAGTCGCCCAAGATGAGCCCCCTTCCTTTTGGAATGGGCTTTTACCGATTTTGGCTGTGGCAGGCCTGCCACAGAATGTGTAAACTGAATTGTATTACAAATCCAGCGAGCAATCGTCTGCTTAGAAGCAGGAGCACCCATCTTGTTGGGTGCATACAGGCTAAACAGCGAGTCAGATTTTCTGACTCCAGCCTTCCTGGAAACATATTTTTCAGGGCCCTGACAATGTCAAGTAACTTGGAGTCCTCCAAGTCCCTAGTACCCGCAGGTACCACAATAGGTTGGTTCATGTGAAAAACAGAAAACACCTTAAGGAGAAATTGAGGACGAGTCCTCAATTCTGCCCTGTCAGAATGAAAAATTAAGTAAGGGCTTTATATATGATAAAGCCGCCAATTCTGACACACGCCTGGCTGAAGCCAGGGCTAATAGCATCGTCACCTTCCATGTGAGATATTTTAAGTCCACAGTGGTGAGTGGTTCAAACCAATGTGACTTTAGGAAACTCAAAACAACATTGAGATCCCAAGGTGCCACTGGGGCACAAAAGGAGGCTGTATATGCAGTACCCCTTTTACAAACATCTGAACGTCAGGCACTAAAGCCAGTTCTTTCTGGAAGAAATTCGACAGGGCCGAAATTTGAACCTTAATGGACCCTAATTTTAGGCCCATAGACAGTCCTGTTTTCAGGAAATGTAGGAAACGACCCAGTTGGAATTCCTCTGTAGGGGCCTTCTTGGCCTCACACCACGCAACATATCTTCGCCAAATGCGGTGAAAATGTTTTGCGGTTACATCCTTCCTGTCTTCGACCAGGGTAGGGATGACTTCATCTGGAATGCCCTTTCAGGATCCGGCGTTCAACCGCCATGCCGTCAAACGCGGCCGCGGTAAGTCTTGGAACAGACAAGGCCCCTGCTGGAGCAGGTCCTTTCTTAAAGGTAGAGGCCACGGGTCTTCCGTGAACATCTCTTGAAGTTTCGGGTACCAAGTCCTTCTTGGCCAATCCGGAACCACGAGTATCATTCTTACTCATCTCCCTCTTATGATTCTCAGTACTTTTTGTATGAGAGGCATAGGAGGGAACACATACTCTGACTGGTACATCCACAGTGTTACCAGAGCGTCCACCGCTATTGCCTGAGGGTCCCTTGACCTGGCGCAATATCTAGTTTTTTGTTCAGGCGGGACGCCATCATGTCCACCTTTGGTTTTTCACAACGGTTTACAATCATGTGGAAGACTTCCCGATGAAGTCCCCACTCTCCCGGGTGGAGGTCATGCCTGCTGAGGAAGTCTGCTTCCCAGTTTTCCACTCCCGGAATGAACACTGCTGAGAGTGTTATCACATGATTTTTCGCCCAGCGAAGAATCCTTGCAGTTTCTGCCATTTCCCTCCTGCTTCTTGTGCCGCCCTGTCTGTTTACGTGGGCGACTGCCGTGATGTTGTCCCACTGGATCAATACCGGCTGACCTTGAAGCAGAGGTCTTGCTAAGCTTAGAGCATTGTAAATTGCCCTTAGCTCCAGTATATTTATGTGGAGAGAAGTCTCCAGACTCGATCACACTCTCTGGAAATTTTTTCCTTGTGTGACTGCTCCCCAGCCACTCAGGCTGGCATCCGTGGTCTCCAGGACCCAGTCCTGAATGCCGAATCTGCGGCCCTTTCATAGATGAGCACTCTGCAGCCACCGCAGAAGAAACACCCTTGTCCTTGGAGACAGGGTTATCCGCTGATGCATCTGAAGATGCGATCCGGACCATTTTTCCAGCAGATCCCACGTAAAGGTTCTTGCGTGAAATCTACCGAATGGGATCGCTGTGTAAGAAACCACCATTTTTCACAGGATCCTTGTGCAATGATGCACTGATACTTTTCCTGGTTTTAGGAGGTTCCTGACTAGCTCGGATAACTCCCTGGCTTTCTTCTCCGGGAGAAAACATCCTTTTCTGGACTGTGTCCAGAATCATCCCTAGGAACAGTAGACGTGTCGTCGGAAAAAACTGCGATTTTGGAATATTTAGAATCCACTCGTGCTGTCGTAGAACTACTTAAGATAGTGCTACTCCGACCTCCAACTGTTCTCTGGACCTTGCCCTTATCAGGAAAGCGTCCATATTTCTTTTAAGAAGAATCATCATTTCGGCCATTACCTTGGTAAAGACCCGGGGTGCCGTGGACAATCCAAACGGCAGCGTCTGAACTGATAGTGACAGTTCTGTACCACGAACCTGAGGTACCCTTGGTGAGAAGGGCAAATTTGGACATGTAGGTAAGCGTCCCTGATATCCAGTGACACCATATCGTCCCCTTCTTCCTGGTTCGCTATCACTGCTCTGAGTGACTCCATCTTGATTTGAACGCTTGTATGTAAGTGTTCAAATATTTCAGATCTCAGCTAGCCGTCTGGCTTCAGTACCACAATATAGTGTGGAATAATACCCCTTCCCTTGTTTTAGAAGGGGTACTTTGATTATCACCTGCTGGGAATACAGCCTGTGAATTGTTCCCAATACTGCCTCCCTGTCGGAGGGAGACGTTGGTAAAGCAGACTTCAGGAACTTGTGAGGGGGAGACGTCTCGAATTTCCAATGTACACCTGGGATACTACGTGTAGGATCCAGGAGTCCACTTGTGAGTGAGCCCACTGCGTGCTGAAACTCTTGAGATGACCCCCTACCGCACCTGAGTCCGCTTGTACGGCCCCAGCGTCATGCTGCGGACTTGGCAGAAGCTGTGGAGGGCTTCTGTTCCTGGGAATGGGCTGCCTGCTGCAGTCTTCTTCCCTTTCCTCTACCCCTGGGCAGATATGACTGGCCCTTTTGCCCGCCTGCCCTTATGGGGACGAAAGGACTGAGACTGAAAAGACTGTGTCCTTTTCTGCTGAGATGTGACTTGGGGTAACAAAAGGTGGATTTTTCAGCTGTTGCCATGGCCACCAGGTCCGATGGACCGCCCCTTTATACGGCAATACTTCCATGTGCCGTCTGGAATCTGCATCACCTGACCACTGTCGTCTGGCAGATATGGACATCACATTTACTCTTGATGCCAGAATGCAAATATCCCTCTGCGCATCTCGCATATATAGAAATGCATCCTTAAAATGCTCTATAGTCAATAAAATCTTGTCCCTGTCAAGGGTATCAATATTTTCAGTCAGGAAATCCGACCAAGCCCCCTCAGCGATGCACATCCAGGCTGAGGCGATTGCTGGTCGTAGTATAACACCAGTATATGTGTATATACTTTTAGGATATTTTTCAGCTTCCTATCAGCTGGCTCCTTGAGGGCTGCCGTATCTGGAGACGGTAACGCCACTTGTTTTTATAAGCGTGTGAGCGCCTTATTCACCCTAAGGTGTGTTTCCCAACTCGCCCTAACTTCTGGCGGGAAAGGGTATACCGCCAATAATTTTCTATCGGAGGAAACCCACGTATCATCACACACTTCATTTAATTTATCTGATTCAGGAAAAACTACAAGTAGTTTATTCACACCCTACATAATACCCTTATTTGTGGTACTTGTAGTATCAGAAATATGTAACACCTCCTTCATTGCCCTTAACATGAAACGTGTGGCCCTAAAGGAAAATACGTTTGTTTCTTCACCGTCGACACTGGAGTTAGTGTCCGTGTCTGTGTCTGTGTCGACCGACTGAGGTAAATGGGCGTTTTTACAAGCCCCTGACGGTGTCTGAGACGCCTGGACAGGTACTAATTTGTTTGCCGGCCGTCTCATGTCGTCAACCGACCTTGCAGCGTGTTGACATTATCACGTAATTCCTAAATAAGCCATCCATTCCAGTGTCGACTCCCTAGAGAGTGACATCACCAATACAGGCAATTTGCTCCGCCTCCTCACCAACATCGTCCTCCTACATGTCGACACACACGTACCGACACACAGCACACACACAGGGAATGCTCTGACAGAGGACAGGACCCCACTAGCCCTTTGGGGAGACAGAGGGAGAGTTTGCCAGCACACACCAAAAACGCTATAATTATACAGGGACAACCCCTTATACAAGTGTTTTCCCTTATAGCATTTTTATATATGTAATCATATCGCCAAATAAGTGCCCCCCCTCTCTGTTTTAACCCTGTTTCTGTAGTGCAGTGCAGGGGAGAGCCTGGGAGCCTTCCTCACAGCAGAGCTGAGCAGGAAAATGGCGCCGTGTGCTGAGGAGAATAGGCCCCGCCCCCTTTTCGGCGGGCACTTCTCCCGGAGTTTGTGAGATCTGGCAGGGGTTAAATACATCCATATAGCCTCAAGGGCTATATGTGATGTATTTTAGCCATAAAAAAGGTATTATACATTGCTGCCCAGGGCGCCCCCCCCAGCGCCCTGCACCCTCAGTGACAGTTGGTGACTGTTGGTGAAGTGTGCTGACAACAATGGCGCACAGCTGCAGTGCTGTGCGCTACCTTATGAAGACTGAAAGTCTTCTGCCGCCTGTTTCTGGACCTCTTCAACTTCGGCATCTGTAAGGGGGGTCGGCGGCACGGCTCCGGGACGAACCCCAGGGTGAGACCTGTGTTCCGACTCCCTCTGGAGCTAATGGTGTCCAGTAGCCTAAGAAGCAAATCCATCCTGCACGCAGGTGAGTTTTCTTCTCTCCCCTAAGTCCCTCGTAGCAGTGAGCCTGTTGCCAGCAGGACTCACTGAAAATAAAAAACCTAACTTAAACTTTTATTCTAAGCAGCTCAGGAGAGCCACCTAGATTGCACCCTTCTCGTCGGGCACAAAAATCTAACTGAGGCTTGGAGGAGGGTCATAGGGGGAGGAGCCAGTGCACACCACCTGATCCTAAAGCTATTATTATTGTGCCCTGTCTCCTGCGGAGCCGCTATATCCCCATGGTCCTGACGGAGTCCCCAGCATCCACTAGGACGTCAGAGAAATAATCCTGATTCATGCCCCTTACATTATTTGTCATTTTTCCTCCTTATAGTAATGCCCAGTATACATTATTCCACATACTGCAATGGCCCTTAGACATTATTCCACACACAATAATGCACATGACACAATATGCACACACTGTAATGCCCCAGACACATTATGCCACACACCGTAATGCCTGTGACACATTATGACAGGAATCACAATGCCCGTTATACATTATGCCACACACTGCAATGACCTTGAGACATTATACCACAATGCCCGTGATATAGTATACCATACACCGTAATGCCTGTGACACATACCGCAATGCCCGTTATACCCTATGCCACACACCGCAATGCCCGTTATATATTATGCCACACTGCAATGACCCTGAGACATTATACCACATACCACAATGCCCGTGATATAGTATACCACACACCGTAATGCCTGACACATTATGACACACACCGCAATGTCCGTGATACATTATGCCACACACTGCAATGACCCTGAGACATTATACCACATATCACAATGCCAGCGATATAGTATACCATACACCGTAATGCCTGTGACACATTATGACACACACCGCAATGTCCGTGATACATTATGCCACACACCGTAATGCCCATTACACATTAAGTCCTACAGTAAGGCTTCTAATTACTTTTCAAATACCTGCTCGTTGTCAGGGGTTTCATGCACTGGGTGTCATGCTCGTTGCCAGGGGTTTCAAGCTCTTGGTTCCATGCACGGTGCCAGGGGTTTTCATGCTCAGGGTGTCATGCTCGTTGCCAGGGGTTTCATGCACTGGGTGTCATGCTCGTTGCCAGGGGTTTCATGCACTGGGTGTCATGCTCGTTGCCAGGGGTTTCATGCACTGGGTGTCATGCTCGTTGCTAGGAGGTAGTCCTTGTTGCTAGGGCTGTGCTCCCAGTGCCACATATGTCCCCAGTGCCAGATATTCCCCCACGGTGCCAGGTACTCACATGCCCCCAGTGCCAAATATAGCCCCCCCCCCATGTGCCAGGTACACATATACCCCCAGTGCCAGATATTCCCCGACAGTGCCACATATGCCCCAGTGCCAGATATCGCCCCCCCCGTGCTATATATGCCCCCAGTGCCACATATGCCCCCAGTGCCAGATATTCCCCCCCCAGTGCCACATATGCCCCCAGTGCCAGATATCCCCCCCCAGTGCCACATATGCCCCCAGTGCCAGATATTCCCCCCCCCAGTGCCATATATGCCCCCAGTGCCAGATATTCCCCCCAGTGCCATATATGTCCCCAGTGCCAGATATTCTCCCCCCCCCTCCCTGCCAAATATGCCCCCAGTGCCAGATATTCCCCCCCAGTGCGTCCCCCCCCCCCTTCCTTCCTCCTCCGCCGCCGCCGCTGCTCCCCTCGCTCCCCTGCTGTTAGGAGGGACATGGAGGGCACAGTGCACACCTCCCTGTGTCCCTCCTGTGTCTCCGGCGGCCGCGGGTCACTGTAATAAAGGAAGTGCTCACGAACGGCACTTCCTTTATGAGACCAGCGGCCGCCGGAGACCCAGGAGGGACCCAGGAGGGACACAGGAGAGGCGCGCACTGTGCCCTCCGTGTCCCTCCTAACAGCAGGGGAGGAAACGAGACCGTAGACTGACATGCGGACGCTCGTCCGCATGTCAGTCTGCACTAAAAATGACAGGGGGGGCACGTGCCTTGGTGCCCCCCCCCCTAAATCCGCCACTGAAGGGCTCCATCCACAAGTCCCACATGCCTAGCGGAATCGCTCTGTTTTAGCTCCTCCTTCAATGTCTCCAGCTTCTTCTGCAGAAGCCTGATGAGGGGAATGACCTGACTCAGGCTGGCAGTGTCTGAACTGACTTCACGTGTGGCAAGTTCAAAGGGTTGCAGAACCTTGCACAACGTTGAAATCATTCTCCACTGCGCTTGAGTCAGGTGCATTCCCCCTCCTTTGCCTATATCGTGGGCAGATGTATAGGCTTGAATGGCCTTTTGCTGCTCCTCCATCCTCTGAAGCATATAGAGGGTTGAATTCCACCTCGTTACCACCTCTTGCTTCAGATGATGGCAGGGCAGGTTCAGGAGTGTTTGGTGGTGCTCCAGTCATCGGCACGCGGTGGCTGAATGCCGAAAGTGGCCCGCAATTCTTCGGGCCACCAACAGCATCTCTTGCACACCCCTGTCGTTTTTTAAATAATTCTGCACCACCAAATTCAATGTATGTGCAAAACATGGGACGTGCTGGAATTTGCCCAGATGTAATGCATGCACAATATTGCTGGCGTTGTCCGATGTCACAAATCCCCAGGAGAGTCCAATTGGGGTAAGCTATTCTGCGATGATGTTCCTCAGTTTCCGTAAGAGGTGTCATTTGTGTGCCTCTTATGGAAAGCGGTGATACAAAGCGTAGCCTGCCTAGGAACGAGTTGGCGTTTGCGAGATGCTGCTACTGGTGCCGCCGCTGCTGTTCTTGCTGCGGGAGGCAATACATCTACCCAGTGGGCTGTCACAGTCATATAGTCCTGAGTCTGCCCTGCTCCACTTGTCCACATGTCCGTGGTTAAGTGGACATTGGGTACAACTGCATTTTTTAGGACACTGGTGACTCTTTTTCTGACGTCTGTGTACATTTTCGGTGTCGCCTGCCTAGAGAAATGGAACCTAGATGGTATTTGGTACCGGGGACACACTACCTCAATCAAGTCTCTAGTTGCCTCTGAATTAACGGTGGATACCGGAACCACGTTTCTCACCACCCAGGCTGACAAGACCTGAGTTATCCGCTTTTCAGCAGGATGACTGCTGTGATATTTCATCTTCCTCGCAAAGGACTGCAATTGCTTACTGAAAGTAGTACAAGTGGTCTTCCGACTTCCCCTCTGTGATGCCGATCGACTCCCAGCAGCAACAACAGCAGCGCCAGCAGCAGTAGGCGTTACACTCAAGGATGCATCAGAGGATCCCAGGCAGGAGAGGACTCGTCAGACTTGCCAGTGACATGGCCTGCAGGACTATTGGCTTTCCTGTGTAAGGTGGAAATTGACACTGAGGGAGTTGGTGGTGTGGTTTGCAGGAGCTTGGTTACAAGAGGAAGGGATTTAGTGGTCAGTGGACTGCTTCCGCTGTCATCCAAAGTTTTTGAACTTGTCACTGACTTCTGATGAATGCGCTCCAGGTGACGTATAAGGGAGGATGTTCCTAGGTGGTTAACGTCCTTACCCCTACTTATTACAGCTTGACAAAGGCAACACACGGCTTGACACCTGTTGTCCGCATTTCTGTTGAAATAATTCCACACCGAAGAGGTGATTTTTTTTGTATTTTGACCAGGCATATCAATGGCCATATTCGTCCAACGGACAACAGGTGTCTCCCCGGGTGCCTGACTTAAACAAACCACCTCACCATCAGAATCCTCCTTGTCAATTTCCTCCCCAGCGCCAGCAACACCCATATCCTCATCCTGGTGTACTTCAACAGTGACATCTTCAATTTGACTATCAGGAACAGGACTGCGGGTGCTCCTTCCAGCACTTGCAGGGGGCGTGCAAATGGTGGAAGGCGCAAGCTCTTCCCGTCCAGTGTTGGGAAGGTCAGGCATCGCAACTGACACAATTGGGCTCTCCTTGGGGATTTGTGATTTAGAACAACGCACAGTTCTTTGCTGTGCTTTTGCCAGCTTAAGTCTTTTCATTTTCTAGCGAGAGGATAAGGGCTTCCATCCTCATGTGAATCTGAACCACTAGCCATGAACATAGGCCAGGGCCTCAGCCGTTCCTTGCCACTCCGTGTCGTAAATGGCATATTGGCAAGTTTACGCTTCTCATCAGACGCTTTCAATTTAGATTTTTGGGTCATTTTACTGAACTTTTGTTTTTTGGATTTTACATGCTCTCTACTATGACATTGGGCATCGGCCTTGGCAGACGACGTTGATAGCATTTCATCGTCTCGGCCATGACTAGTGGCAGCAGCTTCAGCACGAGGTGGAAGTGGATCTTGATCTTTCCCTATTTTAACCTCCACATTTTTGTTCTCCATTTTTTAATGTGTGGAATTATATGCCAGTATCAATAGCAATGGCCTACTACTATATATACTGCGCACAACTGAAATGCACCACAGGTATGGATGGATAGTATACTTGACGACACAGAGGTAGGTAGAGCAGTGGCCTTCCGTACCGTACTGCTATATATACTGGTGGTCACTGTCAGCAAAACTCTGCACTGTACTCCTCCTATATAATATACTGGTGGTCCCCAGTGCCCACAATAAAGCAGTGTGAGCACAGATATATGCAGCACACTGAGCACAGATATGGAGTGTTTTTTAGGCAGACAACGTATACTGGTGGTCACTGGTCAGCAAAACTCTGCACTGTACTCCTCCTATATAATACAGCTGCTCCCCAGTCCCCACAATTAAGCAGTGTGAGCACAGATATATGCAGCACACTGAGCACAGATATGGAGTGTTTTTTAGGCAGACAACGTATACTGGTGGTCACTGGTCAGCAAAACTCTGCACTGTACTCCTCCTATATAATACAGCTGCTCCCCAGTCCCCACAATTAAGCAGTGTGAGCACAGATATATGCAGCACACTGAGCACAGATATGGAGTGTTTTTCAGGCAGACAACGTATACTGGTGGTCACTGGTCATCAAAACTCTGCACTGTACTCCTCCTATATAATACAGCTGCTCCCCAGTCCCCACAATTAAGCAGTGTGAGCACAGATATATGCAGCACGTTGAGCACAGATATGGAGTGTTTTTCAGGCAGACAACGTATACTGGTGGTCACTGGTCAGCAAAACTCTGCACTGTACTCCTCCTATATAATACTGCTGGTCCCCAGTCCCCACAATAAAGCAGTGTGAGCACAGATATATGCAGCACACGGAGCACAGATATGGAGTGTTTTTCAGGCAGACAACGTATACTGGTGGTCACTGGTCAGCAAAACTCTGCACTGTACTCCTCCTATATAATACAGCTGCTCCCCAGTCCCCACAATTAAGCAGTGTGAGCACAGATCTATGCAGCACACTGAGCACAGATATGGAGTGTTTTTCAGGCAGACAATGTATACTGGTGGTCACTGGTCAGCAAAACTCTGCACTGTACTCCTATATAATACAGCTGCTCCCCAGTCCCCACAATTAAGCAATAAGCAGCACAAATATTATTAATAAACGGAGAGGACGCCAGCCACGTCCTCTCCCTAACATTTCCAATGCACGAGTGAAAATGGCGGCGACGCGCGGCTGCTTATATAGAATCCGAATCTCGCGAGAATCCGACAGCGGGGTGATGACGTTCGGGCGCGCTCGGATTAACCGAGCCATACGGGAAAATCCGAGTATGCCTCGGACCCGTGTATAATGGGTGAAGTTCGGGGGGGTTCGGTTTCCGAGGAACCGAACCCGCTCATCACTAGAATAGATACAGTATGTATTATGTAGGTGTTGTTTCTCATTTAAAATATGTAATGCTTTTAACAAAGGTTTCAGCCACAATATGGATGCGAAAAATAAATGCTGTACATGTTTCTTTCAAATTGATATGTTCTATTATCCACTGAGGACTGAACATTAGTGATGTCTCTTTATTAATGGCTATAATTTTAAAAGATTCTCAGTAATTGCCTGAAATTAATTGGATTATGTTATTTTTAAACTTATATGGATAAATCGATGATGTAATAGAGTAAGTATGCTTCTGCCTGCTTTCTCTGCATGATGACAAAGGAGAGGTCTCTGAAAAATTATTTCACCTATCCACATTATTTTAATATGTTTGTGGTCCTCTTTTCCTTAATAGGGTATAGGGAAGACCTGAAAGAGGAAATCACTGCAGATGTTTAGTTTTATCTCTTACGTCCTAGAGGATACTGGGGTTCCATTTAGTACCATGGGGTATAGATGGGTCCACTAGGAACCATGGGCACTTTAAGAATTTGATGGTGTGGGCTGGCTCCTCCCTCTATGCCCCTTCTACCAGACTCAGTTTCAAAAATGTGCCCGGAGAAGCCGGTCATGCTTATGGAAGCTCCTGAAGAGTTTTCTGCATTTATTTTATATGTTTGTTATTTTCAGGAAGGGATGGTTTGCACCAGCCTGTCTGCTTTATTGGACTTAGGGGGGGGGGGGGGGGGGGGGGGGACTGGCCAACCTCTTGAAGGGTTAATGGTCCCGTTCCCCGCTGACAGGAAACTGAGCTCCTGAGGGAACTATTCGCAAGCCCCAGCATGGCGAGCGCACATTCCTGCAGCATGCCGCCATCCCTAACAGAGCCAGAAGAATGAAGAGTGGTGAGTACTAGCGGGTCGCCGACCATTATGGCGGCATGAGGATACAGAGACACACGGCTTCTAACCGGGGCAGAATGTGTCTCCAGACACAGTACACAGCTGCGTCTCAGTACACTGTACACAGTACCCACACTGGCAAAAAATAAGAATTTACTTACCGATAATTCTATTTCTCATAGTCCGTAGTGGATGCTGGGGACTCCGTAAGGACCATGGGGAATAGCGGCTCCGCAGGAGACTGGGCACAAAAGTAAAGCTTTAGAACTACCTGGTGTGCACTGGCTCCTCCCCCCATGACCCTCCTCCAAGCCTCAGTTAGGATACTGTGCCCGGACGAGCGTACACAATAAGGAAGGATTTTGAATCCCGGGTAAGACTCATACCAGCCACACCAATCACACCGTATAACTCGTGATCTAAACCCAGTTAACAGCATGATAACAGAGGAGCCTCTAGAAAAGATGGCTCACTACAGCAATAACCCGATTTTTTGGTAACAATAACTATGTACCAGTATTGCAGACAATCCGCACTTGGGATGGGCGCCCAGCATCCACTACGGACTACGAGAAATAGAATTATCGGTAAGTAAATTCTTATTTTCTCTAACGTCCTAAGTGGATGCTGGGGACTCCGTAAGGACCATGGGGATTATACCAAAGCTCCCAAACGGGCGGGAGAGTGCGGATGACTCTGCAGCACCAAATGAGAGAACTCCAGGTCCTCCTCAGCCAGGGTATCAATTTTGTAGAATTTTACAAACGTATTTGCTCCTGACCAAGTAGCTGCTCGGCAAAGTTGTAAAGCCGAGACCCCTCGGGCAGCCGCCCAAGATGAGCCCACCTTCCTTGTGGAGTGGGCATTTACAGATTTTTGGCTGTGGCAGGCCTGCCACAGAATGTGCAAGCTGAATTGTACTACAAATCCAACGAGCAATAGTCTGCTTAGAAGCAGGAGCACCCAGCTTGTTGGGTGCATACAGGATAAACAGCGAGTCAGATTTTCTGACTCTAGCCGTCCTGGAAACATATATTTTCAGGGCCCTGACAACGTCTAGCAACTTGGAGTCCTCCAAGTCCCTAGTAGCCGCAGGCACCACAATAGGTTGGTTCAGGTGAAACGCTGAAACCACCTTAGGGAGAAACTGAGGACGAGTCCTCAATTCCGCCCTGTCTGAAAGGAAAATCAGATAAGGGCTTTTACAGGATAAAGCCGCCAATTCTGACACGCGCCTGGCCCAGGCCAGGGCCAACAGCATGACCACTTTCCATGTGAGATATTTTAACTCCACAGATTTAAGTGGTTCAAACCAATGTGACTTTTGGAACCCAAAAACTACATTGAGATCCCAAAGTGCCACTGGAGGCACAAAAGGAGGCTGTATATGCAGTACCCCTTTTACAAACGTCTGAACTTCAGGGACTGAAGCTAGTTCTTTTTGGAAGAAAATTGACAGGGCTGAAATTTGAACCTTAATGGACCCCAATTTCAGGCCCATAGACACTCCTGTTTGCAGGAAATGTAGGAATCGACCCAGTTGAATTTCCTCCGTCGGGCCTTACTGGCCTCGCACCACGCAACATATTTTCGCCAAATGCGGTGATAATGTTTTGCGGTTAAATCCTTCCTGGCTTTGATCAGGATAGGGATGACTTCATCCGGAATGCCTTTTTTCCTTCAGGATCCGGCGTTCAACCGCCATGCCGTCAAACGCAGCCGCGGTAAGTCTTGGAACAGACAGGGTCCTTGCTGGAGCAGGTCCCTTCTTAGAGGTAGAGGCCACGGATCCTCCGTGAGCATCTCTTGAAGTTCCAGTTACCAAGTCCTTCTTGGCCAATCCGGAGCCACGAATATAGTGCTTACTCCTCTCCATCTTATCAATCTCAGTACCTTGGGTATGAGAGGCAGAGGAGGGAACACATACACTGACTGGTACACCCACGGTGTTACCAGAGCGTCTACAGCTATTGCCTGAGGGTCCCTTGACCTGGCGCAATACCTGTCGAGTTTTTCCCAACGGTTTATAATCATGTGGAAGACTTCTGGGTGAAGTCTCCACTCTCCTGGGTGGAGGTCGTGTCTGCTGAGGAAGTCTGCTTCCCAGTTGTCCACTCCCGGAATGAATACTGCTGACAGTGCTATCACATGATTTTCCGCCCAGCGAAGAATCCTTGCAGCTTCTGCCATTGCCCTCCTGCTTCTTGTGCCACCCTGTCTGTTTACGTGGGTGACTGCCGTGATGTTGTCCGACTGGATCAACACCGGCTGACCTTGAAGCAGAGGTCTTGCTAAGCTTAGAGCATTGTAAATGGCCCTTAGCTTCAGGATATTTATGTGAAGTGATGTCTCCAGGCTTGACCATAAGCCCTGGAAATTCCTTCCCTGTGTGACTGCTCCCCAGCCTCGCAGGCTGGCATCCGTGGTCACCAGGACCCAGTCCTGAATGCCGAATCTGCGGCCCTCTAGAATATGAGCACTCTGCAACCACCACAGGAGGGACACCCTTGTCCTTGGTGACAGGGTTATCCGCTGATGCATCTGAAGATGCGACCCGGACCATTTGTCCAGCAGGTCCCACTGGAAAGTTCTTGCGTGGAATCTGCCGAATGGGATTGCTTCGTAGAAAGCCACCATTTTACCCAGAACCCTTGTGCATTGATGCACTGAGAGTTGGCTCGGTTTTAGGAGGTTCCTGACTAGCTCGGATAACTCCCTGGCTTTCTCCTCCGGGAGAAACACCTTTTTCTGGACTGTGTCCAGGATCATCCCTAGGAACAGAAGACGAGTCGTCGGAACCAGCTGCGATTTTGGAATATTGAGAATCCAATCGTGCTGCCGCAACACTACCTGAGATAGTGCTACACCGACCTCCAACTGTTCCCTGGATCTTACCCTTATCAGGGAATTGTCCAAGTAAGGGATAACTAAAATTCCCTTCCTTCGAAGGAATATCATCATTTCGGCCATTACCTTGGTAAAGACCCGGGGTGCCGTGGACCATCCATACGGCAGCGTCTGAACTGATAGTGACAGTTCTGTACCATAAACCTGAGGTACCCTTGGTGAGAAGGGTAAATTGGGACATGAAGGTAAGCATCCTTGATGTCCCGAGACATCATGTAGTCCCCTTCTTCCAGGTTCGCAATCACTGCTCTGAGTGACTCAATCTTGAATTTGAACCTCTGTATGTAAGTGTTCAAAGATTTTAGATTTAGAATCGGTCTCACCGAGCCGTCCGGCTTCGGTACCACAACAGTGTGGAATAATACCCCGTTCCCTGTTGCAGGAGGGGTACCTTGATTATCACCTGCTGGGAATACAGCTTGTGAATGGCTTCCAAAACTGTCTCCCTGTCAGAAGGAGACATCGGTAAAGCCGACTTTAGGAAACGGCGAGGGGGAGACGTCTCGAATTCCAATTTGTACCCCTGAGATATCACCTGAAGGATCCAGGGGTCTACTTGCGAGTGAGCCCACTGCGCGCTGAAATTCATTGAGACGGGCCCCCCACCGTGCCTGATTCTGCTTGTAAAGCCCCAGCGTCATACTGAGGGCTTGGCAGAGGCGGGAGAGGGTTTCTGTTCCTGGGAACTGGCTAATTTCTGCAGCTTTTTTCCTCTCCCTCTGTCACGGGGCAGAAATGAGGAACCTTTTGCCCGCTTGTCCACGAAAAGACTGCGCCTGATAATACGGCGTCTTCTCATGTTGAGAGGCGACCTGGGGTACAAACGTGGATTTCCCAGCTGTTGCCGTGGCCACCAGGTCTGAAAGACCGACCCCCAAATAACTCTTCCCCTTAATAAGGCAATACTTCCAAATGCCGTTTGGAATCCGCATCACCTGACCACTGTCGTGTCCATAACCCTCTACTGGTAGAAATGGACAACGCACTTAGACTTGATGCCAGTCGGCAAATATTCCGCTGTGCATCACGCATATATAGAAATGCATCTTTCAAATGCTCTATAGGCAATAATATACTGTCCCTATCTAGGGTATCAATATTTTCAGTCAGGGAATCCGACCACGCCAACCCAGCACTGCACATCCAGGCTGAGGCGATTGCTGGTCGCAGTATAACACCAGTATGTGTGTAAATACATTTTAGGATACCCTCCTGCTTTCTATCAGCAGGATCCTTAAGGGCGGCCATCTCAGGAGAGGGTAGAGCCCTTGTTCTTACAAGCGTGTGAGCGCTTTATCCACCCTAGGGGGTGTTTCCCAACGCACCCTAACCTCTGGCGGGAAAGGATATAATGCCAATAACATTTTAGAAATTATCAGTTGTTATCGGGGGAAACCCACGCATCATCACACACCTCATTTAATTTCTCAGATTCAGGAAAACTACAGGTAGTTTCTCCTCACCGAACATAATACCCCTTTTTGGTGGTACTCGTATTATCAGAAATGTGTAAAACATTTTTCATTGCCTCAATCATGTAACGTGTGGCCCTACTGGAAGTCACATTTGTCTCTTCACCGTCGACACTGGAGTCAGTATCCGTGTCGGCGTCTATATCTGCCATCTGAGGTAACGGGCGCTTTAGAGCCCCTGACGGCCTATGAGACGTCTGGACAGGCACAAGCTGAGTAGCCGGCTGTCTCATGTCAACCACTGTCTTTTATACAGAGCTGACACTGTCACGTAATTCCTTCCAACAGTTCATCCACTCAGGTGTCGACCCCCTAGGGGGTGACATCACTATTACAGGCAATCTGCTCCGTCTCCACATCATTTTTCTCCTCATACATGTCGACACAAACGTACCGACACACAGCACACACACAGGGAATACTCTGATAGAGGACAGGACCCCACTAGCCCTTTGGGGAGACAGAGGGAGAGTTTGCCAGCACACACCAGAGCGCTATATATATACAGGGATAACCTTATATAAGTGTTTTTCCCCTTATAGCTGCTGTATTGTTAATACTGCGCCTAATTAGTGCCCCCCTCTCTTTTTTAACCCTTTCTGTAGTGTAGTGACTGCAGGGGAGAGCCAGGGGAGCTTACCTCCAACTGAGCTGTGAGGGAAAATGGCGCCAGTGTGCTGAGGAGATAGGCTCCGCCCCTTTTCCGCGGACTTTTCTCCTGCTTTTTTATGGATTCTGGCAGGGGTTAAAATTCATCCATATAGCCCTGGGGGCTATATGTGATGTATTTTCGCCAGCCAAGGTGTTTTTATTGCTGCTCAGGGCGCCCCCCCCCTAGCGCCCTGCACCCTCAGTGACCGAAGTGTGAAGTGTGCTGAGGAGCAATGGCGCACAGCTGCAGTGCTGTGCGCTACCTTGGTGAAGACAGGACGTCTTCTGCCGCCGATTTTCCGGACCTCTTCTGTCTTCTGGCTCTGTAAGGGGGCCGGCGGCGCGGCTCTGGGACGCATCCATGGCTGGGCCTGTGATCGTCCCTCTGGAGCTAATGTCCAGTAGCCTAAGAAGCCCAATCCACTCTGCATGCAGGTGAGTTCGCTTCTTCTCCCCTTAGTCCCTCGATGCAGTGAGCCTGTTGCCAGCAGGTCTCACTGAAAATAAAAAACCTAAAACTAAACTTTTCACTAAGCAGCTCAGCAGAGCCACCTAGTGTGCACCCTTCTCGTTCGGGCACAAAAATCTAACTGAGGCTTGGAGGAGGGTCATGGGGGGAGGAGCCAGTGCACACCAGGTAGTTCTAAAGCTTTACTTTTGTGCCCAGTCTCCTGCGGAGCCGCTATTCCCCATGGTCCTTACGGAGTCCCCAGCATCCACTTAGGACGTTAGAGAAACAGTCTTAAAATAGTTTTCTATCCATTTTAAGCAACAGATTACCTCAGCCAGTATAAAAAAAGCGGGAAGACCGCACGCCATTGAAGGGGTGGGGCTTTACTATGAGAGGATCCAGCAGCTCACCAGCACCATTTTTCCTCTGCAGTGGACACAGAAGCTGACTGACAGGGACGCGCAGAATCTCCAGCGTGACTCCAGATTACCTCAGCGGTACCAGGGGGGTCATAGTGGGGGGGAACGATTATTAGTGTACTAAGTCCCCTATCAGGGTACTTAGTCTACGACTGGGCTAAAAAGAAAAAATGGGAGACTGCGCTCACTGGTGGGGGAGGGAAATGTAGGGAATTGGTGCTGCTAGACCTGGAGGTGTCCAACCTCCTACTGAATTATGAATTGGATATGGTCAGCGCACTCAGATGTGAGGATGTGTGTGAAGATTTGAAGGCTGAGAGGAGGGGGGAGGGGGGGGGAGGAATATCGATTTAGTCAATGACTGTGTGTGAAATGATTAAAGAAATTAGGACTATGTTTGTACTGATTTGAGATCTGATATTTATTTGTGGGTAAAAAAGTCTCTATCAGGTGTGTCATGCAGACCACCCTTTGTACAGTATACCCTCCTAAACGGTATACCCTGATCTGGATTGACCCCTGATGGGTGAATGTCAGGTGTTCCTGTTAGGGCACCTTTACCATAGGTGGATATGACCTATGTATTTAGTATGAGTATAATAGTTTATCAGTGTTCGTGGGGTATGAGACTGTTGCGGCGTCCCGCTAGTCTGACCCTTGTATTGCTGATGTCTATGTGCACCACTATGAGGAAAACAGGTTACGGGCTTGATTCTTTTACTTACCGCCGGGGGTGCGTTCAGCGCGCCTGTGCCGGCTCAGCTTCCGTGCCTGTATCCTCCAGTGCTGTTGTCTACCAGTCCGTGGTGTCTTGAACACCGTGCGGTGCAGCAGCCGCTGCACTTGCCTGCTTAGGGTCCTGTTGGTTACTTCCTGGTAGCCGCGTCACGTGATGCGTCACGTGGTGCGGGATCTCTCGGGCAGTCCTCGTTCTCCAGCCGGGGGAGAGAGCTGTAAAGTGTGGTAAATAATTGTGTTGCAGTGTCCAGCAGTGTCCAACGCGTTTCAGCAATAATGCCTTTGTCAAGGATTACCTGCCATAAGTCCTTGGATGCTTTTAAACATCCCTGTATGTATTGATTTGCTGTATGTGAGTTCAACTCCGTCTGTCATTGGTGGAGTCATCTGTCAATCAGTTGATTTGTCAATCTGTGTCTATGTGTCTGTAATTGGCTGTCATGGGAATGCAGACTCCTTAGTCATTGGAGGAGTGATCTGTCAATCAAGCAGTTGTCTGTGGATATGTGTCTGTATGTCTGTGATTGTTAACCATTTGTTGTGAATGGGATTAATGATTTAATGGTGAGTGCAGTGTATCGTGAGGGGTTAAATGAGGGATTGCAATTGTTGAGATGATGGGGTTTATCAATAAAAGGAAACTGATGTAAAGCAGTATTGTAAACCAAAAAAGAAAGTCATGTGGAGTAATTGTTTTTTGGAAAATAGATAGATAGTATGAATGGAGGATGAATAATAAGATCAGATTGAAGAGAGAGATGGGGGGGAGAGTGGTGAGGAGAGAATTGCCCTCTTTTTTTTGGAGAAATTAGCAGATGGGATTGGAAGGGGTTAAGAGTTGGTAAAAAGTTATCAGTACCTATGGATATATGTGGAGTATGTTTATATTTATTTTCTTTATCACATTTATGTGTTTCTTGCGATATCTGTGGTAGGATGCAGTAGATGAAAGATTGTGACGAGGTGTATCTTACCATGATGATATGCATGGACACTGCAACACAATTATTTACCACACTTTACAGCTCTCTCCCCCGGCTGGAGAACGAGGACTGCCCGAGAGATCCCGCACCACGTGACGCATCACGTGACGCGGCTACCAGGAAGTGACCAACAGGACCCTAAGCAGGCGAGTGTAGCGGCTGCTGCACCGCATGGTGTTCGAGACACCACGGACTGGTAGACAACAGCACTGGAGGATACCGGCACGGAAGCTGAGCCGGCACAGGCGCGCTGAACGCACCCCCAGCGGTAAGTAAAAGAACCAAGCCAGTAACCCGTTTTCCTTATAGTGGTGCACATAGACATCAGCAATACAAGGGTCAGACTAGCGGGACGCCGCAACAGTCTCATACCCCACGAACACTGATAAACTATTATACTCATACTAAATACATAGGTCATATCCACCTATGGTAAAGGTGCCCTAACAGGAAGACCTGACATTCACCCATCAGGGGTCAATCCAGATCAGGGTATACCGTTTAGGAGGGTATACTGTACAAAGGGTGGTCTGCATGACACACCTGATAGAGACTTTTTTACCCACAAATAAATATCAGATCTCAAATCAGTACAAACATAGTCCTAATTTCTTTAATCATTTCACACACAGTCATTGACTAAATCGATATTCCTCCCCCCTCCCCTCCCCCCTCCTCTCAGCCTTCAAATCTTCACACACATCCTCACATCTGAGTGCGCTGACCATATCCAATTCATACGACTGGGCTAAGCTTGGCATTATCAATAAGGGCGCGGTGGGGGCTGGCTCCAAATAACTCTGTGTATCCTTGAAGAGCTCTTTGTGGGTTAATTGTACTTAACCTTTTCGTGTGTGTGTGTGTGTGTGTGTGTGTGTGTGTTGTCACAATTACATTATGTCAGGCAAAGAGTGTGTATCTTGTACAGCGGAGTGTTTCTCTTCACCAGGGGGCACACTACTGGGTACTCAGGGCAGTGCACCTTCCCAGAATAGTGGGGCTGAACTGAAATGGGTTAATTCCATTAAGGGAATGATCTCAAATATTTCTACAAAACTATCCCGCAATGAGAAAGAGACGCAATACTTAAGACAGACTGTGGATGAGTTTATGAATAGAGACTCAGTCCCCAAACCAGCGTCTCAATCCCCTCTCATTTGTCCGCAAAAACGATCTCTGGCCCATATCCTGCAGTCTGACTCTGACGCTGACGGGTCAGACATGGAGGAGGGTGAGGTGGATTTGGAGGGGGGATGCTACTCTGTCACAGGGAATAGAGGCTCTTATAGAGGCTATCGGAGATGTTCAGCAAATTCCTGATAAAGGGGGTCATTCCGAGTTGATCGCAGCTGTGCTAAATTTAGCACAGCTATGATCAGGCACTCAGACATGCGGGGGGACGCCCGGCACAGGGCTAGTCCACCCCGCATGTCAGTGCTGCAAACACCCCCCCCCCCCCCGCAGAAGTGCAAATGCCTTTGCATTTCAGAAGTACCACCCAGCCAGCGCAGCTCCTGAGGGAGAACATCTTCGCTGCCCGGGTCCCAGCAGCAGCGTGTGACATCACGCTGCCGCTGCGGCCCGCCCTCCCCAATGGTCCGGCTATGCCTGTGTTGGCCGGACCGTGCCTCTAAACGGCGGCTTAACGCCACCGTCCAGCCCCCTCCCGATCAGCGACCGACTCTGCCTGTCAATCAGGCAGAGGCAATCGCTAGGCCACGACGGCCTCTGGCATGCGCCGGCACTCTGAGGTGTCGGCGCATGTGCAGTTCTGACCCGATTGCACTGCTGCGAACAAATGCAGCATGCGATCAGGTCGGAATGATCCCCAAAGTGTCAGAGGAATGTGAGGAATCTTATTTAAAAAAGAAGTCCTCGGTCACTTTTCCTTCGTCAAAGGAATTGAATGCCCTGTTTGAAGAACTGTGGGTTAATCCTGATAAGAAATTTCAAATCCCTAAAAGGTGTCTCTCATCTTTTCCTTTTACTCTAGAGGATAGGAAAAAATGGGAAAATCCACCATTAGTGGACGCATCAGTCTCTAGGCTGTCAAGAAAAATTGTATTGCCTGTCCCTGGTGCAGTCTCCCTAAAACATACGGCTGATCCTAAAATTGAGACTACACTCAAATCATTGTACACAGCAGCTGGGGTGGCCCAGAGACCCACTATTGCATGTGCGTGGATCACAAAAGCCGGTGCTAAATGGTCAGGTAACCTACTTGAGGGGTTAGAGTCCTTGTCTAGGGGGGATGTTGTTTTACTCCTGCAGCATATACAGGACTCTGCAAACTTCATGGTGGAAGCCATAAAAGTTATTGCATTGTTTAATGCACGCACCACCGCTTTGGCAGTGTCAGCACGCAGAGGCTTGTGGCTACGCCAGTGGACTGCTGATGCGGAATCCTGGAAAGGCGTGGAATGCCTACCATTCACAGGAGAGGCCTTGTTTGGAGACGAACTAGACAAATGGATCTCCAAAGCTACTACAGGTAAGTCTACATATCTTCCTTCCACAGTTCCCCCAGCCAGGAAAGCTTATTCAGTTTCAAATTTACAGTCCTTTCGGACAGCCAAGTTTAATGGAAAATCCAGAGGTGCTTCTACGGCCTCCAGAGGCACAAGAGGTAAACCACGCAAGCCAGCAACTGCAGGTGTTCAGGAACAGAGCTCAGGCTCTTCTTCCTCAAAGCCTT
Source organism: Pseudophryne corroboree (assembly GCF_028390025.1). NCBI lineage: Eukaryota > Metazoa > Chordata > Amphibia > Anura > Myobatrachidae > Pseudophryne > Pseudophryne corroboree. Next base: position 297,834,015 of record NC_086451.1, read on the forward strand.
CCACATGATGGTGGACCACGAGGCCTGGAGGTATGTCAGGTGGGAGCCCGACTACAATTCTTCAGTCACATCTGGTCAAGTTCGTGTCGGGATCCATGGGTAATAGATCTTATTTCCCAGGGCTACAGACTGGAGTTCCAAGAGCTCCCACCTCACAGATTCTTCAAATCAGCCTTACCAGCTTCACAAGAGGCAAGTATAACTTTAAAGCAGGCCATCCAAAAACTGGTACAGACCCAGGTCATTGTTCCAGTTCCACCTCATCTACACAACAAGGGGTACTACTCCAACTTGTTTGTAGTACCGAAACTGGACGGTTCGGTACGACCAATTCTGAACCTCAAGTCCTTGAACCGTGTTCAAGTTCAAGATGGAGTCTCTGAGAATGATGATCTCAGGTCTGGAGGGGGGTAATTCCTAGTGTCTCTGGATATCATGGATGCGTTCCTTCACATTTCGATCTGGCCGCCTCATCAGGCTTATCTACGGTTTGCACTGCAGGACTGTCACTACCAGTTCCAGGCCCTGCCATTTGGTCTCTCCATGGCACTGAGAGTGTTCACCAAAGTGATGGCAGAGATGATGTTTTTACTCCACAAGCAGGGTGTGAACATAATTCCCTACCTGGACGATCTTCTGATAAATGCATCGTCCAGGGAGACGTTGCTAGACAGCATTGGGCTCTCAACCAAACTTCTCCAGGATCACAGGTGGATTCTGAATCTTCCGAAATCTCATCTAGAGCCAACATGGAGGCTTCCATTCCTGGGAATGATACTGGACACGGAGTCGCAGAGAGTGTTCCTTCCGTTGGAAAAGGCATTGGTAATCCATTCGATGGTTCGGGATGCCCTGAAGCCAATCCGGATATCGGTGCATCGATGCATTCGCCTTCTGGGGAAAATGGTGGCCTCTTAAGAGGCACATCAATACTGAAGGTTTCATGCAAGACCCTTCCAGCTCGATCTGTTGGACAAATGGTCCGGATCATATCTTCACATGTACCAGAAGATTCGTCTGTTGCCAAAAGCCAGGATCTCCCTTCTGTGGTGGCTACAGACCTCTCACCTCATCGAGGGTCGGAGGTTCAGAATTCAGGACTGGATCCTGTTAACCACGGATGCAAGCCTTCGAGGTTGGGGAGCAGTCACCCAGAGGGTGCAGTTTCAAGGAATATGGTCAAGTCAGGAAGTCATCCTTCTAATCAACATTCTGGAACTCAGGGCCATATACAACCCCCTTCTGCAAGCCTCTTATCTTCTTCAGGATTGGCCATTCAAGTCCAATCAGACAATGTGACGGCAGTGACATACATAAACTGACAGGGCAGAACGAAAAGCAGAGTAGCAATGTCAGAGGTGTGAAGAATTCTCCTCTGGGCAGAAAAAAACGCTGTGGCGTTGTCAGCGGTCCTCATTCCGGGAGTAGACAACTGGGAAGCAGTCTTCCTCAGCAGACATGACTTGCACCCGGGGGGAGTGGGGCCTTCACACGGAAGTGTTCAGGTGCTTGACACGTCGGTGGGGATATCCACAAATCGAAATTATGGCCTCTCGTCTCAACAAAAAGCTCAAGCTGTATTGTTCCAGGTCAAAAAACCCACAGGCAGTGGTGGTAGACACTCTGACGACTCCATGGGTCTATCAGATGGTGTACGTGTTTCCTCCACTTCCACTGATCCCAAGAATTCTCAAAAGAATAAAAAGGGAAAAAGTTCAAGCAATACTCATTGCTCCGGACTGGCCAATAAGGGACTGGTACGTGGACCTTCTAGAGATGCTCATCGAGGATCCGTGGCCTCTACCTCTTTGTGAGGATCTTCTACAACAGGGCCCATTCGACTATCAGGACTTACCGCGGCTACGTTTGACTGCATGTAAGTTGAACGGCTGATTCTAGCCAGGAGAGGGATCCCTAATAAAGTTATCCTGACTATGATCCAAGCCAGGAAGGGGCTAACGTCTAAACATTGCCACCGTATTTGGAAGAAACACGTCTCTTGGTGGGAGAGCAGAACTTATTGTGCGGTGGAATTTCACCTGGGACGTTTCCTGCTTTTTCTGCAGGCAGGTGTGGATGTGGGCCTACGTCTTGGCTCCATAGAAGTCCAGATTTTGGCCTTGTCCATTTTCTTTCAAAAACAATTGGCTTCTCTCCTTGAGGTCCAGGTGTTTTTGAAAGGTGTTCTGCGCATCCCACGGCACCTTGGGATCTAAATTTGGTGCTGCAGTTCCTCTGATCGGAAAATATCTTACGTGGAAGACCGTCATATTGTTGACCTTGGCTTCAGCAAGACGTGTGTCGGAGCTGGGGGCTTTGTCTCACAAGAGCCCATATTTCATTTTCCATGAGGACAGAGATGAACTCAGAACTCGTCAGCAATTTCTTCCAAAAGTGGTGTCTGCATTTCACATCAACCAACCTATTGTGGTTCCGGTTATCACCGACACTTCCACTACTTCAAACTCTTTGGATGTTGTGAGGGCTTTGAAGTTATAGGTAAAGACGACAGCTCGTCAAAGGAAATCCGACTCGCTGTTCGTCCTATATGATCCCAATAAAATTGGGTGTCCTTCTTCTAAGCAGACAATTGCTCGCTGGATCAGGCTCACTATCCAGCATGCTTATTCCACGGCAGGCTTGCCGGTTCCAAAATCTGTACAGGCCCACTCTACTAGATCGGTGGGTTCTTCCTTGGCGGCTGCCCGTGGTGTCTCGGCTTTACAGCTCTGCCGAGCAGCTACTTGGTCAGGTTTGAACACGTTTTCTAAGTTCTACAAGTTCAATACTTTGGCCTTTGAGGACCTTCAGTTTGGTCAATCAGTTCTGCAGGAACCTCGGCACTCTCCCACCTGGTTTGGGAGCTGTGGTACATCACCTTGGTACTAAGTGGAACCCCAGTATCCTCTAGGATGTAAGAGAAAATAGGATTTTAATTACCTACCAGTAAATTCTTTTCTCGTAGTCCATAGGGGGTACTGGTCGCCTGCCTGGTGCTTCGGTCTTCCTGCACTGTTACTTGGTTAAGTATTGTTGGTTCAGCTGGTACTGTTCCTGTTTAAAGTTGGGTTAGCTAAGCTTTCCTCTGTGTGTGTGCTGGTTCGGAATCTCACCACTAACTTTATCAATCCTTCTCTCAAAGTATGTCCATCTCCTCAGGCACAGTTTCCTAGACTGAGTCTGGTAGGAGGGGCATAGAGGGAGGAACCAGCCCACACTATCAAATTCTTAAAGTGTCCATGGCTCCTAGTGGACCCGTCTATACCCCATGGTACGAAATGGAACCCCAGTATCCTCTACGGACTACGAGAAAAAGATTTACCGGTAGGTAATTAAAATCCTATTTTTTATATTATCTGAATCAGTGTTTGCCCCAGTAACTCTTTATGGGGCCATTTATCTCTGTATATATATATATATATATATATATATTTCAAAGGTAATACCGGCACTCCAAAAAATATAGATAAAGTTCCTTTGCTGCGGTGCCCTCCAGGTCAACAATTGACAGAAATAGAGTGAAGAGATTGGTGGCACTCAAGCAGGCTGGTAAATGCAAAGAAAATGTCCCTTTATTTGCCTACATGTTTCGGGGAAACTCCCCGTCCTCAGGGCTAGACAACAATGAAAAACCACACATACAGAGTTTAAATACAACACAGAAAAAGACATCAGTGCAGAGATTGTACTCACCTGTCCTCACGGCGCTGCCGCCCGCCTGCACATGCTGCATGCTTCCGTGTCGCCGGGCTATGACGTCACGGTGCGCCGCGGGACAGGGAGATCGTCATGACAACATAAAAAACATACATAAATACAACGTAAGACAACACATTTAAAATACATAAACATCACCGTTTAGGGGAAAAGATCCTAACAATTCCCATCAGTCACTATAATAACGTCTCAATAGTAATAGTGAGTACTTCTGATATTAAATTCTTCTAATCCTGAAAGCACAGGGAATACTCAGTGGTAAACAACCTCCCCTTCAAAGGACATATGGATATACCCTTAATGATTAAATGGGCCTAAAGGAAACACTGTAATCCCAAGTTTTCATTAAGACCACCAGGGGACAGTGTTCCTAGCCTAAAGAGCCAACGAGATTCCCTCTGTAAAAGTAACCTATCCCTATTACCACCCCTCAAAGAAATGGGGGTATGGTCAATAAGGATAGCACGGATACTTGCCACCCCATGTTTAGCTGACAGACAGTGGCGAGCAAATGGCTGGTCACTGGAGCCCTTCTCGAATGCTTTTTTAATAGCACTCCTGTGAAGTGCCATCCTTTCCCTAAATTGTCGTATGGTCTTGCCCACATAGGAAAGACCACACGGGCATGTGAGCAAATATATAACATGAGTAGTGGTGCATGTAAGGCGATGTTTAATAGATATTTTCTGACCTGTTTGCGGATGGTTAAAGGTGGTACCTGTTTGCAAGGTGTTACAGGTGGCACACCCAAGACACCTATAACATCCCATCTTAGGTCTAAGAAAATGAGTTTGGTCACATCTGGTCATATTAGTGACATCAAGACGAACCACGTGGTCCCCTATGTTATTACCCCTAGTATGACTAGGTAATAATCTGGTGTTAGATAGATTACTCAAAGCTGTCTCTGTTTGTATGATAGGCCACAGTTGTTTGGCCTTACTCACAGTCCGTTTTGAGCTCGTAGTAAATCTACTCACCCATGGTAATCTGTCTACTGTAGTATTCTGACTGGTTCTGGGATTTAACAATTGCTGCCTAGGGATACGAAGAACTGCCTCCTTTGATTTTTCTAGTTCCCTAATAGGGTACCCCCTTTGGGCAAACCTCAATAACATTTCATCGAGGGCCCTAATGGTGTCTTGAGGGTCTGACGTGATACGCCGAACCCGCAAGAACTGTGAGTACGGTAAACCTTTCTTTAATGCAAGTGGATGAAAACTTTGATAGTTCAAAGAAGTATTCCTATCGGTGTTCTTAACAAAAAGGGAAGTGCTAAGCTGACCAGAGTTAAGGGTGATGGACACATCCAGATAATTAATTTGCTTATCATCAATTACATATGTAAATTTCACCACATGTTCTGTCGCATTGTGTTGATCCCATAACATAGTCAACTCTTCCCTGGAACCACTCCAACAGACCAGAAGGTCGTCAATATAACGCCTATAGTAAATCACATGGGAACTGACAAAGGGGTTAAGATGAAACATAATGTTCTCAAGATGATACATGAAAGCATTGGCGTACGATGGGGCCACTGCGGACCCCATCGCACACCCAGATAGCTGTAAATAAAATTCCCCATTAAACACAAAATGATTTCTCTTCAAGACCAAACTCAACAGGTGTAGGAAAAAAGATAATTCTGGGCCCTCATATGAGGCATTACTTTCAATAAGTGCTCTTACCGCCTCCACACCTGCATCATGTGGGATGCAGGTGTAGAGGCTGGTAACATCGGCAGTACACAACAGGGTATTATTGGGTACCGTACCCAATTGCTGTAATTGCAGCAGGAGGGACGACGTGTCCTTAAGAAAAGAGGGCAAAGCTTGAACACAGGGATTAAGGTAGGCATCCAGGTAGACAGCAATAGGCTGATACAGCGAGCCCCTTGCTGACACAATTGGACGACCCGGAGGATTCTACAAGGTCTTGTGCACCTTAGGCAAGGTGTAAAAAAGAGGTGCTACCGGGAAGTCTACCGTAAGGGCAGTGCACACATCTTGGGATATAATGCCCAAACCACTGGACTCTTTTAAATAAATGTCCAGCTCTTTTTTATAATCCTTAGTAGGATCTTTTTTAAGGCAGGAGTATACAGAGGGATCACTCAACTGGTGTTCACATTCAGCTATATAAGCCCCAATGTCTTGAACAACTATAGACCCTCCCTTATCCGCTTTACGAATTATAATGTCAGTTCTAGTAGACAAATTTCTAAGTGTGGTACGCTCTTCAAAGGTGAGGTTAGAATATACCGGCTCGTTCATAGCTTGAAGGCCTTCTTTCTCCACCATGCGGATAAATGTCCTAATGGACGAGTTCTGACTAGGGGGGTCAAATTGAGATTTGGGAGCTATTTTCAAAAGCTGTGTAGGTATTTCTGGAAAAGTCACCTCCCGAGGTGTCTGCCGAGAGGCTCTACAGTTGAAGTATTCCTTTCGCTTCAAAGTCCTATTCAGACGGTAAATATCAGCTTTCCATTCCAGTGGATCTGAGATCGTAGTGGGGACAAAAGAAAGTCCCTTGGCCAAAAGACCATATTCTTGATCAGTGAGAGGAGTTGATGAAAGATTAAAGACAAGCTCTTTTAATGATGTGGCGGTCTTAGCTCGTATGATCCTTTGATTTTGTTTACAGAGGGAATCTCGTTGGATCTTTAGGCTAGGAACACTGTCCCCTGGTGGTCTTAATGAAAACTTGGGATTACAGTGTTTCCTTTAGGCCCATTTAATCATTAAGGGTATATCCATATGTCCTTTGAAGGGGAGGTTGTTTACCACTGAGTATTCCCTGTGCTTTCAGGATTAGAAGAATTTAATATCAGAAGTACTCTCTATTACTATTGAGACGTTATTATAGTGACTGATGGGAATTGTTAGGATCTTTTCCCCTAAACGGTGATGTTTATGTATTTTAAATGTGTTGTCTTACGTTGTATTTATGTATGTTTTTTCTTTAGGTTCTATTGCTTTATGGGAGCCTGTAATTGAGTTTTTTATGTTGTCATGACGATCTCCCCGTCCCGCGGCGCACCGTGACGTCATAGCCCGGCGACACGGAAGCGTGCAGCATGTGCAGGCGGGCGGCAGCACCGTGAGGACAGGTGAGTACAATCTCTGCACTGATGTCTTTTTCTGTGTTGTATTTAAACTCTGTATGTGTGGTTTTTCATTGTTGTCTAGCCCTGAGGACGGGGAGTTTCCCCGAAACATGTAGGCAAATAAAGGGACATTTTCTTTGCATTTACCAGCCTGCTTGAGTGCCACCAATCTCTTCACTCTATATATATATATATATATATATATATATATATATATACATACATACAGTATATATTAATGTGAAAGCCCTCGTGAATTGCACAGTGTAGAATTTACTAAACTACACAAATGCAAAAGCCCTCACTCACTGACTCGTCACTAATTCTCTTACTTCCCGTTATGTTAGGAAGATGACACTTAACATAAAGTAGGTATTCTGCACGTGAGAAATAGGAAAACTAGTAATTACAATTTTAATAAACCTCCCCTAAGGGGATGAAAAGGGGGTGGACATAATGATGTCATTACCGATGCGTGGCTGAATGATATCGCCCAAACAGACAATCGGATCAAAATTTTGGAATGTACTTCCAGTGTGTAGAATTTAATAAACTACAAAAATGATCCTGCCACTTTATACTGTACCTGCTATGGGTGCTCCACGGGTAACACCAACAACCATGGACTAATATTTACTTACATTAAGATGTCTCAAATTTACAGCTCTATAGATTTACCAAATTCTTAGCACTCATTTATATTTACAACCATGAAAATCAGAAACTCCCATGCGAAGAACTGGTAGAATAGCTAGTCATTGAATATTTGCAGCTCAATCCCCCAGAACATCCTGTTTGGGGGTTAACTGCAAATTTTTAGTATCCCCCAAATGTATCTCTGAGGGACCAAGATATCTGCTGTGATTGCTCCATTACTGCCGGCAGCCACAACCTTCATAGGTTTTAAAAGGGGATGAAATGCTGCCAGATTTAACAACTTCATGAAAGCGGACCCTGCAGAGGTAGCATGTTGTAGCCTATGGGCTACTCTTCGCATAGTTAGCCATGAGAGGGTTCCCCCGATACCCTCCCCAGCAATGGCCACGCTTTACAAATGACAATCAGCTGAAACACGTTGGTGGAGGAGGGGATTACCTGTTGCTGCTCCTGGCAGTGCCGTAACTAGACATTTTGGTGCCCTGTACCAGAAAAATTATTGGTGCCCCCTCTTCCGCCATATTTCAATAAAGACAGTGCACACCTAGGGCGTGCATCAAAAATATAGGGGCATGGCTTTACGAAGAAGGGGCATGGCAACAGAATAGTAACAATTTACATTACATGGTACAGTAGTGTCCATTATTCACATTACACCACACAGTAGTAACCTCTTATACACGTTATACCACACAGTAGGACCCCTCATACATGTTATGCCACGGTAGAGCTCCTTATACACATTATGCAATGGTAGAGCCCTTTACACACATTACACCACAGTAGAGGCCCTTATACACATTACACCACAGTAGAGCCCCTGAAACACATTATGCCAGGTAGAGCCAACATTATGCCAGGTAGAGTCCCTGATACACATAATGCCAGTTAGAGTCCCTGATACACATTATGCTGTGCAGAGCCCACATTATGCCAGGTAGAGCCCCTGAGACACATTATGCCAGTTAGAGCCCACATTATGCCAGGTAGAGCCCCTGAGACACATTATGCCAGTTAGAGCCCACATTATACCAGGCAGAGCCCCTGAGACACTTTATGCCAGGTAGAGCCCACATTATGCAAGGTAGAGTCCCTGAGACTTTATTCCAGGTGCAGCTCACAGTATACCAGATAGAGAAGAGGGTAGGGGGCTATGTGTGTTTGTGTGATCATCACTTACAGAGAGGCCATATGCTCCTTGCAACCACAGATGGGGAGACAGGGATAGACGCAGCCTCACACCCGGGAAGCACACAGCATTCAAATTACAAGCTGCATGTTGCTGGTGGCTCTGCGCTCACACTGCACATGCGCTGTGTGCCAGGCACCACTGGCACACACCTAGTTACGACCCTAGCTCCTGAAGTTCCTGGGGAGAACCATACGATCAAGAGGAGGTGATGTACCAGGGTACCTTTTCCATTGCTTCATATCTTTCAGTGTGCCTTTTTCAGAAAACCATATGTGGTACAGAGAACCCTGGCTAATATTTGTTTATTTGATGTATAGTACTAAAGGCATGTAGTTACCGACATCTAAATCCCGACCCGCCCTATTCCCGACAGTCGGCATGCCGACTAGCAGGGACTATTCCCACTCGTGGGTGTCCATGACTTCCATAGAGTGGGAATAGAACCTAAATGAGCACAGCTTGACACCAAGCCCACAGCGTGGCAGGAGCAGCTAGCCTGCAAGGGGACTCCATGCGCCCCCCTCTCCGGTATTCCACAGCCAGGATCCCGGCATCGGGATGCTGATCACCGGGATCCTGACCACCAGTAACCCATACCCAACCCCTAATAAATTGTCATACTTTTTACCACTATGAGAAATTTTCTCATTTGCATTCTATATATGGAGGAATTATTCTAATGAATCTGTGACTACCCGACTGTTTCCCACTAAGTGGTGAATCAAATACACCTTTCAAGGAACGGTTTCACCTATACAAGGTGAGCTGTCACGTACTCTAGGAGAGAAAGCTGAAGTTATTTTCAAGTGCAGTATGGATAAACCACTATTGAACTCTTTTATATAAGAGGTTTTAGATATGGGATGCAGTTAATTTCCTGAACGATGAGATTCCAGTAGTCGAAATATCGCCGCTGGAATCCCAACATCAGGGAAAATGGAGGTGGCCGAAACCCCAACCGCCACCAGGTATTCCCACGCCACCACCTATAATAAAGCCCAAAGCATGGCGAGCGCAGCGAGCCCATGAGGAGACTCGCTGCGCTCCAGGACAGGATTCCGACTGTCCTTAAAGACAGATTGCAGCGTTTGGTGGCATTCTCGATATTTTAATTATTGGCTAATAAAGGTGTGGTGGTCCTGAACTTGACTGGACTGGACTGGACTGGGAGTGCAGGTTTTACCACTATTTTTTTTCTACAGTGTTTTGCCTGACAAGGCAGCATTGAACTGCAGGACTGTTTTGAGTTTGCTGAACGTTTGTTGTTGAGGTTATGGAGGATTCCCATATTGATGTTTATTTCGTCACCTCTACTTGTTGTGTTGAGAGTGTCACTCTATGGTTGTTCTTAAATGAGAAAACATGGATTAAATGGTGAGGTCCACTATTTGCTTGTTGTCAGGCTTGGACTAGCCCATAGGGGTACAGGGGAAATCACCGGTGGGCCCTACTGCCTGGGGGCTCACCTTCTGCTCTAAGGATCAGGTTCCAGACTGTGCACTTGAATTATACATATGTTATCTTACACTGGACTATGGTGTATTTTCTACAGTGCATTGCTATTATTAATCTGGTACATTATCAGGCATGCAGCAGCTGAATTTACTGTATATATTTATGAAGGGGCCCAGACGTTGCACTCTCTAATGGTTAGTCAAACCAATGAGGTGGCAGGCCACACCCCTAACATGGGCCCCTACCACTGCATTTCCCCGGTGGGCCCTACATGCCCTAGTCCGACACTGCTTGTTGTACATGATAAGGCAATTTAAAGGATGCAGAGGTTACAAAATAGGTAAATTTTTAAAGAAATGAAACAAAAAATGCAAAATAGGTTACTCAGTAAATAGAAAGTTAATTTAAGAATAACTGATATTCTAGGAGTATGTAGCAGGGTATTCAAAGAATAATGACTACAAAATTAACAAATTGGTCCAGAAAAGGAGGATGCTTCTTTTCTTGAAAAACTAAATTAATACTACAATATGCATGATTCGACTGGGAAAATTAATTACAAGTCACAAATATTATAATGTTGCCAGAGAAAATGCCTCTTCTTTTTAATAAGTAAAATTGGGCATACATGGGAGGTTAAAATGCTTGTCAGACCAACCGACATTTTATCTGACAGCCTCACACCCATCAGATATCATGGTCAAACAATTATTATTATTATTATTATTATCATCCTTTATTTATATGGTGCCACAAGGGAACTGCAGCGCTCAATTAGAGTATATAAATCAAAACAGGACAATAGTGACTAACAGTTGAAGACAATAAAGGACAAGTATAGGGTAAATAAACACTGACATAAGTTTTAGGGTGGCAGAAAACTGAGGGATCAGGTGCAGTCGAGGATGGTTTAAGTAAGAGAAGGATAAGCACATGAGGGTTGAGGGCCCTACTCGTGAGAGCTTACATTCTAAAGGTAAGGGGCAGACAGACAGGGGTAACGCCGATGGGGTAGACAGTGAGCATGGAACAGAGGGTTACAATGTGAGATATGACGGGTATGCAATAAGTTTCGCGATGTACAGTGCATAAGTAGAGAGGACGCAATGCGACTGGTTGTGAACTGTGATCTCTGACTAAAGATCTTATGAAATTTCAAGGCACAGAACCGCAGAAGTCAGCATGTTCACTTTTTTCACAAACTCTTCATGGCGCTCAACAGAGGCACACTTCTACGACTACAGCAGGAGAGTTTTGACCGACTGCAAGCTGCTTTTGGGAAGTAAGCGTAGTCCAAAACTACTGTGTTTCAGTGGTTTGCAGAATTACGGCGTTGGAGAAAGTCCCTGGAAGACAAGAAGCGCTATCACTGAGGACAGCATTGCTGCTATGCAGGCCATAGTTTAGGTTGATGCCAGGGTGACCATGGACAATTAGAGGAGCATCTCATTGGGATCCATCCGCTTGATACCCTATGAAAATCTTGGCTTGAGCAAAGTTTCTGCATGCTGGGTACCCCATCAGCTAACTTAAGAGTAGAAGGATGTTCGGATGACTTTGTGTCGCAACATGCTGGCAAGTTCTGATGGCGGTTCACTGAAACTCTGTCTGGGAGATCATTAGTGGTGATGATTCCTGGATCTACAGTTTAGACTCCGAGACCAGATGACATTTGGCACAGTGGACCCCAGCTGGAGGTGCGCTGCCATAGAAGTTCTGACGTAATCACAGCATGGCCAAACAGATTCTGGCTGTTTTTGTGGTCAAGTCTGGTCATGTAGCTAACCTATCACCCATGCAGCATTGGACCATCACTGGAGAGCAGTATGCCAACCAATGCCTGCCGCAAATGCTGGAAGCCATTTCCAGGTGCCGTCCAAGAATTCGCGGTCATAATGCTCTTCCCCATGATGACAATGCACCTGCCCAAAAGTCCAGGAAAGTGGTGGATTTACTAAATAGTAACATAGTTGTTGAGGTTAAAAAAAGACAAGTTGTCCCACGAGTTCAACCTGTATTAAAATCCTACACTATTCTGTATGTAACTATACTGTAAGTTAACTATAATGACTCACGTGAAGACTGTTTTTAGTCTAGTTAACCACTAGTACGCAGATGCTGTCACTAAAATACATTCATTTTACATGCTATATCCTTGGATATCTTTTTCAGTTAGAAATGTATCTAGTCCATTTTTTTACATATTGACTGAGTCCGTTTTGAGTCACCTGAGGTATACAACATGTAGAAGACATACCTGCTTAGAATTGGTCCAGCTGCTTCACCAAGTGGTGAGCGTATGCAATTTTGCATAGACTGCTCTGGCGAATACTTTGAAAAATGTAGGACCCCAGCCAGCAGCCTGTGTGCTAGATATGGTTTGCCTATGTATATTGAATTCATGAAGACTTTCATTAAGCTGTACCGCGCACATCTGTGTTTATGGAATGTGAAATCCACGGAATACAGAAAATAAGTGGAAAAGGAAGGTCAGCTGCCATACGGGCTTTGGTGGCCCTGAGCAAGCAAGGCTGGTGCCCTGGTGCTGATGAAACTTGGGTAAAAAAGAAAATACAGAATATGCGTACGGTGTTCCATAAAGAGCTGAATAAGGTGGAAAAATCAAAACAGTCTGGAGCCTATGCGGTCTACGTGCCGCAGCTCTGGTACTATGACCGTCTTAAGTTTGTAGCGGACCAGATGATTATGAGACCTTCCACCAACAGCTACTCGGTGGTAGATCCATACGTGGGGCCATCTGTGGAGACAGAGGATAGCATGGAAGGAACAATAGGCAGCTTGCTATCATATGTTGAGACTACATCACCGTCATCATACGGAGAGGTTATCCCTACCGTGACCCAACTACATCAGAAGGTGCTTCCCCAAACCGCACATAAGAGGTCCAAGGAAAGGCCAAGCCAGGGAGGAAGAGGAGGAGGTGATGATCCAAACACACAAGCACTACTGGGTTCAGCCGGCAGAATGTTAAATACTCCGGTGGATGAATGCGATGCCATAGGTATGACCTGGGCGGCAAAACTGAGACGTGTGGATGAGAAACATCGCTACAAGGCAGAGAAGTTATAAACGAGGTGTTGCATAGGGCCAGGTCAGGAGAAGTCGATGACCTGGCCTTTTTCTTCTCCGGGGTTTGTCATAGGCCGCAGTCCGAGAGCTTCCATAGGCCGCAGTCCGAGAGCTTCCATAGGCCGCAGTCCGAGAGCTTCCATAGGCCGCAGTCCGAGAGCTTCCATAGGCCGCAGTCCAAGAGCTTCCATAGGCCGCAGTCCAAGAGCTTCCATAGGCCGCAGTCCAAGAGCTTCCATAGGCCGCAGTCCGAGAGCTTCCATAGGCCGCAGTCTGAGAGTTTTCATAGGTCGCAGACTGAGAGCTACTATTATCTGCCATCCCAGATGCCCTATCAAGCACCAATGCAAGATAATTATGCCCTGCCATCTCTTAACACGTCTACTTTACGCAGAACATCCACACACGCCTATGGTCGCGGCGACAGAAATGTGCCACCAATTCCCGCTCTGCCCAACACCAGTTAAGAGGGCATCTAAGGGCAACCCGACTCATTCAGTTTGGAAAATCTAGATAACTTGGTTGACAAGTTATAATCTATAGTTTTAATATTGTTAAGTAATATGTGAATGTTATACTGTATGTTAATTGTTACATGTTAAATAATATTAACTGTTTTATACATTTTATTGCTCTTTTTTTTTGCATTAATACAGTTTGAATATCAAATCATAAAAAAAAATAAAAAAAAAATTTAATATTCACTTTGGAAATATAATACTTTTTGTACATCAAGAACCTTATTGCACACCCCTCGTACAGTTGTGTCTGTTTTTATCTTACCTGCAATGCATACTGTGGTGAGAGGGCTTGTGTCTCACCACAATTGCCACATTCTGATGGGATCAGCTCCCTCCAACGGAGAAGAAAACAAGGCCTGCACATTCTGCACCTGCAGTGGAGATTTATAACTCTGGGCTTTCTGAATTGTGCAGTTGCAAGTTACTGGAGAAACAGAGGTCCGGGTTTTCCAGCTCACTCAAAGAAAGCAGGAAGTCAGATGCAGGGGAAGAGTTTATAACTCCCTTTCACCCAGAGTTCTCTGCATTGATGCCCATTAGGAGCCAACAAGTAGGCTGCAATTTTATAGTGCCAGGGACTGATGACATTGGTTGTGCCATGAGACCATGGCGAACTGATTGCTGAGCACAAAGAGTGCTAGGACTTATTATATGTTGGTTGGTTTAGTTTCTGTATGTACCTGTGTGACTAGGCCCAAGTCTGTGTATACTATGTGCACAGGGGCGGATCCAGAAGAAAATGATAGGGGGGGCACCATGGAAGGGGCAAGTACATTTGCGTGCGGCTTCGGTGCATGTGAGGTGGCGCTTCTTATACAATGCCCACAGTTGTAGCGCTCATTATGCAATGTCCACTGTACTGGTAGTGCCCCTTATATAGACCCCATAGTAGTGGTGTCCCTTATGCAATGCCCGTATTGCCCCCAGTAGTAATGTTGCCTGTAGTAATGCCCCCAGTCATTATGCCCCCAGTGGTAATGCCCCTGCAGTTATGACCCCAGTAGTTTAGCCACCAGTAGTAATGCCCCCCTATAGTTTGCCCCATTGTAGTTTAGCCCCTGTAGTTATGCCCCTCTTATAGTTTAGCCACCAGTAGTAATGCCCCCCTGTAGTTTGCCCCATTGCAGTTTAGCCCCTGTAGTTATGCCCCCCTTATAGTTTAGCCTCCAGTAGTAATGCCCCCAATAGTTTGGCCCCTGTAGTTATGCCCCCAGTAGTTTGGCTCCCCCTGTAGTTTAGCCCCCAAGTAGTAATGCCCCCAATAGTTTGGCCCCTGTAGTTATGCCCCCAGTAGTTTGGCTCCCCCTGTAGTTTAGCCCCCAAGTAGTAATGCCCCTGTAGTTTAGCCCCCAAGTAGTAATGCCCCCTGTAGGTGCCCCCCAGTAATAATGCCCCCAGTAGCTGCCCCCCCCAGTAATAATGCCCCCAGTAGCTGCCCCCCCAGTAGTGATGCCCCCAGTAGTAATGCCCCCCCTCAGTAGTAATGCCCCTTGTTGATGCCCCCCCCAGTAGTAATGCCCCTTGTTGGTGCCCCCCCAGTAGTAATGTCCCCCCGTAGTTTCCCCCAGGAGATGCCCCCACTGCATTAAGGAAGAAAAAAACATAATACTTACCGAGCCCCGTTCCCGCGCCGCTGCAGTCCTCCTTCTGGCTGGCGTCCTCTCCTCAGTACTATGAGAGAGACGTCATGACTGACGTCTCTCCCATAGCGCACGGCGCAGTGACAGCGCCGGAAGCCGGAGCTCAGTACTGAGCTCCTGCCTCCGGCTACCGCTGTGCAGGGAGACGGGCGCCCGCTGGTAACACAATCTCAGCGGGCGCCTGTCATCTCCCTTTGCGGCGCCGACGCCGCGGGGGGGGGGAAAGCCACAAATGACAGGGGGGGCACGGGCCCGAGTGCCCCCCCCCCTGGATCCGCCACTGTATGTGCACAGTGTCTGATGACAGTATAAGACACCGTGTTCATCCGGAAGACCTGCCTCACGAGTCCTTATTTCCAGTACATACCTCCCAACATGACCCTCTCCAGGAGGGACAGAATGCTCTGCTCCTGAACATTCCTCTTAATGTATGATTGTCTTGTCATCACCTGTTTTGAACAGGTTAGTGGATAAGAAAGGTGTTTCAGCACAGGTGATGGCAATCATAAATTAAGTGGGAAGTCCAGGAGCAGAGTATTCTGTCCCTCCTGGAGAAAGTCATGTTGGGAGGTATGCCAGTACCGTTTTACAATACACACTACGGTAATGCAATCGCAGCAAGAGTGCCCGTGAACAGTGAGTGCGTATGCTCACACCTGCGTTCAATTTGCATTGAAAATCAGCCAGTATCATAAAGTTGTATAGCATATGCCCAGCATAAAAGTTAGGAGTAGAGATATGCCATACAGTTCTCTAGAAATCCGATCCCCACCCAAATTTTGAGGAGCCAAACAGAACAAAAACCTGGTCCGGATCGCCGGAGGAGAGACTGTTCGGATATTCCTGCGATTTGGAATTCAGTTTTTAAATCTGAATGTTTGGTTTTGAATTGCAAAAATGACATAATTTTAGCTGTTTTTATCCATTTTCAAGACATCCAAAACCCAGGAGTCGGATTTTAAATCTAAATTCAGAACCTAAACACTTGAGGGTGGTTTTGCAAAATGATAAAATTAGAACCAAAACACGAGGCTGTGCGCATATCTCCAGTTAAGAGAATACATGTGCGTGAATTCAGTATGATTTACAGATGGGCGAGATGCCGGCTGTCCATATCCTGACAGCGGCATCCTGCCCGCAAGAATGCCAACAGTAGGGTGAGCGCAAAGAGTCCCCTTGTGGGATCACCATGCTGCAGGCTTGATCTATTCCCACTCTATAGATGTGGTGGACACACACGAGTGGGAATAGTCCTGTTTTGCAGGGATTCCGGCAGGTGGCATTGTCGGCTTGCGGGATTCCGGTGTCGGTATCCTGACCGCCGGGATCCCAACAGCCAGCAAATTGAAAGCATTCAATGTGGGTAATGATGTCATTCAGGGAAAAGAATTTAGGGAATGTGCTGTTCAACTATGACTTTCAATATATCACTTGTTCAGTGCATTGTCCCAAAGTAATTTAAACCTACGTTAATTGTTCCTGTACCCCAAAATAGTCTGGTTAAGGGCAGTAAAGATTATCACACTAACAGCCAGAGCTGGATTAAGGGAGAGGCGACAGGGGCCCCACATACTGCCCTGGGCCCCCACCAGCCTTAATCCGGCCCTTCTAACCCCACTCATAATGAAGGGCTTCCATTGACTGTTTCTGGTGCATATTAAGAATTCCCGAATGGCTTGGAAGTTGAGGCAGTCAACAATTTTAAGTTCTTACATTTTCACATA
The DNA here is from genome assembly GCF_028390025.1 of Pseudophryne corroboree. Taxonomy (NCBI): domain Eukaryota; kingdom Metazoa; phylum Chordata; class Amphibia; order Anura; family Myobatrachidae; genus Pseudophryne; species Pseudophryne corroboree. The sequence continues at coordinate 297,851,120 of NC_086451.1, forward strand.
ATGGATGATTTATCTTTGAATATTTTTTCATTGGTGAAAAGAGCGCAGCATCGCCTTTGTTTCCTGAGATATCAGTGAGGCGCAGATTTGGGTAATGTCACTCTCATTAATATTTATCACTGTATAGTGAAAAGTGCCTTGACCTTTGGTGTAATGGTGTGGTATGGCAACAGCACAGCCGCAGATCATAGATCATTAAAGAGAACAGTGAAATTGGCAGAATATGTGGTTGGAAGAAGCTGTGTTCTCTTCAGGAAATCTATGAGAAAAGAAATCTAATGAATGCTTATTGTGAATAACAATAGCCATACTAATCTTTATTTGTTCAATTAAATGTCAGCTAAAAGGTACTATAGGTCCAGTATGTGTCACACAACACAATTAAAAAATACCTTCTTTCCCTCAGTCATATGGATAAATTTACAATCCGGAAGGCGCGCTTGGTTTGAGTTTAAAGTGTAATTATCTGATTTTATTGGTACTTGAGATGAATCACATGTACTTTTGTTGCCAATTCATATTTATGTTTTGCTAAATGACAATAAAGTCTCAATTTAATTAAATGTCCATTAATTTCTAGGATGGAGACAACACATACTTAATTAGTGTGGACACTGGTATAGTCCTACTTACATTTGACTGAAAGTGCCATGCTATCAACAGGGTAGTCGAGAGCCGGGCTGGGCCCAGGTACTTTTCAAGGGGCGTGGCCTAATCATAGGTGGCGTGGTCATTTCACAGCTGTGCTGAGGTCCTTACAGACACAATCTGGTGGTAACAAGGCTACTCTCCCTCCCACTGCTGGCTTGCCATCTGACCTGCGCCAATGTCACCCCCTTCGATAGGCATACATTAAATCAAAAGACCTACAGGGTACGACAAGGTCGGAGTGTCCCACAGGAGAAATGTCCGGTGGGCCCCACTGCCTAACAACCCACCTCTAGGGATCAGGTTCCAGACTGTGCACTTCAATTATACATTTTTTAATTATTATATTATACTGCACAGGACTATGATGTACTTTCTACAGTGCATGGCTGGTTCATTATCATGCATGCATTTTTGCTTATATTTATCAAGGAGCCCAGACCATGCACTCTCAAATAGTTAGCCAAGCCTCTGTGGTTGTTGGCCACCTTATGGAGACAAGCCACAACCCTTAAGCATGTGACCTTACCACTGCATTCCCTAGTTGGGCCCTTTATGCCCCAGTATGAACTGGGGTACGAGGATTAAGATAGAATATAGGTGGTCCTCTTATTCCTATGTATGCATTGGACCCTTGTATGGCTCACCTTCCACAGTGTAACCTACGTAGTGCGCCCAACATTGCTGCCTCATCTGGTACGCTTGTGGATGAGATAAAAAAATACATGGACCTGACTGTTTCGTTGGGATCCATTCAGAGATGGACACAGATTGCTGCGTCTATCTCCTTTACATGCTCTGGGCTGCCCAACACAAGGCAAGGCTTACTGAGTTATATGTATTGAATGCCAAACAGGCGTATGTCAATTTGCCTGCTACTTTCTCTACAACATGTTATGGCGCATGGACAAACTACATTTTGTTTTATTATATCATTTGTTTATTGGATGACTTTTGTAATTGTTTAGTTGTTTGAAACTCTTTAATAAAAAAATACACGGTCAAAGAAAAAAAAGGCAAACATCACACTTATAACAGCAGCAAGCACAACAATCACAGTTAAATATGACTTCTTTCTACACTACAGACATACAAACAAATTAAAATGAGTCATGCGTGCAATTAGAGATTTAAAAGGTAAATCTATACTGCCTCAAGCAGTGCAGCTCATTAAAAAGACATCAGATGAAGAGTCACAACACAACTGCAGAAGAGACCATAATGTTAGTATAACTTTATTTTCTTTTAACCACCTCACTACCATGCAGTGTTGCATCTTATTTCTTGAGGCTGTGTGATATGCATGTGCTGAATTGTCACAGAATTTGATTAAAAAACAAAACAAAGCAAAATGCAGTCATCAGCAATGGCACCAGCCTAGGAAGCTTGTGGAATATCTTTTTCACTGAATATATTCATGTCTAGTACAACTGACCATGCAATGGTTTACTGGCTCTTTGGTTCTAATAATGTAACGATGTGTCCAAGCCTTGATTGTCCGCAGGAGCAAGACAGCATACTGTAGGTCCTAGGAAATGCATAGAATTGTATGAGCACAGTCGGAGGCACTGCAGGTGTAGACTTGAAATTCATTTGAGTTTGATTAATACCCCTTTTCCACCTGAGTACCGGGTCCGATCCAGGATGTTTAACCCGGCGACAACCCGTGTCAGCCCTGCCATTTCCTTTGCACTTCGACACGGGTTATTCCCGGGTCGGATATGTTTCCACTTAACCCGGGTAAGCTCTGTAAAAGCTATTGATGTCACCTGTTACTCGGGTCTGAAAACATGGGCATTGACCATTTCCACTGCACAATTACCCGGGTCATTACCGTGTTAACAAGTTCAACCCAGGTAGCTACCCGGGTAGCATTCCAGGGTCACTCAACCCGTGTTGAGACGTTTCTACTTACTAAAAGCCTGTGTTGATGCGCGCACCCATGCAAAAACACCGGTAAATTTAGCTAGTGGAAAAGGGGTATAACAGTACTGGTATTAATTATTGTTTGTATAATTATGTCTTATCATAACAGTTGCAATGTGGAATACTATCAGGAGTAACGGAATATTGGGACTTGCAGAGGACATTAACTAGGGGGAGTCTTACGAATATATTTATTAAGTAGTGAATTTTCAAAGCCAACAATTGTTAGCAGTTCCTGCTGGAGGATTTAAAATGGCAATAATATTAAAAGCAGGCATGGTTTGTTTTTAACATTATTTCCATTTTAAATTCGCAAAACCAGAACTGTAAACAATTGCAGCTTTAAAAAAACAGATGCAACGACTGCAGATGAAAAACCCGATTCAACATCTATTTTGCCTATCAGGGCTCTAGATCCATAGGAACGCATAGTCACATAAAAGGATCGATAAATGACCCTGTAGTGGACCCCATGGATAGCGACAGTCACCTGACACCCACAGGGCCAGACACGTGGAAAAAATAGAAATTACCTGGGGCTTACGTTGGCACTACTCCTACCGAAGAGAGCACTAATATGCCCCCAAGAAAACTCATGCATGACCCTCTCCCATAAAATCCCTGGAAATTCAACAGCAAAGCGCCAATTTCCATCCCGGCTGAACTGTCCCCGCAATAGATACAGGAAGCCCATAAGAAATATACGTTATGGTAAGAACTTACCGTTGATAACGTGATTTCTCTTATGTCCACAGGTATCCATAGGATAACATTGGGATATTGTCGAGCGACAGCGAAAATGGCACCAACACGGTCACAAGCTTTCTGGCCTCCCAGGATGCATTGGGGCCTCCACTATATAGTCCCGCCCACTGACTCAGTCAGATCAGTTCTTTCCACAGCGTTTTTAGGCAGGAACATCAGGCAGAGACCTGTACAGGCGATAAGAACACACATGCACACCCTTCCATACAAGAAGGAAGAGGTTTTAGTGATTGTCTAGATCCTCAAATCAGATGTGTCAGGGTGGGATCCCTGTGGATACCTGTGGACATAAGAGAAATCACGTTATCAACGGTAAGTTCTTACCATAACGTATATTTCTCTGGCTGGGTCCACAGGATTATCCACAGGATAACATTGGGATTCCCAAAGCCATTTTAGTGGTGGGGACGCTCCTGATTGCACAGGAGGACCTTTCGCCCGAAGTCTGCGTCATGAGAGGCAAAAGTATCCAAGGCATAATGTCTAATGAATGTGTTTATGGAAGACCATGTGGCTGCCCTACATATCTGTTCTGCTGAAGCACCCTGTTGTGCTGCCCAAGAAGGACCTACCTTACGTGTAGAGTGAGCAGAGACATTAGCCGGGATAGGGAGATCTGCATGAGAATAAGCTTCTGATATTACCATTCGGAGCCATCTCGCCAGCATCTGTTTACTAGCAGGCCATCCTCTTCTATGGAATCCGTAGAGGATGAAGAGAAAATCTGTTTTCCTGATGGCACTAGTATAATCTATGTAGATTCTTAAAGCTCGGACCACGTCCAGCAACGCTTCTCCCGCAGATAGTCCCGATACCTGAAAAGCTGGGACTACAATCTCTTCATTCAGGTGAAACTTTGATACCACCTTTGGAAGATAGCTAGATCTCGTTCTGAGAACTGCTTTGTCTGGAAAAAAAACTTAGGAAAGGAGACTTACATGATAATGTTCCTAAATCTGACACTCTTCTGGCTGACGCCATTGCCAGTAAAAAAATAACTTTAACCGTTAACCACTTAAGATCTGCTCTCTCAAGTGGTTCAAACAAAGGACCCTGGAGAAATTTAAGAACTAAATTCAAATCCCAGGGATCTGCAGGAGGAACAAATGGAGGTTGAATATGTACTACTCCTTGAAAAAATGTACGTACATCCTGTAAATCAGCAATCTTCTGCTGAAACCATACAGTTAACACTGATACTTGAACCCTCAAGGAAGCAGCTTTCAACCCTTTATCCAATCGTGCCTGAAGGAAATCCAAAATCCTAGCTACTTTAAAAGATCTCGGATTGAAATTTTTTCCAGTACACCAATAAATATAGGCTTGCCATATTCCATTAAAAAACTCCTCTTAGCGTTTTTATGATATATATTCAAACAAAATTTTTTATTTTTCAATTTTTTAATATTTTATTTTATATTTTGCAAATCAATCCCATTGTCTCTCTTTCCATATTCCTCTCTTTCCCTCTCTTTGCTTTCTGTGGCCCCATATAATACAACAGGTAGGGCCATTGGGGTGTTTCTACGTTTAAAATATTCCCATCTGTGCTGTTGCTAGCACAGATTTTAGGTATAAATATAAGTAAAGAATATACGAAAGATAATCAATTTTTCCCATTAAAGTCATGTAAATTAATACCATGACTATTTTAGAAAACATATACATCTTAATGCATATATGGAAAAATATGCAATTAGCATGATGCTCATCTGTAGATAGCACTAGCAAAAAATATTTTTAAAATAAGGATCAGTATTCCCAGTCTCATATATTATAATCTATCTGGATTAATTATTATTATTATTTTTTTATGTACTAAATGTGATTTATGCTGTGATATTATGCATTAGATCAAGCAATTTAAATGATACCACTATGGTGATGTCTTTCTTGAATATATTCGTCTGTCTCATAATGTCAGGAGTTCACCATATTATATACTAATTAATGACACAAGAGACGGCTGAATCTAATTGCTGAAAAATAGCTGCACCTGGGGAACAGGTATAAGAATAGACCACTCCTATTCCCAGGTATACCTGCCTTTCGAAAAAGACGCCCTGCTGGCGTTGAAACGCGTTAAGGACACAGGCTTTCTCTTTGCAAGGATCCACATTGTAATCAGCTGCTGTTCAACTTTTAAACCGTGCATAGGAGCCCGTTAATTCATCATCACCATCGGGAGCACCTGCATGACAGCTCCAGTTCCCGTGGCCACAGCCGACTACGTAACCTGGGGAAGCGCAAGCAGCGGGTGCCGCTCCTTTTCAGCCCGGCGCAGACCGGTAAACTCCGGATCACCAGCTACACAGCCTCCTGTCTGCAAAGTGCGGAGGTACCGGAGGTAGCGTGGACCACTTGAAACGGCTTGTTGGGGCTCCCTGCACGGCGCAGCATCAATCATACCCGCTGAGGCTCTGGTGTGTGTCCCTGACGGATCGGTGAGACGACACCAGGGAGTAAGGATAGAACAGGCTCCTGCCCAGCGGAGGTAACTCTTTCATTCACTGTTTAACCAGTTATCCACCGCAATGGATCTGTGATGCACGCAATTCCTTCTGGCATATAAAGCCGTGAGTGACTCATGTTCAGATTTAATATTCATTAGTTACATACATTTTTTCATTAAAATTTTGTGTGTATTTAGTGAACTTAACACAGCTGAAAACTTCCTAGGCGCAGTTACCAAATAAGCATGTGCAAATAAGTTCACCTATTACTAATGGTTTTCTGAGTAATTGATAATGAAGCTATAAAATAGTGCACATTTTTATTGCTGTGAAATTTATATTATTATTTTATTCTCCCGGGAGTTTGTTGTAATTTTTACACATTGTATACAAATAAATGTTTTTTAATTTCATCTGATTGTCAAGCGCCACTTGTTATTTGTTGGTTGGTTTTTGGTTTCAAGGGACTGGCAATTCCCTTTATCAGGAGGCTGCTGACAATCAAAGTGCAGTGCTTCTCACCCAAGCGCTTAGTTTTTTTCCTTTTTTGCCATATTCTATGATACACACGGGCCGAAGAAGGCTTTCTTGCTCTAAGCATAGTTTGGATTACTTGCTTAGAAAAAACCTTTAGCCTCTAAGATAGAGGTTTCAACAGCCACGCCGTCAAAGACAGGCGATCCAGATAACTGTGACAACAAGGACCCTGCATTAGCAGATCTGGACATTGAGGGAGCAGTATCGGTGCTTCCACGGACATTCTCAACAGATCTGTGTACCAATGCCTTCTTGGCCAAGCTGGAGCTATTAGAATGATCGCTCCTTTTGCCTGTTTTATCTTTCTCACTACTCTGGGTAACAGAGATATTGGAGGGAACAGATATGCCAGCTGAAACCTCCATTCTACTGACAGTGCGTCTACAAGGACCGCTCCTAGGTCCCTTGTTCTTGATCCGTACCTCGGAACTTTGTTGTTCAGACTAGACGCCATAAGGTCTATCTCCGGTAGACCCCATCTGTTCACCAGTGTCTGAAATACTTCTGGGTGTAGTGCCCATTCGGTTTCCTGAATGGTGTGCCGACTGAGAAAGTCCGCTTCCCAGTTTAGTACACCCGGGACAAAAACTGCTGACAATGCCGGGAGATGGAGTTCTGCCCATTTTAGAATGGGAGTTACTTCCTCCATCAGACTCTTGCTGTGAGTTCCTCCTTGATGTTTGAGGTATGCTACTGCCGTCGCATTGTCTGAGTGGATCTGGACTGGTTTTCCTTGTAGATTGTCCTTTGCCTGAACCAGAGCCAAGTAAATGGCTCTTATTTCTAACAGATTTATTGGCAGGCGACTTTCCCTTGCGGTCCATTTTCCTTGGAACCATAGGCTTCCGTGTACCGCCCCCCCAGCCCTGCAGGCTGGCATCTGTTGTCAGGACTTGCCACTCTTTTATCCAAAAGGGTCTCCCCTTGTTTAAATGGTCTGTCTGTAGCCACCACGCTAGAAACCTTTTTACGTTTACTGGAATCTTTATCATCTGCTTCTTTATCGTCTGATGATTTCCGTTCCATTTGGTCAGAATAAGGTGCTGCAACGGTCTGGAGTGGAATTGCGCATATTCCACCATGTCGAAGGTTGATACCATCAGACCCAACAGTTGCATTGCTGCATGGACTGACATTGTCTGGGCCTGCAACGCTTCCTGAGCCATGACCTGCACCTTGACTATCTTTTTCTCTGATAAGAGAACCTTCTGTAGGTTTGAATCCAATATGGCTCCCAAATGAACCATCCGCTGTGACGGATTCAGGAACGACTTTTCCCAATTTATGAGCCACCCGTGTCTCTGTAAACAAACTATCGTCTGTTGAAGATGGCTCAACAGTAAATCTTGCGACTGTGCTAAGATTAACAGGTCGTCTAGGTATGGGAATATTCTTATCCCCTGTTTGCGCAGACAAGCTGCCATAACCACCATGATCTTGGTAAACACCCTGGGTGCTGTAGCTAGCCCAAAAGGCAGAGCTTGGAACTGGAAATGTTCCTGAAGGATGGCAAACCTGAGGTAACACTGATGCGACAGTGCTATAGGCACATGCAGGTAAGCATCCCGTACATCCAGAGATACCATGTAATCTCCCGGTTCCATAGCCAACATTATGGAGCGTAACGTATCCATGTGGAACTTCGGGATCCATATGTATCTGTTCAGCATTTTCAGATTTAGAATTGGTCGATATGACCCATTTGGCTTCTGGATTAGAAATAGATTGGAGTAAAACCCCTGTCCCCTTTGTGATGGAGGTACTGGGACAATCACACCTGACTGCAGTAATTTTTGGACTGCTTCTTGCAGGGCATTGGCCTTCGACTCTATACGAGATGGGCTGGTGCAAAAAAATCTTTGAGGAGGCTGCCTCCTGAATGGGAACCCCTACCCCTGAGATACTACCTTCTGCACCCAAGCATCTGCTGTTGACTGTTGCCATATGTGTGCAAAAAGAAGGAGTCGGCCCCCAACCCTGGAATCCTCCAGGCGGAGGCCCGTCTCTTCAGGCTGACGGTTTCTGTTCAGGTTTGGAAGCTGGCTTTTTGCTAGCCCACTGCTTCCTACCCCTGGATTTAAACTGGGGTTGCTTAGGCTCCTCTTTAGCTTTCGCTTTGCAAACGAAATCGGCGAAATTTTAAACCCTTGGACTTAGGGTTATAAGCAGCCGGAAATCTGACCTTTTTCGATTCAGCCTCTGATTCTAGGATATCCGATAAGGGTTTTCCAAATAATATATTACCGACAAAAGGCAATGCTTCCAATTCTTTCTTGGATTCCGCATCTGCCTTCCAGGTACGTAGCCAAACTGCTCTGCGAGCGACTACTGTCAAGGCTGAAGCTTTAGAAGCAACTGTACCTACATCAATTGCTGCTTCTTCCAAATACTGGGCAGATTGTCTTAACCGGCAAAAACGATCCTCTTGCTCCCTAGTAGGAGAAGAGATGTCATTCTCTAGTTCCTCTATCCATTCGCCCATTGCCTTTGCTACCCAGGCCGAAGCCATAGCAGGTCTTACCACTGCTCCTACAAGAGAAAAAATATTTTTCAACAGGCTCTCTACCCTTCTGTCTGTGACATCATTCAATGAGGTAGATGACAGTGGTAAAGCAGATTTATGCACGAGTCGCAGAACATGTGCATCTACTTTTGGAGGAACTTCTCTCTTCGAACAATCCACAGCAGGAAATGGATAATAAGAATCCCATCTCTTAGGAATCTTGTACTTTTTACTGGGCGCTGCCCAAGACTCATCCATCATTTCCGTCAGCTCATCTGACGCTGGGAATTCAGCTTTCACTGATTTTGTTCGTTTAAATACAGGTGCTTTAGCTTTTAACACTGTCTTGGCTGGCTCTTCCAACGAGAGAACAGCCTTCACAGCATTAATAAGTTCAGCTACATCCTCTGAACTAAAGCTCTGCGATTGATCATCAAACGGAGTTGAATCTATTGTATCATCATCATCCGATGTATCATCTTGTGTAGTCTGCCACACAGACGTATCTGTCTTAGTCTTACCTGTCCCTTGGTTGCTTGTAGAGGCTACTGGAACCAAACCATAGGAAGGGAGCTGCATGTGTGGGTTCATAGTGTAACCTAACCCTTGAGGTGGTGCTACCGGAGCTAACCTGTCCGCTATTGAAGACAGAGTCTTTGCGAACATATTCCATGGTGGCTCTTTTGGTGGTTGAACCGACTCCTGTTTCTTACTTCGCTGAAAAGCGAAACAGTTTGCACACAACCCCTCATAAGTGACCAATTGATTCATATCAATTACCCCTGACTTACAAGATAAGCATGTTAGGGCTGTAGGAGTGCTTGATAAATTCTCCTCATCACTTTTGCCGCTCAAAGACATGGTATTAACCTGTTATTAACTACACAATTCGTGACTGAAAATCACCCTATATGTCAGTATATAGAGGTGAGATCAATCTGACCACAGTGCACCTGATTTGAGGGTCAGAACAGGACTGACATTACACAGGAAAGTCAGCACACATACTAGCAGTCAGTCACATGTTAAAGCATTAGACATTGCCAAATGAGAATACAACCTCCATAACAACTTATACATAAGTAGGAAAATTGTACTTCTGTTTTAAACTGGTTCTTTTTTCAACATAGCATGCAAAAAACACAGTAATATACAGGTCTCATATGCAATAGGTACTAAAAATTAACAATGCATACTAAGAAGTAGAGAGAATTTTTAGTACTGTATACCCTGCCTCCGTAGAGCGGGATACAGGGAGACTCACCACACTTCCATATCCAAGCAAATACGCTCGTAAGACGCTGAGTGGATTCAGACGCTACTGGTGTACACTGCTGCTCTTGATAACTGATAACGGACACAGACGCTCACCAACGGACACGGACGCTGAGCGACTTTCACGTGTATGCAGACGCTAAGGCCTGCGACTCGGTCTGGCGGGTTTATATCCAGTGTACACAACCGCAGCGTCTAAGCTGCGACCGAGTACCGTCGTGGTAGCGTCTGAGCCGGAAGTGAGGTCATTTAGTTCATGAAACGAGAGACACGCGGGAACTGGCCATGAACTCGGAGGAGGGGCGGCCAGGAGAGCGTCTGAATCCCCCTGTTGACTTAAACTCCCAGGATCGCGGCCTCTACCTAGTCCTGGCGCCTATGATCCCCGGAGCGTAGCGCTGTCACACTCGAGATGTTCGGCGCATCAACACACTGTTTGTAGTCTCCACCAAATCAGTGTAGCTGTGTCCTGACCCCTCTAGTAAGAGGAAGTCCATAGACTCACCGTCTCCCCATGCTCCGGCCACAGCCTGGTTACGTCTGCTGGACCTGCTAGAACATCCGACACAGACGCCCGTCGAGACAGCACTGATATCCGAAGGTAAGCGTTGTTGCGACCCGGTGGGGAGTTGTTGGAGCGACTCTTTCTAGTATGCGTTTAAGACGCTGTTAAGAGAAGTCGCTCAAAAAAACAATATAGTAAGTCTATAAAAATAAAATAATAAAAGCTTGAGGCTGCTCTAAAATGGCTTTGGGAATCCCAATGTTATCCTGTGGATAATCCTGTGGACCCAGCCAGAGAAATATACGTTATGGTAAGAACTTACCGTTGATAACGTGATTTCTCTTATGTCCACAGGTATCCACAGGGATCCCACCCTGACGCATCTGATTTGAGGATCTAGACAATCACTAAAACCTCTTCCTTCTTGTATGGAAGGGTGTGCATGTGTGTTCTTATCGCCTGTATAGGTCTCTGCCTGATGTTCCTGCCTAAAAACGCTGTGGAAAGAACTGATCTGACCGAGTCAGTGGGCGGGACTATATAGTGGAGGCCCCAATGCATCCTGGGAGGCCAGAAAGCTTGTGACCGTGTTGGTGCCATTTTCGCTGTCGCTCGACAATATCCCAATGTTATCCTGTGGATAATCCTGTGGACCCAGCCAGAGAAAAGCGCTTCCGTAGAAGGGTTAAGGGTGGGCAAAGAGGATAGACATCTAGCTATGCAAACTTTGGTACTACTCGCACCGCGGTGGGGGTCCTACTTAACAGAAGGAGCTGCGGGGCCACTGCTCAGGGAAGAAACTGTATTTCCAACACTCTCTTAGCTTGAATGCGTGCACTCCTTAAGTGTGTGTGCACACCAAACCAAATGCATAGTCACTGCTGAAAACCTAAGGAATACTGACCATTATCAAAAGCAAAACATGTACTGTGCACAGCTGAAGGCAATTTGGCTTAACCACTTGCCTGGTATGGTCGCATCAGATGCGTCCATACCAGCAAGTGTCTTATCTGACCTAGTCGCACAGGATGCAACCAGTCAGATCAGAGCTGGATTAAGGCTTTGGGGGGCCCGGGGCATTTAAGACTGGGGGGCCCTCATTCAGATGTGGACGGAGTAGCTATCGCTGCTGCTTACATAAAAGCAGCAGCGATAGCACTAATGTGGTAATGCAGCAGTAGGTGTCATGCCTCCAGCTGCATTACTGATATGAACTATGTCCAAGGATGGGGATTTAGTTGGTCACAATACCGACGGCTACATCCCGAACCCCCTAAATCCCGACAAGTATTGGCTGGCTGCGTGACCCAAGGGGTTGCGCAAGCCGCCCGCCACAATACCTACCAAGAGGCCAGGAAATATCCATCCTCTGACAGAGATCCTGGCCTACTGTGTCCCCGGACACATGCCTCTGTTTGGAGAAATGAAGGCCGTCGCTGCCCCCAAATGGCATCAGACTGTCAATCTCTGACTGTCTGATGCCGCCTTATGTCTGGCACCACAGACCCGTACTGCGCACATGTAGTACGGGTCTGGTCCATGCACAAAGTACTGAACATCGGTACTTTGCTGCATGAACCGCTACTCATCCACATCTCAATAAGAGCCATAGGTGGTCATTCCGAGTTGATCACTAGCTGCATTCGTTCGCTGTGCAGAGATGAGGCAAAAAAAAGGCACTTCTGCGTATGCGGCGCAATACGCACGCGCATTGTACTATTACAACAAACGAAGTAGTTTCACACAGGGTCTAGCGAAGCTTTTCAGTCGCACTGCTGACCGCAGAGTGATTGACAGGAAGTGGGCGTTTCTGGGTGTCAACTGACCGTTTTCAGGGAGTGTTCAGAAAAACGCAGGCGTGCCAGGAAAAATGCAGGCGTGGCTGGGCGAACGCAGGGCGTGTTTGTGACGTCAAAACAGGAACTGAGCAGTCTGAAGTGATCGCAAGCGCTGAATAGGTTTTGAGCTACTCTAAAAGTGCACATAAAAATTTTGTAGCCGCTCTGCGATCCTTTCGTTCGCACTTCTGCTAAGCTAAAATACACTCCCATAGCGTTTGCACGGCTGCTAAAAACTGCTAGCGAGCGAACTCGGAATGACCACCATAGTGCGCAAGCCTTCTGCGTGTACATAAACAAGGAGCATGGACACACGTCACGCAAAAAATTCACTTCACGCAGGGGGCATGCACATCACTTAACCAGCCGCTGTGCTGCCCCCAGCATCATGCACACAGCAGGTGGGAGCGATCCCTCCCTACCTTTTCTCCAGCCCACAGGTGGGACAGTTTCCGAAAAACAGGACGGTCCCACCAACACGTGATGGTTGGCAGGAAATGCATGCATTCATACTCACGTACATATACACACACACACACACACAATATATATATATATATATATATATATATATATATATATATATATATATATATATATATACACACACACACACACACACACACACACACACATAATAAGAATTTACTTACCGATAATTCTATTTCTCGGAGTCCGTAGTGGATGCTGGGGTTCCTGAAAGGACCATGGGGAATAGCGGCTCCGCAGGAGACAGGGCACAAAAAGTAAAGCTTTAGGATCAGGTGGTGTGCACTGGCTCCTCCCCCTATGACCCTCCTCCAAGCCTCAGTTAGGATACTGTGCCCGGACGAGCGTACACAATAAGGAAGGATTTATGAATCCCGGGTAAGACTCATACCAGCCACACCAATCACACTGTACAACCTGTGATCTGAACCCAGTTAACAGTATGATAACAGCGGAGCCTCTGAAAAGATGGCTCACAACAAATAATAACCCGATTTTTGTAACTATGTACAAGTAATGCAGATAATCCGCACTTGGGATGGGCGCCCAGCATCCACTACGGACTCCGAGAAATAGAATTATCGGTAAGTAAATTCTTATTTTCTCTATCGTCCTAGTGGATGCTGGGGTTCCTGAAAGGACCATGGGGATTATACCAAAGCTCCCAAACGGGCGGGAGAGTGCGGATGACTCTGCAGCACCGAATGAGAGAACTCCAGGTCCTCCTTAGCCAGGGTATCAAATTTGTAGGATTTTACAAACGTGTTTTCCCCTGACTAAATAGCCGCTCGGCAAAGTTGTAAAGCCGAGACCCCTCGGGCAGCCGCCCAAGATGAGCCCACCTTCCTTGTGGAATGGGCATTTACATATTTTGGCTGTGGCAGGCCTGCCACAGAATGTGCAAGCTGAATTGTATTACACATCCAACTAGCAAAAGTCTGCTTAAAAGCAAGAGCACCCAGTTTGTTGGGTGCATACAGGATAACAGCAAGTCAGTTTTCCTGACTCCAGCCGTCCTGGAACCTATATTTTCAGGGCCCTGACCACATCTAGCAACTTGGAGTCCTCCAAGTCCCTAGTAGGCGCAAGACACCACAATAAGCTGGTTCAGGTGAAACACTGACACCACCTTAGGGAGAGAACTGGGGACGAGTCCGCAGCTCTGCCCTGTCCGAATGGACAAACAGATATGGGCTTTTTTGAGAAAAAAAAAAAACCACCAATTTGACACTCGCCTGGTCCAGGCCAGGTCCAAGAGCATGTTCACTTTTCATGTGAGATGCTTCAAATCCACAGATTTGACTGGTTTTAAACCAATGTGTTTTGAGGAATCCCAGAACTACGTTGAGATCCCACAGTGCCACTGGAGGCACAAAAGGGGGTTGTATATGCAATACTCCCTTGACAAACTTCTGGACTTCAGGAACTGAAGCCAATTCTTTCTGGAAGAAAAATCGACAGGGCCGAAATTTGAACCTTAATGGACCCCAATTTGAGGCCCATAGACACTCCTGTTTGCAGGAAATGCAGGAATCGACCGAGTTGAAATTTCTTCGTGGGGCCTTCCTGGCCTCACACCACGCAACATATTTTCGCCACATGTGGTGATAATGTTGTGCGGTCACCTCCTTTCTGGCTTTGACCAGGGTAGGAATGACCTCTTCCTGAATGCCTTTTCCCTTAGGATCCGGCGTTCCACCGCCATGCCGTCAAACGCAGCTGCGGTAAGTCTTGGAACAGACATGGTACTTGCTGAAACAAGTCCCTTCTTAGCGGCAGAGGCCATAAGTCCTCTGTGAGCATCTCTTGAAGTTCCGGGTACCAAGTCCTTCTTGGCCAATCCGGAGCCATGAGTATAGTTCTTACTCCTCTACGTCTTATAATTCTCAGTACCTTAGGTATGAAAAGCAGAGGATGGAACACATACACCGACTGGTACACCCACGGTGTTACCAGAACGTCCACAGCTATTGCCTGAGGGTCTCTTAACCTGGCGCAATACCTGTCCCGTTTTTTGTTCAGACGGGACGCCATCATGTCCACCTTTGGTAATTCCCAACGGTTTACAATTATGTGGAAAACTTCCCCATGAAGTTCCCACTCTGCCGGGTGGAGGTCGTGCCTACTGAGGAAGTCTGCTTCCCAGTTTCCATTCCCGGAATGAAACACTGCTGACAGTGCTATCACATGATTTTCCGCCCAGCGAAAAGTCCTTGCAGTTTTTGCCACTGCCCTCCTGCTTCTTGTGCCGCCCTGTCTATTTACGTGGGCGACTGCCGTGATGTTTTATCCCACTGGATCAATACCGGCTGACCTTGAAGCAGAGGTCTTGCTAAGCTTAGAGCATTATAAATTTACCCTTAGCTATATTTATGTGGAGAAAAGTCTCCAGACTTGATCACACTCCCTGGAAATTTTTTCCTTGTGTGACTGCTCCCCAGCCTCTCGGGCTGGCCTCCGTGGTCACCAACATCCAAAACTGAATGCCGAATCTGCGGCCCTCTAGAAGATGAGCACTCTGTAACCACCACAGGAGAGACACCCTTGTCCTTGGATATAGGGTTATCCGCTGATGCATCTGAAGATGCGATCCGGACCATTTGTCCAGCAGATCCCACTGAAAAGTTCTTGCATGAAATCTGCCGACTGGAATTGCTTCGAAGGAAGTCACCATTTTTTTACCATGGCCCTTGTGCAATGATGCACTGATTTTAGGAGGTTCCTGACTAGCTCGGATAACTCCCTGGCTTTCTCTTCCGGGAGAAACACCTTTTTCTGGACTGTGTCCAGAATCATCCCTAAGCACAGGAGACTTGTTGTCGGGATCAGCTGCGATTTTGGAATATTTAGAATCCACCCCTGCTGTTGTAACAGTATCCGAGATAGTGCTACTCCGACCTCCAACTGTTCCCTGGACTTTGCCCTTATCAGGAGATCGTCCAAGTAAGGGATAATTAAGACGCCTTTTCTTCGAAGAAGAACCATCATTTCGGCCATTACCTTGGTAAAGACCCGGGGTGCCGTGGACAATCCAAACGGCAGCGTCTGAAACTGATAGTGACAGTTCTGTACCACGAACCTGAGGTACCCTTAGTGATAAGGGCAAATTTGGGACATGGAGGTAAGCATCCCTGATGTCTCGGGACACCAGATAGTCCCCTTCTTCCCGGTTCGTTATCACTGCTCTGAGTGACTCCATCTTGATTTGAACCTTTGTAAGTGTTCAAATTTTTTTAGATTTAGAATAGGTCTCACCTAGCCTTCTGGCTTCAGTACCACAATATAGTGTGGAATAATACCCCTTTTCTTGTTGTAGGAGGGGTAATTTAATTATCACCTGCTGGGAATACAGCTCGTGAATTGTTTCCCATACTGCCTCCTTGTCGGAGGGAGACCTTGGTAAAGCAGACTTCAGGAGCCTGCGCAGGGGAAACGTCTCGACATTCCAATCAGTACCCCTGGGATACTACTTGTAGGATCCAGGGGTCCTGTACGGTCTCAGCGTCATGCTGAGAGCTTGTCAGAAGCGGTGGAACGCTTCTGTTCCTGGGAATGGGCTGCCTGCTGCAGTCTTCTTCCCTTTCCTCTATCCCTGGGCAGATATGACTCTTATAGGGACGAAAGGACTGAAGCTGAAAAGACGGTGTCTTTTTCTGCAGAGATGTGACTTAGGGTAAAAACGGTGGATTTTCCAGCAGTTGCCGTGGCCACCAGGTCCGATGGACCGACCCCAAATAACTCCTCCTTTATACGGCAATACACCTTTGTGCCGTTTGGAATCTGCATCACCTGACCACTGTCGTGTCCATAAACATCTTCTGGCAGATATGGACATCGCACTTACTCTTGATGCCAGAGTGCAAATATCCCTCTGTGCATCTCGCATATATAGAAATGCATCCTTTAAATGCTCTATAGTCAATAAAATACTGTCCCTGTCAAGGGTATCAATATTTTTAGTCAGGGAATCCGACCAAGCCACCCCAGCTCTGCACATCCAGGCTGAGGCGATCGCTGGTCGCAGTATAACACCAGTATGTGTGTATATACTTTTTATGATATTTTTCCAGCCTCCTGTCAGCTGGCTCCTTGAGGACGGCCCTATCTATAGACGGTACCGCCACTTGTTCTGATAAGCGTGTGAGCGCCTTATCCACCCTAAGGGGTGTTTCCCAACGCGCCCTAACTTCTGGCGGGAAAGGGTATACCGCCCATATTTTCTATCGGGGGGAACCCACGCATCATCACACACTTCATTTAATTTATCTGAATCAGGAAAAACTACGGTAGTTTTTTCACATCCCACATAATACCCTCTTTTGTGGTACTTGTAGTATCAGAAATATGTAACACCTCCTTCATTGCCCTTAACGTGTGGCCCTAATAAGGAATACGTTTGTTTATTCACCGTCGACACTGGATTCAGTGTCCCTGTCTGTGTCTGTGTCGACCGACTAAAGTAAACGGGCGTTTTAAAACCCCTGACGGTGTTTTTGAGACGTCTGGACCGGTACTAATTGTTTGTCGGCCGTCTCATGTCGTCAACCGACCTTGGCGCGTGTTGACATTATCACGTAATTCCCTAAATAAGCCATCCATTCCGGTGTCGACTCCCTAGAGAGTGACATCACCATTACAGGCAATTGCTCCGCCTCCTCACCAACATCGTCCTCATACATGTCGACACACACGTACCGACACACAGCACACACACAGGGAATGCTCTGATAGAGGACAGGACCCACTAGCCCTTTGGAGAGACAGAGGGAGAGTTTGCCAGCACACACCAAAAAACGCTATAATTATATAGGGACAACCTTATATAAGTGTTTTCCCTTATAGCATCTTTTTTATATATTTCTAACGCCAAATTAGTGACCCCCTCTCTGTTTTAACCCTGTTTCTGTAGTGCAGTGCAGGGGAGAGCCTGGGAGCCTTCCCTCCAGCCTTTCTGTGAGGGAAAATGGCGCTGTGTGCTGAGGAGATAGGCCCCGCCCCTTTTTCGGCGGCCTCGTCTCCCGCTCTTAACGGATTCTGGCAGGGGTTAAATATCTCCATATAGCCCCCGGAGGCTATATGTGAGGTATTTTTAGCCAAAAATAGGTTTTCATTGCCTCCCAGGGCGCCCCCCTCCCAGCGCCCTGCACCCTCAGTGACTGCCGTGTGAAGTGTGCTGAGAGGAAATGGCGCACAGCTGCAGTGCTGTGCGCTACCTTAAGAAGACTGAGGAGTCTTCATGCCGCCGATTCTGGACCTTCTTCTTGTTTCAGCATCTGCAAGGGGGCCGGCGGCGAGGCTCCGGTGACCATCCAGGCTGTACCTGTGATCGTCCCTCTGGAGCTAATGTCCAGTAGCCAAGAAGCCAATCCATCCTGCACGCAGGTGAGTTCACTTCTTCTCCCCTAAGTCCCTCGTTGCAGTGATCCTGTTGCCAGCAGGACTCACTGTAAAATAAAAAACCCAAGCTAAACTTTTCTAAGCAGCTCTTTAGGAGAGCCACCTAGATTGCACCCTTCTCGGCCGGGCACAAAAATCTAACTGAGGCTTGGAGGAGGGTCATAGGGGGAGGAGCCAGTGCACACCACCTGATCCTAAAGCTTTACTTTTTGTGCCCTGTCTCCTGCGGAGCCGCTATTCCCCATGGTCCTTTCAGGAACCCCAGCATCCACTAGGACGATAGAGAAATATACAGTATATATATATATATATATATATATATATATATATATATATATATAAACACAAAAGCATACATACAGTCTCACACGTATACACATGCATATATACTGTTACACACACAGTTACACACATACACATACATTCACACACATTCACAAACATACAGTCACACACTTATACACATATATACATTTGTCACACACAGTCAGAAACATAAACACCTTACCACAATCAATCACACACTTATACACATATTATACATATAGTGTAGTGTGCTCCTCTCCTCCCTCTTACCTCACTATCACACAATGACTGGGTGGGCTGTGGGCACATGTCTGTAGCTGCTCCTCCTGCCTTCTCTCCTCCCTCCTCTCACATGCTGCCTGCAGTGAAACTGAAAGCAGTGCCGTGTAGCCCCGCCCCCCGGCTCGGATTCCACCCCTCTGCCCTCTCCCTCTGCTTTCTTTGGACTTTATTATGCAGCTTACGGTGCACTTTGCACTGCAGCTGCACATTGAACTGTGGGGCCCCTAGCAGCAGGGGGGCCCAGGGTAATGTACCCCCTGTGACCCCCCCTTAATCCGGCTCCGAGTCAGATAGACAGTGTTTGCAGCGGCAGGGAAGAGAAACTTGCCTCCGCTGCTGCTGCCAGAGGCCTCTGCCTCCCTGCATCCTCCCCCAGTGTTTGCCATTCTGCCGATCACTGCTGATTGGTCAGCACTACAGGCCCCCCCACCCATATCAGCTGCAGACAATAGCAGCAGCTGCGAAGTGTAAATGAGCCCCCCCCCCACCACCACCCCCCAAGCCCTCCCTGTGTATCTGGTGGCTGTCCCAGCTTTCAAAATTAAAACTGCAATGGTTGCAATGTTTTAGATGGTTGCAATGTGCCGATGCTGTCGATTGATGTTCCGATGTTTGGGGGAAATAATTTTTTTTTTTTCCAAATATAAATATTTTTTTTACTAAAATAATTTTAAATAAGGTTAAATACACATTCTACAACTAATTCACTCGTTAAAAAAAATTAAGTTTTCTGAGCGTTTTTTTCTGGAAAATAATTAATCAGTTAAGTGGTTAAATGCACTACCAACAACATTCTCACCACTCCCTACAGCAAGAGACCTATGCTGTTAGTGCACTTCCGACAAGACCCTTTGCAGCTAAGTCACGCCCAGAAAGACCACAACATCCTAGGCGCAAAAGTAAATAATCTCGTGCCACTGCTGCTATGTCACCCCCACTGCCCCATTATTCTTGGTTGCAGATGGGCATTCTCTGCTTACTAGTGAAAGTGAGGAAGTTTACATAGTGACCCTTACATATACGTCCCCTGACCTTAGGTCACAGACCACACAAAACTGCCATATTTGAGCATACAACTACATCCAACTGGCTAGACCCAACAGACTTACCCAGGGCCGGATTAACAATGGGGCGGATGGAGCTGCAGCTCCAGGCCCCCCCATCAAAATAGGCCCACAGGATCCCCTGCTGTTGGTAACAGGAAAAAATGTTTTTCCTATTACAGCCAGGGCCGGATTAACAATGGGGCGGATGGAGCTGCAGCTCCAGGCCCCCCCATCAAAATAGGCCCACAGGATCCCCTGCTGTTGGTAACAGGAAAAAATGTTTTTCCTATTACAGCACATCAGCAGCACTAGACAGCCTCAGAAGTCCTCCCTGCGCCGAAAGCTTTCTCTGCTTCTCCCCTGCGCCATGATCTCACACAGGCGCCGCGCCTCCCCTCCACTGGGTACAACAGCAGCAGCCAGCGGTGTACTTGCCTGCCAGGTCGCAAGGTGACAGTGACTTAGCCGCTGGTCCATTCCTGTGACCCCTCTGCCGTCCCGGCTAGTGGTGCTTGCTAAATGGTAGGGGTTCCCCCCGGCCTCCACCACCCAAGAGGGCGTGGTCACGGGTCCGTGATTAGGCCACGCCCCCACATTTCCTGGTTGGTCTGTCTGCTCCTGCTCTGTCGGCATAGCTCAGTGACTGGGGGAAACGGGGGAAAGTGAGAGGGCTGTGGGGAACAGGGTATATGTGTTGGCCTTTCCAGGCAGGAGGTGTGTGTGTAGGGAATGGGGTGAACAGGGTGGCTGAGTGTGTGTGTGTGTGTGTGTGTGCAGAGACTGGGGAACAGGCTTTGTGTGTGTGTGTGTAGAGACTGGGGAACAGGCTTTGTGTGTGTGTGTGTGTGTGTGTGTGTAGAGACTGGGGAACAGGCTGTGTGTGTGTGTGTGTGTGTGTGTGTGTGTGTGTGTGTGTGTGTGTGTGTGTGTGTAGAGACTGGGGAACAGGCTTT
Organism: Pseudophryne corroboree; assembly: GCF_028390025.1. Classification (NCBI taxonomy): domain Eukaryota; kingdom Metazoa; phylum Chordata; class Amphibia; order Anura; family Myobatrachidae; genus Pseudophryne; species Pseudophryne corroboree. The sequence continues at coordinate 297,872,043 of NC_086451.1, forward strand.
GTGTGTGTAGAGACTGGGGAACAGGCTGTGTGTGTGTGTGTGTGTGTGTGTGTGTGTGTGTGTGTGTGTGTGTGTGTGTAGGGACTGGGGAACAGTCTTTGTGTGTGCATGTAGGGACTGGGGAACAGGCTTTGTGTGCATGTGTGTGTAGAGACTGGGGAACAGGCTTTGTGTGTGTGTGTGTGTGTGTGTGTGTGTGTGTGTGTGTAGAGACTGGGGAACAGGCTTTGTGTGTGTGTGTGTGTGTGTGTGTGTGTGTGTAGAGACTGGGGAACAGGCTGTGTGTGTGTGTGTGTGTGTGTGTGTGTGTGTGTGTGTGTGTGTGTGTGTGTGTGTAGAGACTGGGGAACAGGCTGTGTGTGTGTGTGTAGAGACTAGGGAACAGGCTTTGTGTGTGTGTGTGTGTGTGTGTGTGTGTGTGTAGAGACTAGGGAACAGGCTTTGTGTGTGTGTGTGTGTGTGTGTGTGTGTGTGTGTGTGTGTGTGTGTGTAGGGACTGGGTAAACAGATTGGGTGTGTGTGGGGGGGGGGGGGCAGACTGTGTGTGTGGTGATATGGGCATATTGGTGGGGTTGGTTGCATGCAGCGACTCTGGGTTGCTCACATTGACGTCTATGGACGCTCAGTCCATGTGCATTCGGCTGCACTATGTGCACTGGGAGGGGCAGCGTTGGAGTGTTGGGAGGGTCGCTGCTCGTCCAGCTCAGGGGATCCTGCCAGTGGCGGTTTTAGGTGCGGGCTAGCAGGGCGGGCACCTGGGTCACTGCGGCCTGAGGCCCCCGCCAGTGCCATCAGCACCCGTCTGCTGCCTGCACCACAGTGCTCCTCACCGCTTCCTGCTCCGGCCGGCCGCCCCCCATCCTGGCCACTTCACGCTGCCTGCACCCCACCGCGGGAGTATGACAAGAACATAGAGCCGGGGTACCACAGGCGCCGAATGGTGAGTGACGGCTAGCTAGCGCAACTTGTATAATGGGCTACCTGTTGCTATGTGTATAAGGCGCTACCTGGTGCAGTTTGTATAACAGGCTCTACCTGGCGACACGTGTATAAAAGGGGCTCCACCTAGCATAACGTGAATAAAAGAAAGGGGTTCTACCTGGCATAACGTGAATAAAAGGGGCTCTACATGGCGTATTGTGTATAAGGGGCTCTACCCCTAGTCACAACCCCACTGTTGCTGGTCAACCCTCTGCTACGGTACACAGTAGGCCCTTCAGAAATTTCAGCTCCAGGCCCATGTGGTCCTTAATCTGGCACTGATTACAGCACATCAGCAGCACTAGACAGCCTCAGAAGTCCTCCCTGCGCCGAAAGCTTTCTCTGCTTCTCCCCTGCGCCATGATCTCACACAGGCGCCGCGCCTCCCCTCCACTGGGTACAACAGCAGCAGCCAGCGGTGTACTTGCCTGCCAGGTCGCAAGGTGACAGTGACTTAGCCGCTGGTCCATTCCTGTGACCCCTCTGCCGTCCCGGCTAGTGGTGCTTGCTAAATGGTAGGGGTTCCCCCCGGCCTCCACCACCCAAGAGGGCGTGGTCACGGGTCCGTGATTAGGCCACGCCCCCACATTTCCTGGTTGGTCTGTCTGCTCCTGCTCTGTCGGCATAGCTCAGTGACTGGGGGAAACGGGGGAAAGTGAGAGGGCTGTGGGGAACAGGGTATATGTGTTGGCCCTTCCAGGCAGGAGGTGTGTGTGTAGGGAATGGGGGTGAACAGGGTGGCTGATGAGTGTGTGTGTGTGTGTGTGTGTGTGTGTGTGTGTGTGTGTGTGTGTGTGCAGAGACTGGGGAACAGGCTTTGTGTGTGTGTGTGTAGAGACTGGGGAACAGGCTTTGTGTGTGTGTGTGTGTGTGTGTGTGTGTGTGTGTGTGTGTGTGTGTGTGTGTGTGTGTGTGGAGACTGGGGAACAGGCTGTGTGTGTGTGTGTGTGTGTGTGTGTGTGTGTGTGTAGAGACTGGGGAACAGGCTTTGTGTGTGTGTGTGTGTGTGTGTGTGTGTGTGTGTGTGTGTGTGTGTGTGTGTGTGTGTGTGTGTAGAGACTGGGGAACAGGCTGTGTGTGTGTGTGTGTGTGTGTGTGTGTGTGTGTGTGTGTGTGTGTGTGTGTAGGGACTGGGGAACAGTCTTTGTGTGTGCATGTAGGGACTGGGGAACAGGCTTTGTGTGCATGTGTGTGTAGAGACTGGGGAACAGGCTTTGTGTGTGTGTGTGTGTGTGTGTGTGTGTGTGTGTGTGTGTGTGTGTGTGTGTAGAGACTGGGGAACAGGCTTTGTGTGTGTGTGTGTGTGTGTGTGTGTGTGTGTGTGTGTGTGTGTGTGTGTGTGTGTGTGTGTGTAGAGACTGGGGAACAGGCTGTGTGTGTGTGTGTGTGTGTGTGTGTGTGTGTGTGTGTGTGTGTGTGTGTAGAGACTGGGGAACAGGCTGTGTGTGTGTGTGTGTGTGTGTGTGTGTGTGTGTGTGTGTGTGTGTGTGTAGAGACTAGGGAACAGGCTTTGTGTGTGTGTGTGTGTGTGTGTGTGTGTGTGTGTGTGTGTGTGTGTAGAGACTGGGGAACAGGCTGTGTGTGTGTGTGTGTGTGTGTGTGTGTGTGTGTAGGGACTGGGTAAACAGATTGGGTGTGTGTAGGGAGTGGGGGGGGGGGGGGGGCAGACTGTGTGTGTGGTGATATGGGCATATTGGTGGGGTTGGTTGCATGCAGCGACTCTGGGTTGCTCACATTGACGTCTATGGACGCTCAGTCCATGTGCATTCGGCTGCACTATGTGCACTGGGAGGGGCAGCGTTGGAGTGTTGGGAGGGTCGCTGCTCGTCCAGCTCAGGGGATCCTGCCAGTGGCGGTTTTAGGTGCGGGCTAGCAGGGCGGGCACCTGGGTCACTGCGGCCTGAGGCCCCCGCCAGTGCCATCAGCACCCGTCTGCTGCCTGCACCACAGTGCTCCTCACCGCTTCCTGCTCCGGCCGGCCGCCCCCCATCCTGGCCACTTCACGCTGCCTGCACCCCACCGCGGGAGTATGACAAGAACATAGAGCCGGGGTACCACAGGCGCCGAATGGTGAGTGACGGCTAGCTAGCGCAACTTGTATAATGGGCTACCTGTTGCTATGTGTATAAGGCGCTACCTGGTGCAGTTTGTATAACAGGCTCTACCTGGCGACACGTGTATAAAAGGGGCTCCACCTAGCATAACGTGAATAAAAGAAAGGGGTTCTACCTGGCATAACGTGAATAAAAGGGGCTCTACATGGCGTATTGTGTATAAGGGGCTCTACCCCTAGTCACAACCCCACTGTTGCTGGTCAACCCTCTGCTACGGTACACAGTAGGCCCTTCAGAAATTTCAGCTCCAGGCCCATGTGGTCCTTAATCTGGCACTGGACTTACCATTGCTCGAAGTTCGATACCTGCGTTTAATGACGAGGTACAGAAGATGTATGAGAGGCTAGCCGCACTCCCAAAAGACTCTCTATGCTCCTGCGTGCCTTTAGGTGACTTCTCAAGTTCCCACCCCCTAACTCCCTAGAATGGACAGCCCCAGCAGACCCTGACGAGTCTGGACAACTAGACTACACATTTCCAATCTGCAGATTCCAATCCAGGAATGAAGAGGACTCACCAGAACCACTGTGGGATGCCCCAGACTCAGATCCTCCTGACATTGAAAGAATCGCTGACAAATCCACGGAAATGGAAGCCTGTCCTATGTTGTGTGGTGTGCCTACCTCACTTTGACACGATGACTCTTGGTCCTCTGTGATGACACTGGCCGATGCAGATGGAACTGAAACCCCAAATCCAGAAGTCCCAGGACGATCGTCTTCCGAAATTTGAGCAGATGCCACATCCATCGAAGCATCCAAAACACCAGTTGCCTCTTCCTCAAACCCTGCAACCACCACTGAGACCATTCCCCGCCGCAGGAATTATGGGCCTGTTTGAGGTTGCTGTCCAAGCACGATGGACCTAAGCACTGCCCATTGGGACCCAACTATAAAGCTGGAGCCCCTTGTGATAACAGCGCTGGATGCTTACCTCACGACAGAGCTTGCAGCAGTGCCCGGCTAGGTGACGGAGCAATCACTATGGTGAGCAGGAACTGCAATCTGGTGGTGGAGACACTGCATAGAAACCAGGTAAATGGGAGAGATGGGAAAACTGAAGAAAAAACTGACAGGGGAAAGAATAAATGCAGAAAGAAGCAGAGGACAGAAACACACTGCTAAGGCATACCTTCCAAGCGTCCCGCTATTCAGAGATTGGGCCTAATTCAGACCTGATCGGTGCTGTGCATTTTCGGGGGGGGGGGGGGGGGGGGGCGTTAGGGGAGGCTTTGATTACCCCACTGTTCTGCTCTGCAAAGCAGCGAGTGATCTCTGAATAGATGTCGTGCGTGCAGCAACTCCATGCAAGCGTCCTGACCCTGGGCTCTAAAAAGTTGGGAGGTATGGCTACGCAGAGAGAGGAACAGAAAAAGAGGAGCTAAAAAATCACTTTATTCAAAGTAAAAACCTTACAGAGAGTGTTAAAGAAATGACGAGAAACAAAATAGAAGGCGAAAACAGCAGAGAAACAAGCAGTAACAGCAAAAAAAGTCACCTCAGTCTCCAACTCGAAATGAAGAGAGAGACAACTCCACTTTCACAAGCACCTAAGCAACATAAAGCCCTCCTCCATATCCTAATGCACTAACTCTATTGGCCCATACAGAACCCTAATCCCTCCCTACTAAAAGCTTAACCTCTTTGGGGGGTATTCAATTAGCCCCCGAAGAGACATTGGGAGTAAAAACTCCCGATGTATCTTCAGGTTTTGCAGTCGGCCTATTCGATTTGACCGGCCGTTAAAAAGTGCATTTTCACCCGAAAATACACAGGTTCAGTGAAACCTTTGTGTTTTCGGGTGAAATAGCCCGCTGTTATAGGGGATTTTGCTTCATCTGCCGGAGGCAGGTGAAACAAAATCCCCGATAAACCGTGGCACGTGCCGTCTTATCGGGGCAAATTAGATAGCCCCCCCAGCGAGACTTACACCCGCAGTCGGTGCTGTTAATTGAATAGCCCCCTTTGTGTTCAATGGAAGTGAGGAGTGCACAAGCCTGAAAGTTTATGACACTACTGTCATATTAAATGCCCTCCATGTTCTTTTTGAGTCTAACCCCAATACAATGAAAATGTGTTATATATTCCAACTGTACATAATCATCATTAGGAGCGGCTCTTGCCCCGGGCAAGCAGTACTTTTGCCCGGGGCGCCGCATCTACGAGGGCGCTGCTGCATCCTAACGGGCGCCGCCATGTTACTGTAGTCCTGACTGAGCACAGCGCAGTCAGCGCTGCCCCTCCCTCCCTTCCGCTCACTTTCCCGCCCACTTTCCCATGATGCATTGCGCACCGTCGCACCGTGCGCGATGACGTCATCGCGCACCGCCTGACGTCATCGCGCACCGCATCGAGGAAGGAGGCGAGCGGCAGCGCTGATAAGGGTACGCTTGAGGCGGGAGGCGGGCGGCACGGCATGATCAGGGCGGCGGGCGGCACAGCGGTTAGCGGTCAGACAGCGGCACGGCATGATCAGGGCGGCGGGCGGCACAGCACGATCAGGGCGGCTTGTTCCTGCACTGTCTTTTAACAAGTTCCATCATTGCAAAACTGCAAGCCAGGTGAGGAAACAGTGATATATGAAGTGAAGTACTTTTCTTCTATTAAATCTCAGCTTTCTGTGAGCTGTTATTTATTTACCTCTGCCACCACCACTGGGACCATGTAACAACTACTACTTTATAAAGCTGTCCAGCATGTGTGGGCTACATGCAGAAGCAGCCAGTAACTGAGCACTTGGGTAACCAAACCACATGCTGCACTGAAGGGTAGCAGATGTAACATGTGCAGAGAGTTAGGTGTGGGAGGGGAATATCCTAGTTCAGAGCTACATTGCAGTGTGAGAATAAGGCTGCCCAGCATGTGTGGGCTACATGCAGAAGCAGCCAGTAACTGAGCTCCTGGGTAACACCATGCTGTACTGCAGGGGAGCAGATGTAACATTTGCAGGGAGTTAGGTGTGTGAGAGTGCCGTGTCCTAGCTCAGAGCTACATTGCAGTGACAGAATAAAGCTGTCCAGCATGTGTGGGCTACATGCAGAAGCAGCCAGTAACTGAGCACTCCCTGATTTGCTCTACCTGGTGCAATATGTATAAGGTGCTCTGCTGTACTGTGGAGTAATGTGTGCAAAGGGCTCTAACATGGCATAATGTGTGTAAGGGGTACTACTGTGTGGTAATGGGACTGTTGGACACCACTGTGCAGTGTAATGTGAATTGGTGCAATTCTGTGGCCACGCCCCTTCATCATTAAATTACGCCCCTATTTGGCATGCACTGTCCCTGTTTTGAATGGGGGGCGCCGGGGGGGCGCCAGAGGAAAAGTTCGCACTGGGAGCCACAAGGTCTAGAACCGGCCCTGATAATCATACCTCCCAAACATCCCTATTGTGTCAGCACAGTACTCTTTTCGGGCAAGGCCATGACCTTTTCTTCAAAGGCCATGCCCCCTTTTGGGCACACGCCTTCAGCGTTCACAGGGTCCTGAATTCAAACTTCAGAATGTTGGGAGCTACAGGGCCGGCGCCACCATTAGGCAGCTTTAGGCAGCTGCCTATGGGCGCCGGCCACTGGAGGGCGGCACCGCACGCTGCACAGAAATGCGTCTTTTCTCTTATTCCCTAATGTGTGCTCCTCGTCTTTCTTATGAGACTTGGAGCCGCCCATCAATTACCAGCCGCCGCTGACATAGTGAGTCAGTGTGTACCATCAGCTGCTCTACGTGTAAGCTGGCTCTCGTTATATAAAGCACTCCCTCTGCAATCCTCCCCAAGCACACACCCCCGCGATATCACATGGCATTTCCCACCCCACAACAGCATCTTCCTTCCTTCCTCCCTCCCCCTCCCCCCCCCAAATCGCATCCCGGATTTTCTCTCCCTCCAAACTCCCCCCCCCCCCCAACAAATTGGTCAGCTTTTCATTCAGCCCCTCCCAGCAGGGGGTGATGAGAGCGATCGCGCCCCGTAACACATCAACACAGCCCGCCCACTTGGTCCTGCGGGCAGCAGAGGGCAGGGGAGCTGAGTGCGACGGCCGCGACCTGGCCGCATTGACAGGGCAACTGAGATGGTGCTGGGGGCCTGGTGGGACCACCCAGTGTGCCCTGGCTAGTAGCGGCAGCAGCACAACTCTCTGCGCCCCGTCCTTGTTCGCTCCTTCAGCCGCGGAGGAGCTGCTGCAGCCATGTCTATGAGATCGTGAACCACATGGACACCCAACAGCAACAGGTGAGGTGCTGGGAGAGAATGGGAGGCGATTAGCTAGTGAGGAGAGAGCGGCCAGAGTGCTGTGCTGGTGAGAGCCAGGGCAGGAGAGATAGGGGGACTCGTCCCGGCAGATGGAGGAGGAGGAGGAGCGCTGCGTGGACGGGACTCTATCCTATTGTGTCTGTGTATATACTTTATACATCACTAGTGTCTATATGTACATGGAGTGTTACTAAAGTCTGTCTGTGTGTGTCTCAGCATTGTATGCATGGTGTATCACCAGTGTATGTATGGTGTAACACTAGTGTGTGTGTGTGTGTGTGTGTGTGTGTGTGTGTGTGTGTGTGTGTTAGTAGTGTGTGTGTATGGTGCATCACATGTATGTGTGTTAGTAGTGTATGTATTATGTATCGCTAGTGTGTGTGTGTGTGTGTGTGTGTGTGTGTGTGTCAGTATTGTATGTATGGTGTATTACGTGTGTGTGTGTTAGTAGTGTATGTATGGTGTATCATGTGTGTGTATGTATGGTGTATCACGTGTGTGTGTGTGTGTGTGTGTGTGTGTGTGTGTGTGTGTGTGTTAGTAGTGTATGTATGGTGTATCACGTGTGTGTGTGTGTGTGTGTGTGTGTGTGTGTGTGTTAGTGTATGTATGGTGTATCGTGTGTGTGTGTGTGTGTGTGTGTGTGTGTGTGTGTGTGTGTGTGTGTCAGTATTGTGTGTATGGTGTATCACTAGTGTGTGTGTGTCTGTGAATATTGTATGCATGGCGTATCACTAGTGTATGTGTGTGTATGTATGGTGTATCGCTAGTGTCTGTGTGTGTGTGTTAGCGCATGTATGGTGTATAACGTGTGTGTGTCAGTATTGTGTGTATGGTGTATCACGTGTGTGTGTGTCGATGTGTTAAGTAGTGTATATATGGTGTATCACGTGTCTGTGTGTATGTCAGCATTGTATGTAAGGTGTATCACTAGTGTGTGTTAGTGTATGTATAGTGTATCACTAGTGTGTGTGTGTGTGTGTGTGTGTGTGTGTGTGTGTGTGTGTGTGTCAATATTGTATGTATGGTGTGTCACTAGTGTGTGTCAATATTGTACTGTATGTATGGTGTATCCTTAGTGTATGTGTGTGTGTTAATAGTGTATGTATGGTGTATCACTAGTGTCTGTGTGTGTTAGTAGTGTATGTATGATGTATCACTAGGGCTTAGCGGACTGGAAGGGGGAGGAGTCTGGATTAATTTTAAAACCGCCCCCCCCTATAGAAGAAGTCTAGATCTGCCCCTGGCTGGATCCCTGCGTTAGGAGGAGGAGACAGTCAGTAAAGCATAAGTAAAGACAGGCTGTATTCATTCTATTTTTTTTTTTTTTTTGTGACCAACTAAATTTGAGTTTTAGGCTGTGGTTTTTTATATATATATATATATATATATATATATATATATATATATATACATACATACAGGCATACACATACATACAGACATACATATGTGTGTGCGTGTGTATATATATATATATATATATATATATATATATATACACATACATACAGGCATACATACATACGTGTGTGTGTGTGTGTGGGTATATATATATATATATATATACACACGTTTCAGGTGTTTAATCCTACACCTGATGAAAGGTGTAGGATTAAACATCTGAAACATTGATGACATGAATTAGCTGCAATGGCTGTTTTTTCTTTCATAAAAAGTCCGTGGAGTGCCGCCTGCTGTAATGGAATGTGTGTGTGTATGTATATATATATATATATATATATATATATATACAACAACAACTATTCTCCCTCTGAGGGGAGAATAAAAAATGTGGTGCGCAAAGTGCTCCAATGTGCCCGCAGTGTGGTGAGCAAAGCTGCAGGCATTTTGGCGTCCGGCATCCCACTGCCAGGATTCTGTTCACCGGGATGCCAGCTGCCGGCATATATATATATATTAGAATTATCAACTCCTGCACTGTATGTCTATATACCCAGGGGCGGAACTGCAATGGAGACTTTTGCCGCCGGGCTCCAGCCCTAAAGGGGGCACTTTCTCCATTGTCCACCAGCTGTTCTGTGCCCTTCCCACTATAATATACAGAGGAGCCCAGTGTATACAACCCAGGGCCCTACTTATGGCCGCGCGGCCCGCGCCGCACTATTATCCACTCCTTAAGTGACCCAGCCTGACAGCTCGGGCCCGCTGCCATCTCCGCTAGCGGCAGCACTGCCAGCGGTGGGGTGCGCCGGGCATCTCGCTCCACCACAGACAGCCAAGAAGCGCTGCAGCTTCCGGCCTGCATGCTCCGCCCCCTCCTGACTCCTGGCTTCTGCTGCCTCCCAGTCCACAAGTGGAAAACTATACGCTACCAGGAGCCAGATGCTGGAAGTGCCTAGTGGGAAACAAAGAGTATGTGGTGGAGGAAAGTGATTATGACTGTGAGAGGGGAGTAGAGAGGCACAGGTATGGGACGGGAGAACGGCGCGGGGTGCAGGGCTGGGAAGTGGCTGAGCGTTCGTTTGGTCTGTTAGGTACTGTACCGGAGTGTCAGGTAACTGACCACAACGCCCGCTGCTCACAGGGTCCATTTACTAAGTCTTCCATCTCTCCTGTCCCTGTTACCTCTGTGCTGGCCCTGTCATCTCTCTTTACTGACCCTTATGTTCTGTCCCTGTCCCCTCTGCCCAGTCCCTGTACATACCTGCTGCTTGTTCCCCTCCTCTGGCGGGACCAGTGATTAGTACTACTAATCAAGCTACTGGCACATGCTTGTTGTATTAGTGCTCGCAGGCTTACACTCTATAGGTAGCATTGATACACGAGGCTACGTGCTACCTACAATATTACCAGTTGATTGGGTATGGGATGCTGGTGGTCAGACTGTTTGAAATCCCGACTGGGGCAGTGGAGGTAAGTATACCTAATCCTAACCCTCCCTCCCCGCAGCCTAACCCTAACCCAAACCCTCCCCTTCCCACAGCCTAACATTAACCTCCCAAGTATACTTGCATTCGGAATTCCGTCTGTCGGGATTCTGGCGTTGGCATTCTGACAGGTCTTGGGATTCGAGCGCTTGTATCCCAACTACATCCCTTACCAGTTATTTATATAGCGCACACATATTCCGCAGGACTTTACAGAGCATATTTGGCCATTCACATCAGTCCCTGCCCAGTGGAGCTTACAATCTATATTCTCTACCACATGCACACACATTCACACTATTGTTAATTTTTGTTGGGAGCCAATTAACCTACCAGTATATCTTTGGATTGTGGGAGGAAACCGGAGTACCCGGAGGAAACCCAAGCAAGCATGGGGAGAATATACAAACTCCACACAGTTAGAGCCATGCTGGGAATCAAAACCATGACTGCAGCGCTGTGAGGCAGTAATGCTAACCATTACTCTGTCTGTGCTATTGCATAAAGGTCCGTGCAGATAGCAAATGTTCTTAATGGGCTGTATGCTATGGTCACCCAGCACTGTTGCATACCCTCCAACATGACCCACCCCACTAGGTACAAAAGGCTCTGTTTCTGGACTTCCCTCTTAATTTATTATTGCCATCACCTGTGAAGAAACAGCTTTCTTATCATTTAACTAGTTCAACACAGGTGATGGAAATCATAAATTAAGAGGGAAATCCAGGAACAGAGCATTTTGTACCTAGTGGGGCGGGTCATGTTGGAGGGTCTGCTGTTGGACAGGGGTCAGTAGGATGTAAAAGTGAGGAAACACAAAATATGTAAGGTTATGTGTGGACTGTACAGAGTGTATGTGTCAAGGATATGTGGGTGGGTCCGAAACGTATAAGACCTTGCATGCACACTTTCACCTGAAGGATTGGGAAGTGGTAGTTGGGGGGGGGGGGAGGGGGGGCTGAAGTTTTGCCTAGGGTGCCAAGAAACCTTGCACCGGCCCTGGGGAGCTATGTAACAATATTGGGGGTAATTCTAATTTAATGCAGATCTTCATCTGCATTAATCTCAATCAACATGCCATGTATATGGGTGGTCATTCCGAGTTTTTTGCTCGCTGCTATTTTTAGTAGAATTGCTAACAGGCTAAAATCCGGCAGTTCTGCGCATGCATATGCACTGCAGGGCGCACGCTCTAAGCAATTTTACACAAAACTATGCTATTTTACGCACGGTCGAACAAAGCTTTTCAGTCGCTCTGTTGATCGGAGAATGATTGACAGGAAGTGGGTGTTTCTGGGTGGTAATAACTGAGCGTTTTCTGGGAGTGTGCTAAAAAAACGCAGGCGTGCCAGCAGAAAACGCAGGTGTGGTTGGAGAAACGGGGGAGTGGCTGGCCGGACGCTGGGCGTGTTTGTGACGTCAAACCAGGAACTAAACGGACTGAGGTGATCGCAATCTAGGAGTAGGTCTGGAGCTACTCAGAAACTGCAAGGAAATACTTAATAGCAGAATTGCTAATCTTTCGTTAGCAATTCTGCTATGCTAAGAAACACTCCCAGAGGGCGGCGGCTTTGTGTTTGCATTTCTGCTAAAAGTAGCTAGCGAGCGAACAACTTGGAATTACCACCATTGGCAAATATATACAGTATTTCTAGAAAATATTTAAATAAACTAAATTTTCTATGGTTTGCAAAGTATTGTGGGGTTGGGTACACATTACCTCCAATCTATGGACCAAATTCAGAGTTGATCGCAGCAGCAATTCCTACTCAGAGGCGTAACTAGCACAGGGCGAGCAGGGTGCGTGCCCTGGGCGCCGTGGCAGGCCCAGCAGAGGGGGGCGCCACCGGCCCCTGCACACCCCGCTCGCCCCATGCGCACCACCAGAGCACTGAGCATGACCCGCAATGTGTCATGCTCCCCTGTCTACATAGCCAGCTGCGCTGCCTGCTGCCTCAGCCCACTGGCTCCCGGCTCCCACTACGAGGAAAGTGAGGGGGGTGAGCAGAGGTGAAAGTATGGCGGACGCTGGTTGGCTGAGAATTGTTGTCTCTCAGCCAACCAGCGGCCTGTCACCATGGTAACGGCCACTGACAAGGCGGGGAGCTGTCCCCGGCTCTTCCTGTCCTCCGCGCTCGGCGTGTAACCTCCTTCCCCTGCTACACGTGAAGTGGTTCCCGGCTCTCCTCCCTGGTGATAGCGCTGCTGAGGCTGCTGGGTCCCTTGTGTGATCCTTCTGGCTCCAGAGCGCCGGAGACCTGTCTGCAGGGATGTTGATGCTGCTCCCCACGGTGCACAGCCAGTGTTCATAGTGAGTGCCTGAGCTTGGCCCCACTCTGCTCCCTGTGGCCCTTTCTCTCCCCTCCGTGGCCCCACTCTCCCCTCTGTGGCCCCACTTTCCCCCCTGTGGTCTCACTCTCCCCCCCCCCCTCCCCCCATGGCCCCACTCTCCCCACTGTGGCTCCTACTTGAGCCCCTGCAGCCTCATTCTACCCTCTGTAACCCCACTCTGCTCCCTGTGCCCCCAACTCTCCCACTGTGGCCCCAGTGGCCTCACTCCCACCCCCCTTTGGCCCCACTTGCACCACTGTGGCCCCCACTCTCCCCTCTGTGGCCCCTCTCCCCCCTGTGGTCTCACTCTCCCCCCACCCCACCCCCATGGCCCCACTCTCCCCACTGTGGCTCCTACTCTAGCCCCTGCAACCTCAGTCTACCCTCTGTAACCCCACTCTGCTCCCTGTGCCCCAACTCTCCCCCTGTGGCCCCACTGTGGCCCCAGTGGCCTCACTCCCACCCCCCTTTGGCCCCACTTGCACCACTGTGGCCCCATTCTCCCCACTGTGGCCCCGACTCTCCCCTCTGTGGCCTCATCCCCCCTCTGTGTCCCCAACTCTGCTCCCTGTGCCCCCCACTGATGGTATGCTGAGTGACGACACCGGGTAGGTGATGGTGTGCTGAGTGAAGACACAGGGGGTAGGTGATGGTGTGCTGAGTGACGACAAGGGGTAGGTGATGGTGTGCTGAGTGAAGACACAGGGGGTAGGTGATGGTGTGCTGAGTGACGACAAGGGGTAGGTGATGGTGTGCTGAGTGAAGACACAGGGGGTAGGTTATGGTGTGCTGAGTGAAGACACAGGGGGTAGGTTATGGTGTGCTGAGTGACAACACAGGGTAGGTGATGGTGTGCTGAGTGACGACACCGGGTAGGTGATGGTGTGCTGAGTGACGACAAGGGGTAGGTGATGGTGTGCTGAGTGAAGACACAGGGGGTAGGTGATGGTGTGCTGAGTGAAGACACAGGGGGTAGGTGATGGTGTGCTGAGTGACGACACGGGGTAGGTGATGGTGTGCTGAGTGACGACACGGGGTAGGTGATGGTGTGCTGAGTGACGACATGGGGTAGGCAATGGTGTGCTGAGTGACAACACGGGGTAGGCGATGGTGTGCTGAGTGATGACACAGGGGGTAGGTGATGGTGTGCTGAGTGACAACACAGGGGGTAGGTGATGGTGTGCTGAGTGACAACACAGGGGGTAGGTGATGGTGTGCTGAGTGACGACACCGGGTAGGTGATGGTGTGCTGAGAGACGACACAGGGGGTAGGTGATGGTGTGCTGAGAGACGACACAAGTGGTAGGTGATGGTTGCTGAGAGACGACACGGGGGTAGGTGATGGTGTGCTGAGTGACAACACAGGGTAGGTGATGGTGTGCTGAGTGACGACACAGGGTAGGTGATGGTGTGCTGAGTGACGACATGGGGTAGGTGATGGTGTGCTGAGTGACGATGCGGGGTAGGTGATGGTGTGCTGAGTGACAACACGGGGTAGGCAATGGTGTGCTGAGTGACGACACGGGGGTAGGTGATGGTGTGCTGAGTGACGACATGGGGTTGGTGATGGTGTGCTGAGTGACAACACAGGGGGTAGGTGATTGTGTGCTGAGTGACGACACCGGGTAGGTGATGGTGTGCTGAGAGACGACACAGTGGGTAGGTGATGGTGTGCTGAGAGACGACACAGGGGGAGGTGGTGGTGTGCTGAGAGACGACACAAGTGGTAGGTGATGGTTGCTGAGAGACGACACGGGGGTAGGTGATGGTGTGCTGAGAGACGACACAAGTGGTATGTGATGGTTGCTGAGAGATGACACGGGGGTAGGTGATGGTGTGCTGTGAGACGACACAAGTGGTAGGTGATATTTGCTGAGAGACGACACGGGGGTAGTTGATGGTTGCTGAGAGACGACACGGGGGTAGTTGATGGTTGCTGAGAGACGACACGGGGGTAGTTTATGGTTGCTGAGAGACGACACAGGGGTAGGTGATGGTGTGCTGAGAGATGCAGGGGGCAGAATGTGAGTCTGTTGGAACCACAGTTGTATGATGGTGACCTTGTTAATATTCCTACACAAACAGGCATCTTCTGGACAATGGGATCTCCTACATGAATAGTGAATACCGACTGAAGACGCCGTCTGCCTCAGAGGATACATTTCTCCAGAGGTTCCACATTGTGAGAAACCATCATACAGGTAGTGTGCAATTGAAAAGATTGTTTCCATTATGATGTGTCATGGCGGCAAGCCCTAATTTCAGTGGCCATGCCCCATCAGGTGTGTGACCATGCCCACTTTTTTGCGCGTGCGCTTTAGGCGTGTGCACATAGCTTATATTATGAATCTTTGGGGGGGGGGGCAGAGGCGTAACCCTTGTTATGCCTCTGCCCCTTACCCGCTGGTAATATTGGAAGGCTATGGGGTGTAATGTAGTAGTAACCAACAGTGCCCGTCCCGCTACTACTGTTGCTGCCCCGGAGACCTGCACCCTGGTGACACGGCCAGCCAGGCCATTCCTTCCTCCCACACACCCCAGTGCTCCGGTAACCTCCCCGTGTAGAATGAGTCCCGGCCAGCTCCTCAATTTCCCCGACAGCAGTTGCTGTTACACCTATAAGTTATGTGAGCAGCTCCGCCTCCTCCTCTCTGCTGCCCGATCCGCCCACCGAGTCCCCTGTCCTGCCTCAGCCCCACCAGCGCTAATGCCCCAGGCTGCTGACCTTCAGGTTCTCCCCCAGCTGGTGCTTCGGTGCGTGTGCGATCCCCACTGCCCACAGTCTCGGAGAAGCGCATGGGAGCCTTTCACAGCTCAAGACGCTGCATCCTCGCAGCTCCATTCCCACCCAATGCTGCTACATGTCCTCCTGCTGCTAGCGCCGCCGCCCGGCCTGACTGCGAACTGCGCTCCCTGCAAGGACACCCGGCAGCTGCTTGCACTTCCCAAGGTGGGGGAGGGCCCGGCTGGACTGCCTGTGGAATGTGCTGGCCTTGCACTCACCCGTGGCTGGGGGCGGACTACAAATGGGGTAAGAGGCCCCCTGGGGGTGCAATATGTATTTTACATGCTGGGGGTGCAGGGAGGAATGCACTGTGCATGGTTTCTGTTCTGCCTCTGATCTCCCTGTTCTGCCCCCACCCCAGCTCTGCACTCCCTGTTTCCCCATCCTGCACCCCCCCAGCTGCTTTGCTCTCCCTGTCCAGCTTGCTCCCCCTCCCGCCACTTTGCACATCTTATTCAAATCAACACCCCCTCTCTGTGCTTCCTGTTCAGTGCACCACCCCCTCTCTGTGTTCCCTGTTCAGTACACCACCCCCTCTCTGTGTTCCCTGTTCAGTGCACCACCCCCTCTCTGTGTTCCCTGTTCAGTGCACCACCCCCTCTCTGTGTTCCCTGTTCTACCGCCCACACCCGTTTCTGCTCTATCTATTCCGACCCTCATTCTGCACTCCCTGGTGGTCATTCCAAGTTGATCGCATGCAGCAACTTTTTGCTGCTGGTGCGATCAACTTGACGCCGCCCTGCTATGCTAAAAAAGATTCCTGCAAAACAAGACCAGGGTCAGACCTACTTACCCTGAGCGATGGATCCAGCGACGAAGGTCCCGGGATTGATGTCAGACATCCGCCCTCCAAGCGCCTGGACACGCCTGCGTTTGGATCTCCACACCCGGAAAACGGTGAGTATCCGCCCTGGAACACTTCCCCGCTGTCAATCTTCTTTCGATCGCACTAGCGATCACTTTCTTCTTTGTAGTAGCCACTCGCCGGGCAACAACGTGCGTGCACATTGCGAAGACCGCGCATGCACAGTTCCGACCCGTTCGCACCACAGCGAAGAACCGCTGCCTGCGAACGGGTCGGAATGGCCCCCCCTGTTCTCAGTCTGCTCTCCACATTCTGTCCCCGGTCTACAATCCCCATTCTGCCTCCACACCTTTTCAGCACTTCCCATTCTGTACCCCACTCTGTACTCCATGTTCTGCTCTACTCTCTCACTTTACCCTGCTCTCCTACCCCCCTCTGCTTTCCCACTTCGGCTTCCTCTTCTTCCCCCCACCCCCATTCTGCCCTTGCCCTCCCTGTCCTGTGCCCCGCCGTCCTGCTTTCCCTGTTCTGCAAACCCCCCCCCCCCCTCTGCCTCCATCCCCCGCTCTCTACTCCTTGTTCTGCCCCCCCCCCCCCCCCCCCCCCCCCCCAGCACACAGGGCACAGTCTTTGGCAGCTCCAGAGCTCAGTGTATTCACTGAGCAGACTACCTGTCCAGCCTCTCCCTGTCTCCACCCCAGATGCGTAACTAAGGGGGTCGAGCAGGGCACGTGCCCTGTGCGCCGTGGGAGGTCCAGCAGAAGGGGGCGCCGCCGGCCAGGGCATCGTACCTGCTCGGCCCCCCATAGTTACCTCGCCCGCTGCCCACCGTCATTGTGCTGCTGCCAACAACAGAGGGAGGAACTTGGAAGGGGCGGAGACCATGAAGAGTATGATCTCCCGCCCTCCCCTCATCCTCTGCTCTGCATGCACCCCCCCACACAAATAACGACTGCAAGTAGCGTGTGTCAGCCGCTGCTCCCTGGCAGCCCACTAGACACCCGCCCGACCGAATCCGCTACTGACCTCGGAGCGGTTCGGTCTCTGTCCTCCAAGCTGGATGACGCCGATCTCCCCGCTGATTCTCGTCTTCTCCCTCCTCACCCAGGCGGCCGCCGGAGCTCTTCTCACAGGTAAGCGGTGGGGGCCTGGTCCATGGAGGGTGTTGGTACGGTGGTGCTTCCCAATGGGGGTTCCAGGCTGCACTCTCTCCTGCATCTCTGTCCCTACTCCCTACTGCCTCTGTCCCTACTCCATGCCTCTGTCCCTACTCCCTGCTGCCTCTGTCCCTACTCCCTGCTGCCTCAGTCCCTACTCCCTGCTGCCTCTGTCCCTACTCCCTGCTGCCTCTGTCCCTACTCCCTGCTGCCTCTGTCCCTACTCCCTGCTGCCCCTGTCCCTACTCCCTGCTGCCTCTGTCCCTACTCCCTGCTGCCTCTGTCCCTACACCATGCTGCCTCTGTCCCTACACCATGCTGCCTCTGTCCCTACACCATGCTGCCTCTGTCCCTACACCATGCTGCCTCTGTCCCTACACCATGCTGGCTCTGTCCCTACTCCATGCTGGCTCTGTCCCTACTCCATGCTGGCTCTGTCCCTACACAATGCTGCCTCTGTCCCTGCTACCTGCTGCCTCTGTCCCTACACAATGCTGCCTCTGTCCCTACACCATGCTGGCTCTGTCCCTACACCATGCTGGCTCTGTCCCTACACCATCCTGCTTCTGTCCCTACACCATGCTGGCTCTGTCCCTACACCATGCTGCTTCTGTCCCTACACCATGCTGCTTCTGTCCCTACACCATGCTGCCTCTGTCCCTACTCCCTGCTGCCTCTGTCCCTACACAATGCTGCCTCTGTCCCTACACAATGCTGCCTCTGTCCCTACTCCCTGCTGCCTCTGTCCCTACTCCCTGCTGCCTCTGTCCCTACACATGCTGCCTCTGTCCCTACACCATGCTGCCTCTGTCCCTACACCATGCTGCCTCTGTCCCTACACCATGCTGCCTCTGTCCATACTCCCTGCTGCCTCTGTCCCTACACCATGCTGCCTCTGTCCCTACACCATGCTGCCTCTGTCCCTACTCCCTGCTGCTTCTGTCCCTACACCATGCTGCCTCTGTCCGTACTCCCTGCTGCTTCTGTCCCTACTCCCTGCTGCCTCTGTCCCTACACCATGCTGCCTCTGTCCCTACTCCATCCTGCCTCTGTTCCTTCTGCCTCTGTTCCTATTCCATGCTGCCTCTGTCCCTACTCCCTGCTACCATATAAAACGAGCATAACTTGCTCTACCTGGCGCAATGTGTATTGAACACTAACTGGTGCAATGTGTGTAACGTGTTCTAACTGGTGCAATGTGTATAACGTGCTCTACCTGGTGCAATGTGTATAACGTGCTCTACCTGGTGCAATGTGTATAACGTGCTCTACCTGGTGCAATGTGTATAACGTGCTCTACCTGGCGCAATGTGTATAACGTGCTCTACCTGGCGCAATGTGTATAACGTGCTCTACCTGGTGCAATGTGTGTAACGTGCTCTACCTTGTGCAATGTGTATAACGTGCTCTACCTGGTGCAATGTGTATAACGTGCTCTACCTGGTGCAATGTGTATAACGTGCTCTACCTGGTGCAATGTGTATAAGTGCTCTATCTGGTGCAATGTGTATAACGTGCTCTACCTTGTGCAATGTGTATAACGTGCTCTACCTGGTGCAATGTGTGTAACATGCTCTACCTTGTGCAATGTGTGTAACGTGCTCTACCTGGCACAATGTGTGTAACATGCTCTACCTTGTGCAATGTGTGTAACGTGCTCTACCTGGCACAATGTGTGTAACGTGTTCTAACTGGCGCAGGTGAATGTGTATAACGTGCTCTACCTGATGCAATGTGTATAACGTGCTCTACCAGGTGCAATGTGTATAACGTACTTTACCTGGCGCAATGTGTATAACGTGTTCTAACTGGCGTAGGTGAATGTGGCCCATTTTCAGTAGCCACACCCCTTCAGGTATTTGACCATGCCCACTTTTTCAGCGGGCACACAGTTACTTTTTAGCCCTTTTTTTTTCTTGGGGGGGGGGCATTCGTAATCTTGCCCTGGGCTCCAAAAACCCTAGTTACGCCTCTGTTCCTACTCCATACATCCTGGGCTGGATATAGAGTTACATGCAAAGCATTGCTCCTGCATTGCATGCTCAGAACTATGGGGGTAATTCAGAGTTGATCGCAGCAGCATATTTGTTAGCAGTTGGGCAAAACCATGTGCTCTGCAGGGACGTGCAGTCAGGGGAGGCAGGGGAGGCAGTGCCTCCCCTGTCATTCTCCCCTGTCATTAATGATTACAATAATATAAAGAAGATACTTATGACACATATTCTGTGTCCTAAGTTTATGTTTTATATTATTGTATAATTTCTACATTTGAAAATAGGTTAAAAAATTTTTTAGAGGCACCGAGAGCGGTGCTTCCTGTGTATAATGGCAAAGAGCCGGAAGCGGGGGGTGGACAGGTGGCGGGGCCAAGGACAGGGCTGTAAAAGCACGTCAAAGAAACCAGGATAAGCGGCACCAGTGTGAGTGCCTCAGTGACAGGGGCGTGCTTTTAGCCCATATGAAAGCACGCCCCTGTCACTGATGCAAATATTATTGGCCACTAGAAGTTGAGCTCACCCGTTGGCCACTTCCGTTCCTCCAGACAGACCCCCTGCAGCTTGCCGAAGAGACCCTGGCGGCCTCTGCTCCCCTGACCTCTCCTGACTAGCGGTTGCGTAGAGCGACGGGCGCTGGTGAATTCACCCCCTGCTCAGCACCGCTAATCACCCGCTCACCGCCGGCGCCGCTCATCAAGCTTTCCCCCCCCCCACCACTGGTGCCGCTCATCCCCCCCGGCTCACTGATGGTCCCGCACATCACCACCCCCACCCCGCTCACCGCCGCTCACCCCCCCCCCGGCTCACCGATGGTCCCGCACATCTCCCCCCCCCCCCGCTCTACGCTGGGCGCCACTCACCCCCAGGCACCCCCCCCCCTCGCTCATCACCCACAGCTCACCTCTCATCACCACCACCCAGGCACACCCCTCATTACCCACAGCTCACAGGCAGCCCCACCCCCAGCTCATCACCCACAGCTCACCTCTCATCACCCCCAGGCACCCCCCCCCCCCCGTCACCCACAGCTCACCTCTCATCACCCCCAAGCACACACCCAAGCCCCCCCCCCCTCATCACCCACGGCTCACCTCTCATCACCCCCCTCCCAGGCAGGCACACACATCCCCTTCCCCTGCTCATCACCCACAGCTCACCTCTCATCACCCCCAGCTCCCCCCTCCCCCACCGATCAACAAAGCTGCTCACTGCTTATCACCCCCCCTCATCACCCCCAGTTCAGCGCAGCTCCCTGATCATATCCCCCCCCCCCCCTCACTGCCACCCGCCGTTCACCTGCCAGCTAAGCTGAGCTGTCAGCTGGAGGGAGAACAGGGGAAGCTGTAATGCTGGGCCCGGGGCTTCACTGACACTATCCTGCGCTCACCCCCCGCTGGCGGCTCATTGAGTGTCGGCTGGGGGAAGCTGCAGTGCTGTGCCTGGGGCTCCGCTGAGACTGCTGCGCAATACATCACATGAGTCGCCAGCGGGGGTGAGCACAGCATAGTCATACACCAGATGAGCCACCAGCGGGGGTGAGCTGGTGACTATAAGGACCTGTATATGGCCGGGTTGCCCCATGGGTGCTCATCATTTTCCGTGGGTGCATGCTATTTTGCCTTCTCTCCCCTCAGCTCCATCCCTCCCCCCAAGCGGCTCTTCCGTAGTGTAACGTGTATAAGCGGCTATCCTGTGGTGTAACGTGTATAAGCGCCTCTACTGTGGTGTAACGTGTATAACCGGCTCTCCTGTGATGTAACGTGTATAAGCGTCTCTTCTGTGGTGTGACGTGTGTAAGCGTCTCTACTGTAGTGTAACGTGTATAAGCGGCTCTACTGTGGTATATCATTTATAAATGGATCTTCTGTGGTGTAACGTGTACAAGCGTCTCTTCTGTGGTGTGACTTGTATAAGCGTCTCTTCTGTGGTGTAACGTGTATAAGCGGCTCTACTGTGGTGTAACGTGTATAAGCGTCTCTTCTGTGGTGTAACGTGTATAAGCGGCTCTTCTGTGGTGTATCGTGTATTAGCGGCTCTTCTGTGGTGTACCGCTCCTGACAGGCTGCCGGTCCGCAGCAGATTTGAAATAGTAGCGCCGCAGTCATAGGAGCCGCAGTGCCGCCAACCACAGCCTCCTCCTCCTTGCTCCGCCGCCACCCTCTGCCTCCTCCTCGCTACACCTCCGCCACCCTCAGCCCTTCTCTGCAACTCTGCCTCCTCCGCACCATGCCGACCACAGCCTCCTCATCCACTGCACCGCAGACCACAGCATCCTCAGCACTGCCGCTACTAAAGAGGTAATCTTACCCTGCTGCCTTTCTCTCTCCCTAGTAACTACTGTATGCCCTTGCTGTCCCTCTCTCTCATTCTCCCAGTCCTTCTGTCACTTTCCCTGTCGCTCTCTGTCACTCTCCCTTTCCCTATGTCCCTGCTTTCACTTTCCCTGTCTCTCTCCATGTCACTCCCCCTTTCCCTATGTCCCTTCTGTCACTTTCCATGTCCCTCTCTCTGTCACTCTCCCTGTCCCTATGTCCCTGCTGTCACTTTCCCTGTCCCTCTCTCTGTCACTCTCCCTGTCCCTATGTCCCTGCTGTCACTCTCCCTGTCGCTCTCTGTCACTCTCCCTGTCCCTATGTCCCTGCTGTCACTCTCCCTGTCCCTCTTTCTCTCTCCCTGTCCCTGCTGTCACTCTCCCTGAATTTTTTCTCATTCCATGTAGCATAATGTGAATTTCGACTCATACCGTGTGCTATAATGTGAATTTCGGCTCATACCGTGTGCTATAATGTGAATTTCGACTCATACCGTGTGCTATAATGTGAATTTCGGCTCATACCGTGTGCTATAATGTGAAT
This sequence comes from Pseudophryne corroboree, assembly GCF_028390025.1. Classification (NCBI taxonomy): domain Eukaryota; kingdom Metazoa; phylum Chordata; class Amphibia; order Anura; family Myobatrachidae; genus Pseudophryne; species Pseudophryne corroboree. The sequence goes on from NC_086451.1 coordinate 297,894,208, forward strand.
TTCGGCTCATATCGTGTGCTATAATGTAAATTTCGGCTCATATCGTGTGCTATAATGTGAATTTTGGCTCATTCTGTGTGCTATAATGTGAATTTCGGCTCATTCTGTGTGCTATAATGTGAATTTCGGCTCATTATGTGTGCTATAATGTGAATTTTGGCTTATTATGTGTGCTATAATGTGAATTTTGGCTCATTCTGTGTGCTATAATGTGAATTTCGGCTCATATCGTGTGCTATAATGTGAATTTTGGCTCATTCTGTGTGCTATAATGTGAATTTCGGCTCATTCTGTGTGCTATAATGTGAATTTCTGCATATACTGTGTGGTATAATGTGAAATGGGCACCAGTACTAGACAGTATAAGGGGTCCTACTATTGTGGTGTGTAAGGGGTATATGATGTGGTAAACTACACTGAAGGACACGCCCCCTTGTGAGTGGCCACGCCCCCTTATCCGGAGCGCACGTGCCTTCGGCGCATACATAATTGCAACCTTCACTTTTCCATATCCCCACTCCAAAATTCCACTTCAACCACTGTGAGGGATGGTATCAGTATCCTGGCGCTTGAGATGACGACTGTCAGAATACCGACAGCGTCATCCCAATGTGCAGGATCTCGACAACCCCCCAAACCGTCCCGGCCTGCAGCCTGTTTCTAAACTGCGCCAGGTAGAGCCCATTCCTAAACTGGTACTGCTGGCCAGGGATGACTCTGCTTGTCTCCAGCCTCCACCACAAGCAGCAACGCAGCTGTTGGGAGACCTGCTGCTGCTGGCGGAGAATGGAGGTGAGCAGAGTCTATCCCCATGCTGTCCGAGAGGAGGCTCCAGAATCTGCCCCCTACTGCTTTAGTGCAGGTAGAAGGAGACACAAGCACAGCAGGCACAGCCAGGGGCAGTGATGACATTATATAGTGCTATGGATTGTATGAGGAAGGGGGCCCCAAATTGGTGTGTTGCTTAGGGCCCCATGAAGTCTAAACTCGCCTCTGGCAGCGGCCATAGCGGCGGCTTTAGTGGGCATGCCTCACCAGCCACTGACCTCACTGCACGCCACTGGTGCACTGCAGGTGTGGCAGATATAACATTTGCAGAGAGAGTTAGATTTGGGTGGGTTATTTTGTTTCTGTGCAGGGTAAATACTGCCTGCTTTATTTTTACACTGCAATTTAGATTGCAGATTGAACACACCCCACCCAAATCTAACTCTCTCTGCACAGGTTATATCTGACCCCCTGCAGTGCACATGGGGGGTCATTCCGAGTTGTTCGCTCGCAAGCTGCTTTTAGCAGCTTTGCACACGCTAAGCCGCCGCCTACGGGGAGTGAATCTTAGCTTATTAAAATTGCGAACGAAAGATTCGCAATGTTGCGATAAGACATCTCTGTGCAGTTTCTGAGTATCTCGAGACTTACTCGGCATCTGCGATCAGTTCAGTGCTTGTCGTTCCTGGTTTGACGTCACAAACACACCCAGCGTTCGCCCAGACACTCCTCCGTTTCTCCAGCCACTCCCGCGTTTTTCCCAGAAACGGCAGCGTTTTTTCAAACACTCCCATAAAACGGCCAGTTTCCGCCCAGAAACACCCACTTCCTGTCAATCACATTACGATCACCAGAACGAAGAAAAAAACGTAAGTAAAATTCCTAACTGCATAGCAAATTTACTTGGCGCAGTCGCAGTGCGGACATTGCGCATGCGCACTAAGCGGAAAATCGCTGCGATGCGAAGAAATTTACAGAGCGAACAACTCGGAATGACCCCCCATGGTTTTGCCCAATTGCTATCAAAAATCCTGCTGCGATCAACTTGGAATTACCCCCATGGTTTTGCCCAACTGCTAACAAATTTGCTGCTGCGATCAACTCTGAATTAGGTCCATAGAGTGTACCCAACCCCACAATACTTTGCAAACCATAGAACATTTAGTTTATTTAAATATTTTCTAGAAATAAATGTATATATTTGCCAATATATGTGGCATGTTGATTGATAATGCAGATAAAGATCTGCACAGCTCCAAAAAATAAACATATACTGTACTTTGTTCACAATACAATTTGTCTTCTATTGAATACCTTACTGGAAATTGTGTCACACATAAATAAAATATATTGTCTTGTATAAAAATTCCCAAGAGCAAATCTAAAAAACTCTGCTAGCTTTGTAAATAATAACAGAGATATATTACACATCTTATCATAAACCCCTACAAAATGAAATCTTGAACTAGGAATTGTATATTTTAGGACTTGCAGATTTTAGGATTTGTAGATTTTATTATTATGCATGCTACCTAGAGATGGGCAGCGGATACTTTTCGGGTTTTGTGTTTTGGTTTTGGCTCTGGATCCCAGCTCGTGTTTTGGATCTGGATTGGTTTTGCCAAAACCACCCTTTCGGGTTTTGTTTTTTTTTATTTTGGATCTGGATGATTTTTTTTTTAAAACATGAAAACAGCTAAAATCACAGAATTTGGGGGTAATTTTGATCCTTTGGTATTATTCACCTCAATAACATTCATTTCCAAAAGATTGCACCAAGGTCACTGGAAGACTAAGCTAAGCGACACAAGTGGGGGGCACAAACACCTGGCCCATCCAGAGGTGGCACTGCAGTGGCAGACAGGATGGCAGTTTTAAAAAATAGGCCCCAAAGAGCACATAATGCAAAGAAAAAAAAGTGGTGCAAGATGGATTTGTCTGGGGCCCTCCCACCCACCAATATGTTGTTTAAACAGGACATGCCCAGTTTAATATATCCATCATTTCAGCGACAGGTGGTCCCCATGGAAAAAGCTTGCAAAGTTCTTCGAATCATAACTAGCTACAAACATACCACTTCCTTCTTTGATGACTTTTCACATTATGAGAAGAGGCAAGAGGAAGACGACAGTGTCAAGAAGGTGATTAAAAATTAGAGAGGCACACGCAATCAGGAAAAACACACAGGCTATCACCTCCGCTCCTATATTGGTGTGGAACAGAAGGGACTTCAGGCAAGCAAATATATAATTATTAATTACCCCATTACTGGACAAACTGAAAAACTAGGGGCCAAAGCCTCCAAATTTGTACCCCCTTCTCCATGTTCAGGGATTATGATAATCTCGGATTTAATGCTGGGATGCAAATAAACTTGTGTATACCACAGGATCAAGATTGGATATTTTACCCTTCACGGAGTCTGGAGACTTATTTCGTGAAAATCTCGCTGGTTTCTTTTTTGTCCATTTTTTTATTGCATTTTTATTTACATATTTTGTGGCAGATTACTTATTTTTGTTTTTCACAGCTCCCAGTTACACGCATGTGAGCATACCTGTGTGTCTTGTTTATTTTATTCATATTTTATTTTTAAATAAAGCGGCCCTTAGATGTTTTAGCAGCCCCTCCAGAGCCCCCACAGCAGCCCTGGATGGGGCAAGTTGACTTCAGGTAAGTTCGTAAGGTACTAAGCATGACTGTGCAGTGAATTTTTTTGCTATTGAGCCCCTGCCCTATTGGAGCTTACCACTCTACAGTCAAAACTCATTTCATACTATAAGTAGGAGTGTGGGAGGACACAATGCTAACCTGTAACCTGTAAACCACCATGAGACTCCATACTGGATCTTATTCAGTAACTGTTTGTGCCTCACAGGAGCTCCTTGCCCATCTAGTGCCGCAGTGCAATGGAAAGCTGATGCAATGCAAGATCCCTGAAACTCTGTTCTTCTAACACCACAAGGTCTTGCAATAACCCTATGCAGCCCTTATAAAAACAAGATCTCTGTACAACAAATGTGCATCTTCTAAATAAATAATCCCAAAATGTGGAACATCAATAATAAATCAAAATTAAGGTTGACTAATTTGAGCCATTCATTTGAGTGAGTCCCTAATATTAAATAATTGAGAAGATCCTTTCTCTAATGCTCCAGCAGAAAATATCACTTTGACATCTCCGGCAGTTGCGCTGGATTATGATTCAGTTTCTTATGAGTCACACTGACTTTGGCCACAAATGTGGTCTTTCCCCACTTTATTTAAAAACACTTCGTCAAAAAAGCAATTTCCATTTCCCCAATTGCGGCTATGTTTTCACAAATCTGTGTTGTTGAAGCTTGTTTCATATCTGCTATAAGGCTTTCATTTAAACCTAGGCTCAAGTACAGCAGCACCCCTGGAATTATACGGCAGCACCCCTGGATTTATACAGCATATGCAGCACCCCTGGAGAATTACACAGCACATCAGACAGGCAACAGCCCCCCTGGACTTAAACAGCAGTGGGGCAGCACCCCTGGACTGATAGGGCACAGGGGCAGCACCCTATATAGGGCAGCACCCCTGGAATGATGTGGCAAAGAAAAGATGTGCAAGATGGAATTGTCCTTGGGCCCTCACACCCACCCTGGAATTGTCCTTGGGCCCTCCCACCCACCCTTATGTTGTATAAATATGACATGCACACTTTAACAAACCAATCATTTCAGCGACAAGGTCTGTCACACGACTGTGGCTGAAATGATTGCTTTTTTTGAGACCACACCAAAAAAAAAAACAATTAACCTCTCCTTGCACAAACTGGCTCTACAGTGGCAAGATGTCGTCCTCATCCTCAGATCCCCCTCCCCATTCAGTGTTTACATCCTCATCTTCACAGAGAAATAATGTTCAAACAAAACCACATAATTTAAGTGTCAGTGAACTGCTTACGCTATCCAAAGTTTCTGAACTTGGCAATGATTTATGATGAATGCGCTGCAGGTGACGTATAAGGGAGGATTTTTCTAGCTTGTTAACATCCTTATCCCTACTTATTATGGATTGACATAGGCAACACATGGCTTGACACCTGTTGTCCAGATTTGTGGAGAAATAATTCCACACCGAAGAGGTAAAATTCAGGGGTGCTGTGAAAATAAATGTATACTGGCCCTGTCTTGTATGCTGTAAGAATTCAGGGGTGCAGTGAAAATAAATGTACACTGGCTCTGTCTTTTATGCTGTAAAAATTCAGAGGTGCAGTGAAAATAAATGTACACTGGCCCTGTCTTGTATGCTGTAAAAATTCAGGGACGCAGTGAAAATAAATGTACACTTGCTGTCTTGTATGCTGTAAAAATTCAGGAGTGCTGTTGTTAAAATAAAAGTATACTGGCCCTGTCCTGTATGCTGTAACAATACAGGTGTGCTGTTGTTAAAATAAAAGTACACTGACTCAAATACAGGGGTGCTGTTGTTAAAATAAAAGTGCACTGGCCCTGTCTTCTATGCTGTAAAAATACAGGGGTGCTTTTGTTAAAATAAAAGTATACTGGCCCTCTCCTGTATGCTGTAAAAATACAGGGGTGCTGTTAAAATAAAAGTACACTAGCCCAAATACAGGGGTGCTGTTGTTAAAATAAAAGTACACTGGCCCTTACTTTTATGCTGTAAAAATACAGGGGTGTTGTTAAAATAAAAGTACACTGGCCCTTACTTTTATGCTGTAAAAATACAGGGTGCTGTTGTTACAATAAAAGTACACTGGCCCTGTCCTGTATGCTGTAAAAATACAGGGGTGCTGTTGTTAAAATAAAAGTACACTGACTCAAATACAGGGGTGCTGTTGTTAAAATAAAAGTACACTGGCCCTGTCTTTTATTCTGTAAAAATACAGGGGTGCTGTTGTTAAAATAAAAGTATACTGGCCCTCCAGTATGCTGTAAAAATACAGGGGTGTTGCTGTTAAAATAAAAGTACACTAGCCCAAATACAGGGGTGCTGTTGTTAAAATAAAAGTACACTGGCCCTGACTTATATGCTGTAAACATACAGGGGTGTTGTTGTTAAAATAAATGTGCACTGGCCCTTTCTTGTATGCTGTAAAAATACAGGGTGCTGTTGTTACAATAAAAGTACACTGGCCCTGTCCTGTATGCTGTAAAAATACAGGGGTGCTGTTGTTAAAATAAAAGTACACTGGCCCAAATACAGGGGTGCTGTTGTTAAAATAAATGTACACTGGTCCTGACTTGTATGCTGTAAAAATACAGGGATGTTATTGTCAAAATAAATGTGCACTGGCCCTGTCTTGTATGCTGTAAATATACATAGGTGCTATTGTTAAAATAAAAGTACACTGGCCCTGTCCTGTTTGCTGTAAAAATACTGTCACGGTCTGGGTAATTAAACAAACATTCTCACCTCTCAAGTGCCTGTCTAAGCTGTCACTACACTCCAGGTCCGGTTGCTATCAGCATGTTCTGCGTCCACTGCATAGTGTGGCAGATCTGCAGCCACATGTAATACAAACATAGTTTCCCTCCTAAACCAAACATGGTGCTGATTCCAGTGAGCCTATCCTGAGCATCCTGCTGTCCTGCTTATCATCCCAGCCAATCCTTGCACACTGGCTCCTATAAGAATACTGGGTAAGGACTGCCTAATCACCAGTGCTATGATTGTCATACCCTGTATGGTTGGTTGCTCGCAGATGCTTCCAGGTTACCTTGCTCCAGGAGATTCCACTCTTCCTGAGACCTGAGTTCCATCCAGCTTGCAGCTCTGCCTGGCTCATCGGTCTTCCACCATCGATACTCAGCTCCATCGGTGTTCTGCCATCGATACTCAGCTCCATCGGTGTTCCCCCATCAATACTCAGCTCCATCGGTGTTCCCCATCGATCTGTAGCTCCATATGTGTTCCTCCATCGATACTCGGCTCCATCAGTGTTTCGCCATCGATCTCTACCTCCATCGGTATTCCGCCATCGATCTCTAGCTCCATCGGTGTTCCGCCATCGATCTCTAGCTCCATCCATGTTCCGCCATCGATCTCAAGCTACAGTGGTGCTCCGCACTAATATCCAGTATCATCGGTATCCTTCTTATCTCCAGTGGTCAGTAACCTCGTGCTCATTTGTATTGGGACTTCATCAGTGGTTTACACTGCATCTAAAGTCTACTGTTGTGTGCTCACCCATATTGAGCCTGCATTAGTGGTTCACACTACATCCGATATTACATCTTTCCATCAATGTTACATTTGGTACAACATTGCATCAGTTCCTATGCATATGTTACTGCATTCTCTGTGATACTGATTACCTGAGTCTATTACCATCTGTCGCTATCTGTACCATCTTGCGTGCTGAATAAAAAGACTAATTTTATTTTACAATCTCCTCTGTTCTGGTCATGCCTTTGGGCCTACGCTCAAGTACACCACATCCTGGTTAATGTACAAGAACTTGATTAAAGCTCCCAGATTCACATTCAAGTCTGCCCCTACGCCTGAGATCTCCACTGGTCAGTCAGACCTCCGGCGTGACAGTTAGCACTGGCCTAATGGATTCAGCCGGAGAGCAGACCCCACCCACCAGCCCTGTACAATTGTTGTCAGCTCGTCTAGAACATCAAGAAGCTGTGCAGGGTCAGGTAATTCATTGTCCGCAAGACCTCTACTCTAGGCTGGATAATTTACAGGCTACTCTCCGTGGTTCAGGGGCTCCCAGTGTACCCCAAGTGGACTCGTCACCTCCAACTGCTACAGCTGTTCCTCATCTCCACCGGGTGTGGTATGGAAGGTAGATAGTAACTAGGTCGACAGTGACTAGGTCAACCACTATTGGTCGACAGTAACTAGGTAGACAAGGTATCTAGGTCGACGTGTTCTAGGTCGACAGGTCAAAAGGTCGATATGAGTTTTTAATGTTTTTTTGGTGTTGTTTTCTCCGTACAGTGGCCGGGAACCCCAATTAGTGTACCGTGTAGTCTCGCATGGCTCGCCATGCTGCGGGCAAGGTGCCTCGCTCTGCTACCGCTGCGCTCGGCACAGGTTACTATTCCCAATCATTGGGGGTCATTCCGAGTTGATCGCTCGCTAGCAGTTTTTAGCAGCCGTGCAAACGCTATGCCGCCGCCCACTGGGAGTGTATTTTAGCTTAGCAGAAGTGCGAACGAATGGATCGCAGAGCGGCTACAAAGCTTTTTTGTGCAGTTTCAGAGTAGCTCAAAACCTACTCAGCGCTTGCGATCACTTCAGACTGTTCAGTTCCTGTTTTGATGTCACAAACCCGCCCAGCCACACCTGCGTTTTTCCGAACACTCCCTGAAAACGGTCAGTTGACACCCAGAAACACCCACTTCATGTCAATCACTCTGCGGCCACCAGTGTGACTGAAATTCTTCGCTAGACCCTGTGCAAAACGACATCGTTCTTGTGCTCGTACGACACGCGTGCGCATTGCTCCACATACGCATGCGCAGAACAGCCGTTTTTTAGCCTGATCGCTGCGCTGCAAACAACTGCAGCTAGCGATCAACTCGGAATGACCACCATAGTCAGCGTGGATCGTTAAGCATGAAAAGGTTAAAAAAAGAAAAAAATTGTTAAAAACGCAAGTCGACCTTTTGAAATGTTGACCTAGAACATGTCGACCTAGAAACCCTGTCAACCTAGTTACTGTCGACCAATAGTAGTCAACCTAGATAGTGTCGACCTAGTTACTGTCAACCTAGAGACCGGATCCCATCTCCACCTGCCAACTCCTGCTAAGTTCGATGGTTCCCCTAAAGTGTGTAGGGGATTCCTGAACCAATGTGAGATCCATTTTGAACTGCAGCCCAGCAACTTCCCGACAGAACGTGCTAAGGTTGCATATATTATCTCTCTCCTGTCTGGTTCAGCTCTGGATTGAGCATCGCCATTATGGGAAAGATCTGACGCCCTTCTGTCATCGTATAAGAACTTTGTGGCAACTTTCCAGTGTATATTCTATGAGCCTGGGCGAGTGACTTCAGCAGCTGCAGATATATTACGTCTTTGTCAGGGATCTCGTTCTGTGGGACAGTATCTTGTATAGTTCCAAATTCTGGCATCCGAACTTACCTGGAATGACGAGGCGCTGTACGCAGCATTCTGGCATCGACTTTCTGAGTTTGTAAAAGATGAGCTAGCTACTCGTGACTCACCTTCAAAGTTGGATGCGCTCATCTCATTGTGTACCAAAGTTGACCTCCGTTTTCTTGAATGTGCAATTGAACGTGGAAGAGCTATTCAATCCAAGGTGCAAGTCATCTCTACACCTCGTCCAGTTTCCCCAGCTAAAGAGGAACCAATGGAGATAAATCGCTTCTGCCTGTCTCCAAAGGAGCGACAAAGACACCGCTCTGTGCACCTGTGTCTCTACTGTGCTTACCCCTTCCCACATGATTAATGCATGCCGAAAGCATCAGGAAAACTCCAAGTCAAGCCCATCAGGGAGAAGGCCGGCTAGGAGTAATTAAATATAGAGATGAGCGCCGGAAATTTTTCGGGTTTTGTGTTTTGGTTTTGGGTTCGGTTCCGCGGCCGTGTTTTGGGTTCGACCGCGTTTTGGCAAAACCTAACCGAATTTTTTTTGTCGGATTCGGGTGTGTTTTGGATTCGGGTGTTTTTTTCCAAAAAACCTAAAAAACAGCTTAAATCATAGAATTTGGGGGTCATTTTGATCCCAAAGTATTATTAACCTCAAAAACCATCATTTCCACTCATTTTCAGTCTATTCTGAATACCTCACACCTCACAATATTATTTTTAGTCCTAAAATTTGCACCGAGGTCGCTGGATGACTAAGCTAAGCGACCCTAGTGGCCGACACAAACACCTGGCCCATCTAGGAGTGGCACTGCAGTGTCACGCAGGATGTCCCTTCCAAAAAACCCTCCCCAAACAGCACATGACGCAAAGAAAAAAAGAGGCGCAATGAGGTAGCTGTGTGAGTAAGATAAGCGACCCTAGTGGCCGACACAAACACCGGGCCCATCTAGGAGTGTCACTGCAGTGTCACGCAGGATGTCCCTTCCAAAAAACCCTCCCCAAACAGCACATGACGCAAAGAAAAAAAGAGGCGCAATGAGGTAGCTGTGTGAGTAAGATAAGCGACCCTAGTGGCTGACACAAACACCGGGCCCATCTAGGAGTGTCACTGCAGTGTCACGCAGGATGTCCCTTCCAAAAAACCCTCCCCAAACAGCACATGACGCAAAGAAAAAAAGAGGCGCAATGAGGTAGCTGTGTGAGTAAGATAAGCGACCCTAGTGGCCGACACAAACACCGGGCCCATCTAGGAGTGTCACTGCAGTGTCACGCAGGATGTCCCTTCCAAAAAACCCTCCCCAAACAGCACATGACGCAAAGAAAAATTAAAGAAAAAAGAGGTGCAAGATGGAATTGTCCTTGGGCCCTCCCACCCACCCTTATGTTGTATAAACAGGACATGCACACTTTAACCAACCCATCATTTCAGTGACAGGGTCTGCCACACGACTGTGACTGATATGACGGGTTGGTTTGGACCCCCACCAAAAAAGAAGCAATTAATCTCTCCTTGCACTTAGAGCGGCGGCACTAAACACTCTTTCGGAGTACACACTTGTGGGAGGGCAACTTAGGTAGAATAAAGCCAGTTTGTGCAAGGGCCTCCAAATTGCCTCTTTTTCCTGCCAGTATAAGTACGGACTGTCTGACGTGCCTACTTGGATGCGGTCACTCATATAATCCTCCACCATTCTTTCAATGGGGAGAGAATCATATGCAGTGCCAGTAGACGACATGTCCGTATCCGTAATCGTTGTCAGGTCCTTCAGTCCGGACCAGATGTCAGCATCAGCAGTCGCTCCAGACTGCCCTGCATCACCGCCAGCGGGTGGGCTCGGAATTCTGAGCCTTTTCCTCGCACCCCCAGTTGCGGGAGAATGTGAAGGAGGAGATGTTGACAGGTCGCGTTCCGCTTGACTTGACAATTTTCTCACCAGCAGGTCTTTCAACCCCAGCAGACTTGTGTCTGCCGGAAAGAGAGATCCAAGGTAGGCTTTAAATCTAGGATCGAGCACGGTGGCCAAAATGTAGTGCTCTGATTTCAACAGATTGACCACCCGTGAATCCTTGTTAAGCGAATTAAGGGCTCCATCCACAAGTCCCACATGCCTAGCGGAATCGCTCCGTGTTAGCTCCTCCTTCAATGTCTCCAGCTTCTTCTGCAAAAGCCTGATGAGGGGAATGACCTGACTCAGGCTGGCAGTGTCTGAACTGACTTCACGTGTGGCAAGTTCAAAGGGCATCAGAACCTTGCACAACGTTGAAATCATTCTCCACTGCGCTTGAGACAGGTGCATTCCACCTCCTATATCGTGCTCAATTGTATAGGCTTGAATGGCCTTTTGCTGCTCCTCCAACCTCTGAAGCATATAGAGGGTTGAATTCCACCTCGTTACCACTTCTTGCTTCAGATGATGGCAGGGCAGGTTCAGTAGTTTTTGGTGGTGCTCCAGTCTTCTGTACGTGGTGCCTGTACGCCGAAAGTGTCCCGCAATTCTTCTGGCCACCGACAGCATCTCTTGCACGCCCCTGTCGTTTTTTAAAAAATTCTGCACCACCAAATTCAAGGTATGTGCCAAACATGGGACGTGCTGGAATTTTCCCATATTTAATGCACACACAATATTGCTGGCGTTGTCCGATGCCACAAATCCACAGGAGAGTCCAATTGGGGTAAGCCATTCCGCGATGATCTTCCTCAGTTGCCATAAGAGGTTTTCAGCTGTGTGCGTATTCTGGAAACCGGTGATACAAAGCGTAGCCTGCCTAGGAAAGAGTTGGCGTTTGCGAGATGCTGCTACTGGTGCCGCCGCTGCTGTTCTTGCGGCGGGAGTCCATACATCTACCCAGTGGGCTGTCACAGTCATATAGTCCTGACCCTGCCCTGCTCCACTTGTCCACATGTCCGTGGTTAAGTGGACATTGGGTACAACTGCATTTTTTAGGACACTGGTGAGTCTTTTTCTGACGTCCGTGTACATTCTCGGTATCGCCTGCCTAGAGAAGTGGAACCTAGATGGTATTTGGTAACGGGGGCACACTGCCTCAATAAATTGTCTAGTTCCCAGTGAACTAACGGCGGATACCGGACGCACGTCTAACACCAACATAGTTGTCAAGGCCTCAGTTATCCGCTTTGCAGCAGGATGACTGCTGTGATATTTCATCTTCCTCGCAAAGGACTGTTGAACAGTCAATTGCTTACTGGAAGTAGTACAAGTGGGCTTACGACTTCCCCTCTGGGATGACCATCGACTCCCAGCAGCAACAACAGCAGCGCCAGCAGCAGTAGGCGTTACACGCAAGGATGCATCGGAGGAATCCCAGGCAGGAGAGGACTCGTCAGAATTGCCAGTGACATGGCCTGCAGGACTATTGGCATTCCTGGGGAAGGAGGAAATTGACACTGAGGGAGTTGGTGGGGTGGTTTGCGTGAGCTTGGTTACAAGAGGAAGGGATTTACTGGTCAGTGGACTGCTTCCGCTGTCGCCCAAAGTTTTTGAACTTGTCACTGACTTATTATGAATGCGCTGCAGGTGACGTATAAGGGAGGATGTTCCGAGGTGGTTAACGTCCTTACCCCTACTTATTACAGCTTGACAAAGGCAACACATGGCTTGACACCTGTTGTCCGCTTTTCTGTTGAAATACCTCCACACTGAAGAGCTGATTTTTTTGGTATTTTCACCAGGCATGTCAACGGCCATATTCCTCCCACGGACAACAGGTGTCTCCCCGGGTGCCTGACTTAAACAAACCACCTCACCATCAGAATCCTCCTGGTCAATTTCCTCCCCAGCGCCAGCAACACCCATATCCTCCTCATCCTGGTGTACTTCAACACTGACATCTTCAATCTGACTATCAGGAACTGGACTGCGGGTGCTCCTTCCAGCACTTGCAGGGGGCGTGCAAATGGTGGAAGGCGCATGCTCTTCACGTCCAGTGTTGGGAAGGTCAGGCATCGCAACCGACACAATTGGACTCTCCTTGTGGATTTGGGATTTCGAAGAACGCACAGTTCTTTGCGGTGCTTTTGCCAGCTTGAGTCTTTTCAGTTTTCTAGCGAGAGGCTGAGTGCTTCCATCCTCATGTGAAGCTGAACCACTAGCCATGAACATAGGCCAGGGCCTCAGCCGTTCCTTGCCACTCCGTGTGGTAAATGGCATATTGGCAAGTTTACGCTTCTCCGACAATTTTATTTTAGGTTTTGGAGTCCTTTTTTTACTGATATTTGGTGTTTTGGATTTGACATGCTCTGTACTATGACGTTGGGCATCGGCCTTGGCAGACGACGTTGCTGGCATTTCATCGTCTCGGCCATGACTAGTGGCAGCAGCTTCAGCACGAGGTGGAAGTGGATCTTGATCTTTCCCTAATTTTGGAACCTCAACATTTTTGTTCTCCATATTTTAATAGGCACAACTAAAAGGCACCTCAGGTAAACAATGGAGATGGATGGATACTAGTATACAATTATGGATGGACTGCCGAGTGCCGACACAGAGGTAGCTACAGCCGTGGACTACCGTACTGTACTGTGTCTGCTGCTAATATAGACTGGTTGATAATGAGATGTAGTATGTATAAAGAAGAAAGAAAAAAAAAACCACGGGTAGGTGGTATACAATTATGGATGGACTGCCGAGTGCCGACACAGAGGTAGCTACAGCCGTGGACTACCGTACTGTACTGTGTCTGCTGCTAATATAGACTGGATGATAATGAGATGTAGTATGTATAAAGAAGAAAGAAAAAAAAAACCACGGGTAGGTGGTATACAATTATGGATGGACTGCCGAGTGCCGACACAGAGGTAGCTACAGCCGTGGACTACCGTACTGTACTGTGTCTGCTGCTAATATAGACTGGATGATAATGAGATGTAGTATGTATAAAGAAGAAAGAAAAAAAAACCACGGGTAGGTGGTATACAATTATGGATGGACTGCCGAGTGCCGACACAGAGGTAGCTACAGCCGTGGACTACCGTACTGTACTGTGTCTGCTGCTAATATAGACTGGATGATAATGAGATGTAGTATGTATAAAGAAGAAAGAAAAAAAAAACCACGGGTAGGTGGTATACAATTATGGATGGACTGCCGAGTGCCGACACAGAGGTAGCTACAGCCGTGGACTACCGTACTGTACTGTGTCTGCTGCTAATATAGACTGGATGATAATGAGATGTAGTATGTATAAAGAAGAAAGAAAAAAAAAACCACGGGTAGGTGGTATACAATTATGGATGGACTGCCGAGTGCCGACACAGAGGTAGCTACAGCCGTGAACTACCGTACTGTGTCTGCTGCTAGTATAGACTGGATGATAAATAATGATATAAAAAATATATATATATCACTACTGCAGCCGGACAGGTATATATTATATAATGACGGACCTGCTGGACACTGTCTGTCAGCAGAATGAGTTTTTTAATTTTTATAGAATAAAAAAACACCACACAAGTCACACGACGAGTGTACTTTTTCAGGCAGACATTCAATCACAATATACTATACTGGTGGTCAGTGTGGTCAGGTCACTGGTCACAGTGGTCAGTAGTCAGTCACACTGGCAGTGGCACTCTGGCAGCAAAAGTGTGCACTGTTTAATATGTACTCCTGGCTCCTGCTATAACCTATAACTGCTCCCCAGTCTCCCCCACAATTAAGCTGTGTGAGCACAGTCAGATATTATACATAGATGATGCAGCACACTGGGCTGAGCACAGATATGGTATGTGAGTGTGACTGAGTCACTGTGTATCGTTTTTTTTTTCAGGCAGAGAACAAGAACAGAACGGATTATTAAATAATAATAAATTATAAAACTGCACTGGTGGTCAGGTCACTGGTCAGTGGTCATCAGTCACTAGTATAACTCCTCCTAAGCTCCAGTAAGTAAATGAAGTGTCTCACTCTCACTCTCCTATCTATTTTAATTTCTAAACGGAGAGGACGCCAGCCACGTCCTCTCCCTCTCCCTATCAATCTCAATGCACGTGTGAAAAATAAAAATGGCCGCGACGCGCGGCTCCTTATATAGAATCCGAGTCTCGCGATAGAATCCGAGCCTCGCGAGAATCCGACAGCGTGATGATGACGTTCGGGCGCGCTCGGGTTAACCGAGCAAGGCGGGAAGATCCGAGTCGCTCGGACCCGTGTAAAAAAACATGAAGTTCGGGCGGGTTCGGATTCAGAGAAACCGAACCCGCTCATCTCTAAATAAATCTTCTCCATCTATGAGTGACTGTATACTTCCAGTTTCTTTGCAAGTTTCCCAATGCTTCAAGAATATTTCTGCCTTTTTGGATTCCAGAGCAGCAGGGAATTTTGTGATTGCAGAACTGGTTCAGCGGTGGTCCATTCCCGTACTTCAGCCTCCAAGTCTGCTGATATTCTACCTCATCCATATACTAGCTTTACCAATGTTTTCAGTAAATCCAGTGCAGATGAACTTCCTCCTCATAGGGAATGGGACTGTCCCAGAGACCTTGTTCCTGGCAAGACTCCACCCAGAGTACGTACCTACCCTCTCTCGCTTCCTGAGACTCAAACAATGGCAGACTACAACAAAGAGAATCTTGCCAAGGGGATCATTCAACCATCCTCCTCTCCTGCCGGAGTGGGATTATTCTTTGTGAAGAAAAAAGATGGCGGACTGCATCCTTGTATAGACTATCGAGGTCTCACCGACATTACAGTAAGGAATCAGTACCCGTTACCTCTCATCACTGAATTGTTTGATCGAGCACCCATTTTTACGAAGCTGGATCAGAGAAGGTGATGTGTGGAAGATGGCCTTTAACACCAGGGACGGTCATTATGAGTACCTCATCATGCCTTTCAGTAATGTTCCAATAGTCTTCCAGAACTTTGTAAACAAAAATATTTCGGGATCTTCTCTACTGACACGTTGTCATATATCTGGATGACATTCTGATCTTTGCAAACAATTTGGAAGAACATCGATATTGGGTGAAAGAGGTCCTATCCCGTCTATATGCTCACCGTTTATTCTGCAAACTTGAAAAATGTAAAGTCCATTCCATTCCTTGGATACATTATTTCCGGCTCCGGTCTTAGAATGGATCCAGAAAAGCTACAAGCAATTCAAGATTGGCCAATCCCTTATTCGTTGAAAGGCGTGCAACACTTTCTGGGCTTCGCCAATTATTACAGAAAATTCATCCGTAATTTCTCTACCATAATTGCCCCTATCTCTGCTCTAACCTGGAAAGGGGCCAATCTGGTGAAGTGGTCTGAGGAAGCTACCTAAGCTTTCCATCTTCTAAAACAGAAGTTTATTTCAGCTCCAGTTTTGAAACAACCAGACACTTCATTAACCTTCATTCAAGAAGTGGATGCTTCATCTGTCGGTGTGGGGGCATTTCTTTCCCAAAGGGCTCCAGATGGTCATTTTCACCCCAGTGGGTTCTTCTCAGGGAAATTCTCACCCGCAGAGCGCAACTATGCTATTGGCGACCAAGAATTGCTCGCCATCAAGTTGGCATAAGAAGAGTGGAGATATTTACTCAAAGGAGCTTCCCACAAAATCACCATTCTAACTGACCACAAAAATTTGCTGTACCTAAAGTCTGCTCAGTATGTTAACCCCCGTCAATCCAGATGGGCCCTTTTCTTTTCCAGATTTTGTTTCAAGCTGTTCTGTCCTGGGTCGCAAAATCGTAAGGCTGATGCACTTTCCCACTCTTGGGAGCAAGAGAGTGAATCAAGTTCTACTGAAAAGTATCCAGTTATTGGGGGTCATTCAGACGTGATCACATGCTGCCTTTTTTCGCAGCCGTGTGACCGGGTCTGATCAGGGCATGTGTAAGGGCCGTGAATGGGCAGGCGCATCGGCCGCCGACAACAGCCGTCGCTGGGCAGAGACGGAAAGAACGAAGAAAGCGCTTGCAGTGGCCGGGGGTGGCCGGGGGTGTCAACTCACCATTTTCTGGAAGTGTCCTGTAAAACGCAGGGGGGGGCCGCCGTTTCCAGGGAGGGATCCTGACGTCAGCTACAGCAAGGATCTTCACAGCGGCTGAGTAAGTCCTGGGCTGTGTAGAAACTGCACAAACTTTTGTTTGTGCAGCTCACTGCACAACCCATCGCACCCCTGCAAAGCCCTTACCCCCTCCCCTGTAGGCGGCGATTACCTGGTCGCAGCAGTGCAAAAAATAGCCTGCGTGCGACCAGGTCTGAATTAGGTCCATTGATCCAGTTGCATTCTCAGCAGCTGGAGTGGACTCTACGCCTCCTCCAGGGAAAAACTTTGTCAAGCCAGCAATTCAGAAAAAGCTCCTCCAGTGGGCACATGCTTCTCGCTTCGCTGGTCATGTGGGCATTCATAAGACCTACGAATTCATCACCAGACAGTACTGATGGCCAACCCTCAAATGGGATGTACGGACTTTATTGCTTCTTGCTCTAAGTGCGCACAGCACAAGATCAATCGTCAGTCTCCTGCCGGGCAATTAATGCCCTTATCTGTGCCTCATCATCCTTGGACTCATCTCTCGATGGACTTTGTTACAGACCTCCCTGAGTCCAATAAATACAATACCATCTGGGTGGTAGTTGACCGGTTCACCAAGATGGCCCATTTCATTCCGCTCACCGGTCTTCCATCAGCTTCCAAGCTGGCTCAATTATTTGTCCTGTCTTCAAGGGCTACCTGTGGAAATTATCTCTGATTGAGGAGTCCAGTTCATCGCCAAGTTTTGGTGAAGTCTCTGCCTCATACTTCAAGTCAAGTTGAAGTTTGCCCCGGCCTATCACGCCCCAGAGGAACGGACAGACTGAGAGGGTGAATCAAGACTTGGAGTCCTTTCTTTGAATTTATGTATCCTCCTCTCAAGACGACTGGGCCTACTTGCTTCCTTGGGCAGAGTTCTGCCATAACAACCAGTACCACTCTTCATCCTCATCCACACCATTCCTTGCAAACTATGGGTTCCATTCCAGAGTTCCTGAATTCAGCCAGCATCCAGCTTCTTCTCTGCCATTGGTGGATCTTACACTCCAACAATTCACAAAAATTGGAAACTCATTCGATCATCGCGTCTCAAGGCATCTGTCAAGTATAAGAAGTTTACTCATAGGAGATCATGTGTGGCTGTCTACAAAAAATTTGAGGTTAACAGTGCCCTCCATGAAGTTCACTCCTCACTATGGCGCTAAATCAGACCTGATCGCTGCTGTGCATTTTCGCACAGCAGGTGATCAGGTCTGAACTGTGCATGCGTATGCACCGCAGTGCACAGACGCAATGGTCCGCAGCACCGGGGAGCGCCAGAAAGCTATGGGATGGTGCAAAAATCTGATCGTAACGGCGATCGGAGGAAGATTTTACAGGAAGAGGGTGTTTGTGGGTAGCAACTGACCATTTTCAGGGAGTGACCGGAAAAACGCAGGAGGGAACTGGCATTTTGTGGGAGGATTTGTGACGTCAGCTCCGGCCCCGATCATCACAGTAACTCCTGGGCTGTGCAGAGACTGCACAAACTTCTATTTGTGTAGCTCTCATGCACATTCAATCGCACACCTGCACAGTAAATTCCCCCTCCCCCTGTGACATTGAGGATGCAATTCCATCAACATCATCTGCTAAGGCCGATAACTAATGTCATAGCGGGCATGTCAAATCCAAGAAGCAAAAATTCATAATCAGAAAAAAAAAGAAATTATCTGATGAGAAATGTAAAATTGGCAATATGCCACTCACGACATGAAGTGGCAAGGAAAGGCTAAGGCCTTGGTCTATGTTCATGACTGGTGGTTCAGCTTCTCATGAGGATGGAAGTCCTCCTCCCTCTCAAAAATTAAAAAAAAATAATCTTATTAAAGCACAGGAAAAAACAACTGTGCATTCAGAGATATCACAAATCCCCAAGGAGAGTCCAAGTGTGTCTGCGGTTGCAATGTCTAGTCCTAATCTTCCCAAGACTGTATGGAAAGAGGAGGCTCCTACCACCTTTTGCACGCCCCCTGCAAGTGCTGGGAGGAGCACCGTCAGTCCAGTTGCTGATATTTATATTGAGGATGTCACTGTAGAAGTACACCAGGATGAAGAGGATATTGGTGTAGCTGGCCCTGAGGAGAAAGTTGACAATGAGGATTCTGATGGTGATATGGTTTGTTTGAATAAGGCACTAGAGGAGACAGTTGTTGTCCATGGTATGAGAAAGCCCATTGTTATGCCTGGGAAAAATACCAAAAAAGCCACCTCTTTGGTGTGGAATTATTTCTCCACAAATCCGGACAATAGGTGTCAAGCCATGTGTTGCCTTTGTCAATCCATAATAAGTAGAGGTAAGGACGTTAACCAGTTAGGAACATCCTCCCTTATACGTCACCTGCAGCGCATTCATCATAAGTCATTGTCAAGTCCAGAAACTTTGGGTAATAGCGTAAGCAGTCCACTGACACCTAAATCCCTTCTTCCTGTTGTACCCAAGCTCCTGCAATCCACACCACTAACTCCCTCCACGTCAATTTCCTCCTCAGTCAGGAACGTAAGTAGTCCTGCAGGCCATGTCACTGGCATGACTGATGAGTCCTCTCCTATCTGGGATTCCTCCGGAGGATCCTTGAGTGGTATGCCTACTGCTGCTACTGCTGCTGTTGTTGCTGCTGGGAGTCAATCGTCATCCCAGAGAGGAAGTCGGAAGACCACTTGTACTACTTCAACTAAGCAATTGACTGTCCAACAGGAGGAAGATGAAATATGACAGCAGTCACCCTTGCAAAGCGGATTACTGAGGCCATAACAACTATGCTGGTGTTAGACGTGCGTCCGGTATCCACAAGTAGTGCAGTGGGATTTAGACAGCTGATGGATGTACTGTGTACCTGGTTCAAAATCCCATCTAGCTTCCACTTCACTAGGCAAGCGATTCCCAGACTGTACAACATGGACATTAAGAAAAGTGTCCTCAAAGTCCTGAAAAATGCAGTTGTACCCACTATCCACTTAACCACAGACATGTGGACAAGTGGAGCAGGGCAAACTAAGGACTACATGACTGTGACCGGCCACTGGGTAGATGTATTGCCTTCCGCAGCATCAACAGCAGCGGCAGCAGCATCTCACAAATGCCAACTGGTTGCTAGGTAGGCTACGCTGTGTATCACCGGTTTCAGTAAGAGGCACACCGCTGGCAACTTCTTACAGAAACTGAGGGACATCATCGCAAAATGGCTTACGCCACTTAGACTCTCCTGGGGATTTGTGATATCTGACAATACCACCAATATTGTACGTGCATTACATATGGGCAAATTCCAGCACGTCCCATGCTTTGCACATACAATTAATTTGGTGGTGCAGAATTTTTTAAAAAATGACAGGGGCATGCAGGAGATGCTGTCGGTGGTCAAAAAAAATGCAGGCCACTTTCAACATTCAGCGACTGCATGCCGAAGACTGGCGCAATAGCAAACACTCCTGACCCTGCCCTGCCATCACCTGAATCAAGAGGTGGTAATGAGGTGGAATTCAACACTTTATATGCTTCAGAGGATGGAGGAGCAGCAAAAGGCCATTCAAGCCTATACATCCACCTATGATATAGGCAAAGGAGGGGGAATGCACCTGACTCAAGCGCAGTGAAGAATGATTTCCGTGTTGTGCAAGGTTCTCCAACCCTTCGAACTTGCCACACGTGAAGTCAAGTTCAGACACTGCCAACTTGAGTCAGGTCAATCCCCTCATCAGGCTTTTGCAGAAGCAGCTGGAGAAATTGAAGGAGGCGCTCAGACGGAGCGATTCCGCTAAGTATGTGGGACTTGTGGATGGAGCCCTTCATTCGCTTTGCCAGGATTCAAGGGTGGTCAATCTGTTGAAATCAGAGCACTACATTTTGGCCACCATGCTCAATCCTAGGTTTAAAGCGTACGTTGGATCTCTCTTTCCGGTGCACACAAGTCTGCAGAGGTGCAAAGACCTGCTGGTGAGAAAATTGTCAACTCAAGCAGAACGTGACCCGTCAACAGCTCCTCCTTCACATTCTCCCGCAACTGGGGGTGCGAGGAAAAGGCTAAGAATTTCGAGCCCACCCGCTGGCGGTGATGCAGGGCAGTCTGGAGCGAGTGCTGACATCTGGTCCGGACTGAAGGACCTGCCAACGATTACTGACATGTCGTCTACTGTCACTGCATATGATTCTCTCACCATTGAAAGAATGGTGGAGGATTATATGAGTGACCGCATCCAAGTAGGCACGTCAGACAGTCCGTACGTATACTGGCAGGAAAAAGAGGCAATTTTGAGGCCCTTGCACAAACTAGCATTATTTTACCTAAGTTGCCCCCCATCCAGTGTGTACTCTGAAAAAGTGTTTAGTGCAGCCGGTAACCTTGTCAGCAATCAGCACAGGAGGTTACTTCCACAAAATGTGGAGAAAAGGATGTTCATCAGAATGAATTATAAAAAGGAAGACCTTTACCAGCAATTGCCTCCAGAAAGTACACAGGGACCTGTGATGATGGATTCCAGTAGGGACGAATTAATACTCTGTGAGGATGAGGATGTATGCACTGAAAGGGATGAGGAATCGGAGGATGAAGATGAGGACAACATCTTACCTTTGTAGAGCCAGTTTGCAAGGAGACATTAATTGCTTCTTTTTTGGTGGGGGGGATTAATTGCTGCTTTTTTGGTGGGGGCCCAAACAAACCAATTATTTCAGCCACAGTCGTGTGACAGACCCTGTCGCTGAAATGATTGGTTTATTAAACTGTGCATGTCCTGCTTATACAACATAAGGGTAGTGGAAGGGCCCAAGGACAATTCCATCTTGCATCTCTTTTTTTTCTTTGCATTATATGCTCTTTGGGGCCTAGTTTTTGAAACTGGCATCCTGTCTGCCACTGCAGTGTCACTCCTAGATTGGCCACGTGTTTGTGCCGCCCACATGTGTCGCTTAACTTAGTCATCCAGCAACCTCGGTGTAACCTTTTGGCCTAAAAACAAAATTTTGAGGGGTGAGGTGTTCAGAATAGAATGGAAATGAATGGAAATGGATGTTACTGGGGTTAATAATACCGTAGGGTGATTTTAGCTATTTTTTATGGGGGGTTTTCAGAAAAATCCAGATCCAAAACCAAATCCCGAAAGGGTGGTTTTGGCAAAACCAATCCAGATCCAAAACATGAATGGAGATCCAGATTCAAAACCAAAACACAAAACCCGAAAAGTGTCCGCCGCACATCTCTAATTTAAATGTGTGCAGCACATGCACACACAAAGAAGATAAGTCATTTGTCACATTTATTGAAAGGGTCTAGAACCCTTATGGCCTGAATCTTGATAAATGGTTTCAGTGTATAGCAAACAGTTAATGCTCTGAAAAATGGTTATGGAAAAGAAGCAGAGCAATGTGAATGCAAGATAATTGAATGCAGAAATAGAATACAAAAACACTTGAATAATATTAGTTGAACATTGCAGTACAATGTCAATATTAGAAGACAATAATGCTAAAGTAAAACAAGGTAATATCTGAATACAAATGACAGTATCATGCACAATGCAACAGAAGATAATGACAATATGAAGACAATAAGACGCAGTGTGATTAGGACGACGTAACTGACTCTAATCATTTTAATGAGGCAGTGTAGCAAGAAAACATGTTACTTTAGGATTCTTCACAAGGATTGGGCCACCTAGTAAGGAAGATGGTTCACATTTTTTTTTAAATTCAATAAATTTTTTATTGGGTTTTACATTGATTTAACATTTAAACATTGCCAAGGGCAATACATAACAGACATACAAAATACAAACTAAAACAATAAAGCAAATAAAGAGCAATAAAATTAACAACAGGCTTACGGTTGTGTATAGAGCGCATATCGGGACGTGTGGACATGTATCCCAGTCAAAGTCATATATCAACAGAGCAGTGATGACCCATCGTTACTATATATTTTACCCACAGCGTATTACACGTTGCCACTGTATTAACATTCATCTGAACCCGGCCGGCCGCGGGCCACACACCCCACAGATCTCCCACAGTAGGCACTCATGACAGTTGATTAAATAATTCTAGGGCTCAGCAGTACTTATCCGTGAAATGAAATAGCGAGAGCTCATCCACTTTCCCCATATAGCAGTAAACTTTTTTTCCGCATTCCTGGCCAGGTATACAAATTTTTCATGTGTAACAGAAGTGTTAACCAGAGAAATCCAGGATTGTGGGGCTGGGGCTTCATTAGCCAACCACAGTCTGGCTATGCAAACCTTGGCCAAAGCACAGAGGTTCACAACATAGCGTCGACTGGGCGGATCCAGAACCTCCTCATCTATAGTCGCTAATATACAGGAGATAGGTGTAAGTACGGAAGAGGGGACACCTGTATTAACTATAGCACGCATAACCTCCTCCCAAAAAAACGACACCAAGGGACATAGCCAGATCATATGCCAAAAGTCTGCTCCCATACTACCACATTTGGGACATTTTGAGCTATGGGATCCCCCTATATGCGACAGCCTCACCGGGGTCATATATACCCTATGTAGCACAAACAACTGAATTTGCTGATACCGGGCAGATGAAGTTGAAAGCCGGCACGATCCCAGAGCACCCTCCCATATATCATCCGACAATGGACCCAGATCAGACTCCCACTTAATCTTAAGGGAGACAAGGGGGTCTATATGATGCATTTGAAGTAAACGGCCGTATATTTTGGAGACTAAATGTCCAGGTCCCACTGTTTTCAATAATACTTTGATCGGAGAATCAGTAAGCGCCGGAGGGCCATCAGGGAATTGGGCAGACATAGCATGTCGCAGTTGAAGGAAGCGAAAAAAATATGCAGAGGGGACATTAAATTCATGTTGAAGCTGTTGAAAGGATCTAAAAAACCCGTCAGTATATAAGTGTCCCAATGAGATCACTCCCCATGGTTCCCATACCCTCCTGACTTGAAGCTGACATAACTCGGGCAATCCATATTTATTGTCCAGTGGAGTGTCAGGGTCAGTGCCCTGTCCTTGCAGTATACGGTGTACCAGCCTCCAAATAGTAATATATTGTTTTATGAGTGGTAGTGCTGACATTTTGACGCTTCCACAAAGAAGCAGTCTCAATGGGGAACCACCTGGGTATTCCTGCAATACCAACTGTGAGTGTAGACTTGAAGTGTCAGAGTCATTAACCCATTCCCAAAGATGTGCTAATTGTGCTGCAAAGTAATAAAAACTAAAATTGGGAAGAGCCAAACCCCCTGAAGTTTTGGATCTGGTCAAAGTATTAAGTTTCAACCGTGCCCGTTTACTAGCCCAGATCAGAGAAGATAGCAAACCATCAATTCGTTTAAAAATCTTCTGAGGGATGTATACAGGGGATTGTTGTAGAATATACAGGAGTTTGGGCTGGAAGACCATTTTCACCATGTTAACCCTCCCTGTAACTGTCAGGGGCAATTTCCCCCAGACCTTCACTTTAGTGCGAAGATAAGTTATTTGCGGTGTAACATTGAGGGAGGTAAATTTGTGAGGGTCATTAGATACCCAAATGCCCAGATATTTAAAGGAGTTCACCCATCTTAATGGGAGAGTAATCAATGGGGAGACAGGGACCTCGCCCTGAAGTGGGATAATGGAGGATTTTTCCCAATTAATCAGGAGCCCAGAGTAACACCCAAACTTGTTAATAATTTCTAAAATCTTAGGCATAGACTCAGCATAACGATCCACAAATAGCAGAACATCATCGGCATATATAGCTATTTTCTCCTCCCTAGTGCCCACTTTATAACCAAAAATCTCAGAGTTCGCCCGTATAAGGCATGCAAGGGGTTCAATGGCCATAGCAAACAAGGTAGGGGACAGTGGGCACCCCTGGCGTGTACCTCTAGACAAAGGGAAGGAGTGTGATACAAAACCATTCACAGCCACTCTGGCCAGGGGAGAGGAATACATCAACCGAACAAATTTAATAAAGTTGGGGCCTATACCAAACTTGCGCATGATGCTCCACAAGTATTCCCACTCCACGGAATCAAAGGCCTTAGCGGCGTCCAATGATACAACTATGGAGGAGGGTGCCTCACGGGGGATCTGTAGATGGGTAAATAAACGTCTGAGGTTAATGGAGGTTGATTTATTGGGCATAAATCCTGTCTGATCGGGGTGTATAAGTTGCGTAATGACTTGATTCAGTCTACATGCCAGGACTTTGGCCAGAATTTTAATGTCGGTCGGTAAAAGGGAGATAGGTCGATAAGAATCAACCTTCCTGTGATCCTTGTCTGGCTTCGGAAGGACAACAATCAATGCCTCCGCCATAGATAATGGGAGGGATTCCTGTGTAAACATCTGATTATATAACTCAAGTAATTGGGGGACAAAAAAATCTAAGTGACGTTTATAGAGCTCAGACGGTATGCCGTCTAGTCCTGAAGCCTTCCCATTGGGAGCAGCATTGATAGCAGCCACAATCTCCTCAGGCGAAATCGGTGCCTCGATGAAGTCGTGCGCTTCACAAGTCAGTAAGGGGATCTGTATAGACTGTAAATATTCATCTAACTGCATTGGGGTACAGTCTAATTTTGAGCTATATAATCGCCTATAATAGGACACAAATTCAGATGCAATCTGTGGAGTCTGCAATAAAATGGTACCATCTGAGGCCTCAATTTCAACCACGGTGTTAGAGGATCTCTCACCCCGTGCCAGAGAGGCTAAATACGACCCCGGCCTATCCCAAGAATCATAAAAGGCATGGGAGGAGAAGAGGAGTCTATGCTGAGTCTTTTCCATGAGATATTCCCTCCATTCCCCCTGGGCTGACAACCATGCAGATTTGGAACTATCCAAACAATCCTGTAAATATTGTGCTTCTGCAGCAATACTTAGGGTCTCCAGTTCGGACTCTCGGTGCCTAAAAAAGGATTTTAGATTAGCCACTCGTTTAATTAAGGTTCCCCGCAAAAAGGCCTTAAACGCATCCCATAAGTTAGAGATAGACTGCCCAGCCTTGTTTAACTCAAAAAATTCCCGCCATGCAGCCACCAACTCGGAGCCATCGCCCATATGTACAAGCCAGAACGGATTGAACTTCCACACAGTCTGGCCTCTGGAGCAGTTAAAATCCAAAATCAAAGTTAAAGGTGAGTGATCCGATATACCTCTAGTCTCATATCTACTATCCCGAACCCTGGGAACCAAGTCGCTCGAGAGAAGGGCCAGGTCAATCCTAGAGAACGAGGAATGAGAATGTGAGAAACATGAGTATTGTTTAACAGATGAATGTCTCAGTCTCCAGGGATCGACCAGGCCCAACCCCGACACAACATCAGCAAAGCCATTCCTTCCAGAGCATGGACCAGAGGGAGCAGTAGAGAATCTATCCATCGCTACATCTAATACATTATTGAAATCCCCCAGACAAACCACAGGTGTTCCCGGTGACAAGGCCATAAACCCTGCAGCTTTTTTTAGGACATCGGAGGAATACGGGGGAGGCACATATACGGCCAATAAAAGCAGAGGGGTACAATGAATTCTACACTTTAAAAACACATATCTCCCCCATGGATCCGATTGTACAGAGTCCAGCATAAAGGGGACGCTCCTCTTTACAAGGACAGAGACCCCCCGAGAGGCAGAAGTGTGTGTAGAGTGGAATGCCCAACCTACCCAAGGTCTCTTAATAGAAAGGGTCCTACTGCCCACCAGGTGAGTCTCCATAAGACATACCACATCAGCAGCATACTGTTTGATTTGTCTAAGCACCAGAGATCGCTTAATTTTATCATTAAGTCCCCTCACATTCCACGACAACATTTTAAGTCCAACCATGAGAAGTCGTTACAATAATAGGGGCCATAGCCCGCAGCCAGCAAGATCCACACTCGCGGCACACAAACGCAAGGTACCACCGCTCAATGAATAGATTCGTAAGCCACACATACACAAACTTCAAACATCCATACAAAAAATAACCATAGCCTTTAACTTCCCCTCTCCCCCCGCCCTGTACACTACTCCCAACCCGCAGCATACCTGGATCCCCAAACAGAACACTGACTCAGACCCAAAGCACACAACGAGCTATACTCTGGGTGGAGCCAAGAATATAATGGCCCTCAGAAAAGAGAAAACAAAACACAAACAAAAACACTCTCAGCCATTAAACCAGATCACCGCTTGAAAATAGAAAAAGGGGCGAAACATATAAAGTCTCCCCCCGGGACTTAAGAACAAAATACTATCGGATATCTTTGAACCACATATATATCCCTCCCCCCCCCCCCCCCAACTCCCCCACCCCTCACCACCCAACAATAGAGTTATAATTGGCCTATATGAGAAGGAAAAATCGGGCAAAAATTATCTTTCCCTCCACTCCCACATCCTCAAAAAGCAGCATATAGATAATTAAACATTTCCTTATCCTGCAGTCCCCCAGTAAATATACATATAATCATATCCTGTACAGGAAGTCTCTTGCAACTAGAGTCTCAGGAATTAATCAAGGATCAGCAAGGGCCCGTCCCGCCGGGAAGCGTCTATCCAGCCACATCAACGCCTCACGAGGAGTCGCAAAAAATTTGGTTTCACCGTCAGCCACTACTCGCAGTCTCGATGGAAAGAGCATAGCGTATGGCAGGTCGAGTTCACGGAGTCTTCTCTTAACAGGCAGAAATTGAGCCCTATCCTTCTGCACCTCTACTGCGAAATCCGGGAAGATCGATATCGGTGACCCGTTTCATTTTAGAGAGCCTTTCGTGCGAGCAAGCTTCAGAACAGTGTCCCGGTCACGGAAGTGGAGGAACTTGGCGATGAAGGTACGGGGCGGAGCCCCCGGAGGTAATGGGCGCATCGGAACTCTATGTGCTCGTTCCACTGTGAAGTGGGGCGAGAATTCTTCGGAACCAAATGCATCCCTGAGCCATTGTTCTAGAAATTCTTCAGGAGATGAGCCTTCCTCCTTCTCAGGCAAACCAATGAAGCGGACATTATTGCGCCGTAAGCGTCCCTCCATATCCGTTAGTTTTTTGCGCACATCAGTCATCTGAGACTCCAAAGTATCAGTGCGTCGTCCCAACGGGGTGATAGTATCCTCGACATTGGATATACGGGTTTCGGCCTCACCCACCCTCTCCCTCACCCGTTGAAGGTCTTGATGGATAATGGAGAGGTCAGACTGCACCTGCCCAATTTTATCAGCCAAGCGGGCCTCACTAGCAGTCACGGCATCCAACACACTCTGTAATGCAGCATCGGGCGGTTCAGACGAAGCAAAGCTGTGTGCAGGAGATGGGGGCGACGCTTCAGACTGTACAGTCTCCCTCCTCTGCTGTTGAGGACCGGGATTGCGGACAAACTTCTCCATCGCGCCCGCCGCCGCATTCTGCTGGCGGCCTTTCACCATTTTGGATAGCACCCTGCCGCAGCACTCGACCAGTTATATCAAAGCAATGCAGGCAGAGAGAAAGGGCCAAGAAGTGCAGGAAAAATATATATATATAAAAGGACCAGTATTCTTGGGTGTATCGCTGAATGTCGGCACAGAGGATATTGAGAGTTATGGGCTGAAACAGGGAATTAGGCAACTTCCCACCTGGACAGTCTCTATCCCTTTAAGGCACAGTGAGGCAAGTCCCACAATGATCCTGGGCCTGGCGGGGAATCTCAGTTCCTGTATTACTTATGTAGGAGTATATATTTATAATATAAATAATATCCAGGATAGAGGAAGGGGGAGAGAGGGTATCAATCCTGGCACTGACTCCCAGCAAGGGCACCCCCCGCAGCAGGAAAAACAGACCCCTGTACCTCCGTGGCGTGTGCAGCGTCTGTGTGGATAGAGCGGTAGAGGTCCGGGGAGCGGTCCGCGGGCCAGCGAGATCAGGCACTGCAGGCTGGATAGAACACCGCTCAAAGGGTGCTCCAGGTGTCCCCACAGCTGAACGGAGCGATGTGCCGTGTGCTGCCGCTCCGTATACCTGCCCGCAGCGGCCGCGGCAGGCGGCGGTCAAAGGTGACGGAGCCGAACTTCCGGTTGAAGAGGGAATGTGAGCCCGCGGCGTCACGAGTGGCTTCAGCGCTCACCAGGCCACACATATAACGGCTTCCAAACGGCCGGGGAGACAGCAGCGGTCGGTCCAGGGCACTCCAGGGGGGGCACCAATCATTCACCCAGCCCCAGTCCACAGATCAGTCCCAGGGGGAACCACAGGATAAAGTTGCAGGATATTTTGGCTGGAGAGTTGCACAATGTGTGTGCTACTCCATGCCCGTCCTGGCCCCGCCCCCCAAGATGGTTCACATTTAGTAATTAGTAATTATCTAAGGATTTGAACCCTGAAAGCAAACTCAATAACGGTGACAAAGATGGGATAAAGAAGGTAATGTAAATGACAAGTATGTTTAAATGTTGAAGAATATGAAGCAACAAAACACAGTGGCAATTTAAGTTGCAATCCAATTTGCTATCTTATATATAAAATTAATTGGTCTATTTGTTTGTTTGTCAGTTATGCATTCAGACTCCCCTGCAGCAATTGGGATGGTCCAGTTGGATCCTGGCCAGGTTTTAGGGGGGTTAGGGTCCCGGTCGGACCTCCCATTGGTGTATGCTGGGCAGAACTTTGACCCAGGGAGCCTGTTCTGTGCCTTTCACTTGATGGATTTGGACGAAAACTTCACAGAGTGGTAATATTGGATACCAGAAGACATACTAGGGGGTTGGGGTCCTGGTTGGACCTGCTGTTAACCAGCCAGAACTTTGACACGGTAAGCCTGATCTGGGCCTTCCACTGCATGGATTTGGATGAAAACTTCACAGTGATAACAATGGGTCCAAGTAGATATACTAAAGGGTTGAGGTCTTGGTCAGATTTCCCTTTGGAATATGCCAGACAGTACGTTGACCCGGTGAGCCTGTTATGGGCCTTCCACTTAGACTTTTTGGAAAACACGTGGATTGGCGGAATAGCCGTGGGTCCACATGCTTTTGTCGGGAACACGACCCAATCCGACAGGTTTTGGCCCCATTTCCGACAATCTCAATCCGATTTTAACATAAGTCAGATTGAGGAGATGAGACGGGGGAGCGGGGACATGTTTTGAGGGGTGTGGGGACGGGGGAGGATTAGGAGGAAGAGACGGCAGGCGGGTGAGGAGGATGGGAAAGGAGATGGAGCGGGGACGTGTGAGAATGTGGAGGAGCTGAGAGGAGGAGACGAGGTTGTGACCTACATTGCCGGAGCCAGGACCTTGCTTTCTGGAGCCGGGTGACTGCCATGAGGTCTGGCAGCGGTGCCCCACCCTCCCTCTACGCTGCTGCATAGCCGCGGTGTTCCCTGCTCTCCCTGCTGCGATGACCTGCTAGCAGGATGTAGCAGGAGGGCGCCTGTTCAGTTTGTTTCCTTTCCGACACTGTCAATCTGACTTTAAAAAAGTCAGATTGGCATTGTCATTGAATACTGGCTTGTCGGATACATTTCGTTGGAAAGAATCCGACAGCCATTGAATACACCCCTAAGTGTGTAAAGAGACCAATGTGCAGTTATTATAAAATGCTTCTTTATTATTCATACATAAGGGGCCTGAAGCTGAGGCGGACACATATTTGATGTCATTTATCCTTAGAAGAGCTGCACAGAAAAATAAGCATATTTATGCTCCATTAACATTTATACAACTATGCTCAACAGTAAGCATCGCAGGATACGTTCTGGTCTGCACCAGTAAGTAACACACTCAGTATGCACTTATATTACATCAGGCATTTGTATGATATTAAACATTTACTCTGTTTTTGGAAAGAACACGGAGGGCATTCATATATGGCAGGAGTGTCATAAACCTCCTGGCCCAGTGAACTCATGCTATTGCAGGCACACGAGGGGTTAGCTGTGTTTGCTGGGAGGAGTTAAAATTTGTTGATAGGTCTGTGATTGGTTTAGGTAGATGGGGAGGGAGTTTAGGGAGCTAAGTAGGGAATCTTCTGGTAACTCAGCCTCTTTTCGTTGGTGGACGTTAACTGAGAGGTACCTAGTGATGTGCACCGGAAATTTTTCGGGTTTTGTGTTTTGGTTTTGGGTTCGGTTCCGCGGCCGTGTTTTGGGTTCGGACGCGTTTTGGCAAAACCTCACCGGAAATTTTTTGTCGGATTCGGGTGTGTTTTGGATTCGGGTGTTTTTTTCAAAAAACACTAAAAAACAGCTTAAATCATAGAATTTGGGGGTCATTTTGATCCCATAGTATTATTAACCTCAATAACCATAATTTCCACTCATTTCCAGTCTATTCTGAACACCTCACACCTCACAATATTATTTTTAGTCCTAAAATTTGCACCAAGGTCGCTGGATGGCTAAGCTAAGCGACACAAGTGGCCAACACAAACACCTGGCCCATCTAGGAGTGGCACTACAGTGTCAGACAGGATGGCACTTCAAAAAAATAGTCCCCAAACAGCACATGATGCAAAGAAAAAAAGAGGCGCAATGAGGTAGCTGTGTGACTAAGCTAAGCGACCCTAGTGGCCGACACAAACACCTGGCCCATCTAGGAGTGGCACTGCAGTGTCAGACAGGATGGCACTTGAAAAAAATACTCCCCAAACAGCACATGATGCAAAGAAAAAAAGAGGCGCAATGAGGTAGCTGTGTGACTAAGCTAAGCGACCCTAGTGGCCGACACAAACACCTGGTCCATCTAGGAGTGGCACTGCAGTGTCAGACAGGATGGCCCTTCAAAAAAATACTCCCCAAACAGCACATGACGCAAAGAAAAAAAGAGGCGCAATGAGGTAGCTGTGTGACTAAGCTCAGCGACCCAAGTGGCCGACACAAACATCTGGCCCATCTAGGAGTGACACTGCAGTGTCAGGCAGGATGGCCCTTCAAAAAAATACTCCCCAAACAGCACATGATGCAAAGAAAAATTAAAGAAAAAAGAGGTGCAAGATGGAATTGTCCTTGGGACCTCCCACCCACCCTTATGTTGTATAAACAGGACATGCACACTTTAACGAACCCATCATTTCAGCGACAGGGTCTGCCACACGACTGTGACTGAAATGACTGGTTGGTTTGGGCCCCCACCAAAAAAGAAGCAATCAATCTCTCCTTGCACAAACTGGCTCTTCAGAGGCAAGATGTCCACCTCATCATCATCGTCCGATTCATCACCCCTTTCACTGTGTACATCCCCCTCCTCACAGATTATTAATTCGTCCCCACTGGAATCCACCATCTCAGGTCCCCGTGTACTTTCTGGAGGCAATTGCTGCTGGTGAATGTCTCCACGGAGGAATTAATTATAATTCATTTTAATGAACATCATCTTCTCCACATTTTCTGGAAGTAACCTCGTACGCCGATTGCTGACAAGGTGAGCGGCTGCACTAAACACTCTTTCGGAGTACACACTGGAGGGAGGGCAACTTAGGTAGAATAAAGCCAGTTTCTGCAAGGGCCTCCAAATTGCCTCTTTTTCCTGCCAGTATACGTACGGACTGTCTGACGTGCCTACTTGGATGCGGTCACTCATATAATCCTCCACCATTCTTTCAATGGTGAGAGAATCATATGCAGTGACAGTAGACGACATGTCAGTAATCGTTGGCAGGTCCTTCAGTCCGGACCAGATGTCAGCACTCGCTCCAGACTGCCCTGCATCACCGCCAGCGGGTGGGCTCGAAATTCTTAGCCTTTTCCTCGCACCCCCAGTTGCGGGAGAATGTGAAGGAGGAGCTGTTGACGGGTCACGTTCCGCTTGACTTGACAATTTTCTCACCAGCAGGTCTTTGAACCCCTGCAGACTTGTGTCTGCCGGAAAGAGAGATACAACGTAGGTTTTAAATCTAGGATCGAGCACGGTGGCCAAAATGTAGTGCTCTGATTTCAACAGATTGACCACCCGTGAATCCTCTTAAGCGAATGAAGGGCTCCATCCACAAGTCCCACATGCCTAGCGGAATCGCTCTGTTTTATCTCCTCCTTCAATCTCTCCAGCTTCTTCTGCAAAAGCCTGATGAGGGGAATGACCTGACTCAGGCTGGCAGTGTCTGAACTGACTTCACGTGTGGCAAGTTCAAAGGGTTGCAGAACCTTGCACAACGTTGAAATCATTCTCCACTGCGCTTGAGACAGGTGCATTCCACCTCCTTTGCCTATATCGTGGCCAGATGTATAGGCTTGAATGGCCTTTTGCTGCTCCTCCATCCTCTGTAGCATATAGAGGGTTGAATTCCACCTCGTTACCACCTCTTGCTTCAGATGATGGCAGGGCAGGTTCAGGTATTTTTGGTGGTGCTCCAGTCTTCTGTACGCGGTGCCTGAACGCCGAAAGTGGCCCGCAATTCTTCGGGCCATCGACAGCATCTCTTGCACGCCCCTGTCGTTTTTTAAATAATTCTGCAGCACCAAATTCAAGGTATGTGCAAAACATGGGACGTGCTGGAATTTGCCCAGATGTAATGCACGCACAATATTGCTGGCGTTGTCCGATGTCACAAATCCCCAGGAGAGTCCAATTGGGGTAAGCCATTCTGCGATGATCTTCCTCAGTTGCCGTAAGAGGTTTTCAGCTGTGTGCGTATTCTGGAAAGCGGTGATACAAAGCGTAGCCTGCCTAGGAACGAGTTGGCGTTTTGTCGAGATGCTGCTACTGGTGCCGCCGCTGCTGTTCTTGCAGCGGGAGGCAATACATCTACCCAGTGGGCTGTCACAGTCATATAGTCCTGAGTCTGTCCTGCTCCACTTGTCCACATGTCCGTGGTTAAGTGGACATTGGGTACAACTGCATTTTTTAGGACACTGGTGAGTCTTTTTCTGAGGTCTGTGTACATTTTCGGTATCGCCTGCCTAGAGAAATGGAACCTAGATGGTATTTGGTACCGGGGACACAGTACCTCAGTCAAGTCTATAGTTGGCTCTGAATTAACTATGGATACCGGAACCACGTTTCTCACCGCCCAGGCTGCCAAGGCCTCAGTTATCCACTTTGCAGCAGGATGACTGCTGTGATATTTCATCTTCCTCGCAAAGGACTGTTGTACAGTCAATTGCTTACTGGAAGTAGTACAAGTGGTCTTCCGACTTCCCCTCTGGGATGACGATCGACTCCCAGCAGCAACAACAGCAGCGCCAGCAGCAGTAGGCGTTACACTCAAGGATGCATCGGAGGAATCCCAGGCAGGAGAGGACTCGTCAGACTTGCCAGTGACATGGCCTGCAGGACTATTGGCATTCCTGGGGAAGGAGGAAATTGACACTGAGGGAGTTGGTGGTGTGGTTTGCAGGAGCTTGGTTACAAGAGGAAGGGATTTACTGGTCAGTGGACTGCTTCCGCTGTCGCCCAAAGTTTTTGAACTTGTCACTGACTTATGATGAATGCGCTGCAGGTGACGTATAAGGGAGGATGTTCCGAGGTGGTTAACGTCCTTACCCCTACTTATTACAGCTTGACAAAGGCAACACATGGCTTGACACCTGTTGTCCGCATTTGTATTGAAATAATTCCACACCGAAGAGCTGATTTTTTTTGTATTTTGACCAGGCATGTCAATGGCCATATTCCTCCCACGGACAACAGGTGTCTCCCCGGGTGCCTGACTTAAACAAACCACCTCACCATCAGAATCCTCCTTGTCAATTTCCTCCCCAGCCCCAGCAACACCCATATCCTCATCCTGGTGTACTTCAACACTGACATCTTCAATTTGACTATCAGGAACTGGACTGCGGGTGCTCCTTCCAGCACTTGCAGGGGGCGTGCAAATGGTGGAAGGCGCAAGCTCTTCCCGTCCAGTGTTGGGAAGGTCAGGCATCGCAACCGACACAATTGGACTCTCCTTGGGGATTTGTGATTTCGAAGAATGCACAGTTCTTTGCTGTGCTTTTGCCAGCTTAAGTCTTTTCTTTTTTCTAGCGAGAGGATGAGTGCTTCCATCCTCATGTGAAGCTGAACCACTAGCCATGAACATAGGCCAGGGCCTCAGCCGTTCCTTGCCACTCCGTGTCGTAAATGGCATATTGGCAAGTTTACGCTTCTCCTCAGACGCTTTTAATTTTGATTTTTGAGGCATTTTACTGATCTTTTGTGTTTTGGATTTTACATGCTCTGTACTATGACATTGGGCATCGGCCTTGGCAGACGACGTTGATGGCATTTCATCGTCTCGGCCATGACTAGTGGCAGCAGCTTCAGCACGAGGTGGAAGTAAATCTTGATCTTTCCCTATTTTTTTAACCTCCACATTTTTGTTCTCCATATTTTAATGCGCACAACTAAAAGGCACCACAGGTATACAATGTAGATGGATGGATAGTATACTTAATGGATGACGAGTGACGACACAGAGGTAGGTACAGCAGTGGCCTACCGTACTGCTATATACAGTATAATGGACCTGGTGGACACTCAGCAGACTGCTAAACTACTAGTATAAAAAAAAGCCACCACAGGTATACAATGTAGATGGATGGATAGTATACTTTATGGATGACGAGTGACGACACAGAGGTAGGTACAGCAGTGGCCTACAGTACTGCTATATACAGTATAATGGACCTGGTGGACACTGTCAGCAAACTGCTAAACTAGTAAAAAAAAAAAACCACCACAGGTATACAATGTAGATGGATGGATAGTATACTTATTAATGGATGACGAGTGACGACACAGAGGTAGGTACAGCAGTGGCCTACCGTACTGCTATATACAGTATAATAAATGGACCTGGTGGACACTGTCAGCAAACTGCTAAACTAGTATAAAAAAAAAGCCACCACAGGTATACAATGTAGATGGATGGATAGTATACTTATTAATGGATGACGAGTGATGACACAGAGGTAGGTACAGCAGTGGCCTACCGTACTGCTATATACAGTATAATAAATGGACCTGGTGGACACTGTCAGCAAACTGCTAAACTAGTATAAAAAAAAAAGCCACCACAGGTATACAATGTAGATGGATGGATAGTATACTTATTATTATTAATGGATGACGAGTGACGACACAGAGGTAGGTACAGCAGTGGCCTACCATACTGCTATATACAGTATAATGGACCTGGTGGACACTGTCAGCAAACTGCTAAACTAGTATAAAAAAAAGCCACCACAGGAGTGTTTTTCAGGCAGACAAACGTATACTGGTGGTCACTGTCAGCAAAACTGTGCACTGTACTCCTGCTATAGCTGCTCCCCAGTCCCCACAATTAAGCAGTGTGAGCACTCAGCACAGATATATCATGCAGCACACTGAGCACAGATATGGTATGGAGCGTTTTTTGCAGGCAGAGAACGGATAAAAAACTGGTGGTCACGACTCACTTATCAGCAAAACTCTGCACTGTACTGTACTCCTCCTAACAGCTGCTCCCCAATCCTCCCCACAATTATAGTAAAATAAAACAAGCAATCAGATCAACCAACTGTCTCGTATTAGTAGTAGTACGGAGAGGACGCCAGCCACGTCCTCTCCCTATCAATCTCAATGGACGTGTGAAAATGGCGGCGACGCGCGGCTGCTTATATAGAATCCGAATCTCGCGAGAATCCGACAGCGGGATGATGACGTTCGGGCGCGCTCGGGTTAACCGAGCCATACGGGAGAATCCGAGTATGGCTCGGACCCGTGTAAAAAGGGTGACGTTCGGGGGGGTTCGGTTTCTCGGAAACCGAACCCGCTCATCACTAGAGGTACCATACATTCACTTTATTGCTCTTTATTACTCTTTCTTATTTAACCTTGCTGATTATTCCTACTTTTCTTTTACCTGTCTTTCCTATCTATACTCTTTGTCTCTCCTTCTTCTATTCTTTCCTTCTTATATCAAACTTATCCTGTACGTTATGGAGCCTGTGGGACGTGGATCAGGCCGTGGTGGCAGGCCGCGCCGGGTTGTAGCCCTCCCTGCCCGTTACCTCGTCGGCTCCGGACGAGCTCCGGAGCCCGGCGGCGTTGCTGCTGGGGTCGGTCGCAGACGCGGGCTCCCACGTCCGGCCTTCAGGAGGCTTCTGACACTGTGGCCGTGAGGGGTAGAGGGCGTCCCCGGGACCGGGTGGCTATTCGCGGCCTCTCCGGCTCGGCAGCTCGGGCTCCCCCTGCGACTGCTGTTCCCGCTGCCGCATCGCGATGCGCAGGCGGGGGAGCAGCCGCTAGTGTAGAAGTGTGCAACGCCCGTTAATTACGGGGTCGTGGCTTATTCATCATGACGGCACTCCCTTGACTCGTTATCAATTCGGGTGGGTCTTGAAGCGCTGCATCCATGCCCGGCGCTACCCGCTCAGCAAGGTCTGCAAAGCAGGGAGGCGCTGGACTAGAGAGTCGCTCTCCCTGCTCCGCAACCATACTGACGAGCAGCTCCTGCCTCACTGTAACATGCTGCTGCGCCGCCGGCCGTACAGAGGATCTTAATCTCGGATCTTCTCCTGCAACAGGGCCCTCCCCCTTCCTGCTCACTCCTCCCTGAAGACACAGCACAGCAGTCTTCAGCACCGCCCGCCCTCTCCCCTCCCTGTGCGTCACGTGATACACACTGACCTGTGTGTAGTGTAGGAGGAAGCAGCGTGAGGAGAGGAGCAGCACTAACAGCCAGCACACGAGGAGTGGTGGCTCAGGTTAGTGCAGCTGCTGCAAATAAACAAAGGGGGGAGACTGTCCTATTACTGTGTGCTGGGAGGGGGAGGGGGAGGGAGGTCCTATTACTGTGTGCTGGGAGGGGGAGGGGGGGTCCTATTACTGTGTGCTGGGGAGGGGAAGGAGGTCCTATTACTGTGTGCTGGGGAGGGGAAGGAGTTCCTATTACTGTGAGCTGGGGAGGGGAAGGAGGTCCTATTACTGTGTGCTGGGGAGGGGAAGGAGGTCCTATTACTGTGTGCTGGGGAGGGGAAGGAGGTCCTATTTCTGTGAGCTGGGGAGGGGAAGGAGGTCCTATTACTGTGTGCTGGGGAGGGGGGGTCCTATTACTGTGTGCTGGGGAGGGTGAGGGGGTCCTATAACTGTGTGCTGGGGAGGGGAAGGAGGTCCTATTACTGTGTGCTGGGGAGGGGAAGGAGGTCCTATTACTGTGTGCTGGGGAGGGGAAGGAGGTCCTATTACTGTGAGCTGGGGAGGGGAAGGAGGTCCTATTACTGTGAGCTGGGGAGGGGGGGTCCTATTACTGTGTGCTGGGGAGGGGAAGGAGGTCCGATTACTGTGTTGTAAGAGGGTGGCGGTGCGTGTAGTGCCTGCTGCCGTGCAGGTGTAGGCTCACCACTTGCCAGGCGACGCACTCCCTCACCTTCAGGTACCGGAACCTTCCACGGACCTGGAGAATCTTCAGTCGGACCTGGACCCGACGACCTAGGAGAAAGGAGATTGCTGAGAGTCGTCCTCCTGACTGTGGACCGAAACGCCCTCCGGAACCGAGAAAAATAGCGCTTTCGGGCTAGGTGAGGGTCATCCCAGGCGTACGCCTCAGAGCCCGAATTTCACCTATTGGCACTCTCGCACCAGGTGGAAATTCTACCTTGCACCGGTGTGCAAGACTCACCGTTCGCCCTGAAGGAAGGGAGACAGATAGGGACAAACACAGAAGGAACACACAGACAGATGTTACTCACCGTCCTACGTCTTGCACTCCGATCTTCTTCACTTACAGGTCCCTGTAAGGAGGCAAAGAGAAAAACAGCCGTGCAGGGCCTCACTCTAACCTAGTGTGCATCCGCTACACTAACTACATAAACAAAGCCCTCAAACTGGCTCAAGTGTGGGTGGTGCAACACAAAACTATGCACAACTTTAACACAACATTTTGCCCTGCACGGTAACAACACACATAACATCATCAGAGTACAACATCAAACGGTGCAGTTCCTTTATCTCCCGACCTGCACTCTGGGGGGGGGGGTGGACGCCGCACAGCATTCCCACCTCCTATACGCTCTCTTATATGGGGCACAGACCCAGCGAGCCTGCCTACCTAGACCCTTTGGGGTGGCCCAGGCCTAGTGCCCAGCGCCACCTTTATTCCCCTTTGGGGGGGGCCACTTATCTACCAGGCCTAACGCCCCTAACTGTCCACAGGCCGGAGGCCTGACTTTGTCCCTCGGGCCTAGCGCCCGCCTAACTTGCCACCCGTTGGGTAACCTGGGCCTAATGCCCTGGATCACCTTATAACACTAGGCCAAAATGAACTTGGGCCTAATGCCCTCTACTGCTCCCCAGGCCTAGTGCCTGATCTTGCCCCCGGGCCTAGTGCCAGCCTACCGCGATGGTGGGGTGGCCTGGGCCTAACGCCCAAACCACCTAATCGAATGATGACTCCCAACAGGGCCACGGGCCGGGGGGAACCCCGACTGCACGTGCCCTCGGACCCAGAGGGCCCGATTAAATGCAGCCACGGGCCGGGAGGGCCCGACTAACTGCCCATAGGCCGGAAGGGCCTGACTTTGCCCACGGGCCTAATACCCGAACACCCGGTGGTCTAGGGAGGAAGAGGCCTACAGGAGGGTGGTACAGGCCCAAGGCCTCTTACCCGGATCGGTGGGAGAGGCTGCAGAGTGGAGCTTCGTCAGCTCTTTTGCTTCCCTCTCTCTGCAGCACTCTCTGCCGGACCTCCGCTGCTGGGCTCCTGGCTCCGCCTCTTCGGTCTTCTCCGTCCCGCCTTCTGCCTTCTTTCTTCTCCGCCTGTTCTTCGGCCTTCTCCGGCGCCGCAGCTTCCGCCGCTGCTGGTCTTCTTCCGGCGTCTTCTGGAGCTCTTCTCTGCTCCGGCGCACAACTGAACTCCGCCGCCGCCCAGCGCCTGATATAAGCCGCTGGGAGGAGGCGGACTCCCAATGGTCCGCCGCGACGAGCACTGATTGGCCCATCGCGTTGGCTCCTCATTGGGCGCCAAGCCGCGAGCCGCGATTGGCTCGCGTCCGGCGCCCAATTCAAATCCTGGGGTGCTGATTGGAGGAACCCGGATCCTCTCAGATCCTAGTTCCTCCGTACTCAGGCCCGGTCGCTGTGCCGCCGCCCGCCGCCTCACATTTCCCCTCCGTTTGTCCTTTGTAGTCCCTACAAAGGAAGACTGAGACCAGATAAAATCCGGGTTGGCATACCGAGGACCAAGCACACCGCGGCTGAAACGCTGGGATCGCCGAGGCAAAGGAGATACCACAGGCCTGGGGGCCTCAGCATCCAGGAGGCTATTGTCGTGAGGCGGAACCACTGGGACCCACCAATCATCGTCCAGGCCAGCCCCCCTGGGCGAAGATGCCAACACGGTGTCTTCCCCAGGCGATGGAGCCGTATTCAGACCGGGGGCACCTGCGCTCTCCACGTCTTCTTGGAACCAACAAGGACGCAACATATCCTGATGAAGGGTTCTCAACCGACCAGACCCATCTGTTGCTTCCACCTGGTAAACCGGACCCTCTTCGGTGAGGCGCCTTCGGACAATAAAAGGCCGTACCTCCCACTTCTCCGCCCGGCCGCGTCATGCGGACCAGCACCCGCTATCCCACGTCAAAAGGCTCTGCTCCTCGAGTTCTATGGGGTACATGAGCGTGGTCGGCTATCCTCCTCCGAGTCACTTCGTGAGCCACTCTTAAACGCTGCTGATGTTCCGCGACCCAGTCTGCTGGCAACGAACCCCCTTCCTCCCGAAGTTCGGCCAAGTGCAGGTCTTGCGCTTCTCGCCCTGGGCGGCCAAACATCAAAAAGAAGGGGGAGTATCAGGTGGTGCTGTGAACCCGGTTGTTATAGGCCCACACCAGCTCGGACACATGCTCGGGCCACCTCCGTCTCTTGGTGTCTTCCAGGGTCCACAGCATCTGAAACAAAGTCTGATTGAAACGTTCACAGGCGCCATTTCCCTGAGGATGATACGGAGTAGTACGGGACTTCTGCATCCCATAAAGTCGACAAAGCTGTTCCATCAGTCTCCCCTGGAAACAAGCCCCTTGGTCTGAATGAATCCTCTCGGGGCACCCAAACTGCCGGATAAAATGCTCGACAATGGCCTTGGTAGCGGACTCCACCGTCTGATCTCTGGTGGGGACCACGACCGTGAACTTGGTGAAGTAATCAGTCATGACCAGGGCATATTGATGGCCACTAACGGACTCCCCAATCAGAACGTAATCAATCATCAACAACTCCAGGGGACGATTCGTCTGAACGGTATGTACAGGTGCATGCTGTTCGTTCGGTTTGACAACCCCGCATCTCCGACACTCCCGGCATACTTTCTCCACTAACGTCCATAACTGAGGGGCAAAAAACTGGCGCTGCATCCACTGAAAGGTTTTTGCTGCCCCCAAATGGGCTCCGCCATCGTGTGCTTCCGTCACTAGAGCCTTGAGGGCTGCTTCCGGCACTACAATCTGTTCCACCATCCTGAGTTCGTGGTGGAGGTACACCTGTCGTCGCAGTGTTCCGGCGCAGACGAGTAATCAGTCCCAACTCCGCAGGACCTTTCGACAATAGAGAGTCAGCCGACTCCTCTCCCACTGGCTAGGCCAATGTCCCTTCTGTTTCCATCGCCGAGTGACGCTCAGTCCCGGGTCACTCTGCTGTAATGAAGCCCACTCTTGTTCCGTGCTCCGGAGCAGAGCAGCGCATTCAAATATTGGTGGCCCTGCCAGGGTAACAGGGCATTTAATCCTGGTCAAGTCCGGGACCTCAGTGCTCTCGTCCTCGAGGTACCTCGAAGTCGGGGGCATGGGCATAGGAAATCGCGACAGCGCATCCGCGTTCCCGTTACTCTTCCTTGGCCGATAGTGTATTTCATAGCTGAATTTTGCCAACCGGGCTACCCAACGCTGCTCCAGGGCACCCAGTTTTGCAGTTTCTAGATAGGCCAGGGGATTGTTATGCGTGTAGATTTCCACATGGGTAGCGGTCAGGTACTCGGAGAACTTCTCAGTCACGGCCCAGACTACAGCCAACAGTTCTAACTTAAAAGAACTGTAGTTGTCCGGGTTCCGCTCGGTTTCCCTCAAACTTCGACTACCATAGGCGATCACTCGTTCTTGGCCATCTTGTACTTGTGAAAGAACTGCTCCCAATCCCTGTAGTCTGCCATCGGTGCAGAGCAGAAATGGTTTCTCAAAATCAGCATATCCCAGAACCGGAGCCTCCGTGAGCATTTCCTTCAGTCGCCGAAATGCCTTCTCCTGTGCCTCACCCCAGGCTATTACCTGCAATTTTTTTGTAGTGGGCACTCCTTAAAGCAGGGCATGCAACGGTTCCGCGATTTTCGCAAAGTCTTTGATAAACCGCCGATAGTATCCAACCAACCCCAGGAAGGCGCGCAGTTCAGTGGTGGTGGGCGTTTTCCAGTCCTGGACTGCTGAAATTTTGCCGGGCGTAGGGCAGACTCCTTCTCTGGATACCACATGCCCCAAGTACTCCAAGCTCGACTTTAGAAGATGACACTTGCGGGGCTTGAGCTTGAGCCCATACTTCTCCAGACGCTGCAACACCACATCCAGGCGCGCCAAATGTTCCTCTAGAGTGGTAGCAAACACGATGATATCATCCAGATATATCAGCAGAGCTTCAAAATTCAAGTTTCCCAAACATCTCTCCATCATCCGCTGGAATGTAGCCGGGGCATTGGTGAGCCCAAAAGGCATGCGCAAGAACGCAAACAACCCCATCGGAGTTGTGAAGGCGGTCTTCTCTTGATCCGGTGGGTTGATCCGCCACTTGCCAATACCCACTGGCCAAGTCCAGCGTGGAGAAATACCGAGCATTCCCCAGGGCCGCCAAAGACTCCTCTATTCTAGGCAACGGGTAGGCATCTCGCACGGTACTGCTATTCAACCGCCGATAGTCCACGCAGAATCGGATGGAACCATCCTTCTTCCGTACCAACACGATGGGCGCAGCCCATGGACTTTTACTCTCACGGATGACCTGATTGTCCAACATCTGCCGCAACATCTTCTTGACCTCCTGATAGAGTTTGGGTGGGATGGGACGTATCTCTCATGGATTGGAGGACTCTCTCCAGTACGTATCTCATGCTTCAAATCTTCAGTATATCCGAAATCCTCCTCATGCCGGGAGAACACTTTCCGTCGTTCCCACAGCATATGCTCCAACTTCTGTACCATAGCGGGGCTACATTCGTCCAGACAGACATCCATCTGTTCTCGGATAACCCGGCCGCACCAATCCGTACTGGGTTCCTCATCCCTATCCAGGCTCACCGCCATTGACCATGGTCCTTGTTCATCAGTATGCAGCAAGACCTGTCGCCCCCCTGAAACTCCGTCTCGGGTGACGGCCGTTACATTGGCAATGGTTGCTTTTGCCGGAATTTTCTAGGTCTCATCCAGTAGATTACACAGCCGAACCAACACCTTGCCGTCCCTTACTACAGCCAGGGTTCAGGCTAGGATGATTCCAGAGTCTATTCCGAGGTATCCATTGGGTTCCACCATCACTTCAAATCCCTCCAGGCGTTGGTGAGTACACATCTCGAGGGGAAGGATTATCTCCTGGCGGGGAGGTAACTCTATCTGTTGCCAGTGACTGGTCCGAATTGCTCCCAGGGATTCTTGCAGATGTCCAGCCTCACATATTCTTCCCACCTGCTGGAATGCCTGTTGCACCGGACGTTGGACACCCAGTTCTTTCCAGTACTGCAAACCCCTTTTCTGGAACAAAAGCTGATTGAGATCTTGTAGGACATTCATGCCCACAATCACTGGCCCGTGACTCAAACCCAAGCTTCCCACGACCAGTATTCCTTTCTTCCCTACTGCCTGTCCACAGATCGAGATCTCCATCCACACCATTCCGACAACCGGAATAGGAAGGTTGTTGGCAGCCGTAAGGGTAACCCAGCTTTCCAACACAAAATCCTTCAGATGAGAATAATGCTCCAGGAAACAAGCCTCAGACATGGTGGTGACCTGCAATCCAGTATCCAACAGGCATTTCTGCTCCTTTCCCCCAAGACACCCAACCACAACGGGACACTCACCCACTATATCAGCTGAATCCACTATAGCGGTTCCTCCTCCGCTCATCTCCCCCGCGGGTGGCCCCGCTACCGCGAGGGACTCTAGTTTAACGAAGGGTCTTGCCTAGGCTCACTGCATTCCCGGGCAATGTGTCCAAACCTATTGCAGCGGTAGCAACGGGGACCCCTGCCTTCCCTGGGACGAGCGCCCCCAACGTTGGCTCACGATTCCCTTGGCAGCCGGTGCGACGCCCGATCTTCCGACCCATCATGACCTCTCTGCCTATGAACCTCATCTCGCAATTGGGAGATCTCCGCTTTCATTTCCAGAGTGACTTTGGCGAACGCCGCCTTAAGATCTTGGACACAGGCCTCCATGGGGCTGGGTTCTCTGCTGGCCACAGGAGCAGACACCGGTGTCAACCATTGTGGGGCCATGGCATAAGGTCCAAAATTGGCATTGCGATCCCTAGCGACCGCCTCCACTTGAACTTGACGGAAGGTCATCTTCTTGTTGTTGGCAATCTTATCTAACAGGATCTGTCGAATGGGGATACTCCGTAGGCCCAGCGCAAACTGATCCCTCAGCATCACGCTGGGGTTAACCAGGGACCCCAAACCTTCTGGGTCACGCCGCGTGATTTCGCTCAACATTTCTTGCAGTGCATTGGCAAACTGGTGAATAGACTCGTCCTCTCTCTGGAATCGGTTGAACAATTGCTGACGCAGGGTTCCAGCAGAAGCAGTGTTGCCATAGGCACCCTCGAGGATCGTGAGTACCTCTTCCAACGTCTTCCGCTCCTCTTCTGGAACAAGGATCACGGACCGCCAGGCTTCTCCATCCAGTGTATTCAATGCCAAGTGCAACTGCATTTCGGGGGGCACCCTATACAGCTGGATGATTCCGTCAAGTCTCTTCTTCCAGTCTGCCAATGGCATATTCTGCCCATCATACCGAGGGGTATGCGTCAATGCCGGTCCAAAATTGAATTTCCTCTCCGTTTCCGGAGAATCTTTGTTTTCCGCGTCCGACATCCTGCCGACTACGCCAAAATGTAAGAGG
Organism: Pseudophryne corroboree; assembly: GCF_028390025.1. Lineage (NCBI taxonomy): Eukaryota > Metazoa > Chordata > Amphibia > Anura > Myobatrachidae > Pseudophryne > Pseudophryne corroboree. The sequence goes on from NC_086451.1 coordinate 297,939,042, forward strand.
GTGGCGGTGCGTGTAGTGCCTGCTGCCGTGCAAGTGTAGGCTCACCACTTACCAGGCGCCGCACTCCCTCACCTTCAGGTACCGTAACCTTCCACGGAGCTGGAGAATCTTCAGTCGGACCCGGACTTGACGACCTAGGAGAAAGGAGATTGCTGAGAGCCGTCCTCCTGACTGTGGACTGAAACGCCCTCCGGAACCGAGAAAAATAATGCTTTCGGGCTAGGTGAGGGTCATCCCAGGCGTACGCCTCAGAGCCCGAATTTCACCTATTGGCACTCTCGCACCAGGTGGAAATTCTACCTTGCACCGGTGTGCAAGGCTCACCATTCGCCCTGAAGGAAGAGAGTCAGATAGGGACAAACACAGAAGGAACACATAGACAGATGTTACTCTCCGTCCTACGTCTTGCACTCCGATCTTCTTCACTTACAGGTCCCTGTAAGGAGGCAAAGAGAAAAACAGCCGTGCAGGGCCTCACTCTAACCTAGTGTGCATCCGCTACACTAACTACATAAACAAAGCCCTCAAACTGGCTCAAGTGTGGGTGGTGCAACACAAAACTAAGCACAAACTTTAACACAACATTTTGCCCTGCACGGTAACAACACACATAACATCATCAGAGCACAACATCAAACGGTGCAGTTCCTTTATCTCCCTACCTGCACTCTGAGGGGGGGGTGGACGCCGCACAGCCTTCCCACCTCCTATATCCTCTCTTATATGGGGCACAGACCCAGCGAGCCTGCCTACCTATATCCCTCTGGGGTGGCCCAGGCCTAGTGCCCAGCGCCACCTTTATTCCCCTTTGGGGGGGGCCACTTATCTACCAGGCCTAACGCCCCTAACTGTCCACAGGCCGGAGGCCTGACTTTGTCCCTCGGGCCTAGCACCCGCCTAACTTGCCACCCGTTGGGTAACTTGGGCCTAATGCCCTGGGTCACCTTATAACCCTAGGCCAAAATGAACTTGGGCCTAATGCCCTCTACTGCTCCCCAGGCCTAGTGCCTGTGTTAGGCGCCGGGGTCCGCTCGTCGGTGCGGCCCGGCGCCTAGCAACCAGGGACGCCGTGCGCGTACAGCCGCCAGCTCCCTGGCAACGCTAGACGCCGGGCGCACGGAGCCGCACGGACCCTAGCAACGGGGACGCCACTGGCGGACCGCGTTCCCCGTTGCTGGGTCCATTTAAATTAATAAGGGCACCTGTTTCCTGGCCGTGCAGCAAGGCAGCTGCACGGCATTTAGTCCAATCAGCCTCTAAACAGCTGATTGGAGGACTCCCTGTTAAGTACACTCCCAGGGCTTCTCACAGACGCCGGTAATAGCTTCCTGCATGCTGTATCTGTTTGCTGAGAGTGTTTCCAGTCCTGCTGTACCCGGTCGTTCCTGTCCTCAGTTGTCCTGTACTCGGAAGTCGTCATCTGTTCCTGGAGTCCTGACTGAGCACCTTTAAACATCCAGTGGTGTTCGTGAGTCACGGCGTAGCCGCTTTATTACTTATTATTTATTATTTGTGTTTCGGAGCTTTTGCGGAGGATTCCGCTCCCACAGATCCACTCTGGTATCCAGCGGTGCTGGGTAGGAGTAACGGACTAGTGGATTTTGGTTGTCCTTTTATCTGGCGGTTTTTCCGCGCATACTTCTGGTTTGGTTAGTTAGCTTGTTGCCCCTGGCCTGTTATCAGTCAGAGGTCCTCTTGTCATCATCCTGCCTCGGATTTCCCTTTGTCTCTCACTAAGACCGGGGGGCACCGGAGTTGGGCAGACATAATCCGCCTTTCAAACGTGGCTGCCAGGGGCTCAAGAAACCATAGTCTCGCAAGGGATTTCCGATAGCACGGGTGAGACAATAGAGTTAGGGCGCCAGGGGCAACTAGTCTTTCCAGCTCCCGTAACCAGCATTCCCTTCCAGTACTCTGGCCATTGCCATGAGATCTCCTCCGGTCAGGAGTACTGGAATCATAACATTATTACCGGCCATACCAAAACTTAAAATTAAACAGGGTTTAATTTTTTCCTTATTCAGTTTTGTAAGAGTTATCGGCCTCATGAATCCCACAGGTTTTGGGCCAAATCCTGGTCAGCTCCTAGTCAGCCAGATTCAAGAACTTACTCAGATGGTTCAGGATCTTTCCCTTCGGGTGAAGTCGCAGGAAGATCTTTTACGAACTTCCCCGAGGGTAGTCCCTGAACCAAAAATGCACTTGCCTGACCGTTTTTCTGGTGATAGGAAGGAGTTTTTTTAATTTTAAAGAATCCTGTAAACTTTATTTTCGTTTAAGACCGATCTCCTCAGGTACTGAATTTCAGCGGGTCGGAATTATTATTTCTTTGCTCCAGCGGGATCCTCAGACCTGGGCATTCGGTTTAAAAGCAGAGGATCCGGCGTTGTTGTCAGTAGACGCCTTTTTTGGGTCTTTAGGGCTTTTGTATGATGACCCTGATAGAGAGGCATCCGCTGAGAGTCAGTTACGCGCTCTCAGACAGGGTGGAAATCCTGCAGAGGTTTTTTGTACAGAGTTTCGCCGTTGGTCGAACGACTGTGGCTGGAATGACCCAGCCCTGCGCAGTCAGTTTCGCCTCGGCTTATCAGAGTCTATAAAAGACAGTCTCCTTCAGTATCCCGCTCCTGAGACTCTCGATAAACTCATGGAGCTTTCTATTAAGATTGATCGTCGTCTCAGAGAGCGGAGGGCTGAAAAAGGAGCACCTGTCAGGTCTACTCCATGTGTATTTTCCATTCCTGAGGACGTAGAGAAGCCCATGCAGATGGGTCTCTCCCGGCTGTCTCCAGAAGAAAGAGCCAGAAGGCAAAATTCTGGTCTTTGTTTGTACTGTGGGGGTAAGGGACATTTTGCCCGTAATTGTCCGAACAAGTCGGGAAAACGCCTCGACCAAGTGAATTGTGAGGGGGTTCACTTTGGTCTGCAGCTTATCTCCTCGAATAACTCCCTTTTAGTCCCAGCTAAAGTTTCCTTTGGCAGCCTCAGTTCTTCGGTGTCGGCTTTTGTTGACAGTGGAGCTGCAGGGAACTTTATGGACTTAACGTGGGCCAAGGCCTTAGGTATTCCTCAGTTAGCCTTGGGTAGGTGTATCACCATGCATGGTTTAGATGGGAGTCCCTTGTCCAATGGGGTTATTTCCCTCTGTACACCCCCTGTACTACTTACGGTAGGAGCTCTTCATTCCGAAAAGATCGAGTTTTTCCTTACCCATTGCCCAGCAGTTCCAGTGGTTCTGGGTCACCCTTGGCTGGCCTTTCATAATCCCATCATTGATTGGCAGTCGGGGGAGATTTCACAATGGGGTACCATCTGTAATAAGGAATGTATTACGTTTCCCGTCAGAATAGCTGCTGCCATTCCCAAACTCATTCCCGTGGAATACCAGGACTTGGTTGATGTGTTTTCCAAGGGCAATGCGGACATTCTGCCTCCCCATCGGCCTTATGATTGTGCTATTGAGCTAATTCCTGGTGCCACATTGCCAAAGGGAAGGTTATATGCATTATCCGGGCCAGAAACTGCGGCCATGAATGAGTATGTTAAGGAGAGCCTAGGGAAAGGATTTATCAGGCCATCTAAATCCCCTTTAAGTGCAGGCTTCTTCTTTGTGGAGAAAAAAGATGGATCACTCAGACCTTGCATTGACTTTAGAGCCCTGAATAAGATCTCAGTTAAAAATACTTACCCTCTGCCGCTGATTTCTGTCCTCTTTGATCAGCTGCGTTCGGCTGTGATTTTTTCTAAAATTGACCTGAGGGGAGCGTATAACCTCATTCGAATCAAGTCGGGAGATGAGTGGAAGACGGCTTTCAGTACTCAGTCGGGTCACTACGAGTATCTGGTGATGCCGTTCGGCTTGCCTAACGCTCCGGCAGTTTTCCAGGATCTCATTAACGATGTGCTCCGTGATTTTCTAGGAAGATTCGTGGTCGTTTACTTAGACGACATCCTGATCTATTCTGACTCAATTGAACAACATGTTACCCAGGTGCGTCAGGTTCTTCAAAAATTATGTGAAAATCATCTATATGCCAAGCTGGAGAAGTGTGAGTTTCATGTCACGGAGGTATCCTTTTTAGGGTACATTATTTCCCCTCGGGGATTCTGTATGGAACCTAAGAAGCTCCAAGCCATCCTTAGTTGGGCGCAACCCACCAACTTAAAAGCTATTCAGCGCTTTTTAGGGTTTGCGAATTATTATAGAAGATTTATTCATTCTTTTTCCGACCTGGTTGCTCCCATTGTGGCACTGACTAAGAAGGGAGCGGATCCTACCAACTGGTCACGTGAAGCTGAGTTATCCTTTCAGGCCTTGAAACAAGCTTTTGTCTCAGCTCCAGTCCTCAGACATCCCAACCCAGAATTGCCCTTCATTGTTGAGGTTGATGCCTCGGAGGTTGGAGTGGGGGCTATCCTATCTCAGAAGGATCCGGACTCTCTGGAACTACATCCTTGTGCCTTTATGTCCAGGAAATTCTCATCCGCTGAATCCAACTACGATGTTGGTAACCGGGAGTTACTGGCTATTAAATGGGCTTTCGAGGAGTGGAGGCATTGGCTTGAGGGAGCAACACATACCATTTCAGTATTGACTGACCAAAAAAATCTTCAGTACATCGAATCAGCTAAGCGGCTGAATGCCCGGCAGGCTCGTTGGGCTTTATTTTTTGCTCGTTTCAAGTTTATTATCACTTTTAGGCCAGGTTCCAAGAATACCAAGGCGGATGCCCTGTCACGCAGTTTTCTTCCAGTTCATAATAACAGTCCTGTTACTCCCATACTTCCGTCTTCGGTCATTTGGGCAGGCCTCACACAAGATTTATTTACCCAGTTAAAGCAGCTTCAACATCAAGCTCCTGGAAATACTCCTGCTGGTCGTCTTTACGTCCCTGAGTTTTTGAGAGCTACTGTTTTGACTGAGTTTCATGATAGCAAAGTTGCCGGGCATCCGGGGATCTCTAAGACTTTGGAATTAGTCTCCCGCTCAGTATGGTGGCCTGGTCTTTCTAAAGACATTAAGGAGTTTGTTTTTTCTTGTCAGGTCTGTGCACAGCATAAGGTTCCCAGTTCCTTGCCTATCGGGCAACTTATGCCCTTAAATGTTCCTCTCAGGCCATGGTCTCATATTTCCATGGATTTTGTGGTAGACCTCCCTCTGTCAGCCGGATTCCGAGCCATATGGGTGGTAGTGGACCGTTTTAGCAAGATGGCCCATTTCATTGCTCTTCCCCGACTGCCATCTGCCCAGGGATTGGTTGTTTTGTTTCTCCGCCATGTTTTCAGACTTCATGGGTTGCCCACTGATATTGTTTCTGATCGGGGTCCACAATTCATTGCACAATTCTGGAAGTCTTTTTGTGCCTCATTAAAGATGAAATTGTCTTTAACATCCGGCTACCATCCCCAATCCAACGGGCAGACCGAGCGAGTTAATCAATCATTAAAACAGTATTTGCGTTTGTACTCAGCCAAACTCCAGAATGATTGGTCCGAGTTTCTTCCTTTGGCGGAGTTTGCTTACAACAATTCTTGTCATTCCTCCACTAATGTGTCTCCATTCTTTTCAGTTTTTGGTTTTCACCCCAGAGCTAATTCTTTTTTTCAACATTCTTCTGTTTCCTCGCTAACCTTAACCTCTCATCTCAGAGTCATTTGGAAAAAAGTGCACCTTGCTCTCAGAAGAGCGGCATTTCGAGAGAAAAAATTTTCTGACAGGCTCCGGCGTCCTTGCACTTTTAAGGTGGGAGACAGGGTATGGTTGTCGACTCGTAACATTAGACTTCGACAAACCTCAGCTAGATTGGGCCCCAAATTTATTGGACCATTTCATATTATTAAAAAAATCAATCCAGTTGCTTTCCGGTTACGTTTACCAAGAGCTCTCCGGATCGGAAATACGTTCCATTGCTCCCTGTTGAAACCATACGTTTCTTCCAGTAGATTTCCTCGGAAGATCTCTCAGGGGAAATCACCAGTAGATGTACAGGGACATCAGGAGTTCTTGGTGGAGAAGGTTCTCGATTCCAAATTGTCCCGGGGTCGGCTTTATTTTCTGGTGCACTGGAAAGGCTATGGTCCAGAGGAAAGGTCTTGGGTCCTGGATAAGGATCTCCATGCCCCGAGGCTCAAGAGGGCATTTTTTCGGGAATTTCCTCGGAAACCTGGCTTTAGGGGTTCCTTGACCCCTCCTCAAGGGGGGGGGGTACTGTTAGGCGCCGGGGTCCGCTCGTCGGTGCGGCCCGGCGCCTAGCAACCAGGGACGCCGTGCGCGTACAGCCGCCGGCTCCCTGGCAACGCTAGACGCCGGGCGCACGGAGCCGCACGGACCCTAGCAACGGGGACGCCACTGGCGGACCGCGTTCCCCGTTGCTGGGTCCATTTAAATTAATAAGGGCACCTGTTTCCTGGCCGTGCAGCAAGGCAGCTGCACGGCATTTAGTCCAATCAGCCTCTAAACAGCTGATTGGAGGACTCCCTGTTAAGTACACTCCCAGGGCTTCTCACAGACGCCGGTAATAGCTTCCTGCATGCTGTATCTGTTTGCTGAGAGTGTTTCCAGTCCTGCTGTACCCGGTCGTTCCTGTCCTCAGTTGTCCTGTACTCGGAAGTCGTCATCTGTTCCTGGAGTCCTGACTGAGCACCTTTAAACATCCAGTGGTGTTCGTGAGTCACGGCGTAGCTGTGTGTTGCGGCTTGGCCGCTTTATTACTTATTATTTATTATTTGTGTTTCGGAGCTTTTGCGGAGGATTCCGCTCCCACAGATCCACTCTGGTATCCAGCGGTGCTGGGTAGGAGTAACGGACTAGTGGATTTTGGTTGTCCTTTTATCTGGCGGTTTTTCCGCGCATACTTCTGGTTTGGTTAGTTAGCTTGTTGCCCCTGGCCTGTTATCAGTCAGAGGTCCTCTTGTCATCATCCTGCCTCGGATTTCCCTTTGTCTCTCACTAAGACCGGGGGGCACCGGAGTTGGGCAGACATAATCCGCCTTTCAAACGTGGCTGCCAGGGGCTCAAGAAACCATAGTCTCGCAAGGGATTTCCGATAGCACGGGTGAGACAATAGAGTTAGGGCGCCAGGGGCAACTAGTCTTTCCAGCTCCCGTAACCAGCATTCCCTTCCAGTACTCTGGCCATTGCCATGAGATCTCCTCCGGTCAGGAGTACTGGAATCATAACAGCCTGATCTTGCCCCCGGGCCTAGTGCCAGCCTACCGCGATGGTGGGGTGGCCTGGGCCTAACGCCCAAACCACCTAATCGAATGATGACTCCCAACAGGGCCACGGGCCGGGGGGAACCCCGACTGCACGTGTCCTCGGACCCAGAGGGCCCGATTAAATGCAGCCACGGGCCGGGAGGGCCCGACTAACTGCCCACAGGCCGGAAGGGCCTGACTTTGCCCACGGGCCTAATGCCAAACACCCGGTGGTCTAGGGAGGAAGAGGCCTACAGGAGGGTGGTACAGGCCCAAGGCCTCTTACCCGGATCGGTGGGAGAGGCTGCAGAGGGGAGCTTCGTCAGCTCTTTTGCTTCCCTCTCTCTGCAGCACTCTCTGCCGGACCTCCGCTGCTGGGCTCCTGGCTCTGCCTCTTCGGTCTTCTCCGTCCCGCCTTCTGCCTTCTTTCTTCTCCGCCCGTTCTTCGGCCTTCTCCGGCGCCGCACCTTCCGCCGCTGCTGGTCTTCTTCCGGCGTCTTCTGGAGCTCTTCTCTGCTCCGGCTCCAGCGCGCAACTAAACTCTGCCGCCGCCCAGCGCCTGATATAAGCCGCTGGGAGGAGGCGGAGCGATGACGCAGCGGACTCCCATTGGTCCGCCGCGACGAGCACTGATTGGCCCGTCGCGGCGGCTTTTCATTGGGCGCCAAGCCGCGAGCCGCGGTTGGCTCATGTCCGGCGCCCATTTCAAATCCTGGGGTGATGATTGGAGGAACCCGGATCCTCTCGGATCCTAATTCCTCCGTACTCAGGCCCGGTCGCTGTGCCGCTGCCCACCGCCTCACAGTGTGCTGAGGAGGGGAAGGAGGTCCTATTACTGTGTGCTGGGTAGGGTGAGGAGGTCCTATTACTGTGTGCTGGGGAGGGGAGGTCCTATTACTGTGTGCTGGGGAGGGGCATCCTATTAATGTGTGCTTGGGGAGGGGGGTCTTATTAATCTGTACTTGGGGAGGGGGGTCCTATTACTCTGCGCTTGGGGAGGGGTGTCCAATTAATTTGTGCTTGGGGGGGATCCTATTAATGTGGGAGAGGGTGGGGTGCCCTATTCTGCGCTTGGGGAGGGGGGTCATACTAATGTGTGCTGGGGGAGGGGGGTGTCCTATTAATGTGTGCTTGTGGTGGGGGTTCATATTAATATGTGCGGGGAGGCGGATGCAGGGTAGCGGCTATGTAGTGTGTGGGGAGTGTGGTTCAGGGTAGCAGCTGCAGTGTAGTATGCGTGGAAGGGGGGCAGGGGTAGCACCAGGGCCGGCGCTACCCGCTCAGCAAGGTCTGCAATGCAGGGAAGCGCCATGCTGGATAACAGCTAGCAACTATGTCAGCGTCTTGTAATGAGTCAAATTGACTCATTACAAGCCGCCTGTGCTGTGTGCGCCACCGTAGGAGAAGAGGAGCAGCGTCAGGGGAGGACCTGGAGGAGAAGGAGGGAGGGGGACTGGAGCCACAGCAGCGCTATATAATTGGTAGCGGTGCCGCTGCAGCAGTCCCTCTCCTTCCGCATTGGCTGGCCGGCGCTGCTGTGAATGCTATGATGCGCTTTCCTCATCCCAGCATTCACAGCGGCGGCGGCCAGCCAATGTGGAAGGAGAGGGGCAGTGGCGCCACTCCCAATTACACTGCACTGTTGCAGCTCCCTCCTCCTCCTTCTCCCCTGCCCGGGATCTGCCAGCACCGAGAAGCCTGACTGCCTGAGCCAGCGCGGAGAGATGGTAAGTATCATCTATTCTGTCTGTCTATCTATCTATCTCTCTGTCTATCTATCTATTCTGTCTGCCGTAATGTGTAAAAAGGGGACGCTGTCTGCCGTAATGTGTAAAAAGGGGGACGCTGTCTGCCGTAATGTGTAAAAAGGGGGATGCTGTCTGCCGTAATGTGTAAAAAGGGGCTGTTGCACAAAGTTGCATCCAGGCATTGCACCTGGACGCACCTGTGAGGTTTGTGGGTCCACCTAAAAATGGTGGAAAGAATGAAAAACAAGTCTGACCTATTCTCACTTTGGGACCTCTTCTTTAGCTGTTAACATTCGGTTGAACTCCATATTGAGAGTTGGGTACATCATGCTGTGTTTGCATTGGTGCAGGTGTGCGCATAATTCTGCTTATCAAGTGCAATTGGAAAGTGCAGTATACAATTTTTTTGCAGGAGGGCGCCGAACACCCTAGCACCGGCCCTAGCTACATCTTCCACCTGGGTCTTCCTCCGGGTGTCTATGGTACTCATTCCTTCCGTATCGGTGCCGCTACGGCTGCTGCCGCGGCAGGGTGGTCCATATACGATATCCGGGCACTGGGCAGGTGGAGGTCTGGTGTATTTCAGCGATATGTCAGACGTTAGCTCTGGGACGTTTCTTGGGGCAGGCGAGCAGTGCAACCGCACTGGGCGCCCGCCGCAGCACTAACTGTGGCTCCCTGCTTCCCCCTCCTATTTCTCCCCGAGTAACCCGCTCGGGGGGCGGAGTTTCACGGAATGACGCGGTTACACCGTTACGTCACGACGCAACCCCGTCACTCCGCAAAACTCCCCCCCGAGCGGAGTACAGAGGGGGATCCAAGTTAGGAAGAGGGAAAGGCCGCCGCGAGGAGCGACTGGTGAGGCGGGCCGAAGAGCGGTAATCGCTTCTGTAAGTATTCTCTCTCTCTCTCTCTCAATGTGTAAAATGGGGACACCTGCCGTAATGTGTGAAATGGGGACTCTTGCCTGCCGTAGTGTGGGGATTTAATGTATCAAGGGCATTGCGGTGTGTGGCATAATATGGTGCAGGGGGCATTACTGTGTGGGGCTTAATATGGTAGAATTTTTTTTTCCTGTGGTGGTCGTGATCTGTTGGAGCAGGGTCAAAAACTGGATTGTGAGGTAGTCTTTTCAGACGAGGCCATGCCCATTTAAATGAGGCCACACCCATTTATATGAGTCCACACACCCCTGCTAGGTGCACGTGCAAGTTTTGTTTTTTTATCTAGGTGTGTGGGGGGGGGGCATTTTTTTATATCATGGGGGGGTGCATTTTTAAATCTCGCACTGGAAGCCAAATTGGCTAGAAACAGCCCTGCGTTAGCTTGCCTGGTGCAACCCAACTTGGGGATTAGCTACTCGCCATCATTAGATGGGGGTCTTGAGGAATTTTTTGTTTAACCGTCAGTTTTATTCACGGTTTCTACCGGCTGTCGGATGTTTGCGTTTTTTGCCTCAAGTCAAGTTGGGAGACCCGTGGCCACTAATATCCCTGTCCCATTCCCTGGTTAGGTGTAGGTCTGTTGCCCATTTAGCTCCACTGCCCAGTTGTAGCTGTTTTCCTTTTAGTTCCGATTTATTAATGATGTTTTATATTCCCTTACAGGTAAACGCATTGACCCCCAATTTATCTGGGTGTTGGGACACTCATTTGTTATTTGGACCGCTCGGTCGCTGGTAATGGCGGATTGCGCCAGTTATCTGGAGCTTGCTGTCATGCGGTGGTTAGGTTGGAGGGGAATGCGCTGGGAGGCTTTCCGGCAAAACTTGGATGAGGCAGTGCGGGTATATGGGTACCCTTTGTTCCTCGTAGTTCATCTGGGAGGCAACGACCTTACATCTCGGTCGTCCTTGGACCTCCGTTGTGATGTCAGGTGGCAGTTGGTCGGCTTGATTGCAGAATGGCCTTTCTGCAGGGTATTTTGGTCGGAGATTATGCCGCGCAGGGTTTGGTATGGAGCCGAGAAGCCCGGTGCCATTGACTTGGTACGTACTTGGGTCAACGCTGTGGTGGGCAGAGCTGTGTCTTCTGCCGGGGGTTGTGTGATTCAGCATCCGGCTATTTCCTATAGAGATTGGGAAATGTACCGAGGAGATGGTGTGCATCTTTCTGAGTCGGGTACGGCTGTATTTGTTGCAGATATTCTTAAGGGCCTTAGGTCAGTTTAGTTGGAGTTTAGCTAGAGTTTCCATAGCCTTAGTAATTTTTTCTTAGTAGTTACGGATTTTTAGGTATGGTGGCGGCGCAGGTTTGCGGTGAGCAAACCTTTGGGTTGGCCGGTTTCAGAACGGCTTAGGTATTGGTATAATTAGGTATAGGTTAATTTCCCCTGGGGGGCAGTTCGGTCAGGTAGGAGTATGGGCGTGGTCAATTAGGCGGACCGGGGGGCATCACCTGAGCGGGTGGGCCCTCCTTTCTCCTTCTGCATGGCTGAACTGCTGCCTCAAGTCAATGCTGATGTGGGCAGATGGCCTCATCAGTTTGTGGTGTTGTCCCCGCAAGGCTTGGGCAGTTGGTCCGCCTTGGCGAGTCAGACGGGCAAGGAAAGGGGCAGTTGGTCCGTCCTTGCCTGTCGGGCAGTTGGCCCGAGTTATCAACGTTTATTGTTTTACTTTGACTTATACTAGACCGTCCTTTCCCTTCCACCATACATTAGGTAGTTTTAAAATCTAAATAGTTAATCCCTCTCAATAAAAAAGCTGACCCATTTCACTGCAGCCATTGTTGTCCGTGTATTATTTATAGATAAGTTGGTGTGCAAGGAGCGTGAGTGCTTGGGTCATGAAGGTTTTAAGAACACGGAGGGCATTCATATATGACAGGAGTGTCATAAACCTCCTGGCCCAGTGAACTCATGCTATTGCAGGCACACGAGGGGTTAGCTGTTTTTGCTGGGAGGGGTTAAAATTTGTTGATAGGTCTGTGATTGGTTTAGGTAGATGGGGAGGGAGTTTAGGGAGCTAAGTAGGGAATCTTCTGGTAACTCAGCCTCTTTTAGTTGGTGAAGGTTACCCACCCGTCGGTATCAGTTCACATGGTCGACCATGTTATGGTCGACAGTCATTAGGTCGACCACTATTGGTCGACATTGACATGGTCGACATGGACACATGGTCGACACGTGAAAGGTCGGCACATGAAAAGGTCGACATGAGTTTTTTTACTTTTTTTTCTTTTGGGGAACTTTTCCATACTTTACGATCCACTTGGACTACGATTGGACCGGTAATCTGTGCCGAGCGAAGCGGTAGCGGAGCGAAGGCACCATGCCCGAAGCATGGCGAGCGAAGCGAGCCATGCGAGGGGACGCGGTGCACTAATTGGGGTTCCCAGTCACTTTACGCAAAAAACGACACCAAAAAAAGTTAAAAACTCATGTCGACCTTTTCATGTGTCGACCTTTCATGTGTCGACCATTTTCATGTGTTGACCATGTGTCCATGTCGACCATGTCAATGTCGACCAATAGTGGTCGACCTAATGACTGTCGACCATAACATGGTCGACCATTCATACCGGAACCCCACCCGTCCCTCCCTTTCTGTTGGTTTTAGTGCAGTTTTTGTTAGTGATGAGCGGGTTCGGTTTCTCGAAAACCGAACCCCCCCGAACTTCACGCTTTTTAGACGGGTCCGAGGCAGACTCGGATCTTCCCGCCTTGCTCGGCTAACCCGAGCGCGCCCGAACGTCATCATCCCGCTGTCGGATTCTCGCGAGGCTTGTATTCTATCGCGAGACTCGGATTCTATATAAGGAGCCGCGCGTCGCCGCCATTTTCACACGTGCATTGAGATTGATAGGAAGAGGACGTGGCTGGCGTCCTCTCCGTTTAGATAGAGAGTGAGACACTTGATTTACTGGAGCATTAGGAGTACTCAGAGAGTGCAGAGTTTTGCTGATAAGTTATACTAGTGACCACCAGTTTTATTTATTATTTAATATAATCCGTTCTCTGCCTGAAAAAAAACGATACACAGTCACATACCATATCTGTGCTCAGCCTCAGTGTGCTGCATGATAATATCATCTATGTATATCTGACTGTGCTGAGTAGTGCTCACTGCTCACACAGCTTAATTGTGGGGGAGACTGGGGAGCAGTTATAGCAGGAGTACATATTTAACAGTGCACACTTTTGCTGCCAGAGTGCCAGTGTGACTGACCAGCAAAAGTTAAACACTCGTGTGGTGTTTTTTTTTTTAATTCTATAAACGCATTCTGCTGACAGTGTCCAGCAGGTCCGTCATTCATTATATTTCTATCTTCTTCATACTAGTAGTTTAGGAGTCTGCAGTGCTGACAGTGTCCAGCAGGTCCGTCATTATATAATATATACCTGTCCTGCATTAGTGATATATATATATTTTTTATATCATTATCATCCAGTCTATACTAGCAGACGCAGTACGGTAGTCCACGGCTGTAGCTACCTCTGTGTCGGCAGTCGCTCGTCCATAATTGTATACCTACCTGTGGTGGGTTTTTTTTTTTCTATCTTCTTCATACTAGTAGTTTAGGAGTCTGCAGTGCTGACAGTGTCCAGCAGGTCCGTCATTATATAATATATACCTGTCCTGCAGTAGTGATATATATATATATATATTTTTTATATCATTATCATCCAGTCTATACTAGCAGACGCAGTACGGTAGTCCACGGCTGTAGCTACCTCTGTGTCGGCACTGGCAGTCGCTCGTCCATAATTGTATACCTACCTGTGGTGGGTTTTTTTTTTCTATCTTCTTCATACTAGTAGTTTAGGAGTCTGCAGTGCTGACAGTGTCCAGCAGGTCCGTCATTATATAATATATACCTGTCCTGCAGTAGTGATATATATATATTTTTTATATCATTATCATCCAGTCTATACTAGCAGACGCAGTACGGTAGTCCACGTCTGTAGCTACCTCTGTGTCGGCACTGGCAGTCGCTCGTCCATAATTGTATACCTACCTGTGGTGGGTTTTTTTTTTCTATCTTCTTCATACTAGTAGTTTAGGAGTCTGCAGTGCTGACAGTGTCCAGCAGGTCCGTCATTATACAATATATACCTGTCCTGCAGTAGTGATATATATATATTTTTTATATCATTATCATCCAGTCTATACTAGCAGACGCAGTACGGTAGTCCACGGCTGTAGCTACCTCTGTGTCGGCAGTCGTTCTTCCATAATTGTATACCTACCTGTGGTGGGGTTTTTTTTTCTATCTTCTTCATACTAGTAGTTTAGGAGTCTGCAGTGCTGACAGTGTCCAGCAGGTCCGTCATTATACAATATATACCTGTCCTGCAGTAGTGATATATATATATTTTTTATATCATTATCATCCAGTCTATACTAGCAGACGCAGTACGGTAGTCCACGGCTGTAGCTACCTCTGTGTCGGCAGTCGCTCGTCATCCATAAGTATACTAGTATCCATCCATCTCCATTGTTTACCTGAGGTGCCTTTTAGTTGTGCCTATTAAAATATGGAGAACAAAAATGTTGAGGTTCCAAAAATAGGGAAAGATCAAGATCCACTTCCACCTCGTGCTGAAGCTGCTGCCACTAGTCATGGCCGAGACGATGAAATGCCATCAACGTCGTCTGCCAAGGCCGATGCCCAATGTCATAGTACAGAGCATGTAAAATCCAAAACACCAAATATCAGTAAAAAAAGGACTCAAAAATCTAAAATAAAATCGTCGGAGGAGAAGCGTAAACTTGCCAATATGCCATTTACCACACAGAGTGGCAAGGAACGGCTGAGGCCCTGGCCTATGTTCATGGCTAGTGGTTCAGCTTCACATGAGGATAGAAGCACTCAGCCTCTCGCTAGAAAAATGAAAAGACTTAAGCTGGCAAAAGCACAGCAAAGAACTGTGCGTTCTTCGAAATCACAAATCCACAAGGAGAGTCCAATTGTGTCGGTTGCGATGCCTGACCTTCCCAACACTGGACGTGAAGAGCATGCGCCTTCCACCATTTGCACGCCCCCTGCAAGTGCTGGAAGGAGCACCCTCAGTCCAGTTCCTGATAGTCAGATTGAAGATGTCAGTGTTGAAGTACACCAGGATGAGGAGGATATGGGTGTTGCTGGCGCTGGGGAGGAAATTGACCAGGAGGATTCTGATGGTGAGGTGGTTTGTTTAAGTCAGGCACCCGGGGAGACACCTGTTGCCCGTGGGAGGAATATGGCCATTGACATGCCTGGTGAAAATACCAAAAAAATCAGCTCTTCAGTGTGGAAGTATTTCAACAGAAATGCGGACAACATTTGTCAAGCCGTGTGTTGCCTTTGTAAAGCTGTAATAAGTAGGGGTAAGGACGTTAACCACCTCGGAACATCCTCCCTTATACGTCACCTGCAGCGCATTCATCATAAGTCAGTGACAAGTTCAAAAACTTTGGGCGACAGCGGAAGCAGTCCACTGACCAGTAAATCCCTTCCTCTTGTAACCAAGCTCACGCAAACCACCCCACCAACTCCCTCAGTGTCAATTTCCTCCTTCCCCAGGAATGCCAATAGTCCTGCAGGCCATGTCACTGGCAATTCTGACGAGTCCTCTCCTGCCTGGGATTCCTCCGATGCATCCTTGCGTGTAACGCCTACTGCTGCTGGCGCTGCTGTTGTTGCTGCTGGGAGTCGATGGTCATCCCAGAGGGAAAGTCGTAAGACCACTTTTACTACTTCCACCAAGCAATTGACTGTCCAACAGTCCTTTGCGAGGAAGATGAAATATCACAGCAGTCATCCTGCTGCAAAGCGGATAACTGAGGCCTTGGCATCCTGGGCGGTGAGAAACGTGGTTCCGGTATCCATCATTACTGCAGAGCCAACTAGAGACTTGTTGGAGGTACTGTGTCCCCGGTACCAAATACCATCTAGGTTCCATTTCTCTAGGCAGGCGATACCGAAAATGTACACAGACCTCAGAAAAAGACTCACCAGTGTCCTAAAAAATGCAGTTGTACCCAATGTCCACTTAACCACGGACATGTGGACAAGTGGAGCAGGGCAGACTCGGGACTATATGACTGTGACAGCCCACTGGGTAGATGTATTGACTCCCGCCGCAAGAACAGCAGCGGCGGCACCAGTAGCAGCATCTCGCAAACGCCAACTCTTTCCTAGGCAGGCTACACTTTGTATCACCGCTTTTCAGAATACGCACACAGCTGAAAACCTCTTACGGCAACTGAGGAAGATCATCGCAGAATGGCTTACCCCAATTGGACTCTCCTGTGGATTTGTGGCATCGGACAACGCCAGCAATATTGTGTGTGCATTAAATCTGGGCAAATTCCAGCACGTCCCATGTTTTGCACATACCTTGAATTTGGTGGTGCAGAATTATTTAAAAAACGACAGGGGCGTGCAAGAGATGCTGTCGGTGGCCAGGCACTTTCGGCGTACAGGCACCACGTACAGAAGACTGGAGCACCACCAAAAACGCCTGAACCTGCCCTGCCATCATCTGAAGCAAGAAGTGGTAACGAGGTGGAATTCAACCCTCTATATGCTTCAGAGGTTGGAGGAGCAGCAAAAGGCCATTCAAGCCTATACAACTGAGCACGATATAGGAGGTGGAATGCACCTGTCTCAAGCGCAGTGGAGAATGATTTCAACGTTGTGCAAGGTTCTGCAACATTTTGAACTTGCCACACGTGAAGTCAGTTCAGACACTGCCAGCCTGAGTCAGGTCATTCCCCTCATCAGGCTTTTGCAGAAGAAGCTGGAGACATTGAAGGAGGAACTAACACAGAGCGATTCCGCTAGGCATGTGGGACTTGTGGATGGAGCCCTTAATTCGCTTAACAAGGATTCACGGGTGGTCAATCTGTTGAAATCAGAGCACTACATTTTGGCCACCGTGCTCGATCCTAGATTTAAAACCTACCTTGGATCTCTCTTTCCGGCAGACACAAGTCTGCTGGGGTTCAAAGAACTGCTGGTGACAAAATTGTCAAGTCAAGCGGAACGCGACCTGTCAACATCTCCTCCTTCACATTCTCCCGCAACTGGGGATGCGAGGAAAAGGCTCAGAATTCCGAGCCCACCCGCTGGCGGTGATGCAGGGCAGTCTGGAGCGACTGCTGATGCTGACATCTGGTCCGGACTGAAGGACCTGACAACGATTACGGACATGTCGTCTACTGTCACTGCATATGATTCTCTCCCCATTGAAAGAATGGTGGAGGATTATATGAGTGACCGCATCCAAGTAGGCACGTCAGACAGTCCGTACTTATACTGGCAGGAAAAAGAGGCAATTTGGAGGCCCTTGCACAAACTGGCTTTATTCTACCTAAGTTGCCCTCCCAGAAGTGTGTACTCCGAAAGAGTGTTTAGTGCCGCCGCTCACCTTGTCAGCAATCGGCGTACGAGGTTACATCCAGAAAATGTGGAGAAGATGATGTTCATTAAAATGAATTATAATCAATTCCTCCGTGGAGACATTCACCAGCAGCAATTGCCTCCACAAAGTACACAGGGAGCTGAGATGGTGGATTCCAGTGGGGACGAATTGATAATCTGTGAGGAGGGGGATGTACACGGTGATATATCGGAGGATGATGATGAGGTGGACATCTTGCCTCTGTAGAGCCAGTTTGTGCAAGGAGAGATTAATTGCTTCTTTTTTGGTGGGGGTCCAAACCAACCCGTCATTTCAGTCACAGTCGTGTGGCAGACCCTGTCACTGAAATGATGGGTTGGTTAAAGTGTGCATGTCCTGTTTATACAACATAAGGGTGGGTGGGAGGGCCCAAGGACAATTCCATCTTGCACCTCTTTTTTCTTTCATTTTTCTTTGCGTCATGTGCTGTTTGGGGAGTAGTTTTTGGAAGGGCCATCCTGCGTGACACTGCAGTGCCACTCCTAGATGGGCCAGGTGTTTGTGTCGGCCACTAGGGTCGCTTAGCTTACTCACGCAGCTACCTCATTGCGCCTCTTTTTTTTCTTCTTTGCATCATGTGCTGTTTGGGGACTATTTTTTTAATCTGCCATCCTGTCTGACACTGCAGTGCCACTCCTAGATGGGCCAGGTGTTTGTGTCGGCCACTTGGGTCGCTGAGCTTAGTCATCCAGCGACCTCGGTGCAAATTTTAGGACTAAAAATAATATTGTGAGGTGTGAGGTGTTCAGAATAGACTGAAAATGAGTGGAAATTATGGTTATTGAGGTTAATAATACTTTGGGATCAAAATGACCCCCAAATTCTATGATTTAAGCTGTTTTTTAGGGTTTTTTGAAAAAAACACCCGAATCCAAAACACACCCGAATCCGACAAAAAAAATTCGGTGAGGTTTTGCCAAAACGCGTTCGAACCCAAAACACGGCCGCGGAACCGAACCCAAAACCAAAACACAAAACCCGAAAAATTTCCGGTGCTCATCACTAGTTTTTGTGTCAGCTGTTATTGAGGGGGTTGTGGTGTGGCCGGTTTCAGAACGGCTTAGGTATTGGTATAATTAGGTATAGGTTCATTTCCCTTGGGGGACAGTTCGGTCAGGTAGGAGTATGGGCGTGGTCAATTAGGCGGACCGGAGGGCATCACCTGACCGGGTGGGCCCTCCTTTCTACTTCAGCATGGCTGAACTGCTGCCTCAAGTCAATGCTGATGTGGACAGATGGCCTCATCAGTTTGTGGTGTTGTCCCCGCAAGGCTTGGGCAGTTGATCTGCCTTGGCGAGTCAGACGGGCAAGGAAAGGGCCAGTTGGTCCGTCCTTGCCTGTCGGGCAGTTGGCCCGAGTTATCAACGTTTATTGTTTTACTTTGACTTATACTAGGCCGTTCTTTCCCTGCCACCATACATTAGTTAGTTTTAAAATCTAAATAGTTAATCTCTCTCAATAAAAAAGCTGACCCATTTCACTGCAGCCATTGTTGTCCGTGTATTATTTATAGATAAGTTGGTGTGCAAGGAGCGTGAGTGCTTGGGTCATGGAGAGTTTATATGCGTTCACAAATAAAGTTTCACTACGTATTTAAAATAACAGTGAGATGAATTTGGAATCAGTCAATCAAAAGCAATTATGTGGTGCTGACAACCATCATCATGGTTAAGGTGTATTGGCACCAGCCCCCAGGCACCCGCAATTGCATTTACAGGCATATGTGCATGTCTGTGCTGGTCTGCATCTGTTGACAATTATGTGAACTTGCCTTACTGTTGACTGGCTTAACATACATTAGTACCCGGCTTGTATGTAGTCATGTCTCATTCAGGCAAATATGCATATCCATGTGGCCCTGTTTTGTGGGCATGTGCAGCACAATGGGCCTTGCCCTGATTTGAATACATATTGGCAATAGATGCTTCTACATTGTGTACATGGGAAATAGATGCATATATATCTTAGCAAAGGCACAAATGGTGAGTTTTGCATACAGTGCATGCGCAGAAGCAAATTTACATATTTTTGCATATGTCGTCTTTTTCTGAGTTGGACAAATATTGCTGGGATCTGTAGTTCCATAGAGTAGGGCGTTTCAGACAGGAAGTAGGCTGTGACAATGTGATCGCTTGTACACTCCCTGATGTTTGGGAGTGTCGTGGGCATGTATCAAAACCTTTGTGTAATTCTTTGTACAGGGATGGGAAGCCTGTTCTATCTCATGCATCTAGCATGGAACTTGTTGAAGTGCAGATAGTAATGATGACTGTTGCAGCAGCCAGAGTAAACTCAATGGGTTGAACGGGTTTCCACTTGCACATGCACGAAAACCCCCACATTATTAGGATATCTGGTAAATCTAGCTCCCGTGTCTGCCCACAACTACAGCTGTTCTTCATGCGACTCAGAATCAGCCTTTTCATACTCGTTATCATGCTCGTCATTTCCCATAGCCATCAGCCTATGGGAGAGGAAAGTGAGGTTGGAGGTGTTTGTTGGCTACCAGAGTTCCCAACAGGTAGGAACAGCTCAAACTTCGCATTCCCAAGAACTTTTCAAAGACTATGGGCAATATGTAATAGCCTGCGTATCTATTTGGGAATTACGGTGAGTTTGCGAGTCTGCCCTTTCTTTAAAGTGGCAATCATTTACAAGGGAAAACCAGGTCAGCTTTGCCTTGTAAATAATTGGTGCTTTAAAAATATGAGCAGATTTGCAGGAATTCATGAACAGCCTGTGTCTCACAGGTTATTGCCATGCTTCTATACTATTTAAACCCTGGAGGAAGATGAAGGCATTGTCTTAAAAAAAATATTGGATGCAAATAAAATACAGCAGATGATTGATTTGAGTGTTTACTGTGTCACCTCAAGCCTCACTTTCCAGTGGAACCTTTATAGACACTGCTGTTTGCTCTGTCATATGCTATGAGGTACACAGGACCTACAGTATCAATGCACATGAGCGGTGGACGAGTTTAATTACAGTACCTCAGAGATCAAAGTAAGGCTTTAAGCTGGAAAAGATTACAGAAACAACTTCAGGTACTAAAGGGACTAGTGAGCTGATCCACTACAAGTAATATGTAACCTACAGCAAATAGTTCCGGAAAGACTCTAAAACTAATCATACTTTAAAATATTTGGGCTGCAGTCCGATTATTAGAACTACATTCAGGCTGTGACAGTGACTATTAACCACTCTGTACCGCTGAACAGTTACACTATAAAATATATTAAAAGATGCTTGCAGTTATTTTAGACGTGTTTATAGTTAGACTATTTTTTATGTTACTTATGCAATATCTGGTAATTAATTATATTCCTATTGTCTATATGTGTTAGTAATGAATTATATAATTTTTGGTAACCATCTCCTTGCTTACATATCTAGTTTTCCAAAGAGTGGATAACTGAATAACAATTACTATCAATTTCCAGTGCAGTGATAATACCTCACAAGTTGTCTTGTGTGTTCCAGCGTACCTCAGTACCAAAACTAATATTGCCCCTGACAAGGTGTACCAATAATAAATAATGCTCTTTCCAAGCTTTTAACGGTTTATTTAATAAATAAAAAGATAAAACCTGGCGCTTAAGTGCTAATGACAAATTAATATACTGTTCAATATGAACAACTGCAGCTGATAAAAAGGAAGTGCTCCACCCTTGAAACCACAACAATACTCATGAAACAGCACAGATGCACAAGGTGTTTTATTACGATAGATAGATAGATAGATAGATAGATAGATAGATAGATAGATAGATAGATAGATAGATAGATAGATAGATAGATAGATAGAACACATAGTATACAATATAGCACATAAACTGGATGGTAAATTTATAGGCAATAACATATATTATAATATATATATATATATATATATATATATATATATATATATATTTAAATACCACTTTTAAAAAACATAAGATTAGGGTATTTAATAATCTTAATTGGTCGCTGTGTCTGGGAAATAGAAAGTACTGATCTGTGTACAATGGTCAATTCTATTTTTAAAGAAAAAGTTTGAAATATTAGAGATTAGTTTAGCTTTTTTCTATATATGTTTTTGCTAAAGATAACAATCATCTTGTGTGTATTTTGTATATTCCCTTTATTAACATCAATGAGTATTCCATACTGCATACAATATCCAACAAAGTGAAAAAGTCTTTCTACCAAGAGAAGACTCCAGTCTCTCAAATGGACCTAGATACAATGGCCAGTATTTACTAAAAATCCGAGTTTGGCCGATTTGTGTTTTTTTTTCAAAGTCCCAATCCGGGAATTCACTAAGCACCAATCTCGGCAGTGTTTGGACTATTCGTAATGGTTTGAATGACAACGTTCAGAAATACGAATGAATAGACCATCGGTCAAACGCGGCTGTTATTTTATAGAATACGGGCATTCACTATTCATTCGTATTTGGGTGTTAGTTTCTGAGTGCTCAAGTGCGGGTCTGTTTTTTTTCCGATTGGTTAAAAAAAGCAGCAATAAAATAGACCTGCTTTTTCCAGTCGAGTTTGGATAACCATGCACGGATCAGTGAGATCTGTGCATGGTTATCTATGGGAAAGGGTCTGTTTAGTGTAAAATCAGAAAAAAAATTGCGTGGGGTCCCCCTCCTAAGCATAACCAGCCTCGGGCTCTTTGAGCCGGTCCTGGTTGAAAAAATATGGGGGGGGGGGATGACAGGGGTTCCCCCATATTTCATCAACCAGCACCGGGCTCTGCGCCTGGTCCTGGTTCCAAAAATACGGGGGACAAAAAGTGTAGGGGTCCCCCGTATTTTTGAAACCAGCACCGGGCTCCACTAGCTGGGGAGATAATGCCACAGCCGGGGGACACTTTGATATCGGTCCCTGCGGCCGTGCCAATAAAACCCCAACTAGTCACCCCTGGCCGGGGTACCCTGGAGGAGTGGGGACCCCTTCAATCAAGGGGTCCCCCCCTCCAGCCACCCAAGGGCCAGGGGTGAAGCCCAAGGCTGTCCCCCCCATCCAAGAGCGGCGGATGGGGGCTGATAGCCTTGTTTAGAAAATGTGAATATTGTTTTTAGTAGCAGTACTACAAGTCCCAGCAAGCATCCCCGCAAGCTGGTACTTGGAGAACCACAAGTACCAGCATGCGGTGGAAAACCGGGCCCGCTGGTACCTGTAGTACTACTACTAAAAATATACCCCCAAAAAAAACAGAACACACACACCGTGACAGTACAACTTTATTACATACATGCACACCAACATACACACATACTTACCTATGTTCCCACGAGGCTCGGTCCTCTTCTCCATGTAGAATCCATGGGGTACCTGTGAAAAAAATTATACTCACATAATCCAGTGTACCTTCTGTTCTTTGTATAATCCACGTACTTGGCAAAATAATAAAACGGAAACCCGACCACGCACTGAAAGGGGCACCATGTTTTCACATGGGACCCCTTTCCCCGACTGCCAGGACCCCCCCTGACTCGTGTCAAAGAGGGTCCCTTCAGCCAATCAGGGTGCGCCACGTCGTGGCACTCTCCTGATTGGCTGTGTGCTCCTGTAGTGTCTGTCAGGCAGCACACGGCACAGATAGTAACCTCACCGCTAACCTCAAAGTTCCCACCATTGGTTACAATGGAGCGCATAGGCGCTACATTGTATCACTGCTGTGTGCTGCCTGACAGACACTACAGGAGCACACAGCCAATCAGGAGGGTGCCACGACGTGGCGCTCCCTGATTGGCTGAAGGAACCCTCTTAAACAGAAGTCAGGAGGGGTTCCTGGCAGTCGGGGAAAGGGGTCCCATGTGAAAACATGGGGCCCCTTTCAGTGCATGGTCGGGTGTCCGTTTTTTTATTTTGCAAAGTACGTGGTTTACAAATAGAACAGAAGAGGACCGATCTACTCTGGATTATGTGAGTATAATTTTTCCAACAGGTACCCCATGGATTCTACATGGAGAAGAGGACCGACCCTCGTGTGAACATAGGTAAGTATGTATGTTTGGAGGTGTGGATGTATGTAATAAACTTTTACTTTCAAGGTGTATGGGTACCCCGGCCAGGGGTGACTAGTTGGGTATGTAATGCCAGGGCCGCAGGGACCAATATAAAAGTGTCCCCCGGCTGTGGCATTATGTATCTGGCTAGTGGAGCCCGGTGCTGGTTTCAGAAATACGGGGGACCCCTACGCTTTTTGTCCCCCGTATTTTTGGAACCAGGACCAGGCGCAGAGCCCGGTGCTGGTTGCTTAAATATGGGGGAACCCCTGTCACTTTTTTTCCCATATTTTTTCAACCAGGACCGGCTCAAAGAGCCCGAGGCTGGTTTTGCTTAGGAGGGGGGACCCCACGCATTTTTTTTAAAAAAATGTAACAATGTTTTATTTTTTACGAAAGGTGCACAATGAAGCCCAGCACGGATCTCACAGATCCGGCTGAGATTCATTGTGTTAAAGTCGGCAGTGTTTTACAATTCACTTCCGTAAAACACTGCCAAAAAATACGAATGACATCGACATCGGTAAATACGAAAATGCAGAATACGACAGTTTAGTAAATTAGTCGTAATAAATTCAAAAAGTTGCAAATTTACACTTTCGATGTCATTCGTGTTTGAACTTTAACCTCATTCGGAAAAATACGAATTTTAGTAAATATACCCCAATAAATCCAAATGTATTGTAATACTGCTACCAGCCATACGTGTAACTCAATGTAATACAGGGAGAAAACACAGAAAAGCATATGATTAGGTATTTATCATATCATTTCAAACTCTTTATACCTGAGCATAGTGCATTTATATAAACCATTTGGTCTCAAAGTCGGCATTTAACTCCTGTGGGTGCACAGTCCTCATAGTATATATCGTTTTCATTTCAAGTTTGGCCAGTGCAGTTTCTGCATCTCGTGTTCTCCAATGTGGTTTAGCTATCTTAATGCCGCAAAAATTTTCTCAATTCCTTAATATCACAATTATGTGTATCTCTAAAATGTGCAGAAACGCTAGGCTTATCATATCCCTTCCTAATGTTCCGAGTACGTTCATTTAGCTGCTCCTTTAATGATCTACTTGTACGTCCCACGTACTGTAGACTACAACTGCATTCTAATAAATACACGTTTTTACTCCTACATGTAATAAAATCGTTGATTTTTTTTCTTTTTTGTTGGTTACATTTGAAACATATTCAGAAATCTTACTTTACGTTTTACACATTCTGCACAGAATACATGTGCCACTTCTAAAAAATCCTTTAGTTAGGATTCTTGTGGCAACTCGTTCTACTGGTATAGCACTCTTAACCAGACAGTCCTTCAGACTGTCCGCCTTCTTATACACAAACTTCGGTTTCTCTGACATGATCTTTTAGCAAGGGATCGTTAATCAAAAGATTCCAATGTCTCTTAATTATCTTTTCAACTTCTTTATACTGGGTGGTATATTTGGTAATGAACCAGTGGCGTCACAACGTGGGTGCGGGGGGGTGCGGCCCGCACCCGGGTGTTACCCTCTGAGGGCGACACCAAAGTGCAGGCTCCTGCTCAGTGACAGGAGCTGGATGCTGCAACCCGGCTCCTGTCACAGTGCAGAAGCCAGCACTGCATATTCAGCAGTCTCCGGGTGAAGGCCGCATCCCCCGGACCCACAATGTGCCGAAAACGGGAGTCGGAACGCGAAGCCATGCCCCCTTCAGTGAAGCCACGCCCCTTTTCCACCCGCGACCGCACCGGGTGTTTTAAAAGTAAGTGACGCCTCTGTAATGAACAGTACCTCTTTATTCATTTGTTTCTCTTTCTCTATACCAGAGCTGGCCAAACCAGTCCTCGAGATCTACCAACAGTTCACATTTTCCAGACTACCTAGCTGGTGCACAGGTTACTAATTTAGATGTGCTGCATTCATTCCTAACTGACAATTCTACATATCTCCAGGAGGCCTAGAAAACATGAACCTTTGGTAGATCTCGAGGACCGGTTTGGCCAGCCCTGCTCTATACCTTTTCTACCCTCCAACATCTCATCTCTATTTTTTCCCCTGGACTCCAGCCTAGCCAGTTGGACCACATCTTTCTCATAGCCTTTGACCCAGAATTTCTCCTCCATCGCATCTGTGAGGTCCAGTCCGGTATTGAAAGTGATTATTCATCAGGTTATGAACTTTTAAATTGTCCAGTTGTGGATGAAGTTTTTATGTGGACTGATTAAAATACACCGTTTTTATACCAATCACGTCTGAGATCAAAAATACCTTTACATGCATGCGGTAATGAAATAAGATGTAAGTGTCACTCCATTTGAGAACATAAGCAGTTTGATGTGGTGCTGATTGAAAGAAACCTTTTTGTGCATGCGGGATAGAAATATTATGTAAGTAGAAGGATTTCATTCTGAACACTTGATTTTAGGACAGGGAGCTACATACGGAGGCCGCTGGACGCACTGGGGATTACCCGAAAGGGAAAGGAGTCTGATCTGTGAACTTGTACATGGGCCCTCATTCCGAGTTGATCGGTCGCAAGGCGATTTTAGCAGAGTTACACACGCTAAGCCGCCGCCTACTGGGAGTGAATCTTAGCTTCTTAAAATTGCGAACGATGTATTCGCAATATTGCGATTACAAACTTCTTAGCAGTTTCAGAGTAGCTTCACACTTACTCGGCATCTGCGATCAGTTCAGTGCTTGTCGTTCCTGGTTTGACGTCACAAACACTCCCAGCGTTCGCCCAGACACTCCCCCGTTTCTCCAGCCACTCCCGCGTTTTTCCCAGAAACGGTAGCGTTTTTTCCCACACGCCCTTAAAACGGCCTGTTTCCGCCCAGTAACACCCATTTCCTGTCAATCACACTACGATCGCCGGAGCGAAGAAAAAGCCGTGAGTAAAAATACTATCTTCATTGTAAATTTACTTGGCGCAGTCGCAGTGCGAACATTACGCATGCGCACTAAGCGGAAAATCACTGCGATGCGATGAAATTTACCGAGCGAACGACTCGGAATGAGGGCCATTGTATCTAGGTCCATTTGAGAGACTGGAGTCTTCTCTTGGTAGAAAGACTTTTTTTACCTGATTGCACCTCATAGCGCAGGTTTTTTTAAGTTGTTGGATATTGTATGTTTATTTTAAGGAATAGGTGTTGGCCTTTTTTAATTAACCAGCAGCTGGAGAGGTAGAAATAGGAGCGCACGGTGAGGACAAAAACCCTTTTTGTATGCCATACTGCATGTTTGGTGGTTTGCAATTAAATATCAGCTATCAGTTTAAGTAAAACAGTGTTAGTAGAGGCCAAATCGCACAAAAAAATACAGTGCCATACAATGCTTGCCATACAATGCTTAAACAAAAAGCCAGGTTACTTTCATTAACACATAGAACATCATGTTCTTAGAATAAGTATTGTTTCTGTATAACATTGCCGATAATAAGACTTTTCAAAACAAAGGTGTACACGTGACAAAGGGTAAACTGTTATTTTAAAATGCTCTTTTCAGCATCCTAAGTCTGTCTTAGACTCCCTGACTTAGGTTTTTCCCGTTTCATGTAGTGTTTCCGCCCCAGGGAGCCTGTCACTCTCCTCACTGATCTAAGCTGACATTCCCCTCACCTGTATTAAGAACAGCTGTGCTGTGCCTGCTGCTGTCATGCCCTCATCTTTTGCTGGAGTTCAAGCAGCTCTTGTGATGCATGTCATTACCTAGAGCTCACAACTAGAGGGAGCCCAAACGTTGTACTCTCCAGTACTGCAGTCCACAGGATGCAAAAAATGAAACTGTTTTACAGCATAAAATCTCAATTCTGTTTTAAAGCACACTATTAATGAAGATTAAGCTTTATGCGAATTGTATTATTTCATATTAAACAGTGTGTTACTAAAACTAAGAATATATAATTAGAGATGAGCGGGTTCGGTTCCTCGGAATCCGAACCCCCCCGAACTTCAGCCTTTTTACACGGGTCCGAGGCAGACTCGGATCTTCCCGCCTTGCTCGGCTAACCCGAGCGCGCCCGAACGTCATCATCCCGCTGTCGGATTCTCGCGAGGCTCGTATTCTATCGCGAGACTCGGATTCTATATAAGGAGCCGCGCGTCGCCGCCATTTTCACACGTGCATTGAGATTGATAGGGAGAGGACGTGGCTGGCGTCCTCTCCATTAGAATAGATAGAGACACTTGAGTTGATTACTTAGTAATTTTGGGGAGCATTAGGAGTACTCAGAGTGCAGAGTTTTGCTGATAGTTAGTTACTAGTGACTGACCACCACCAGTTTTATTTATTATTTAATATAATCCGTTCTCTGCCTGAAAAAAAACGATACACAGTCACATACTATATCTGTGCTCAGCCTCAGTGTGCTGCATGATAATATCATCTATGTATATCTGACTGTGCTGAGTGCTCACTGCTCACACAGCTGAATTGTGGGGGAGACTGGGGTGCAGTTATAGCAGGAGTACAGTGCACACTTTTGCTGCCAGTGTGACTGACCAGTGACCACCAGTATATTGTCTGCCTGAAAAAGTTAAACACTACTGTGGTGTTTTTTTTTTTATTCTATAAAAGCATTCTGCTGACAGTGTCCAGCAGGTCCGTCATTCATTATATTATATAAATATTTACCTGCAGTAGTGTTATATTTTTTTTGTTCATCTCTATCATCTTTATCATCTCTATATTAGCAGACGCAGTACGGTAGTCCACGGCTGTGGATACCTCTGTGTCGTCAGTGCTCGTCCATAATTGTATACCTACCTGTGGTGGGGGTTTTTTTTCTATCTTCTTCATACTAGTAGTTTAGGAGTCTGCTGACAGTGTCCAGCAGGTCCGTCATTATATTATATATACCTGCAGTAGTGATATATATATATTTTTTATATCATTATCATCTCTATACTAGCAGACGCAGTACGGTAGTCCACGGCTGTGGCTACCTCTGTGTCATCAGTGCTCGTCCATAATTGTATACCTACCTGTGGTGGGGTTTTTTTTTCTATCTTCTTCATACTAGTAGTTTAGGAGTCTGCTGACAGTGTCCAGCAGGTCCGTCATTATATTATATATACCTGCAGTAGTGATATATATATATTTTTTATATCATTATCATCTCTATACTAGCAGACGCAGTACGGTAGTCCACGGCTGTGGCTACCTCTGTGTCGTCAGTCACTCGTCATCCATAAGTATACTAGTATCCATCCATCTCCATTGTTTACCTGAGGTGCCTTTTAGTTGTGCCTATTAAAATATGGAGAACAAAAATGTTGAGGTTCCAAAAATAGGGAAAGATCAAGATCCACTTCCACCTCGTGCTGAAGCTGCTGCCACTAGTCATGGCCGAGACGATGAAATTCCATCAACGTCGTCTGCCAAGGCCGATGCCCAATGTCATAGTACAGAGCATGTAAAATCCAAAACACAAAATATCAGTAAAAAAAGGACTCAAAAATCTAAAATAAAATCGTCGGAGGAGAAGCGTAAACTTGCCAATATGCCATTTACCACACGGAGTGGCAAGGAACGGCTGAGGCCCTGGCCTATGTTCATGGCTAGTGGTTCAGCTTCACATGAGGATGGAAGCACTCAGCCTCTCGCTAGAAAAATGAAAAGACTTAAGCTGGCAAAAGCACAGCAAAGAACTGTGCATTCTTCGAAATCACAAATCCACAAGGAGAGTCCAATTGTGTCGGTTGCGATGCCTGACCTTCCCAACACTGGACGTAAAGAGCATGCGCCTTCCACCATTTGCACGCCCCCTGCAAGTGCTGGAAGGAGCACCCGCAGTCCAGTTCCTGATAGTCAGATTGAAGATGTCAGTGTTGAAGTACACCAGGATGAGGAGGATATGGGTGTTGCTGGCGCTGGGGAGGAAATTGACCAGGAGGATTCTGATGGTGAGGTGGTTTGTTTAAGTCAGGCACCCGGGGAGACACCTGTTGTCCGTGGGAGGAATATGGCCATTGACATGCCTGGTGAAAATACCAAAAAATCAGCTCTTCGGTGTGGAAGTATTTCAACAGAAATGCGGACAACAGGTGTCAAGCCGTGTGTTGCCTTTGTCAAGCTGTAATAAGTAGGGGTAAGGACGTTAACCACCTCGGAACATCCTCCCTTATACGTCACCTGCAGCGCATTCATCATAAGTCAGTGACAAGTTCAAAAACTTTGGGCGATAGCGGAAGCAGTCCACTGACCAGTAAATCCCTTCCTCTTGTAACCAAGCTCACGCAAACCACCCCACCAACTCCCTCAGTGTCAATTTCCTCCTTCCCCAGGAATGCCAATAGTCCTGCAGGCCATGTCACTGGCAATTCTGACGAGTCCTCTCCTGCCTGGGATTCCTCCGATGCATCCTTGAGTGTAACGCCTACTGCTGCTGGCGCTGCTGTTGTTGCTGCTGGGAGTCGATGGTCATCCCAGAGGGGAAGTCGTAAGACCACTTTTACTACTTCCACCAAGCAATTGACTGTCCAACAGTCCTTTGCGAGGAAGATGAAATATCACAGCAGTCATCCTGCTGCAAAGCGGATGACTGAGGCCTTGGCATCCTGGGCGGTGAGAAACGTGGTTCCGGTATCCATCATTACTGCAGAGCCAACTATAGACTTGATTGAGGTACTGTGTCCCCGGTACCAAATACCATCTAGGTTCCATTTCTCTAGGCAGGCGATACCGAAAATGTACACAGACCTCAGAAAAAGACTCACCAGTGTCCTAAAAAATGCAGTTGTACCCAATGTCCACTTAACCACGGACATGTGGACAAGTGGAGCAGGGCAGACTCAGGACTGTGACAGCCCACTGGGTAGATGTATTGACTCCCGCCGCAAGAACAGCAGCGGCGGCACCAGTAGCAGCATCTCGCAAACGCCAACTCTTTCCTAGGCAGGCTACGCTTTGTATCACCGCTTTCCAGAATACGCACACAGCTAAAAACTAGTGATGAGCGCCTGAAATTTTTCGGGTTTTGTGTTTTGGTTTTGGGTTTGGTTCCGCGGCCGTGTTTTGGGTTCGACCGCGTTTTGGCAAAACCTCACCGAATTTTTTTTGTCGGATTCGGGTGTGTTTTGGATTCGGGTGTTTTTTTCAAAAAACCCTAAAAAACAGCTTAAATCATAGAATTTGGGGGTCATTTTGATCCCATATTATTATTAACCTCAAAAACCATAATTTCCACTCATTTTCAGTCTATTCTGAATACCTCACACCTCACAATATTATTTTTAGTCCTAAAATTTGCACCGAGGTCGCTGGATGACTAAGCTAAGCGACCCTAGTGGCCGACACAAACACCTGGCCCATCTAGGAGTGGCACTGCAGTGTCACGCAGGATGTCCCTTCCAAAAAACCCTCCCCAAACAGCACATGACGCAAAGAAAAAAAGAGGCGCAATGAGGTAGCTGTGTGAGTAAGATTAGCGACCCTAGTGGCCGACACAAACACCGGGCCCATTTAGGAGTGGCACTGCAGTGTCACGCAGGATGTCCCTTCCAAAAAACCCTCCCCAAACAGCACATGACGCAAAGAAAAAAAGAGGCGCAATGAGGTAGCTGTGTGAGTAAGATTAGCGACCCTAGTGGCCGACACAAACACCGGGCCCATCTAGGAGTGGCACTGCAGTGTCACGCAGGATGGCCCTTCCAAAAAACACTCCCCAAACAGCACATGACGCAAAGAAAAAAAGAGGCGCAATGAGGTAGCTGACTGTGTGAGTAAGATAAGCGACCCTAGTGGCCGACACAAACACCGGGCCCATTTAGGAGTGTCACTGCAGTGTCACGCAGGATGTCCCTTCCAAAAAACCCTCCCCAAACAG
The DNA here is from genome assembly GCF_028390025.1 of Pseudophryne corroboree. Taxonomy (NCBI): domain Eukaryota; kingdom Metazoa; phylum Chordata; class Amphibia; order Anura; family Myobatrachidae; genus Pseudophryne; species Pseudophryne corroboree. The sequence goes on from NC_086451.1 coordinate 297,970,193, forward strand.
CACATGACGCAAAGAAAAAAAGAGGCGCAATGAGGTAGCTGTGTGAGTAAGATTAGCGACCGTAGTGGCCGACACAAACACCGGGCCCATTTAGGAGTGGCACTGCAGTGTCACGCAGGATGTCCCTTCCAAAAAACCCTCCCCAAACAGCACATGACGCAAAGAAAAAAAGAGGCGCAATGAGGTAGCTGTGTGAGTAAGATTAGCGACCCTAGTGGCCGACACAAACACCGGGCCCATCTAGGAGTGGCACTGCAGTGTCACGTAGGATGTCCCTTCCAAAAAACCCTCCCCAAACAGCACATGACGCAAAGAAAAAAAGAGGCGCAATGAGGTAGCTGTGTGAGTAAGATTAGCGACCGTAGTGGCCGACACAAACACCGGGCCCATTTAGGAGTGGCACTGCAGTGTCACGCAGGATGTCCCTTCCAAAAAACCCTCCCCAAACAGCACATGACGCAAAGAAAAAAAGAGGCGCAATGAGGTAGCTGTGTGAGTAAGATTAGCGACCCTAGTGGCCGACACAAACACCGGGCCCATCTAGGAGTGGCACTGCAGTGTCACGCAGGATGTCCCTTCCAAAAAACCCTCCCCAAACAGCACATGACGCAAAGAAAAAAAGAGGCGCAATGAGGTAGCTGTGTGAGTAAGATTAGCGACCGTAGTGGCCGACACAAACACCGGGCCCATTTAGGAGTGGCACTGCAGTGTCACGCAGGATGTCCCTTCCAAAAAACCCTCCCCAAACAGCACATGACGCAAAGAAAAAAAGAGGCACAATGAGGTAGCTGTGTGAGTAAGATTAGCGACCCTAGTGGCCGACACAAACACCGGGCCCATCTAGGAGTGGCACTGCAGTGTCACGTAGGATGTCCCTTCCAAAAAACCCTCCCCAAACAGCACATGACGCAAAGAAAAAAAGAGGCGCAATGAGGTAGCTGTGTGAGTAAGATTAGCGACCGTAGTGGCCGACACAAACACCGGGCCCATTTAGGAGTGACACTGCAGTGTCACGCAGGATGTCCCTTCCAAAAAACCCTCCCCAAACAGCACATGACGCAAAGAAAAAAAGAGGCGCAATGAGGTAGCTGTGTGAGTAAGATTAGCGACCCTAGTGGCCGACACAAACACCGGGCCCATCTAGGAGTGGCACTGCAGTGTCACGCAGGATGGCCCTTCCAAAAAACCCTCCCCAAACAGCACATGACGCAAAGAAAAAAAGAGGCGCAATGAGGTAGCTGACTGTGTGAGTAAGATAAGCGACCCTAGTGGCCGACACAAACACCGGGCCCATTTAGGAGTGGCACTGCAGTGTCACGCAGGATGTCCCTTCCAAAAAACCCTCCCCAAACAGCACATGACGCAAAGAAAAAGAAAAGAAAAAAGAGGTGCAAGATGGAATTGTCCTTGGGCCCTCCCACCCACCCTTATGTTGTATAAACAAAACAGGACATGCACACTTTAACCAACCCATCATTTCAGTGACAGGGTCTGCCACACGACTGTGACTGATATGACGGGTTGGTTTGGACCCCCCCCAAAAAAGAAGCAATTAATCTCTCCTTGCACAAACTGGCTCTACAGAGGCAAGATGTCCACCTCATCATCATCCTCCGATATATCACCGTGTACATCCCCCTCCTCACAGATTATCAATTCGTCCCCACTGGAATCCACCATCTCAGCTCCCTGTGTACTTTGTGGAGGCAATTGCTGCTGGTCAATGTCTCCGCGGAGGAATTGATTATAATTCATTTTAATGAACATCATCTTCTCCACATTTTCTGGATGTAACCTCGTACGCCGATTGCTGACAAGGTGAGCGGCGGCACTAAACACTCTTTCGGAGTACACACTTGTGGGAGGGCAACTTAGGTAGAATAAAGCCAGTTTGTGCAAGGGCCTCCAAATTGCCTCTTTTTCCTGCCAGTATAAGTATGGACTGTGTGACGTGCCTACTTGGATGCGGTCACTCATATAATCCTCCACCATTCTTTCAATGGTGAGAGAATCATATGCAGTGACAGTAGACGACATGTCCGTAATCGTTGTCAGGTCCTTCAGTCCGGACCAGATGTCAGCATCAGCAGTCGCTCCAGACTGCCCTGCATCACCGCCAGCGGGTGGGCTCGGAATTCTGAGCCTTTTCCTCGCACCCCCAGTTGCGGGAGAATGTGAAGGAGGAGATGTTGACAGGTCGCGTTCCGCTTGACTTGACAATTTTCTCACCAGCAGGTCTTTCAACCCCAGCAGACTTGTGTCTGCCGGAAAGAGAGATCCAAGGTAGGCTTTAAATCTAGGATCGAGCATGGTGGCCAAAATGTAGTGCTCTGATTTCAACAGATTGACCACCCGTGAATCCTTGTTAAGCGAATTAAGGGCTCCATCCACAAGTCCCACATGCCTAGCGGAATCGCTCTGTGTTAGCTCCTCCTTCAATGTCTCCAGCTTCTTCTGCAAAAGCCTGATGAGGGGAATGACCTGACTCAGGCTGGCAGTGTCTGAACTGACTTCACGTGTGGCAAGTTCAAAGGGCAGCAGAACCTTGCACAACGTTGAAATCATTCTCCACTGCGCTTGAGACAGGTGCATTCCACCTCCTATATCGTGCTCAATTGTATAGGCTTGAATGGCCTTTTTGCTGCTCCTCCAACCTCTGAAGCATATAGAGGGTTGAATTCCACCTCGTTACCACTTCTTGCTTCAGATGATGGCAGGGCAGGTTCAGTAGTTTTTGGTGGTGCTCCAGTCTTCTGTACGTGGTGCCTGTACGCCGAAAGTGTCCCGCAATTCTTCTGGCCACCGACAGCATCTCTTGCACGCCCCTGTCGTTTTTTAAATAATTCTGCACCACCAAATTCAAGGTATGTGCAAAACATGGGACGTGCTGGAATTTGCCCATATTTAATGCACACACAATATTGCTGGCGTTGTCCGATGCCACAAATCCACAGGAGAGTCCAATTGGGGGTAAGCCATTCCGCGATGATCTTCCTCAGTTGCCGTAAGAGGTTTTCAGCTGTGTGCGTATTCTGGAAACCGGTGATACAAAGCGTAGCCTGCCTAGGAAAGAGTTGGCGTTTGCGAGATGCTGCTACTGGTGCCGCCGCTGCTGTTCTTGCGGCGGGAGTCCATACATCTACCCAGTGGGCTGTCACAGTCATATAGTCCTGACCCTGCCCTGCTCCACTTGTCCACATGTCCGTGGTTAAGTGGACATTGGGTACAGCTGCATTTTTTAGGACACTGGTGACTCTTTTTCTGAGGTCTGTGTACATTTTCGGTATCGCCTGCCTAGAGAAATGGAACCTAGATGGTATTTGGTACCGGGGACACAGTACCTCCAACAAGTCTCTAGTTGGCTCTGCAGTAATGATGGATACCGGAACCACGTTTCTCACCACCCAGGATGCCAAGGCCTCAGTTATCCGCTTTGCAGTAGGATGACTGCTGTGATATTTCATCTTCCTCACAAAGGACTGTTGGACAGTCAATTGCTTGGTGGAAGTAGTAAAAGTGGTCTTACGACTTCCTCTCTGGGATGACCATCGACTCCCAGCAGCAACAACAGCAGCGCCAGCAGCAGTAGGCGTTACACGCAAGGATGCATCGGAGGAATCCCAGGCAGGAGAGGAATCATCAGAATTGCCAGTGACATGGCCTGCAGGACTATTGGCATTCCTGGGGAAGGAGGAAATTGACACTGAGGGAGTTGGTGGGGTGGTTTGCGTGAGCTTGGTTACAAGAGGAAGGGATTTACTGGTCAGTGGACTGCTTCCGCTGTCACCCAAAGTTTTTGAACTTGTCACTGACTTATTATGAATGCGCTGCAGGTGACGTATAAGGGAGGATGTTCCGAGGTGGTTAACGTCCTTACCCCTACTTATTACAGCTTGACAAAGGGAACACACGGCTTGACACCTGTTGTCCGCATTTCTGTTGAAATACCTCCACACCGAAGAGCTGATTTTTTTGGTATTTTCACCAGGCATGTCAACGGCCATATTCCTCCCACGGACAACAGGTGTCTCCCCGGGTGCCTGACTTAAACAAACCACCTCACCATCAGAATCCTCCTGGTCAATTTCCTCCCCAGCGCCAGCAACACCCATATCCTCCTCATCCTGGTGTACTTCAACACTGACATCTTCAATCTGACTATCAGGAACTGGACTGCGGGTGCTCCTTCCAGCACTTGCAGGGGGCATGCAAATGGTGGAAGGCGCATGCTCTTCACGTCCAGTGTTGGGAAGGTCAGGCATCGCAACCGACACAATTGGACTCTCCTTGTGGATTTGGGATTTCGAAGAACGCACAGTTCTTTGCTGTGCTACTGCTTTTGCCAGCTTGAGTCTTTTCATTTTTCTAGCGAGAGGCTGAGTGCCTCCATCCTCATGTGAAGCTGAACCACTAGCCATGAACATAGGCCAGGGCCTCAGCCGTTCCTTGCCACTCCGTGTGGTAAATGGCATATTGGCAAGTTTACGCTTCTCCTCCGACAATTTTATTTTAGGTTTTGGAGTCCTTTTTTTTACTGATATTTGGTGTTTTGGATTTGACATGCTCTGTACTATGACATTGGGCATCGGCCTTGGCAGACGACGTTGCTGGCATTTCATCGTCTCGGCCATGACTAGTGGCAGCAGCTTCAGCACGAGGTGGAAGTGGATCTTGATATTTCCCTAATTTTGGAACCTCAACATTTTTGTTCTCCATATTTTAATAGGCACAACTAAAAGGCACCTCAGGTAAACAATGGAGATGGATGGATACTAGTATACAATTATGGACGGACTGCCGAGTGCCGACACAGAGGTAGCTACAGCCGTGGACTACCGTACTGTACTGTGTCTGCTGCTAATATAGACTGGTTGATAAAGAGATGTAGTAGTATGTATGTATAAAGAAGAAAGAAAAAAAAAAACACGGGTAGGTGGTATACAATTATGGACGGACTGCCGAGTGCCGACACAGAGGTAGCTACAGCCGTGAACTACCGTACTGTACTGTGTCTGCTGCTAATATAGACTGGTTGATAAAGAGATGTAGTAGTATGTATGTATAAAGAAGAAAGAAAAAAAAACCACGGGTAGGTGGTATACAATTATGGACGGACTGCCGAGTGCCGACACAGAGGTAGCTACAGCCGTGGACTACCGTACTGTACTGTGTCTGCTGCTAATATAGACTGGTTGATAAAGAGATGTAGTAGTATGTATGTATAAAGAAGAAAGAAAAAAAAACCACGGGTAGGTGGTATACAATTATGGACGGACTGCCGAGTGCCGACACAGAGGTAGCTACAGCTGTGAACTACCGTACTGTACTGTGTCTGCTGCTAATATAGACTGGTTGATAAAGAGATGTAGTAGTATGTATGTATAAAGAAGAAAGAAAAAAAAACCACGGGTAGGTGGTATACAATTATGGACGGACTGCCGAGTGCCGACACAGAGGTAGCTACAGCCGTGAACTACCGTACTGTACTGTGTCTGCTGCTAATATAGACTGGTTGATAAAGAGATGTAGTAGTATGTATGTATAAAGAAGAAAGAAAAAAAAACCACGGGTAGGTGGTATACAATTATGGACGGACTGCCGAGTGCCGACACAGAGGTAGCTACAGCCGTGGACTACCGTACTGTACTGTGTCTGCTGCTAATATAGACTGGTTGATAAAGAGATGTAGTAGTATGTATGTATAAAGAAGAAAGAAAAAAAAACCACGGGTAGGTGGTATACAATTATGGACGGACTGCCGAGTGCCGACACAGAGGTAGCTACAGCTGTGAACTACCGTACTGTACTGTGTCTGCTGCTAATATAGACTGGTTGATAAAGAGATGTAGTAGTATGTATGTATAAAGAAGAAAGAAAAAAAAACCACGGGTAGGTGGTATACAATTATGGACGGACTGCCGAGTGCCGACACAGAGGTAGCTACAACCGTGAACTACCGTACTGTACTGTGTCTGCTGCTAATATAGACTGGTTGATAAAGAGATGTAGTAGTATGTATGTATAAAGAAGAAAGAAAAAAAACCACGGGTAGGTGGTATACAATTATGGACGGGACTGCCGAGTGCCGACACAGAGGTAGCTACAGCCGTGGACTACCGTACTGTACTGTGTCTGCTGCTAATATAGACTGGTTGATAAAGAGATGTAGTAGTATGTATGTATAAAGAAGAAAGAAAAAAAAACCTCGGGTAGGTGGTATACAATTATGGACGGACTGCCGAGTGCCGACACAGAGGTAGCTACAGCCGTGAACTACCGTACTGTACTGTGTCTGCTGCTAATATAGACTGGTTGATAAAGAGATGTAGTAGTATGTATGTATAAAGAAGAAAGAAAAAAAAACCACGGGTAGGTGGTATACAATTATGGACGGACTGCCGAGTGCCGACACAGAGGTAGCTACAGCCGTGGACTACCGTACTGTACTGTGTCTGCTGCTAATATAGACTGGTTGATAAAGAGATGTAGTAGTATGTATGTATAAAGAAGAAAGAAAAAAAAACCACGGGTAGGTGGTATACAATTATGGACGGACTGCCGAGTGCCGACACAGAGGTAGCTACAGCCGTGAACTACCGTACTGTACTGTGTCTGCTGCTAATATAGACTGGTTGATAAAGAGATGTAGTAGTATGTATGTATAAAGAAGAAAGAAAAAAAAAACACGGGTAGGTGGTATACAATTATGGATGGACTGCCGAGTGCCGACACAGAGGTAGCTACAGCCGTGAACTACCGTACTGTGTCTGCTGCGACTGGATGATAAATAATGATATAAAAAATATATATATATCACTACTGCAGCCGGACAGGTATATATTATATAATGACGGACCTGCTGGACACTGTCTGTCAGCAGAATGAGTTTTTTATAGAATTAAAAAAAAAACACCACACAAGTGAAGTCACACGACGAGTGTTTAACTTTTTCAGGCAATCACAATATAGTATACTACTAACTATACTGGTGGTCAGTGTGGTCAGGTCACTGGTCAGTCACACTGGCAGTGGCACTCCTGCAGCAAAAGTGTGCACTGTTTAATTTTAATATAATATGTACTCCTGGCTCCTGCTATAACCTATAACTGGCACTGCAGTGCTCCCCAGTCTCCCCCACAATTATAAGCTGTGTGAGCTGAGCACAGTCAGATATATATACATAGATGATGCAGCACACTGGGCTGAGCAGTGCACACAGATATGGTATGTGACTGAGTCACTGTGTGTATCGTTTTTTTCAGGCAGAGAACGGATATATTAAATAAAACTGCACTGTCTGGTGGTCACTGTGGTCAGTCACTAGTAAACTCTGCACTCTCTACACTTCTACAGTACTCCTAAGCTCCAGTAAATCAGGTCAATCTCTCTCTCTCTCTTCTAATCTAAATGGAGAGGACGCCAGCCACGTCCTCTCCCTATCAATCTCAATGCACGTGTGAAAATGGCGGCGACGCGCGGCTCCTTATATAGAATCCGAGTCTCGCGAGAATCCGACAGCGTCATGATGACGTTCGGGCGCGCTCGGGTTAACCGAGCAAGGCGGGAGGATCCGAGTCTGCTCGGACCCGTGAAAAAAACCATGAAGTTCGGGCGGGTTCGGATTCAGAGAAACCGAACCCGCTCATCTCTACTAAAAACCTCTTACGGCAACTGAGGAAGATCATCGCAGAATGGCTTACCCCAATTGGACTCTCCTGTGGATTTGTGGCATCGGACAACGCCAGCAATATTGTGTGTGCATTAAATATGGGCAAATTCCAGCACGTCCCATGTTTTGCACATACCTTGAATTTGGTGGTGCAGAATTATTTAAAAAACGAGAGGGGCGTGCAAGAGATGCTGTCGGTGGCCAGAAGAATTGCGGGACACTTTCGGCGTACAGGCACCACGTACAGAAGACTGGAGCAACACCAAAAACGCCTGAACCTGCCCTGCCATCATCTGAAGCAAGAAGTGGTAACGAGGTGGAATTCAACCCTCTATATGCTTCAGAGGTTGGAGGAGCAGCAAAAGGCCATTCAAGCCTATACAACTGACCACGATATAGGAGGTGGAATGCACCTGTCTCAAGCGCAGTGGAGAATGATTTCAACGTTGTGCAAGGTTCTGCAACCTTTTGAACTTGCCACACGTGAAGTCAGTTCAGACACTGCCAGCCTGAGTCAGGTCATTCCCCTCATCAGGCTTTTGCAGAAGAAGCTGGAGACATTGAAGGAGGAGCTAACACTGAGCGATTCCGCTAGGCATGTGGGACTTGTGGATGGAGCCCTTAATTCGCTTAACAAGGATTCACGGGGTGGTCAATCTGTTGAAATCAGAGCACTACATTTTGGCCACCGTGCTCGATCCTAGATTTAAAACCTACGTTGTATCTCTCTTTCCGGCAGACACAAGTCTGCAGGGGTTCAAAGAACTGCTGGTGACAAAATTGTCAAGTCAAGCGGAACGCGACCTGTCAACATCTCCTCCTTCACATTCTCCCACAACTGGGGGTGCGAGGAAAAGGCTCAGAATCCGAGCCCACCCGCTGGCGGTGATGCAGGGCAGTCTGGAGCGACTGCTGATGCTGACATCTGGTCCGGACTGAAGGACCTGACAACGATTACGGACATGTCGTCTACTGTCACTGCATATGATTCTCTCACCATTGAAAGAATGGTGGAAGATTATATGAGTGACCGCATCCAAGTAGGCACGTCAGACAGTCCGTACGTATACTGGCAGGAAAAAGAGGCAATTTGGAGGCCCTTGGTGGATTCCAGTGGGGACGAATTGATAATCTGTGAGGAGGGGTATGTACACGGTGATGAATCGGAGGATGATGATGAGGTGGACATCTTGCCTCTGTAGAGCCAGTTTGTGCAAGGAGAGATTAATTGCTTCTTTTTTGGTGGGGGTCCAAACCAACCCGTCATTTCAGTCACAGTCGTGTGGCAGACCCTGTCACTGAAATGATGGGTTGGTTAAAGTGTGCATGTCCTGTTTATACAACATAAGGGTGGGTGGGAGGGCCCAAGGACAATTCCATCTTGCACTTCTTTTTTCTTTCATTTTTCTTTGCGTCATGTGCTGTTTGGGGAGTGTTTTTTGGAAGGGCCATCCTGCGTGACACTGCAGTGACACTCCTAGATGGGCCAGGTGTTTGTGTCGGCCACTAGGGTCGCTTATCTTAGTCACACAGCTACCTCATTGCGCCTCTTTTTTTTCTTCTTTGCGTCATGTGCTGTTTGGGGAGTATTTTTTGGAAGGGCCATCCTGCGTGACACTGCAGTGCCACTCCTAGATGGGCCAGGTGTTTGTGTCGGCCACTAGGGTCACTTATCTTAGTCACACAGCTACCTCATTGCGCCTCATTTTTTTCTTCTTTGCGTCATGTGCTGTTTGGGGAGTATTTTTTGGAAGGGCCATCCGGCCTGACACTGCAGTGCCACTCCTAGATGGGCCAGGTGTTTATGTCGGCCACTAGGGTCGCTTAGCTTACTCACACAGCTACCTCATTGCGCCTCTTTTTTTCTTTGCGTCATGCGCTGTTTGGGGAGTGTTTTTTGGAAGGGCCATCCTGCGTGACACTGCAGTGCCACTCCTAGATGGGCCAGGTGTTTGTGTCGGCCACTAGGGTCACTTATCTTAGTCACACAGCTACCTCATTGCGCCTCTTTTTTTTCTTCTTTGCATCATGTGCTGTTTGGGGAGTATTTTTTGGAAGGGCCATCCGGCCTGACACTGCAGTGCCACTCCTAGGTGGGCCAGGTGTTTGTGTCGGCCACTAGGGTCGCTTAGCTTACTCACACAGCTACCTCATTGCGCCTCTTTTTTTCTTTGCGTCATGTGCTGTTTGGGGAGTGTTTTTTGGAAGGGCCATCCTGCGTGACACTGCAGTGCCACTCCTAGATGGGCCAGGTGTTTGTGTCGGCCACTAGGGTCGCTGAGCTTAGTCACACAGCTACCTCATTGCGCCTCTTTTTTTCTTTGCGTCATGTGCTGTTTGGGGAGTGTTTTTTGGAAGGGCCATCCTGCGTGACACTGCAGGGCCACTCCTAGATGGGCCAGGTGTTTGTGTCGGCCACTTGGGTCGCTGAGCTTAGTCATCCAGCGACCTCGGTGCAAATTTTAGGACTAAAAATAATATTGTGAGGTGTGAGGTGTTCAGAATAGACTGAAAATTAGTGATGAGCGGGTTCGGTTCCTCGGAATCCGAACCCCCCCCGAACTTCAGCCTTTTTACACGGGTCCGAGGCAGACTCGGATCTTCCCGCCTTGCTCGGTTAACCCGAGCGCGCCCTAACGTCATCATCCCGCTGTCGGATTCTCGCGAGGCTCGGATTCTATCGCGAGACTCGGGTTCTATATAAGGAGCCGCGCGTCGCCGCCATTTTCACACGTGCATTGAGATTGATAGGGAGAGGACGTGGCTGGCGTCCTCTCCGTTTATAGAGAAGAGAGTAGAGAGTTAGAGACACTATTTACTAATTTTGGGGAGCATATTAGGACTGGAGTACTACTACTTGCTGATAGTGTGACCAGTGACCATTGACCACCAGTTTAATTAATCCGTTCTCTGCCTGAAAAAAAACGATACACAGTGTGACACAGTCACATACCATATCTGTGCTCAGCCTCAGTGTGCTGCATCATCATATGTAATACTGTATATCTGACTGTGCTGAGTGCTCACTGCTCACACAGCTTAATTGTGGGGGAGACTGGGGAGCAGTTAGAGCAGGAGTACATAAATAATATATTTTAAGTACAGTGCACACTTTTGCTGCCAGAGTGCCACACTGCCAGTGTGACTGACCAGTGACCACACTGACCACCAGTATATTGTGATTGTCTGCTTAGGACGGAGTACTACTTGCTGATAGTGTGACCAGTGACCAGTGACCACCACCAGTTTAATTAATCCGTTCTCTGCCTGAAAAAAAAACGATACACAGTGTGACACAGTCACATACCATATCTGTGCTCAGCCCAGTGTGCTGCATCATATGTAATACTGTATATCATTATCTGACTGTGCTGAGTGCTCACTGCTCACACAGCTTAATTGTGGGGGAGACTGGGGAGCAGTTATAGCAGGAGTACATATTTTAAGTACAGTGCACACTTTTGCTGCCAGAGTGCCACTGCGAGTGTGACTGACCAGTGACCACTGACCACCAGTATATTGTGATTGTCTGCTGACCACCAGTATATTGTGATTGTCTGCCTGAAAAAGTTAAACACTCGTCGTGTGGTGTTTTTATAAACGCATTCTGCAGACAGTGTCCAGCAGGTCCGTCATTACATAATATATACCTGTCCGGCTGCAGTACTAGTGTGATATATATATATATTTTAATTTTATCTCATTATCATCCAGTCTATATTAGCAGCAGACACAGTACGGTAGTCCACGGCTGTAGCTACCTCTGTGTCGGCAGTCGCTCGTCCATCCATAATTGTATACCACCTACCCGTGGTTTTTTTTTTTTTTTCTATCTTCTTGATACTAGTAGCTTACTTTAGGAGTCTGCAGTGCTGAGCTGACAGTGTCCAGCAGGTCCGTCATTATATAATATATACCTGTCCGGCTGCAGTAGTGATATATATATATTTTTTATATCATTATCATCCAGTCTATATTAGCAGCAGACGCAGTACGGTAGTCCACGGCTGTAGCTACCTCTGTGTCGGCAGTCGCTCGTCCATCCATAATTGTATAGCACCTACCTGTGGTGTTTTTTTTTTTTTCTATCTTCTTGATACTAGTAGCTTACTTTAGGAGTCTGCAGTGCTGACAGTGTCCAGCAGGTCCGTCATTATATAATATATACCTGTCCGGCTGCAGTAGTGATATATATATATATTTTTTATATCATTATCATCCAGTCTATATTAGCAGCAGACGCAGTACGGTAGTCCACGGCTGTAGCTACCTCTGTGTCGGCAGTCGCTCGTCCATCCATAAGTATACTAGTATCCATCCATCTCCATTGTTTACCTGAGGTGCCTTTTAGTTGTGCCTATTAAAATATGGAGAACAAAAATGTTGAGGTTCCAAAAATAGGGAAAGATCAAGATCCACTTCCACCTCGTGCTGAAGCTGCTGCCACTAGTCATGGCCGAGACGATGAAATTCCATCAACGTCGTCTGCCAAGGCCGATGCCCAATGTCATAGTACAGAGCATGTAAAATCCAAAACACCAAATATCAGTAAAAAAAGGACTCAAAAATCTAAAATAAAATTGTCGGAGGAGAAGCGTAAACTTGCCAATATGCCATTTACCACACGGAGTGGCAAGGAACGGCTGAGACCCTGGCCTATGTTCAAGGCTAGTGGTTCAGCTTCACATGAGGATGGAAGCACTCAGCCTCTCGCTAGAAAAATGAAAAGACTCAAGCTGGCAAAAGCACAGCAAAGAACTGTGCGTTCTTCGAAATCACAAATCCACAAGGAGAGTCCAATTGTGTCGTTTGCTATGCCTGACCTTCCCAACACTGGACGTGAAGAGCATGCGCCTTCCACCATTTGCACGCCCCCTGCAAGTGCTGGAAGGAGCACCCGCAGTCCAGTTCCTGATAGTCAGATTGAAGATGTCAGTGTTGAAGTACACCAGGATGAGGAGGATATGTGTGTTGCTGGCGCTGGGGAGGAAATTGACCAGGAGGATTCTGATGGTGAGGTGGTTTGTTTAAGTCAGGCACCCGGGGAGACACCTGTTGTCCGTGGGAGGAATAGGGCCATTGACATGCCTGGTGAAAATACCAAAAAAATCAGCTCTTCGGTGTGGAGGTATTTCAACAGAAATGCGGACAACATTTGTCAAGCCGTGTGTTGCCTTTGTCAAGCTGTAATAAGTAGGGGTAAGGACGTTAATCACCTCGGAACATCCTCCCTTATACGTCACCTGCAGCGCATTCATCATAAGTCAGTGACAAGTTCAAAAACTTTGGGCGACAGCGGAAGCAGTCCACTGACCAGTAAATCCCTTCCTCTTGTAACCAAGCTCACGCAAACCACCCCACCAACTCCCTCAGTGTCAATTTCCTCCTTCCCCAGGAATGCCAATAGTCCTGCAGGCCATGTCACTGGCAATTCTGACGAGTCCTCTCCTGCCTGGGATTCCTCCGATGCATCCTTGCGTGTAACGCCTACTGCTGCTGGCGCTGCTGTTGTTGCTGCTGGGAGTCGATGGTCATCCCAGAGGGGAAGTCGTACTCGTAAGACCACTTTTACTACTTCCACCAAGCAATTGACTGTCCAACAGTCCTTTGCGAGGAAGATGAAATATCACAGCAGTCATCCTGCTGCAAAGCGGATAACTGAGGCCTTGGCATCCTGGGCGGTGAGAAACGTGGTTCCGGTATCCATCATTACTGCAGAGGCAACTAGAGACTTGTTGGAGGTACTGTGTCCCCGGTACCAAATACCATCTAGGTTCCATTTCTCTAGGCAGGCGATACCGAAAATGTACACAGACCTCAGAAAAAGACTCACCAGTGTCCTAAAAAATGCAGTTGTACCCAATGTCCACTTAACCACGGACATGTGGACAAGTGGAGCAGGGCAGGCTCAGGACTATATGACTGTGACAGCCCACTGGGTAGATGTATGGACTCCCGCCGCAAGAACAGCAGCGGCGGCACCAGTAGCAGCATCTCGCAAACGCCAACTCTTTACTAGGCAGGCTACGCTTTGTATCACCGCTTTCCAGAATACGCACATAGCTAAAAACCTCTTACGGCAACTGAGGAAGATCATCGCAGAATGGCTTACCCAAATTGGACTCTCCTGTGGATTTGTGGCATCGGACAATGCCAGCAATATTGTGTGTGCATTAAATCTGGGCAAATTCCAGCACGTCCCATGTTTTGTACATACCTTGAATTTGGTGGTGCAGAATTATTTAAAAAACGAGAGGGGTGTGCAAGAGATGCTGTTGGTGGCCAGAAGAATAGTGATATATATATATTTTTTATATCATTATCATCCAGTCTATATTAGCAGCAGACGCAGTACGGTAGTCCACGGCTGTAGCTACCTCTGTGTCGGCAGTCGCTCGTCCATCCATAATTGTATAGCACCTACCTGTGGTGTTTTTTTTTTTTTTCTATCTTCTTGATACTAGTAGCTTACTTTAGGAGTCTGCAGTGCTGACAGTGTCCAGCAGGTCCGTCATTATATAATATATACCTGTCTGGCTGCAGTAGTGATATATATATATATTTTTTATATCATTATCATCCAGTCTATATTAGCAGCAGACGCAGTACGGTAGTCCACGGCTGTAGCTACCTCTGTGTCGGCAGTCGCTCGTCCATCCATAAGTATACTAGTATCCATCCATCTCCATTGTTTACCTGAGGTGCCTTTTAGTTGTGCCTATTAAAATATGGAGAACAAAAATGTTGAGGTTCCAAAAATAGGGAAAGATCAAGATCACTTCCACCTCGTGCTGAAGCTGCTGCCACTAGTCATGGCCGAGACGATGAAATTCCATCAACGTCGTCTGCCAAGGCCGATGCCCAATGTCATAGTACAGAGCATGTAAAATCCAAAACACCAAATATCAGTAAAAAAAGGACTCAAAAATCTAAAATAAAATTGTCGGAGGAGAAGCGTAAACTTGCCAATATGCCATTTACCACACGGAGTGGCAAGGAACGGCTGAGGCCCTGGCCTATGTTCATGGCTAGTGGTTCAGCTTCACATGAGGATGGAAGCACTCAGCCTCTCGCTAGAAAAATGAAAAGACTCAAGCTGGCAAAAGCACAGCAAAGAACTGTGCGTTCTTCGAAATCACAAATCCACAAGGAGAGTCCAATTGTGTCGTTTGCTATGCCTGACCTTCCCAACACTGGACGTGAAGAGCATGCGCCTTCCACCATTTGCACGCCCCCTGCAAGTGCAGGAAGGAGCACCCGCAGTCCAGTTCCTGATAGTCAGATTGAAGATGTCAGTGTTGAAGTACACCAGGATGAGGAGGATATGTGTGTTGCTGGCGCTGGGGAGGAAATTGACCAGGAGGATTCTGATGGTGAGGTGGTTTGTTTAAGTCAGGCACCCGGGGAGACACCTGTTGTCCGTGGGAGGAATAGGGCCATTGACATGCCTGGTGAAAATACCAAAAAAATCAGCTCTTCGGTGTGGAGGTATTTCAACAGAAATGCGGACAACATTTGTCAAGCCGTGTGTTGCCTTTGTCAAGCTGTAATAAGTAGGGGTAAGGACGTTAATCACCTCGGAACATCCTCCCTTATACGTCACCTGCAGCGCATTCATCATAAGTCAGTGACAAGTTCAAAAACTTTGGGCGACAGCGGAAGCAGTCCACTGACCAGTAAATCCCTTCCTCTTGTAACCAAGCTCACGCAAACCACCCCACCAACTCCCTCAGTGTCAATTTCCTCCTTCCCCAGGAATGCCAATAGTCCTGCAGGCCATGTCACTGGCAATTCTGACGAGTCCTCTCCTGCCTGGGATTCCTCCGATGCATCCTTGCGTGTAACGCCTACTGCTGCTGGCGCTGCTGTTGTTGCTGCTGGGAGTCGATGGTCATCCCAGAGGGGAAGTCGTACTCGTAAGACCACTTTTACTACTTCCACCAAGCAATTGACTGTCCAACAGTCCTTTGCGAGGAAGATGAAATATCACAGCAGTCATCCTGCTGCAAAGCGGATAACTGAGGCCTTGGCATCCTGGGCGGTGAGAAACGTGGTTCCGGTATCCATCATTACTGCAGAGGCAACTAGAGACTTGTTGGAGGTACTGTGTCCCCGGTACCAAATACCATCTAGGTTCCATTTCTCTAGGCAGGCGATACCGAAAATGTACACAGACCTCAGAAAAAGACTCACCAGTGTCCTAAAAAATGCAGTTGTACCCAATGTCCACTTAACCACGGACATGTGGACAAGTGGAGCAGGGCAGGCTCAGGACTATATGACTGTGACAGCCCACTGGGTAGATGTATGGACTCCCGCCGCAAGAACAGCAGCGGCGGCACCAGTAGCAGCATCTCGCAAACGCCAACTCTTTCCTAGGCAGGCTACGCTTTGTATCACCGCTTTCCAGAATACGCACATAGCTAAAAGCCTCTTACGGCAACTGAGGAAGATCATCGCAGAATGGCTTACCCAAATTGGACTCTCCTGTGGATTTGTGGCATCGGACAATGCCAGCAATATTGTGTGTGCATTAAATCTGGGCAAATTCCAGCACGTCCCATGTTTTGCACATACCTTGAATTTGGTGGTGCAGAATTATTTAAAAAACGAGAGGGGTGTGCAAGAGATGCTGTTGGTGGCCAGAAGAATTGCGGGACACTTTCGGCGTACAGGCACCACGTACAGAAGACTGGAGCACCACCAAAAACGCCTGAACCTGCCCTGCCATCATCTGAAGCAAGAAGTGGTAACGAGGTGGAATTCAACCCTCTATATGCTTCAGAGGTTGGAGGAGCAGCAAAAGGCCATTCAAGCCTATACAACTGAGCACGATATAGGAGGTGGAATGCACCTGTCTCAAGCGCAGTGGAGAATGATTTCAACGTTGTGCAAGGTTCTGCAACCTTTTGAACTTGCCACACGTGAAGTCAGTTCAGACACTGCCAGCCTGAGTCAGGTCATTCCCCTCATCAGGCTTTTGCAGAAGAAGCTGGAGACATTGAAGGAGGAGCTAACACAGAGCGATTCCGCTAGGCATGTGGGACTTGTGGATGGAGCCCTTAATTCGCTTAACAAAGATTCACGGGTGGTCAATCTGTTGAAATCAGAAATCAGAGCACTACATTTTGGCCACCGTGCTTGATCCTAGATTTAAAACGTACCTTGGATCTCTCTTTCCGGCAGACTCAAGTCTGCTGGGGTTCAAAGAACTGCTGGTGACAAAATTGTCAAGTCAAGCGGAACGCGACCTGTCAACATCTCCTCCTTCACATTCTCCCGCAACTGGGGGTGCGAGGAAAAGGCTCAGAATTCCGAGCCCACCCGCTGGCGGTGATGCAGGGCAGTCTGGAGCGACTGCTGATGCAGGGCAGTCTGGAGCGACTGCTGATGCTGACATCTGGTCCGGACTGAAGGACCTGACAACGATTACGGACATGTCGTCTACTGTCACTGCATATGATTCTCTCCCCATTGAAAGAATGGTGGAGGATTATATGAGTGACCGCATCCAAGTAGGCACGTCAGACAGTCCGTACTTATACTGGCAGGAAAAAGAGGCAATTTGGAGGCCCTTGCACAAACTGGCTTTATTCTACCTAAGTTGCCCTCCCAGAGTGTTTAGTGCCGCCGCTCACCTTGTCAGCAATCGGCGTACGAGGTTACATCCAGAAAATGTGGAGAAGATGATGTTCATTAAAATGAATTATAATCAATTCCTCCGTGGAGACATTGACCAGCAGCATTTGCCTCCACAAAGTACACAGGGAGCTGAGATGGTGGATTCCAGTGGGGACGAATTGATAATCTGTGAGGAGGGGGATGTACACGGTGATATATCGGAGGATGATGATGAGGTGGACATCTTGCCTCTGTAGAGCCAGTTTGTGCAAGGAGAGATTAATTGCTTCTTTTTTGGTGGGGGTCCAAACCAACCCGTCATTTCAGTCACAGTCGTGTGGCAGACCCTGTCACTGAAATGATGGGTTGGTTAAAGTGTGCATGTCCTGTTTATACAACATAAGGGTGGGTGGGAGGGCCCAAGGACAATTCCATCTTGCACCTCTTTTTTCTTTAATTTTTCTTTGCGTCATGTGCTGTTTGGGGAGTAGTTTTTTGAAGGGCCAGCCTGCGTGACACTGCAGTGCCACTCCTAGATGGGCCAGGTGTTTGTGTCGGCCTCTTGGGTCGCTTAGCTTACTCACACAGCTACCTCATTGCGCCTCTTTTTTTCTTTGCGTCATGTGCTGTTTGGGGAGTAGTTTTTTGAAGGGCCAGCCTGCGTGACACTGCAGTGCCACTCCTAGATGGGCCAGGTGTTTGTGTCGGCCACTAGGGTCGCTTAGCTTACTCACACAGCTACCTCATTGCGCCTCTTTTTTTCTTTGCGTCATGTGCTGTTTGGGGAGTAGTTTTTTGAAGGGCCAGCCTGCGTGACACTGCAGTGCCACTCCTAGATGGGCCAGGTGTTTGTGTCGGCCACTTGGGTCGCTTAGCTTACTCACACAGCTACCTCATTGCGCCTCTTTTTTTCTTTGCGTCATGTGCTGTTTGGGGAGTAGTTTTTTGAAGGGCCAGCCTGCGTGACACTGCAGTGCCACTCCTAGATGGGCCAGGTGTTTGTGTCGGCCACTTGGGTCGCTTAGCTTAGCCATCCAGCGACCTCGGTGCAAATTTTAGGACTAAAAATAATATTGTGAGGTGTGAGGTGTTCAGAATAGACTGAAAATGAGTGGAAATTATGGTTATTGAGGTTAATAATACTTTGGGATCAAAATGACCCCCAAATTCTATGATTTAAGCTGTTTTTGAGGGTTTTTTGAAAAAAACACCCGAATCCAAAACACACCCGAATCCGACAAAAAAAATTCGGTGAGGTTTTGCCAAAACGCGTTCGAACCCAAAACACGGCCGCGGAACCGAACCCAAAACCAAAACACAAAACCCGAAAAATTTCCGGCGCTCATCACTACTGAAAATGAGTGGAAATTATGGTTATTGAGGTTAATAATACTTTGGGATCAAAATGACCCCCAAATTCTATGATTTAAGCTGTTTTTTAGGGTTTTTTGAAAAAAACACCCGAATCCAAAACACACCCGAATCCGACAAAAAAAAGGCGGTCAGCGGCAGAGACCGCGCTATATATATATATATATATATTTATATATATATATATATATATTTTTTAGAATCAGTCCAGCACTCTCATCATGAAAAAACATCTGTGGGGTGCACTACACAAAAAATCCCCAAACTCCTGGGTAATCTCCGTTATACAGTCCAAGAATAGGCACTCTCCAAAATTCAATGTGCTTTAAGGTATATTTAATCCGATACTCACAGAGAAAATTTCAAAGCATACATAGATGCATGGCAGGCAGGTCAGCAACGTTTCGGTCCAACAGGACCTTTGTCAAGCTTTTCATCATTTATACGCCAATAACAAACAAACAATAAGCAGAGCTAATCGCAGCGATTAGCTCTGCTTATTGTTTGTTTGTTATTTTGGAGAGTGCCTATTCTTGTACAATATATATATATATATATATATATATATATAAACTTCCCATATTCAGTGCCATTTGTGGGAAGAACTAGCAATAACTTTGCACCAAATTTGTCTGGGAGACTAATACCCTTTTCAGACATATGCCCCGGCAAATGCACAGCTCCAATCATTGGCATTTCTATAATGCGCTGTATCATGGCCAGCATGTGGGCTATGAGCACTCTTGTCATGGAGACTCTTTCTGGGCCACTGTGGAAGCATCTGAGGATGAGCAGTGGATATAACATTTTCGGATGTCACATGCCACTTTTCAGTACATCACCCCAGCACTTACTAAACAGACGACCCATTCCACCAGCTTAGACATTTTGTAGTAGTGGTAAGCAACACAAGGTGAACACCCAATGAACTCATGCTTGGTTGAAGTGGGGTTTACAGTTTACACTCTAGTGCAGTGATTTTCAACCTTTTTTTACTCGCGGCACACCGAACAAGGGCCCTCATTCCGAGTTGATCAGTCGCAAGGCGAATTTAGCAGAGTTACACACGCTAAGCCGCCGCCTACTGGGAGTGAATCTTAGCTTCTTAAAATTGCGACCGATGTATTCGCATTATTGCGATTACTAACTACTTAACAGTAGCTCCAGACTTACTCTGCCTGTGCGATCATTTCAGTGCTTGTCGTTCCTGGTTGACGTCACAAACACACCCAGCGTTCGCCCAGGCACTCCCACCGTTTCCCCGGCCACTCCTGCGTTTTTTCCGGAAACGGTAGCGTTTTCAGCCACACGCCCCTGAAACGCCGTGTTTCCGCCCAGTAACACCCATTTCCTGTCAATCACATTACGATCGCCGGAGCGATGAAAAAGCCGTGAGTAAAAATACTTTCTTCATAGTAAAGTTACTTGGCGCAGTCGCAGTGCGAACATTGCGCATGCGTACTAAGCGGATTTTCACTGCGATGCGATGAAAAATACCGAGCGAACAACTCGGAATGAGGGCCAATATTTTAAAATTGCCAAGGCACACCATCAGTTCCCCACAGAAAAAAACAAAACACACACATTGGCTCTCACAGTAAAAAAAAATAAAAAAATCCACACATACATTGGCCTACACAGAAAAAACAATCACATTGCTCCCCACGTAAATCCTATTGCCCCCACATAAATCATGTTGCTCACACATAAATCAATCACATTTCTCCCCACATAAATCCTATTGCTCCCCACATGAATAATTCACATTGTTCCCCCATAAATCCTTATTCTCCCCACATAAATCCTATTGTTCCCCACAGGAGAAATAAAATAACAAATATTAGCCCCTACCGGTCAGCTGTCCTCCTCCCTGTCCCTCAGTGGCGGGGGTTGTTCATAGTGGAGTGCTGCGAATACTGAGCAGCGGGCGGTCGGGCAGGTGTGGATGTGCGTGGGCAAGGAAAGCTGTGTATGCAGGCAGAAACTGGAAGATGTGTATGCAGGCGGGTGGGCTGGCTGGGTGGTGAGACGTGGTGGCCGAGACCTATGATATCACACCGCCGCCTCTTAAAGGCATAGGTCACGGCCGGAGCACGACTAATCCTCTAATAAGAGCCCAGGCCAACAGTTCACTCTGAAGGTGCAGGAAGCTGCTCTGGCTCTGCGGCACACCTTGCAACTGGTCGCGGCACACTGGTTGAAAAAGCCTGCTCTAGTGTGAGAAGTGACGTGTCATCGCTGAATACTCTGTACTACTGGTTCATCTGTTTACCTCAAGGCTAGGGACTGGACAACACCATGAAAGGGTTAATGCATCAGGGATATCCACAGTGTGCTGTGGCCATATATGAGACACACACCCTGTCACACCCCGCAGACAACCCAGCGTACTACTATAATCACAAAGGCTGGTATTCTGTTACTCTACAGGCTATAGTGGACCACAATTATTTATAAGTATCTTATTATTTATACTGTGAGTTCCAGATGTGTCCTTTAACATTGTTGCCTGCAATACGCAACATTCCGAAGCATATCATTAGATAGTGGGTATCGCTATGAATGGGGGAGCTGAAGGCTGTAGGCGGCAGCGCTATCTATCCCGGCAGTGGCAAGATATGCTGTCTCCCGCAGCAAAGAAAGGAGAGGACACTACTGTACAGTGACGTGCGGTGAGGTCCGGGCCTGGGGAGGCACTGCAGCTAAACACCCCCCCCCCATCCCGGAAAAAAAAAAGTGCAGTCCCCCCACACCACTAAAACCAGCACCAGGCAGAACCAGCCAGGGGGGATAATGCCATAGCAGGGGAGACACTCAGTGTGGGGTCCCCCTGCCATGCCATTAAACACCCCCCAAACCAGTCAGCCCAGGGCTGGAATTCCTCGGAAAGTGGGGCCCCCAAAAAATCTAAATGGGGTCCCCCCTCCCGAGCAACAACCAGCACTGGGCTGATAGCCCAGTGCTATGCCCCGCACCCCTGGTGGCGGTGGGTGCGGGGTTCATTGTATGCTAATACTGTTCTTTACAGGTGGCCTACAGATCCCAGCAAGCCTGCCCCAGCATGCTGGCACTTGGAGAACCACCAGTGCCAGCATGCCCGGACATAAAGGGCCCGCTGGCACCTGTAGTCCTCCTGCAAAGAATAGTAATATTGTTCTTTACAGGTGGCCTACAGGTCCCAGCAAGCCTGCCCCAGCATGCTGGCACTTGGAGAACCACAAGTGCCAGCATGCCCGGACATAAAGGGCCCGCTGGCACCTGTAAAGAAAATATTGGGGAAAAAACAAGACACATTCTTTAAAAAATCCTTTATTAAACTGGGTCTTCACCTGGGGGCGGCGGACTTTAAGCTCTTTTGCATGGCCGCCGCCTTCCCAGGGCTTCCGGCGTCTTCACCTGGGGGGGCGCCACCTCCCCAGGGCTTCTGGGGTCTTCCTCCGGCGTCTTCACCTGGTGTGCGGCGGCTGCTAAGCTCTTTTGCATAGCCGCCGCACATCCAGGACTTCCACGACGTCTTCACCTGGGAGGCGGCAGCCTTTAAGCTCTTTTGCATGGCCGCCGCCTTCCCAGGACTTCCAGCATCTTCACCTGGTGGGCGGTGGCTGCTAAGCTCTTTTGCATAGCCGCCGCCCATCCAGGACTTCCACGGCGTCTTCAGGAGCTCTTCTCCGCTCCTCCTCCGCCGTCGGACTGACAGCCGCTGCCTCGCGCTGACTTATATAAGTCAGCGGGAGGGGGCGGGGCGATGACGCGGCAAGCCATGATTGGCTCGCGGCGGCCATCTTGAATTTCAAAAATGACGCTGAGGCGCCATTTTTGAAATGGGTACCGCTTCCGCTGCCAAACTCTGCACAAGGGGTCTGAATGCCGCGTCCCGCCGCCGCTACCGCCGCTCGCCTCCGCCGCCCGGCCCGCCGCATCCCGCATCTCCGCCGCCCGCACCTCCGCAGGTACCGACGCCCACATAGTGATTGACAGCGGATCCAGTGACGGATCCGCTGGCCAATCACTGTGCCTTCACTCACAGGGACGTGCTTTCAAAGGATGAAAGCACGTCCCTGTAGGAAAGCGGCACCACTAATGGTGCCGCTTTCCCATGTTATTTCAATGGGCTTTTCCTGCCCATTGCTAGGCCCCGCCCGCGCCCACCCCCGCTCCCCATACCTTTCCTAATCACTACGGGAGGCACCACGATCGGTGCCTCCCAAACTGATTTTCACATAGGTAAAATAATAAAGAAGATACTTATGTGTCATAAGTATCTTCTTTGTATTATTTTACTCATTAATGACAGGGGAGGCACTGCCTCCCCTGCCTCCCCTGACTGCACGTCCCTGCTACTGTATCTGTAGTGTACAGGATGTGTATAGTTTTCCATAACTAATGCCTATTATTTTCAGTTTCACATGTCTTTATTGGCTGACTTGGCCATTCACATGACAACCTGTACATGATTGCCAAGGAGAGGCATGTCTGGCTGTTCCCCAGAGAGGTAAATATAAATGTTACATTTTGTGAAGCGTTTATCAGCAAACTACAGACTGGAGTCACACTGTGTTTTTATATTTGAAAGCAATTAGACCATTTGGTGTCAACAATATAACCTCTCTTGCAGTCTCGTAAAAATTATATATTCTGAAAATAGTAGCATGAAGCCTATATGGCTATGCTTAGTATGCATATCATTTGCCAAGCACGTGAACATACTTGTTCAACCTGTACGGTATATTGACATTTTTATATAATTTTACAGAAAACCATTGATGGGGTGGAGATCCCAGCCCACATCATTGCAGATGTTACCTACCCTTTGTGGACCTCGTGATGAAGGGCTACACGCAGGATCTTGAATTTTCTGTGGAGCAAGTTCTAGTCACCCATACCTCAGTTCTGCCAGAATATTGGTAGATAACACCTTTGCCAGAAGTTTGCACACATCTGGCCTGATTGAGATGTGGTTGTTCTTGCTGCTGCTGTTGCTATCTTTTACCATACGCAATTGCTATTATATGCCAATATTGGCAGAAGCTATACTGGTCATAGGGATGCCCACTGCTGTTGCATAATTTCCATCCAACAGTGTATAATTGCTGATACATCGGTACTATCCTCACAAACCAGAACATGCTGAAGAGTCTGAGTGCCTCTGCAGGGCTGCTTCTAGACAATTTGGCTCCCATTGCAAACATTAAAAAATGTGACCCCCCCCCCACTCCCATAGGCAGTAGAAAAAATAAACAAAGAAGGGGGTTTGGCCTCGCTGCAAGGGGACTGCCCTTGCAGGAAAAGACAACCTTACACCTGAGTTTTGCACCCTGCACCCCCAGACATTGACCACTACAGGAAATAAAATCCTGATTCATGCCTCCTTACATTAATTTGTAATTTTTCCAGTGGCGGATTTAGGGGGGGGGGGGTGGGGGGGGGAGCACCAGGGCACGTGCCCCCCCTGTCATTTTTAGTAGATTTTTGCATTTTATTTTTTTTAAGTGCGCACGGCGGGCGCGGCGCACACTTCCGTTATGATGAGGCTGCTGCAGCTGCTAATGGTCCAGGATTGGCTCCCTTGAGAAACGTGACATGCAGTCAGTCAGTGCATGTCACGTTTCTGTGCAGAGGAGCCGAGCAGGAGGAGGTCCCAGCTTCAGCCCGCCGCCGCCGCCGCTACTGAGGGACAACACCGTCCGTGACCCAGCCGCCAGTCACACAGCGCTGCGCAGCCGGCCCTGATCACCCCCTTCCTCCTCCCCCACATGGAGAGCCGTGGCACAGGCAACAGTGCCCGATCCGACCACCCGCCCTTTTCAGTTGAGCCTGACAGGGGATGTGGCTGCTATGGGGCATGGACTTTTTACAGGTCCCGCCGCTCCCCTGCAACCAGACACCTGTATTGTCTTCCAACGCTGGTACTTTAGCCCCACCAGCTCTCCCCAGAGCTCAGCTCCTTGCTGCAGAGTGCACGCTGCACGGAATCTAGGATTTCCACCCCTGTGCCTGCCCTGCCACCTGCTCAGGACCTAGGTGAGTGCATTGCCGTAATGTGTAAAAAGGGGACTGGGGGACTCTGTCTGCCGTAATGTGTAAAAAGAGGACTAGGGGACTCTGTCTGCCGTAATGTGTAAAAAGGGGGCGCTGTCTGCCGTAATGTGTAAAAAGGGGACGCGGTCTGCCGTAATGTGTAAAAAGGGGACGCGGTCTGCCGTAATGTGCAAAAAGGGGACGCTGTCTGCCGTAATGTGTAAAAAGGGGACGCTGTCTGCCGTAATGTGCAAAAAGGGGACGCTGTCTGGCGTAATGTGCAAAAAGGGGACACTGTCTGCCATAATGTGTAAAAAGGGGACGCTGTCTGCCATAATGTGTTAATAGGGGGACGGTCTGCCGTAATGTGTAAAAGGGGCTCTACCTGGTGTAGTGGCGCTACTGTGCGGGCATAATTTGAATAATGGAGACTACTGTGCACCGTAGTATGAATTGGTATTATTTTGTGGCCACACCCCTTCCCCATGAAGCCATGCCCCTATATATTTTTTGCGCGCCTACGGCGCGCACTGCCCCTGTCTTGCACTGCCCCTGTCTTGCAGCGCCAAAATGCCTAGTTACGGCACTGGTGGGTACCTATCAGGAGCACTGGGTACTCGACTGGACTGTACTCCTGGGCACCTGGCTACACAGCAGAAGTGGGTCTGATGTCAGAGGGCTTCCAGTTCAGATGGAGATGCTTAATTCAATGTGTATGTATGTATGTAACTGTATTAATGTGTGTATATATAGCCAGTTGGTGCTTCCCTCCCCTCTGTAGAATAACATATCCCCCCCCCCCCCACACTATTGGCCTTCCATATGGAGGAGACACCCTCACTGCTGCCCTACCCTCCATATCCCCCCTTCCCTCCTCCTACTGCCCTTGTTGTGAGGCCACGCGCACGTTCATGGGACCGCACGCTGAAGGCGTGCCCCCCCTGTAATTTTTTCCTGGATCCGCCCCTGTTCCTCCCTATAGTAATGTCCCTTACACATTATGCATCAAACCATAATGCCCTTTACACAACATGCCCCACTCCATAGTGCCTATTACACATTATACCACACACACCGTAATATCAATTACACATTATGCCACACACTGTAATGCCCCTTATAACATTAAGTGCCCCTTACACCTAAATAGCTGCTGATTCTAAACAATGCAGTGAGGAACAAGTGCATGTGTATATACAGTAACAGTGTGCTCCAGCAGAACAAATATACAATGTACATCCTATATAATGCATGCTGTGTATCATCAGCTGACCCTGTTCCTCACCATATCCAAGGGCGCATTTAGGGGTGAGGGTGCCCCTAGGCACAACAGTAACAGCTTCACCCCCTCTGTCTAATTTTATCATTTTCATTGATTGGTTATACTGTAAGCAATCATTTGATGATTGGCATTTACACTTCACTCAAGGTGGCGTATGGTACACTACAGTGGAAATATTTTACAGTTACTGGTAAATTTCGGCCTGACAGTACTAATAAAAGCATCCAAGTGCCGCCCCCCAACAAGTGCCGCCCCTAGGCATGTGTCTCATTTGCTTAGTGGACATTCACCCATGGCCATATCTCTTATGTAGGATGAACTTTGCTGCTTACCAGACAGACAACTTATCTGTTGTTTCCTCCTCTTCCCTCTCATTGCATGATGTAGAGGAAATCCTATATATAGCCAGTCTGTACCATTACTAGAGGTATAACTGGTCTTCAAGAATGGGCCACAGCTTCTGCCTTGTAGCGACAGCCATTTTGAGAGGGACATTTTCAACAGTTCTATGTGAATGGCTAGACACTGACAATGAGAAACTACCCGCAGGCGCTATGTGCGATTGTACAGCTCGCCTGGCCCTAGAAACGGCCCTGTGCCTCTGAAGACACGCATGCTGAGCTGCTCTCCTGGGACACAAGTTACACTCCAGTAGCAAGTAAGTCACAGCTACTAATTTATGCACGCCCAAAAAACGATGTCTGAACGGACATGACACGTCTACGTTTGGCCAACCACTCCCCGTTACCACCCCCAAATGCTGTCTGTCACTCACTCTGCGACTGTTTTCTTGCTGCAACCGGTATAGAAATTCAATCACTGCGCATGCACACTGCAGCTCATACGCATGCGCAGTAAGAAAACATCGACTCCTCTTCTTCACTCCAGTGAAACATGCTGTAAGAAGCTGAGTCTGCCCCCTCTCATGTGCTGCATCAGCAGTGTTTTGCTCATAAAAACAATTCCATACAATAGGGGAAGCTTAATTACTCTATGTATACTATATATACAAAGTGTATGTCTGAAAAGTGTATTAGCATGTATATATACATATGATCTATATATATATATACACACTGCTCAAAAAAATAAAGGGAACACTTAAACAACACATCCTAGATCTGAATGAATGACATATTCTTATTAAATACTTTGTTCTTTACATAGTTGAATGGGCTGACAACAAAATCACACAAAAATTATCAATGGAAATCAAATTTATTAACCCATGGAGGTCTGGATTTGGAGTCACACTCAAAATTAAAGTGGAAAAACACACTACAGGCTGATCCAACTTTGATGTAATGTCCTTAAAACAAGTCAAAATGAGGCTCAGTAGTGTGTGTGGCCTCCACATGCCTGTATGACCTCCCTACAACGCCTGGGCATGCTCCTGATGAGGTGGGGATGGTCTCCTGAGGGATCTCCTCCCAGACCTGGACTAAAGCATCCGCCAACTCCTGGACAGTCTGTGGTTGGTGGATGGAGCGAGACATAATGTCCCAGATGTGCACAATTGGATTCAGGTCTGGGGAACGGGTGGGCCAGTCCATAGCATCAATGCCTTCATCTTGCAGGAACTGCTGACACACTCCAGCCACATGAGGTCTAGCATTGTCTTGCATTAGGAGGAACCCAGGACCAACCGCACCAGCATAAGGTCTCACAAGGGGTCTGAGGATCTCATCTCGGTACCTAATGGCAGTCAGGCTACCTCTGGCGAGCACATGGAGGGCTGTGCGCCCCCCCCAAAGAAATGCCACCCCACACCATTATTGACCCACTGCCAAACCGGTCATGCTGTAGGCATGTTGCAGGCAGCAGAACGTTCTCCTTGGCGTCTCCAGACTCTGTCACGTCTGTCACATGTGCTCAGTGAATGCTTTCATCTGTGAAGAGCACAGGGCGCCAGTGGCAAATTTGCCAATCTTGGTGTTCTCTGGCAAATGCCAAACGTCCTGCACGGTGTTGGGCTGTAAGCACAACCCCCACCTGTGGACGTCGGGCTCTCATACCACCCTCATGGAGTCTATTTCTGATCGTTTGAGTAGACACATGCACATTTGTGGCTTGCTGGAGGTCATTTTGCAGGGCTCTGGCAGTGCTCCTCCTGTTCCTCCTTGCACAAAGGCGGAGGTGGCGGTCCTGCTGCTGGGTTGTTGCCCTCCTACGGCCTCCTTCACGTCTCCTGATGTACTGGTCTGTCTCCTGGTAGCGCCTCCATGCTCTGGACACTACGCTGACAGACACAGCAAACCTTCTTGCCACAGCTCGCATTGATGTGCCATCCTGGATGAGCTGCACTACCTAGCGCCCTCATGGGGATAATTTATATTAATCTATCTTGACTGTTTATTGACTTTATTCAACTTTGAGACATATTCAGTGTTTGAGTTCCCAGGATGCACTGGACTGATGGGAGGTACTCTATAAATCTGTTTCTGGTGGTGTATATTATCCACTCTCCTGGTGATCTGGGGAATGGATCAGAAAACTGCCGCTATGTCCTGATGAAAATCCTTAGGGGATTGAAACGTCGACCTGATGCTTTTGCATTTTTTCATATGTTTGTGAGTAAATAAATGTCTGCTTGAACATTGGTGAATGCCTAAGTGGAATATGTCATATATATATATATATATATATATTAGAGATGAGCGGGTTCGGTTCTCCGAGATCCGAACCCCCCCGAACTTCACCTATTTTACAGGCAGCCTCGGATCTTCCCGCCTTTCTTGGTTAACACGAACGCGGCCGAACGTCATCATCCCGCTGTCAGATTCTCGCGAGATTCGTATTCTATATAAAGAGCCGCGCGTCGCCACCATTTTCACTCGTGCATTGGAGATTGAACGGAGAGGACGTGGCTACGTCCTCTCCCTGAAAAGCTCCATATCTGTGCTCAGTGTGCTGCAAATATCTGTGCTCAGTGTGCTGCAAATATCTGTGCTCAGTGTGCTGCAAATATCTACGTTCTCTGCCTGAAAAGCTCCATATCTGTGCTCAGTGTGCTGCAGATATCTGTGCTCAGTGTGTTGCAAATATCTACGTTCTCTGCCTGAAAAGCTCCATATCTGTGCTCAGCGTGCTGCAAATATCTGTGCTCAGTGTGCTGCATTTTGGTGACCAACAGTATAT
The DNA here is from genome assembly GCF_028390025.1 of Pseudophryne corroboree. Taxonomy (NCBI): domain Eukaryota; kingdom Metazoa; phylum Chordata; class Amphibia; order Anura; family Myobatrachidae; genus Pseudophryne; species Pseudophryne corroboree. Next base: position 297,999,292 of record NC_086451.1, read on the forward strand.
AGTTGTACAGTACAGTAGGCCATTGCTGTATCTTGCAGCTCTGTGTCACTGCAAGTATCCATTCCATATCTGTGCTGCATTTTTGTGAGCAGTATATATAGTAGTACAGTGCAGCATTTTGGTGACCAACAGTATATAGTTGTACAGTACAGTACAGTAGGCCATTGCTGTATCTTGCAGCTCTGTGTCACTACAAGTATCCATTCCATATCTGTGCTGCATTTTTGTGAGCAGTATATATAGTAGTACAGTGCAGCATTTTGGTGGCCAACAGTATATAGTTGTACAGTAGGCCATTGCTGTATCTTGCAGCTCTGTGTCACTGCAAGTATCCATTCCATATCTGTGCTGCATTTTTGTGAGCAGTATATATAGTAGTACAGTGCAGCATTTTGGTGACCAACAGTATATAGTTGTACAGTACAGTAGGCCATTGCTGTATCTTGCAGCTCCGTGTCACTTCAAGTATCCATATCTGTGCTGCATTGTTGTGAGCAGTATATATAGTAGTACAGTGCAGCATTGTGGTGACCAGTATACTACAGTACAATAGTCCAGTGCTGTTCTCGCTGCTCAGTGTCAGTTCTCCGTAGTATCATCAGTGCTCAGTAAAATCAGTGCTCAGTATAATCAGTGATTGATCAGTATAATCAGTTCTCAGTATAATCAGTGCGCTGTTAGACGTGCGCCCGTTTTCTGCCATTAGTGCATTGGGATTTAGACAATTGATGAAGTTATTGTGTCCCCGGTACAAAATCCCATCTAGATTCCACTTCACTAGGCAGGCGATAGCGAGATTTTACCAATTAATATCAGTGATTTATAATTAATTATTACTTACAGTGATCTTGCCAAATGATTCCAGTGATTTTGTCATTTTCTTCCAGTGATTTGGACCAATAATACCATTGATTAGAACAAATAATTCCTGTGATTTTGTCATTTTCTTCCAGTGATTTGGACCACTAATACCATTGATTAGAACAAATAATTCCTGTGCTATTGAGGTGTTTGTGTCGCTTAGCTTAGCTGTCCAGATACATATATACACACATATACATACATATACACATAGACAAATATTGATATTTGCCATTCTAAACAGTTACATTGTTTGATTATGGGCATGCAGCTTTTATAGACATAATAAATACTAACAAAATTAAATGGAAACAATTAAAATCTGATTGCTGCTCTGGTTTATTCAGGTTCAGCAAGAGCCCTGTTTGTAGATCTGGGAAATGGAAACCATTTCAGAAGTGGAATACAAATGTAGTTTTCCTTCCTAGTTTATTATCAGAATGAGAAGCATTTGGCAGTGAAAATGCTGAAGGCAAATGTAAGCCCGACAAGCAGGAAAATTATTTATGTTCCAATTCAACCAAGAAGCAGGAACGCACCCTCAATCAAATCAATTTCATGCTGATTATTATTCTAGGGAAATGGAAATGAATGTGATTAAGACCTGGAACTGTTTGAAGAAAAGGAAACACACAGGGCCCACTTGAACGGAACATGGGGAGCACTATTTATTGTTACATCAGTGGTGACAATGTGACAATGTGGGGGCTTATGACATGATTTAAGATATGATGAAATGTCCCTGTGGGCCTTTGTGCGGGCTGCACATTTTAATCGTCATTATATAATTACATCTCTTTTTTGGATCCTCAAACCAGATAATCTAATAACAAAACAAAAATAAAAGAAAATGTATATCCTTTTTAGACAATATAAATACTATATAAATGTTCAGAATCTCTTGTACACATATGTTTGCTGTATCTGCTCACAAGATGCCCTGCAAGCTACTGCAGGTGATTGTCATTGCTATGGGCAACTTATCCACTGATCCAGTTCTACAGTCTACACTCTTTTCACTGCTTGATACATCAACCCATGTTTCCTAAATGACAGGCTCCACAAGGCTACCTTTCATTTAGAAGCAACACAGGTGTCATAGGTATTGTTATTGTATTATTGTATTGTTATTGTTATTGTTATTGTAGGTAGCCTGTCCGCTTCACCAGTGTGGACTGCCTAGTACAGAAGTAGGAATCGAGTTTAGAGTAGTATCTGACATCAGTTTAGCGTAAAATCTGTGTATACTGCATACTTGCCTACTTTTAGAAACTAGTTTCAGGGAGATTCTAGGAAGTTTGTGCAGCACAACACTGAGGGGGCATGTTTACCTCCACCTATGGGCGTATCTCATACTTGCCTACCTGACCCTCTCCATGAGGGAGAAAATGCTCTGTTCCTGGACTTTCCTGGTAATGTATGATTGCCATCACCTGTGGTGAAACACCTTTCTTATCAATTAACTAGATCACCACAGGTGATGGCAATCATACATTACCAGGAAAGTCCAGGAACAGAGCATTTTCTCCCTCATGGAGAGAGTCAGGTAGGCAAGTATGGCGTATCTATTACTGCCCAGGGGCTGTCCTGCAGTGTCAGGTGGAAAGTAGTCGCAAAATTACTGAAAATGTTTGTCCTCTGACAAAATATTTTTTATTACTTCCATTGTACACACACAGGGGTCACGGCCAAACACACACACAGGGGTCAGTGCCAGCCGACACACACACATGTCTTGCAACATCCTTTCCTTCCACTGGTGCACTGCTAATAAAGGCACCACCAAAATGGCATCAGGAGCCACACACATGTACTGTACACTCCCTGGTGACATCTCTAGAGAGGGGAAACCTGAGGCCTGGCACTAGCATGGGAGACCTCTCACCTTCCTTTATGCACTCTCCCATTTCCATACTGAGGTCAAGTGCAGATGGAGCAGGAGACAAGTAGGCCGACCACTGCCCTGGAACCGAGCCTTATTATATGCCACAACTGGTTGTTTGTGGCCGTTTTACATGATACCTTTTACAACTGTCACTGCTGGGGAGGGTAGAAAATAATTTCATGGTAGGCTGAGAATAATTGTGGTCACTGCCAGCCTACACATAGACACACACATACACCATACTTGCCTACCTGGCCCTCCCCATGAGGGAGAAAATGCTCTGTTCCTGGATTTTCCTGGTAATGTATGATTGCCATCACCTGTGGTGAGCTAGTTAATTGATAAGAAAGGTGTTTCACCACAGGTGATGGCAATCATACATTACATTACCAGGAAAGTCCAGGAACAGAGCATTTTCTCCCTCATGGAGAGGGTCAGGTAGGCAAGCATGACATACACTCACTGAGACACTCACCGTGGGACTGGGCCCTGCTCCTACTCCTCCAGCCTTTCCTCCCACCTGTCAGCCACGGAGCCACCTCCCTGCTGTGCTGTCAATCTTCACCTGAGCGGCTCTCCGCGCTGGGCAAGCTCCTACATCACTCCCCTTCACAGATGTCTCAATGCCCGCAGCTCCCAATGCACTGCAGCTGCCGCGGGAAAAGGGCCCTGTGATGTGTGGTCTCCATGCCTGCCCCAGTGCTTTACTGCTCACAGGCTCTGCTGTGCTGTCAACGCTGCCCACAGGTCCACAGCGTAGTGCATGGCCGGCCTATTCAGCATAGTCGCGCTAAGCTCCACCCCCATCACATCCGGACTCGCGCACGCATGGTCAAGTTGTCAGATTGGGCTGTTCTGGAGGATTAGGTGGTTTTTCGGGGCAGCGGGACATTGGTGCGAGGAACGGGAGCCTCCTGCAGGATGCAGGATTATTGGCAAGTATGGTACACTGGGGGTAATTCCAAGTTGATCACAGCAGGAAATTTTTTAGCAGTTGGGCAAAACCATGTGCACTGCAGGGGAGGCAGATATAACATTTGCAGAGAGAGTTAGATTTGGGTGGGTTATTTTGTTTCTGTGCAGGGTAAATACTGGCTGCTTTATTTTTACACTGCAATTTAGGTTTCAGTTTGAATACACCCCACCCAAATTTAACTCTCTCTGCACGTTATATCTGCCCCCCCTGCAGTGCAAATGGTTTTGCCCAATTGCTAACAAAATTGCTGCTGCGATCAACTCAGTATTAGGCCCACTGTCCTGTGTATCAGCCACCACATGTGGAATTGGGATCAGTAGCAGCTTGTGTTATGGTAACAACACATATTTGCCTACTTTTGAAAAAGCATTTCTGGGAGATTGTGAAAGTAACACCTATAAGCGCTGATGTATACTTCTAGATGTGAGAGGCGTGTCATAAAAATGACTTAAGGCCAGTACTGACGGGAGAAATGTGTGCTGAGCGATCTTAACACAGACCGCTCAACACACATCTCTCCCCCCGCTCAGCACAGCGCGATGTGTGCTGAGTGAAGGGGATGGACGGATGGGCCGCTCATTTCACTCAGCGGGTAAAATGAGCGATGTGCTAGATTGAGCCCGCATGCAGGCCAATCTGGCACTGGCGATAGCGATGCGGGGGGCCACACATCGCTATCGCTGTGGGGGGTACACACGGGGAGATCAGTGCTTAACCTCTAAGCAAATTAGTCAAATTGATTAGAATTTAAGCACTGATCTTTCCGTGTGTACCCCCCTTTACATCCAAATGTAAATGAGCCCCAAAGTTAGTGTAGTATGATTAGTAACCCGTTATAATAGTTATAATATGAAATGTATTATATGAGTTGTATTGTGTGTATTATGACTAGTAACCCGTTATAATATGGAATGTATTATATGTGATGTATTTGACTGTAATCGGGACATTATTAAGATGGCCCGTGGCTGAAGTTAAAATTACCATCTGTCGGCTCGCGGGACTCCCGGGCAGGGGGAGAGCGAGTACAGTCAGTAGGAGACCCGGATGAGGACGTTGGGAGCGGAGCGGTTGGAGCCGGTGACGGAGGAGAGCTGATCGGGGGAGCGGAGCAGAGACAGTGGGACATCGCCGGTGGTTGTGATTGCTGCCGCAGCCGGGATATCTGAGACCGCAGAGCTGGGGGAGAGGCGCTGACCCGAGCGGTTCCCGTGATAGCCAGTGGTGGAGTTGCTGAGAGCCGTAACTAGGTGTGTGCCGATGGTGCCTTGCCCACAGCGCAACTGCAGTGGAGGCGCACCATCTGGCAGCACATCCCCTTGTACGGCCATGTATTCAGTGAGGGAGTATTGAAATTTCTGGTGTACGCCGGTGCCTGACGCCAGCCGCCGCCTGTGTAAGGGAAGTGGAGTGGTGGCCACACAGCCGGTTGTGCTGTAATTCCGCCTGTGAGCCCTGGAGAGAGAGTGGGAGCGGTCCTTCAGCAGCGTGCATCCGTACACGAGCAGCTGCTGCGTGTAGTGATGCCGCCTGAGAGCCCCGCCGCCACCACCGTTGATATGGAGAGTGAGCGGTCCATCAGCAGCGTGCACCCATACAGGAGCAGCCGCTGCGCTTAGTGATGCCGCCTGTTAGCCCCGCCGCAGCCGCCGTCGCCGTTGATATGGAGAGTGAGCGGTCCATCAGCAGCATGCACCCATACAGGAGCAGACGCTACGTGTAGTGATGCCGACTGTGAGCCCCGCCGCCACGTCAACTGTGGAGAGGGACTGGGAGTGATTGTACTGTGCCTGGTAGACCTGGATGCCGTATCGCCTGAACAGGTGTGAGAAACACACACACACACACACACACTCACTCACTCTCTGTCGCTCTCTGTAATATGTCACGAAGGAGGACTCTGCTTCCTGATGTGTAAAAAAAGGGGGACTCTGCCGCTTAATGAGTAAAAGGGGGATTCTGCCTGCCGTACTGTGTAAAAGGGGGACTCTGCCTGCCATAAGGTGTCAAATGGGGGACTCTACCTGCCTAATGTGTAAAAAGGGACTTTACCTGCCGTAAAAGGGAGCTATGTGGCCACACCCCTTCCCCATGAAGCCATGCCCCTATAATTTTGGCGTCCTCCTACGGCGCGCATTGGTCCTGTTTTATATTTGGCCGGGGAAGGGGGAGGAGGGGGCGCTGATGCTGTTTCTTGCACACAGCTCCAAAATGGCTAGTTACGGCACTGGCTAGAGATCTAACAAACATCCATATATGTTATATGCATCAGTCAGGGGCGTTGGAAAGGAAGGGGGCAAGGGGACAGCTTGCCTTCCCAAATATGACAGAGGCGCAGGGGAGCGCTTACCTCCGAATCCCTGCAGGCAGATCCGGCGCTGCTCGCTCAGCACGCTTTGCTACCCTGCTGCTGCCGCTGCGCCTGTCAACCTGGAAGACAGGTAGCGGCGGCGCTGGCAGCGTGTAGCGCCACTCCCTCCCCTCCCCCAGTGTGCGGCCTCAGCCCGCTCACTACTACGCTGCTGCCGCCAACTTCCCCTGCTGCCGAGATTTTTGGGGGGGTGGCCTAATCACGGGAGGCGTGGCCACACACCCTTATGGAAAAAGTTGGGGGGGGGGGATCTGTGCAGTGCCTGACCCCTGACTGAGTCCCCAGCCCTGGATCAGACCCTCGGCCAGGGTCAATTCGAGGGGGGGAATGTGATCAGTGTGATCACCCCTTCCCCCACACCTGTACAGGAACAGGCAGAGGCTAAGCAGTAGCAGAAGCCTCTCTGCCTCACTGTAGCACAGCACACTGCAGCATGTGCTGTGCTGCCAACATGAGAGCTTATGCTGCTGGCCAGTAAGGAGGGAGGGGGGTGTGAGTGCGGTGCACCAGGGGCCTCCGGCGGACCCCTCCATCAGTCCCACGCCCGTTTAATTAGTACCTGCCTCCCCCCCCCCTTCTCAGCGTCACTGACGACATCCTACGGAGCCGCTGCTGCTGGAGTAACGGAGCCTGCGAGAAACCGGAGGAGGAGAAGGGAGAGGAGGAGCAGCGCCCGAGCCGGGACCTCCTGAAGGTACCGGGGTCACACTGTTGAGGGAATGAGGGCTGTACCTGGCACAGGGGGTTATTCAGAGATAAAAGCAGATTGCTGCATACGCAGTCAGATCTGCATTCATCCCTGCACATGCTGAGGGTCGCCCAGCACAGGGCAAGGCCGGCAAGCATGTGTAAGGCCGCCTCCCGATGTATCCGCAATGCATCCTGCGGTAGCACGCTGTTTTTAAAGGAGATGCCGACCGCGTGGATCTGCAGGTAAGCGCTCATCCACACAGCGGTGGGGGGGCTAAAAAGGTAGGGGAGGCCGGCACCATGGGGGCGCCCAAATTTTTATTTTTCTACGCCCCCCCCAACCAAAAAACATTCCGGCGCCCCTGGCAACAGTAGCAACAGAACATTAAGACAGCAAAACATTAACAGACATTTCCTAACCACTAGGTAGTATTAGTGTCTTTTCTTCAACACGTAGGTCTTACTAATGTAGCCCCTGGTAGCGGCTACCGGTGCCGCAACCAGCCATTTTGGCGCTGTGTGCAAGAAACAGCATCAGCGCCCCAACACCCCCCCCCCCCCCCCCCGCCAAATAAAAAACAGGACCAATGCGCGCCGTAGGAGGACGCCAAAATTATAGGGGCATGGCTTCATGGGGAAGGGGTGTGGCGACATAGCTCCCTTTTACGGCAGATAGAGTCCCTTTTTACACATTAGGCATGTAGAGTCCGCCATTTGCCACCTTAAGGCAGGCAGTGTCCCCCTTTTACACAGTACGGCAGACAGAGTCCCCCTTTTACACATTAAGCGGCAGAGTCCCCCTTTTTTACACATCAGGCAGCAGAGTCCTCCTTCGTGACATATTACAGAGAGAGTGAGTGTGTCTGTGTGTGTGTGTGTTTCTCACACCTGTTCAGGCGATACAGCATCCAGGACTACCAGGCACAGTACAATCACTCCCAGTCCCTCTCCACAGTTGACGTGGCGGCGGGGCTCACAGGCGGCATCACTACACGCAGCGGCTGCTCCTGTATGGGTGCATGCTGCTGATGGACCGCTCACTCTCCAAATCAACGGCGGTGGCGGCGGGGCTCACAGGCGGCATCACTACACGCAGCGGCTGCTCGTGTATGGATGCACGCTGCTGAAGGACCGCTCCTACTCACTCTCCAGGGCTCACAGGCGGAATTACAGCACAACCGGCTGTGTGGCCACCACTCCACTTCCCTTACACAGGCGGCGGCTGGCGACAGGCACCGGTGTACAGCAGAAATTTCAATACTCCCTCACTGAATACATGGCCATACAAGGGGATGTGCTGCCAGATGGTGCGCCTCCACTGCCGTTGCGCTGTGGGCAAGGCACCATCGGCACACACCTAGTTACGGCTCTGATACAAGGTATACAGAGTCTCTGCACACCAATCATATCTTCTCTGTCTCTGTGAGAATTAAACCTAGATCCATGGTTTGGTATCTTCACCCCATCATTAGGATTTTTTTTCTTGATTACAAAGAGATAGAATAATGTAAAATGTATAAAAATAGGATAAATTTACATAGAATTTACTGGTTTCGGTTTTATATGGTGGCACATACAATGTACAGTATATGACAAAACTAATGAGAAAGGCTGGGAGGTCTAATTAGAACCATTTTTCATACTCATACTGTATGAAGGAATATAAGATCTTTGTAATTGTTGTTTCTATAAATAAGCAAAGCAACATTTATCATAGCGTCTATGAACAGAGAAGGATAGTCACGATCAGTTTTATAAATGATGTCCCATTTATGGCTAAAGATGGTTAATATGTGAATTCACAATGAATAAATAAAGGTGATATTTCCGTGTAATAATAACAAGCCAAGCATAATTGTAGGAATACTCCTTTACATTCTACACTCATTTACTGAACTTACTGTAAATGTTATACAAGTACAGAATGTGTTGATATATTTGAGGGCCTGAATAGTGCAGTAGCACCATTGCCTATTCCAGGGGTAGGTAACATTCTTTTCTTTAAGTGCCAGGTGTTCAATATTACCAGTCAAAAAAGATTCTTAAATGCCATCACACTTATGGTACAAGATATACAATGATTTACAGAATTAATAGACAGGCATTAAAAAATGTTATTGGCTTCACTCTCCTTCCGATTTTGAAGCTAGTTTACTCAGGTTAGGTTAATAATTTGTAATGTTTCAGACCAATAACTGTTGCTCGATTGTGAGCGGGACTAACTGTGGTTCACTCACCAGAGTCCCAGGCTTCACTGGGTCTGCAGGACGCTCTTTGGTTCTTTGGTTTGGAGAGAGTACTGTGCACCAAAAGGGTGTAATATGTGAGGGAAAGAAGTGAAGAGGAGGTGAGTAGCACACTTAGTAAGTAGTAGAGGGACTGATGACACAAGATATTTTCTAGTGCCACCTTGTGGCATTAGTGTCAAAAGTTGCCTTCCCCTGACCTATTCCATTAATAGGTATGTATACTTTGTGGATTTGATTGTATTGCACGGTTACTGGGGCTGCTTCCATTTAGGAGTACAGGGCTGGTGCAAGAGCATACTGATGATGAAGATGGCTATAAAAGCAAGCGTACAGATAGAGGCGGTCTGTCTTCAGAGATGTGTACACTCTGTATACAGGTGCATATTCACATTTAGTCCCATGCACGCAACACAGGAGCAATTACAGCCAAATTGTGTTCAGCTCTGCATTGGAGCCAGAATGTACCGTTGTAGAGCAACCAATCTATTTACTTCTATTCGTGTTGGTACAAGAGCTTCTTTTATTTTGAAAACTTTAAGTGTCTTACTGAGAAGCAAAGAAACATTTAGTATGGATGGCACTTGATATCCCGGCTGTCGGGATTCCGGCGCTCACCATACTGGTGCCGGGATCCCGACCACCGGGATACCGACCACTATTTTCCCTCTTGGGGTGTCCAAGACACCTCTGGAGGGAGAATAAATAGCGTGGTGCACGTAGTGCACCACCGTGCCCGCAGCGTGGTGAGCACAAGACGCTCATTTGCACTCGCCCCGATGCCGGCATTCTGGCAGTCGGGATCCCAGCACCGGTATGCTGGTCGCCGGGATCCCGACAGTCAGGCAAGCATAGTAGACCCATAAAGTATAGCCAGGTTCCAGATGTAGAATAAAAAGGATTAAAACAATATGGGAAGAAAAAATATAACAAGCATTACTATATTCTGTAGGAGTCATTTACAAACTTGACTACATGCAGCATGATTGCAGTATCTTCCCAATTAATGAAGAACATATATTTATGGCACATGTGGAGATGTGCCCTATTGTGTCCACCAGCAGTGAAGCGTTGGAGCACACACCAATGGAGCGAGCACCCACAGTGGAAGAGCGTACTTGCCTGGGAGAGGATGAAGCCATGCACCTTCCAGAGGAGTTAACAGATCATCTTTGGAAGTTGTAGAAGACAAGGTTTGACCCAGGTCAGTAAGTATACTGTGGTTTCTGGCACTGGAAAAGGTGGACCTGAAAAGTTTCACTATTGTCCACTCAGGGTTGAGAATTGATACAAAGCAATATATATATTTGGGCAACAGAAATCTTGGGGCCAATACATTGATATCTCTGCATGATTGCAGACACCTGTCAGCCTGCTGTTAAAATTGTTTCAGACACAAGAGATGGTGAACTAGTCAGTGAACTAGTTGCCCAGGTGATAGGTCAGGGGGGTGGTTACTGTTAGGGGTCCTGGATCAAAGGTCTCTGGAGAATTTACACTTTGTATGCTAAGAACTGCTGTGACCTATTCTGTAACCTGTGACTTGCTGGTAACTCCTTATGTTCAGTTGTGAATTGCATACCTGTGGAAAATTAAAATACAGTGTGGAACTTTTACCCGGTGTTTGTGATCCTTTTCACATTTGGCACCAGAACAGGGACCCTTTTGCTGGATGTTGTTATAAGGTCTTATAAGAGTCACGAAAGGTGACTGGATCTACTCACAGTGGCAGCAAAACATGTTGCAGGACGCTACCCGCTATACCATGACTTGGTGAAACTGAGCCACACTGATCACAGCTGGGTAAGTGAGCTGGGCAGGGCAGCCATTAAACGGAAATTGTTAGCAGTTTATGATGGTGTATGTGAATTAGAGACCAAGAAACGCTGTATAGTGTGTTTACTTATTGCAGTGTAGCCAGTAGATGTGAAGCACACACAAAGATAGCTGTTATTTTATACTTGGCTGTTTAAACTGGCTTGCCAGAAAGATTTGGTCAAGCCTACTACGTTTGTTCATGAAGCTGAATTACTGTGTAAATGGAGGAGGTTTGGTAAAGGTTTGCTGATATGGCTGCTGGCCAGCAAACACTAATATAGGGCAGCAAACCAAGATCCAGTTGCTGCATGAGGGGTTGTTGGAGATAAGGAAAGGTGGACCGGAGCTAGAGTTAATGCAGAAACTGACACCATCAAATTATATAGAAGCATTTTTGTGCACCTTTGAATGCACTGCTGCCAGGCTAAAATGGCCAGCGGAGCAGTGGGCCAGAAGGTTAGCTCCCTTAGCTCACGTTGGAAGCTCAGAGAGTTTATGTTACAAGTGTCAGAAGCAGACTTTATCCACACCTGAAATAAAGCAATCCTCTGCAGGGTTGAGTTGACGAGCCCCAACAAAGCTCAAAGATTCCATGACTGGTGGCTGAACCACTCTGAGACCCCAAGGGATCAATTGGAAGAACTAGCCACATTAAGCAGAGCTTAGTTACAGCCAGACATAATGTTTCCTTACATTTCAGTAAGGTTCACAATTGTAAGATTGAACATTTTGTGAGTTTCTGTGGGATAAAATCTATAGTACCCAACTGGAGAGCCAATGATGGGGAAGTGAAACTAGCTAAAGCAGAAATTAGGACAATATATGAGTTGAGGGCCCTTGCTCCCAAGGGACTCAATGCTGATTTCGAAATGAAGGTTTTTTTTTAATATTGTGTTTATAGACCTTTAAGCTTCATTATGTATAACTCCACTGGGTCAGAAGATTAACCGGAATATCAGATCAGTGGTATGTAATGAATTTATATAAGGAATTAGCGAGGGATGAATTTACTTGGAGGACATTGTCATTTATTAATATATTGATGTATTGTATAGAACCCTATTTGGTTTATGTACTGACTTCTTTATTTATCAAAGATATGTAATAATTTATATACAAGTAGGAGTTCTATATGAATAAGGTCGGATGATAAAGTTACCCATTGTTTATATTGTATATTTTATCTCTCTTTGTATGAGCCCTTTTGCGACATACGAACGGCTGAAGCATAAGAGGTGACATGCGTTCCATTGGAATTATCGGGACTTCCTGTTGTGTCTCATATACCGAAGACCCGTAGCCGTGACTTCCGGTTTTGAATAGAGGATGCAGCCAAGGATAGGACGAAACCGCGGACATGCGGTAACTATAAAATCCACTTGGGCAGCTTTACAGAACAATAAAGTTGGCAATACCGCAAAGCATCATGGCCGGAAGGAGCAGAGGTCACGTGATCACGGCAGTGGGTGAATTACATAAAAAATGTCACAGGATTCTGGACTGGATATGTTTGAGAGTAAGGGACTCTATGGAGAAGAATACATTCCAGTAATCCATTACCTATAGTGAAGATTACCAATTAATTAGAAAAGTTTGATAACAAACAGTTAAGAAGTTAAGAAGTACAATTGATTGGTATAGGTATACACCTATAAACAAACATTGTAAAACTGTTGGATGTTTATGTTTTTAACGAATGAATTCTGATTGGGGGTTATAACCACATGGGTAGACCAGTGGGTATAAAATGACCGACTGGGTTTATTCCATGCTACACCCTGAGGAAGGATAGTGAATCTGAAACGCGTTGGTGCTAATGTACCCCAGGTTGTAAGTTTTTTTCTTACCTGTTTTTTCACCCCTAATCAAGGACCAATATTACCTATTAATAAGACTCTTTCTCCACTTTGAAAAGGGTGAATAGGATATTTGATTTCTTGAGGTGGTATGGCGGAATAAACCCGCTACCAATTGGGGATATTTTGTTTTGTTTTTAAATTGTGCTTTTTAACTTTTTATGGATGTGACCTTTTTTATGCTTCTGATGTGCAATAAATGTCCAAGTCTTTACTATTTGGCCCCTATTTCCTGCATCGATAACTGCTGTGGTGAATGGTACTCTGAATCCTGATAACATCTGGGAGGCGGCTCAGAAAAGAAACCTTTCAAGGAACATAGGGAACTAAATTGAGGTGAGTGCTCCCCATAAGGGATAACACGGTTTCCATCAGATTTGGTGTGGAGTTACCTGTGAAGATTTAAATAAACCTTTTGATGTACATCTCTCACTGAGAGGAGGTCAGTTCAGAGGTGCGAGCTCAAGTATTGACGAAACCCTCTATTCCTCCCCTTGAAAATCTCTTTTTTAATGAACAGTCCAAAGGGAATTTTGGAGATTGAAATGTATACTGTTTAGCAGCACTTGCGGACTACTCTAATTTTTGGATTTTGTATGCTTTTCAAGGAGTGGTGCTCTTGAGAGTTTAGTACCAAGCTGCAGCTAGGGCGCGAGTTACCCTTTTCTTCTGTTATTGACTACTGTGCAGTGTAATGTGCCTAACAGACACTACTGTGCAGTGTAATGTTACTAATGGACACTACTGTGCTGTATAATGTGCCTAACAGACACTACTGTGCAGTATAATGTGATTAACGGACACTAATGTGGGGTGTAATGTGGCTAACAGACACTACTGTGCGGTGTAATGTGATTAACGGACACTACTGTGGGGTGTAATGTGGCTAACAGACACTACTGTGCAGTGTAATGTGCCTAACAGACACTACTGTGCAGTGTAATGTTACTAACGGACACTACTGTGCTGTATAATGTGCCTAACAGACACTACTGTGCTGTATAATGTGCCTAACAGACACTACTGTGCGGTGTAATGTGATTAACGGACACTACTGTGGGGTGTAATGTGGCTAACAGACACTACTGTGCGGTGTAATGTGATTAATGGACACTACTGTGGGGTGTAATGTGGCTAACAGACACTAGTGTGCAGTGTAATGTGCCTAGCAGACACTACTGTGCAGTGTAATGTTACTAACGGACACTACTGTGCTGTATAATGTGCCTAACAGACACTACTGTGCGGTGTAATGTGCCTAACAGACACTACTGTGCAGTGTAATGTTACTAACGGACACTACTGTGCTGTATAATGTGCCTAACAGACACTACTGTGCGGTGTAATGTGCCTAACAGACACTACTGTGTGGTGTCATGTGATTAACGGACACTACTGTGCTGTGTAATGTGCATAATGGACAGCTCTGTGCTGTGTAATGTGAATAACGGACAGCTCTGTGCTGTGTAATGTGAATAACGGACACTACCATGTGGTGTAATGTGAACTGGTACCATTCTGTAGCCAAGACCCTTCCCCATGAAGCCATGCCCTTATATTGTTGGTGCACGCTTCTGGCACGCACTGTCCTTATGTTGGATATGGAGGTGGGGGGCACCAATTCTCTGTCTGGCACAGGGCACCAAACTGTCTAGTTACAGCTCTGAGTGAACTATTTATTATTGAGGGTAACCTCGTTCCAAAAGGGGCTGACCAAGTTTTACCCTCAGTCAAGGTGCTGTGTGCCTATGGAGATGTGGTGGAATACTCTTTTGTACAAATGCGGATACTGTAAAAAGAATGACCACTAAAGATAGTAGCTGTGGTAGATCCTAGGTTTCCCTATCCTCTGATTTTGGGACGTGGTTTTCCGCTATTACAAGAAGCAATCACTTGGCACAACAGCTAAAGAGACCCACAGGGCGAGGTGTCCAAGGAAATGGGAATCGTGTTGAGTCAGACCACTGTAACCGTAAAACCCTCCTTGGCTGGTGAACAGCAAGAATAGAGTGGCTCAGAGACTTACTGGTTATCTACTGGTAAAAATGTTTACTTACAGGACTTTGCTTGTGACCAACAGTATGAGGGAAACCTTATAAGATAATGTGGTGATGGTAAATGGTAAACTAAAAACTGACGTGCCACCTGTAGACATACCATATTTTATGTTGAAAAAATATTTACTATACAGTGTTGCTTAATTACAGCGGAAAAAGGTGGAACAGTTGCTAGTTCCCAGAAACATGAGCAGGTGGTCCTGAGGGCTGCTCATACGCATTTGTGGAGTGGACATTTGGGAAAGGAGAAAGCTCCCCAACTAATTCAATAAAGTTTTTTTTGCCAGGCATTTACGCCGCAGTGAAAAATTATCACAAGGAATGCCCAGTGTGTCAAAAGACAGCCCCCCAGCCAGAGTTTACAGAACCTCTGGTACCCTTACCTGTTATTTCTTTACCTTTCAAGCGATTTGGTATGGACCTGGTGGGTCCGGTGGAAAAATCTGCTTGTGAGCATTAGTATATTTTAGTGGTGGTTAACTATGTGACCAGTTATCCGGAGGCAAAACCACTGCAAAATAATGTCTAGCACTATCACTTCATAACTGGTAATGTATTAAAGCTTGGGAATTCCAAAAGATGCCTTGACAGACTAGGGTACCCCTTTTATGTCTAAGTTAGTGAAAGATCTATGCCGTCTGTT
Source organism: Pseudophryne corroboree (assembly GCF_028390025.1). Lineage (NCBI taxonomy): Eukaryota > Metazoa > Chordata > Amphibia > Anura > Myobatrachidae > Pseudophryne > Pseudophryne corroboree. Next base: position 298,014,695 of record NC_086451.1, read on the forward strand.
GGAAATTTGAGAGAATTAACACCTCAATGTATCATCCGCAAACAAAGGGATTAGTGGAAAGCTTTAACCAAACACTTCAATAGATGATAAGGTGAGCAGTATCCCAAGATAAGAGAGATTGAGAACAACTCTTGCCTTATCTAATGTTTGCAATTTGATAGGTACCCCAGTCATCTACAGGGTTTAGCCCCTTTGAGCTCCCTTATGGTAGACATCCTAGAGCAGAGGTTCCCAAACTGTGTGCCGTGGCTCCCTAGGGTGCCTTGGGACACTTGCAGGGGTGCCCTGGGTTGGTGGTCCAGGACCAATTAAAATTATTCATGGTCAATATAATAGGCAAAACCAGTGCTGGTGGCTGCCCGTCATAAAATATGTGGCCAAACAGAAGCAAATCTTGTCCCTCACCACACAACTGACCCTAAGGATGACATATAAACGCGATCTACTTAATGTAATATTTATTTCTAAATTTCTCAATAAGAAATTTTTGGCCTAGGGGTGCCGTGAAAAAAAATCTGATATTCTAGGGTTCCGTGATTCAAAAAAGTTTGGAAACCACTGTCCTAGAGGAATCCTAGATCTCTTAAAGGAAGGGTGGAAAACCAACCATCCCAAGAGCATAATATAGTTCAATGTGTGTCTCAACTGTATGGCCACTTAAGACAAAGTGGGCCACTTGTAAATGTACATATAAACTTGTCTCAGTAACATCAAAAGTGTAATTATGATGTTACAGCGGTGAACCACTCCTTCAAACCAGGGGATAAGGTTTTGCTTTTGGTTCCCAACACTGAAAGTAAGTTGTAAGCCCATTGGCCGGGTCCTTATGAGATCTTAGAGGCAATAGGGCCTGTTAATTATACAGTATGGCAAGAAGGTAGAAGGAAAGAGGTTCAAATTTACCATGTTAATTTATTAAAATCTTGAAAGGGCCAACCAACCTTCTCTATTGGCCATTAAAACTCCTGATTGTCAGGTGCCTATTGAAGCCTAATTAAGTCACAGACAAAATCAGGACATCAGTGTTTGCAGAAAATACTGGTTCTGCAGCAGTTCTATCATTAGTTATATCAGCAGTCCCGCAAGCTACCCGTTACTAAATTCCCCCCTTAGCTTGTGAAGACTGAGCACCTAAATCCTCTTTATAATGATTTTATTTCTACATCCCCACAGATGATGAAGACCAGGTGTCAAACAATAAGTGAGATGTTTGTTCACCTTTCATACTGTATATTGGAAAGTGCTGTATAACACAAAAACCATTGTAATTAGTATATTTAAAAATAATACAAATTGAATGCAATAATAAGTAAAAAATTATTTCCCCTTACCATTGTGACTAATTAAGCTGTAAATAAGGCTTCAGCAAGCTGGGCACCCTTATCATTGGCAGCAGTGGTCACACAAAGTGCACAGTATGAGCACAAGTTTGGCCAAAGAAGTGAAATAGGGTGGGGATCAATATACAGTATGTGTGCCCAGTGGTATAAAATATATTGTTCACAGTTTTCAGAAATTATGTTCTGTCTACTCAAAATGGGACTGATATAATGCATGATGTAGGACAAGCACTATGCAAATGACGGCTCATTCCGTAGATCTATTTTTATTTAATTAAAAGCATTTCTTCTGTTTAATTTATCAGTATTTCCAACCTTCATCATGAGTTCGAGCCTCTGCCCAAGAGAGTGTAATGTGACAGATTAATTATTCTAAAGTAGGTAAATTCTTATAATTAAGCTAAAGGGAGTCAGCAACAAGTCATACACAAGTCATCAGTTAATTAATTTGGATGTGTTGAGTTTGTTCGTGATCAGTCCTTCATGTCATTGAGCAGGGGTTCATTCTCTATTCAAATCCTCAAACAAGTTTCTTCTATCATTGTTATCTGATTTTTAATGATAAAGATATTTCACATTAAAAACAGCCTATGCCAAAAATCTTTTGTTAAAGTAAAAGCAAAAAATAATTCAATGATACTAATATAATGATTCAGCACTCCTTTGGAACCATCTAGTAAGACATGCCAATTGGTGATACATAGCTGAGTGTTACCAGGAGGGCAAAATTGAGAATGAAGTGCTGGCTTGAATAGTCATGGCTGAGTGGTGGCCCTGAAGCTTGAGCATCATTTTTGTAACCATGGCCGAGCAGTGATGTGCAAATGCCTTATAGGTGGAGTCGCTAAATAGGGAACCAAAATCCTTTTAATAGCTTGGAGCTCCCTCACTGAGAGAGTGAAGTACCGGTACTCTAACCAAATCATCAGATTGGGTTACCACCTCTTTATTTTCACATAGCCTGGCAGAGGAAAAGGCTACGGATGTGACCAAAACCATAGTATTGTTGCAACCATTTTATTTGCCATATTTCAGAACATGTACTTACACCCTAAAAATGTAGAAAAATCCTCCAAGGACCCTCACACTGACACAGGATATGTAGTACATACATTGACATCCTCCATATTACTGTACATGACTGAGACATTCCCCATGCCCTCCAATGCCCCCATGTAATATTACCTCTACATGACAAAAATGCAACCTGTCAGGATCACCAGACTGTCACAGGACATGTAGCACATACAGTTACATGCACATGGGCACAGTGTTTACTCACCAGTGACACTGACTGTAACTTAACTGGTATTGTCCGGACCCCTCAGGACAATAAGAAGACCTGACCAGGTGCTTAGTTCAAGCTGAGTCCTAGCATCAGCCATCAGCACAGCTGCAGACACACAGCAGGCAGTGCTGGCCAGGTCTCAGACTTTCCTCCAGCTCCACAGTCCCTGATCACACTGTCTGTGATTGCATGACTCCCTCCTCCTCTCTCACCCTGTCACAGTGAGACTCACACAGTAGCAGCAGGACTCGAAGGCAAGCAGAGTAGGAAGAGAGGTGGGTGGGATAGAAGGGTGGGTGGGTCAGGGTTTACTGCAGTGTATTCAGGTCTTTTTTCTAGTCCGGTGGCGAGATCCAGCAGAACTTGGCAGGGCAGAAGGCGTAATGGTGGGTCGGTGGAGCTCACCATCACAGAAATAATTTCCAGACACCACCCGTCCAGGAAGAGCAGGCTTCCGGAGACCGGACTGAGCATGTAATTCCTTTACTGTCCGGAGGAATCCTGGATGGTGGTAAGACTCTTTAACATCTGACATTGTAACAGCAAGCAGTTAAGGCTTAAAGCTGGCAGCAGAGCACTTCAAGAGAGAGAATGGTATGAGACCCACAGAGAGGCCATTTATCTTAAGTGTTTGCATTTTATTCATTAAAAACACCCACATATCTGCAAGCGATATGCCTTCTGATAGGCTTATATGCATCTGAATCTGACAAAGTTGCAGTATACATGAAATCATCCTTACTGTACCTAGCTTATGCCCCTCCCCTCCCCTCCCTGTGACCAAACTTGTAAGGTGCATGCCTCGTGGGGAAGGGCCGTGACTGATTGATCACAGAGAAAGCCCATGCATAATGATGCCCCTTCCCACATTATATATCCCACATTATATATATATATATATATATATATATAACCTGTTGAATTCTAATCAAACACCCTACTCTTTGAACTATTTGATCCTGCATAAAAACTATGAGAACTATATGAAACTACTTGTACATTGTAAAAAAAAAAAAATCAGTTTGCTATTGAGCAGATCTATGTAGTGTGCAGCCACAAATCCAATCTCTTGCAGCCACATGCTGCATAGATCTGCTCAGCACTGATCGTTTTTCCACAAAGTACAAGGTAAGCTTCAAATAGTTCGAATTCTCTAGCTAAGAATTCTCTAGCTTTCTATGCAAGGACAGATAGCTCAATGAATAGGTTGTCTGACTGCAATGATACAGGCAATGGGTTTGAATCTCTGTTATGTCAGCATCTTGAAATGTAATAAAGGACAGTGTGACTGAATAGCAAAGAAATCTCAAGTTGAGTTCATGAATGTTGTATAGGTATTAGCAACAGAAGGGGTCAGGGTAGGAGACAGCGGTGGTCAGGAGATGCTGGGCTTCAAAATAGGGGGAAGCTGCATGTGAAAGTAATTAAAACAGATAATTGAAAAGTGCCACCAACAGTGCCCCCTACCCTGCAGCGCTATGTGTGGTGCCACCTCCGCACACACCTAGTTACGGCCCTGATAGTAGTAGTAGTAGTAGTAGTAGTGTTAATAATAATTTGATAAGATGTCACTCAGCTTAATAAATGTATTACATTTAAACAACTACGTAGCTTACAGCCACAGATACATTTCAGTTACAAGTATACTGCATCCTGCATGGTAACAATTACAGGCAATTTTTAAACTAAATAAAGTGCAACATGTTTCACTTATGTAGTTTTAAATGGTAAACTTATCCACAGTATACTAGAGTAACCTTTGTGAGCACAGAAGTAATGATACACATAAGATAAAGGGGGTCATTCCGAGTTGATCGTAGCTGTGCTAAATTTAGCACAGCTACGATCAGGAACACAGACATGCGAGGGGACGCCAAGCACAGGGCTAGCCCGCCCCACATGTCAGTCCCTGCCCCGTCGCTGAAGTACAAAAGCATCGCACAGCAGCGATGCTTTTGTACTTCAGGAGTAGCTCCCGGCCAGCGCAGCTTTTGCGCGCTGGCCTGGAGCTACTCATCGCTGCCCGGCTCGCAGCGGCTGCGTGTGACGCCACGCAGCCGATGTGGCACGCCCCCCGCATGGTCTGGCCACGCCTGCGTTGGCCGGACCGTGCCCACAAAACGGTGGCCAAACAACACCGTGCCGCCCCTCCTGCCTAGCGACAGCCTCTGCCTGTCAATCAGACAGAGGCGATCACTAGGCAATGACAGCCGTCGGCTGTCGGCCATGCGCCTGCGCACTGCGGCACTGGCGCATTCGCAGTTCTGACCCGATCGCTGCACTACGATAAACTGCAGCGAGCGATCAGGTCAGAATGACCCCCAAAGTCTTCCACTTGCATCTGCTGTATGCCATCAGCATCTTCAGCCCAAAGAGCACGGGCTGTGCACTCTTAATATGCATGGCTTATTTAATTAGATTAACCAGCTTTCAGCCTCGATTGCCTGAATTCTTATCCTTGTAATTGTCAAGAAGTTGTAACCTCTAAAGATACATTCGCTTCTGAAACAAGTAGGTGCCAGTGAAATGAAGCTTGATAAGTAGGTAATAAACGTATTTGCCCAGTTCAATCAATACTGCAATGCTTGATTATACTTTGAGGAAATGTTCTCCTGGGATGGAAGGATTGCACAATTAAATGTTTGGTTACACTGCTAAAACTACAATGTCATAAAACATTTAGTCATGTCTATCAGTGATGAAAGATACAGTATCAGTTCTTTAAAAACAACAACAACAAAATAATTGAGTATACTAGGTTCAAAATTACATGGTTAATCAGATTGAAAAGACGAAGTCTGACTTTTCATACATTCTAGTACCAGTGCTGCAGTTGATAATTGTGTCTCACAATTAGGGAACATTTCTTACATACCTCAAAAATGATAATCAGATAATTTCTTGTAAAACAGATGTCATCTAGCAAGGAACTCCACCCCTTTATTACCCTTACAGCAAAGAACCCGTCCTATGCAGATGATGAAATTATCACCCCTTTACACACCTGAGGCAGGATGTAATGAAGTCCGAACTCAGACATTTTATTAAAGGGGCAATCATTTACAAGGCTAAACCATGCCTTGTAAATGACTGCCCCTTTAAAAAAAAAAATCAGAGTTCAGCCGGCATCCTGCACAGGCACTGATCTCGGACTTCATAACATCCCAACCACAATTTTCTTCCTCTTTCTCTTTTCTGTATCTCTATATTTTTCTTTTTCTCTGTGATCCTTTTTTGTGTGTCAGACTATCCTGTTTATGTGTCACTCTGTGCATGTCTGTTTCTTTATGACACATGTCATTGTATTGTGCCACAACTGTCTGGAAGTAACATAACTGACAGGTGGGAGGGGTCACAGTTCTTACCAATTACATTCCAACATGATGACATCATCTTTTATCAGAAGTCAATTTTATTATATAGATATATCAACTTTTTAGAAAAGATTAGATATAGGTGACAATACAAATATATATTTCACCTTGTGTCTGCTTAAATGCTTAAGAGCAAGCAATAGTCAGCACGTCTGTATCAAAGATGGTTGATAACAATTAACCAAAATGTAAATAAATCTTTTTTTTTCAAAAGATAACTCATCACCAGGTTCTGCACAAGGCACCACCAGCGGCAAAATGTGGTAAATAACTCTGTAGGACTGCGCTGTCGGTCCATGATAAATTCTACACCTATCTATTATCCGGTCTATACTAAACAGGAACGGATCACAGAGAAAGCAGTAATTAATGTGACCCTTTTTAGCACCATTTGATTTTATATATATATGTATGTGTATGCTTATGTTAGAGAAGCGTCTTTTATGGTTTATTAAATAATACCAATTGGTACTCAATCCTTCTATTTTCATTCATTTTTATATTAGCGCTGCTATATGGTTCTTCTTTTTTACAAGGCACATTCCATCTACAGTACTAAACTGGTTATAAAACATGCATGTACTGGCCCAATTATATACTTTAAACCAGTGGTTCTCAAACTGTGTGTGGCACCCTGGGGTGCCTCGTAACACTTTTAGGGGTGCCTTGGATTGGTGGTCCAAGACCAGTTCAAATTATTTATGGTCAATGTAATAGGCCAAACCAGCGCTGGTGGCTGCCAATCATAAAATATGTGGACAAATAGAAGCAAATCCTGACCTCACCACACAAGGATGACATTTAAACACAATTTACTTAATTTAATATTTCTTTCTAAATTTCTCAATAAGAAACTTTTGGCCTAGGGGTGCCATGAAAACAATTCTGATACTCTAGGGCACCGTGAGTCAAAGAAGTTTGGGAACCACTGCTTTAAACCAAACAGAGCCTGAGAAAGATAGATACAACTAAGCTACTGTCTCCCATAAGGAATCAAAGCAATGCATAGGTGTATATGTTAGAAAAAAGTACACTACAATACCAGTATAAATGGTGATTCAAAAAGTGTTGCATAAAAATATAGAACCAGTTCTAAATGTGATTGAATTTCATTAGTTTGCTAGCCATAAACATTCAAAGTCAGCTCTGTAATATTATAGACCCTAACTTTACAGCTTGTGCTCCTATTCAAGATTAGCAATTTGCCTTTGTGGCTTGCTGTCCTCATTCAACTTTTACTGATTGTGTTCATCATCTGGGGTTTACGTTTTACTTTCACTCTTTTTGTTCACCATTTAACCTTGCGGTTCGCAGTTTGCAGTGGCTTGCTGCTGCTATAAAAAGAAACAGCTGAAATATGGGAGCAGTTTAGATTAGCACAGTGCAGATAGGATACAACCAAAATCCACTTTAAAGATCCCTTTCCCTTGATCCCAATCTGCTGGGATTGAGAGTCCTTTACTTGCTGCATATTCTGATTGTGCCTGGGTCTTGGTCTGTGCTCAGCTGCCAAATTGCGGCATCTGACCTGGCTGTGGGTACTTTGTGTCTGACTTAGTGGTGGACATTGAATTTTGAAGGCTTAACACCATTGATATACAAGTTGAGTATCCCTTATCCTAAATTCAAAATCCCACATCTTTGGGTCCCCTACTGAGATGACATATATATTATTTATTTATTATTTATTTAATAACAGTTTCTTATATAGCGAAGCATATACCGCTGCGCTTTACAATTAGAACAACAGTAATAGAACAACACTGGGTAAAAACAGACAGACATAGAAGTAGGAAGGCGCTGCTCGCGAGCTTACAATCTATATGTATATACAGGTTGAGTATCCCATATCCAAATATTCCAAAATACGGAATATTCCGAAATACGGACTTTTTTGAGTGAGATAGTGAAACCTTTGTTTTCTGATGGCTCAATGTACACAAACTTTGTTTAATACACAAAGTTATTAAAAATATTGTATTAAATGACCTTCAGGCTGTGTGTATAAGGTGTATATGAAACATAAATGAATTGTATGAATGTACACACACTTTGTTTAATGCACAAAGTTATAAAAAATATTGGCTAAAATTACCTTCAGGCTGTGTGTATAAGGTGTATATGAAACATAAATGCATTCTGTGCTTAGATTTAGGTCCCACCACCATGATATCTCATTATGGTATGCAATTATTCCAAAATATGGAAAAATCCCATATCCAAAATACCCCTGGTCCCAAGCATTTTGGATAAGGGAGACTCAACCTGATATAGTGGGTTGTTGTGCATGCGTGAACCATTGCAATGTTTTTCCATTCTGATAGCGGGCTTCTGAAATCCATCCCTCGTATAGCAGCCTACAAGCAGCTAGGTGTGCAGACCTGGAGTTATCAAGCTGGGCTGAACCTTTGATTGCGGCAGGTGAGTTCTGGACTTGTGAAGATTAAATTTTTAGGGATTTCCCTTTGGCACTACATTGTTGGTTGCAATCAATCTGATTCTGCTAGTCCTGGTGAATACTTGGGTATCAGCTCTGTGCTGCTAAGTGGAGCTCATTCACCTGTGCTATCTGAAAGATCTGCCAGCATGTCTCCACATTTCAACTAATCTGCTAGTCCTTGTTTCTTCAGCCACATAGACAGGAACACACACAAACACTGAAGGGGAGCAGAGGCACACATGGGTAGGGGAAGAGGCACACATGGCTAGGGGAAGAGGCACACATGGGTACGGGCAGAGGCACACATGGCTAGGGGAAGATTTCCCCAATACTTATCTTTGGTTATCCCAGCTAGAATTATTGTGCAAATCCCGTTATCAACATTTTGGAATAGGATAGGTGCGAATACTGGGAACGTGCAGGTGGCGATACGCTGATTTGTTGGGAGATAGGTGCGATTGGGGATCACATTATCTTTCCTTGGGGAAATCTGCCTGTACCCCCAAAAAGCCAAACTACTATAGGAAAACATTAGAGACTGAAGTCTATTAGTGTCCATAATAAAACTATTTGGTGTAATTAAATTGGGTAAAATGGCTGTTATATGAATTTTTTATTTTTTTTATTTTTTTAAATGTAAGAAAATGTTAGAAAGCATTTTTTTCCAGCAAAATAAGTGCTCTCACTAAATTTGGGGTACATAAAAATGGGAATGAACTAATTTCTCCCACCTGCAAGTCTAAAAACACTTGTCCCACTCATAAAGCACCTCAGTGTACCTGTCCCATACCTTGTACCTATAGGCCAATTAAAAATTATTAAAAACTTCTAAGTGCCCAATTAATTATTCAGGGGGGGGTCACAGGGGTTCTGAACCAAATCCCCACATTTTTAACTTAAAATAGAGATTTTGCATACTTATCCACTGCTCAGAGATGGTGAAGAGAAATTTGCAATAAACCCTTTGGAATTTAATCGATGATAACTTAGTATCCAATTAGCTGCGAAAAGTTATCACAAATGTGATACAATATCGTGAAACCGCGTTATCGCAGCTAATTTGATGCCACCCATAGTGTATTCCAGTGACCAGCAGCTGAAAATAGGACTGGCCTTGGGGAAATTTGGCACCTGGCCTGGCCCGCCATTGGCTGCATAAATACAGGAATCAGAGGCGTCACTAAGTCCCTTGACAACCGGTGTGGCGGGCACAAAAGGGTGCATGGCTTTGTGGGACAGGGGCGTGGCTTCACAGGATGGGGGGTGTTCTTTCAGGGCAGGGGTGTGGCTAGCCATCCCAACCCCCATTTTCATCATGCCGAGGGTCCAGGAGGAGCGGGCTGCTCCCGGGAAGTGCTCCTGCTGCAGTCTCCTACACAGCGACAGGAGCCAGGTTACTGCACTGTAATGTTACAGTGCTGCACCCGGCTCCTGTCACTGAGCAGGAGCTGGCACTTTGGTGTCACTCCGCGTCGGGAGACACCCGGGTGCAGGCCGCACCTTCCTGGTGTCGCTACTGACAGGAACAATAGGATTTATTTTGAACCTGTAATCACATTATTCCTCACAACTGACTGTGGGAGCAAGTGTGCTGGACAAGAGAACTGACAGTATAAAATAAATAATTACTGTATTATATTTTTAAACAACAGTACTCTGACTGTTGCACATGTCTATTTTACAAATATACCAAGTTCTTTGAATCATGACGCTCTGCAGCAGTAAAAAGGTGCACAGCAAACAGCACACAAACACAACAATATTATATGGGGCTCATTCCCACCCGATCGCTTGCTGCAGTTTATCGCAGCGCAGCGATTGGGTCTGATCTGCACATGTGCCGGCGCCGCAGTGCCAAAGGCCATTGTATTTTAGCAATCAGGCAGAGGTGGTCGCTGGGCAGGAGGGGGCTGGACGGTGGCGTTAAGCCACCATTTAGGGGGCGCGGTCCAGCCAACGCAGGTGTGGCGGACCACTGGGGTGCCGGCCGCGGCAGCTGCGTAACGTCACACGCAGCCGCTGCGACCCGGGCAGCTAAGAGGTTCTCCCAGCCAGCCGCAGGAGCTGCGCTGGCCGGGAGTTACTCCTGACATGCAAAAGCATTGCCGCTGTGCGATGCTTTTGCGTTTCTGCAGGGGGGGCCGGTGCTGACATGCAGGGCAGGACAGCTACGATCTACTCAGAATGACCCCCAAAGAACAAATGATTTGTACTACCCCATTTCATTACTTACATTTACCTCTATTATATAACTCTCCTTAACTCACATTCATTATACACAGAGAGATCTGTTCATTTGATGACTCTATGATAAATTGGGCTTGTAGCAGTACTAGTGCTGTAGATCTCTGTGTCTCAGCTATAACCACGACTCTGCCAACAGATCATTTATATTTCTGTTCACGTAGAGATTACAAGAACAGTCATCTCTTTGACCTTCAGCTGCTGCAAGGAGAACAAAGGTATTTCTTGGATAGGGCAAATAGGTTTACTTCATTCTTACATTATTTTTACTAAAATCACACTATAGTAGATCACACTATAGCAGTTACTGTAGAATGAAAATGATATTTATCATTATTTTCCTTTTCTGGAATGGAATGTATCAGCATGCTGGGAAGAGACCCTCCTCTCCTTATTTTATTATAACCGTACCCCCTTAGTGCCTAACCCTAACCCTCCCATCTTGGTGCCTAACCTTAACCCTTCTCCCTAGCCTAACCCTAACCTTCCACCCCCAGTCCCCGCAACCTACCCTCCCACACCCACACCCACTCCCCGCACCCTAACCCTACCTTTCTCTCCCCCTTGCAACCTAACCTTAACCCTCCCCAGAATACTTACACTTGGGATGCCAACAGTCGGAATTCCAGCCATCGGCATTGTGAGAGTTGTCAGATTCTGGCTCTGGTCTTGTTACCAGTGTCAAAGTCGAAAAATTTTCCAGTACACACATCACGTACTAACCACACACACATGCCCGCTGCGCGTGCACTTAATCCGCCGTGCGTGCACATATCCGCAATTTGTGTATGGTCGCTCCCGCGGCCCTGCACGTGGTATGGGTATTTACGGCGGAGTTTGTGAACGCATAGAGGGTTATCAAAACATTACATATTTAATCCAAATAGTGCACATTGTACACATAGCCCCCCCTGCACCACATCAGCAAGTATCAACAGTTTAAATGATTCCAGGACTAAGGGATTTGCCTTTGCATGATAGGAAGGGACAGACTACGGTTATAAGGTGATGTCTGGTATCCAGCTGTAGGGTATTTTAAGGGTAACATTCCGGTGTTGGTTAGAGGAAGATCGCATGTTCCTGCGTATAGTTATGTGCAGAAGTAGAATATAGATATAAACTGTATTTACTGTATATTATGTATGCGGCGGGAATCCAGAGGAGAACCACCCACAAGAGCAGTTGAGAAAGACATCGCCCACCTTTTCAAATCAACCTATGACCTCTCCTGTAATGTAAAGATGCATCTCTGTGTCCAATGGACGAAGGGATTACAGTATCCATTGTATTGTTTTTGGAAGTAGTGTATAAAAAGCCTGTTTCTGCCTGGCCGGTCAGAAGACTCTTAACGCTATCTACCTGATTAGCGGAGGACTGGACCAGGAAGCGCATGCGAATATTCTCACGTATGTACATTGACTGTAGCCATTTACTCTGTTGTATTGTAGTGTATAAATTGTATTGTTAACCCCCTTCCAGATATATACTCTGTGGTGTCGGAGCCCAGTGTTTAACTACAACTCGGTGTTGTGTCTTCTTTTCCCTGCTAGGGTTTAAAGCGTATTACATTACCTAACTGTATAAGGTTTGAAAGTGTATTGATAAGGTGTGTACGCGCTGCGGGTACTTTGTACCGTCAGCGCTGCATAAGGTTTAAGGTGTAACATCATTGCATTGCATTACTACTAAGGTGTAAAGTATAACTCTGGGTGTGTGCGCGCTGTGTGTACTTTGTACCCCCAGCGCGGCGTTTGTACGCTAAGTCCGTACACGGTACGGGACTCTGTACGCAAATAGCGTACAAAGTACGTAGAGTGCATATTAAGTCTAGCGGCCGCAGAGGCTCCATGGTAAAAGTGTGTTTAAAGGTATAGCTTTATGGTTTAAGATAATATCGACATTATCACCAGTGTCGAGATTCCAGTGCCAGTATTTCGACTCCCAGCATCCCGTGCTCCGGTGTGCCAGCTGCATCCCCTTGGCACAGTGTCTAAGCTAGCATATGAGCATGGAATATGTGCACTGCAAAGATGCAAACATAGGGGGTAATTCAGAGTTGATCGCAGCAAATTTGTTAGCAGTTGGGCAAAACCATGTGCACTGCAGGGGAGGCAGATATACATGTGCAGAGAGAGTTAGATTTGGGTGGAGTGTGTTCAAACTGAAATCTAAATTGCAGTGTAAAAATAAAGCAGCCAGTATTTACCCTGCACAGAAACAAAATAACTCATCCAAATCTAACTCTCTCTGCACATGTTATATCTGCCACACCTGCAGTGCACATGGTTTTGCCCAACTGCTAACAAATTTGCTGCTGCGATCAACTCTGAATTACCCCCATAGGGGGTCATTCCGAGTTGATCGTAGCTGTGCTAAATCTTACACAGCTACGATCGTTAACTCAGACATGCTGGGGGATGCCCAGCACAGGGCTAGTCCGCCCCGCATGTCAGTGCCGCCATCCCCCCCGCACCAATACAAAAGCATCGCACAGAGGTGATGCTTTTGTATTTGAGGAGTAACTCCCGGCCAGCGCAGCTCCTGCGGCTGGCCTGGAGTTGCTCGTCGCTCCCGCTGGCCGCAGCGGCTGCGTGAGACGTCACGCAGCCACCGCGGCCCGCCTCCCCCAACGGTCCGGCCATGCTTGCGTTGGCCGGACCGCTCCCCCTAAACGGCGGCTTAACGGCACCTTTCAGCCCCCTCCCACCTAGCGACCGCCGTCTCAGAGGCGATCGCTAGGTAACGACAGCTGCCATGCGCCGGCGCACTGTGGCGCCGGCGCAAGCGCAGTTCTGACTCGATCGCTGCACTGCGACAAACTGCGGCGAGCGATCGGGTCAGAATGACCCCCATAGTTCTGAGCATGCAATGCAGAGCAATGATTAGCATGTAACTCTATATCCGGCCCAGGATGTATGGAGCAGGAATTGAAAATGTATACTTTTAAAGCAAAGCAAAAGACCTTGCTGAAATAAACTTGTAACTTTCACAGTCAATTTGCTTTATGTAAATAACGAATGCGTTTGAGTCACAAAGTGTTGCTTACAGGGCTATAAGGTGGGCGGTGCAGCCAGAGCTGTCACTCAGGGCGGAATGCCATTCAGCACCCTGCAGCCAGTTTCCCTGTTGCTGTGCTGGTCAGCATGTCCTTTGGACATTCCATCTGTACACCCTACTAGCTGTACAGAAGTGATCCGTAGATGGCAGAACTGCCCATCCACTTTGACGGGCGCAAACTTATGCTCGGGGGGTGGTGGCGAAGGTTGCACAGGGTGGGCTGGCACACAGATACAGTGCTGGTTGCTTTTTTATCAAGATGTAAGATGTTACCTAAAAACAAGATGAGACTAACCATGCATTATTACATTGATGAAAAATATTTTTTGAGCGATTCCCTTAATTATAGATGTGCACTGGACCATTTTTGCTGAATTCGGTTTTGGATATCATCCGTGACTGGTTTTGGATTTTGGATTTTTTTACCAAAAATTTACAAAAACAGCTAAAATCACATAACTTGGGCCTTTTTTGTTCCTAGGATATTATTAACCTCAATACTGTAACATTCATTTCCACTCAATCCAGTAAATTTTGACCAGCTCACAGTATTGTTTTCATCCAAAGGCTGCAGTGAGCTAGCTGGTTACTAAGTGACAGAGTAGTGGCCCAAATACAAAAGTGGTGCATGACTGGTGACAGCAGCTGCAGCACTAGTATTTGGTTGCTCTACTCTAAACTAATCGTTATACAATATTCAATGTGCCCAGAAGTAAAGTGATAGTATTAGCTATCATTTAACTCACTACTCACCTGCTGGGATGGGTTCTTGCAGTCCATGTCCTGGGAATGGCCCAATGGCAACATATATGGCAATAAGGAACATACATTTTCAGTGCAGACTCACATTTTCTCATACAGTGGATCTGGAAAGTATTCACAGCACTTCACTTTTTCCACATTTTGTTATGTTACAGCAGGCCCAGCCAACCTGTGGCTCTCCAGCTGTTGTAAAACTACAAGTCCCATCATGCTTTGCCACAGTTTTGCTATTAAGGAATGCTAAAAATGTGGCAGGGCATGCTGGTATGTGTAGTTTCACAACATCTGGAGAGCCACAGGTTGGCCAGGCCTGTGTTACAGCCTTATTCCAAAATGGAATACATTCAATTTTTTCTCTCCCATTTGTACACACAATACCACATAATGACTACTTGAAAGAAGTTTTTTTTGTGATTTGTGCAAATGTATTAAACATAAAAAACAAGAAATCACATGTACATAAGTATTCACAGCCTTCGCCTTGAAGCTCAAAATTGAGTTCAGGTGCTTCCTGTTTCTACCGATGGTCCTACAGCTTAATTTAAGTCCACTTGTGGTAAATTCAGATGATTGGACATGATTTGGAAAGGCACACATCTGTCTACACAAGGTCCCGCACTTGACAGTGCATGTCTGAGCACTAACCAAGCATGAAGTCAAAGGAATTGTCTGTAGACCTCTGAGACAGGATTGTCTCAAGGCACAAATCTGGAGAAGGGTGCAGAAAAATATCTGCTGTTTGGAAGGTCCCAATGAGCACAGTGGCCTCCATCATCTATAAATGGAAGAAGTTTGGAACCACCTTCCTAGAGCTGGCCGGCCATCTAAATTGAGCGATCGGGGGAGAAGGGCCCTAGTCAGGGAGGTGACCAAGAACCCGATGGTCACTCTATCAGAGCTACAGCATTCCTCTGTGGAGAGAGGAGAACCTTCCAGAAGGACAACCATCTCTGCAGCAATCCACCAATCAGGCCTGTATGGTTTGGTGGCCAGACGGAAGCCAATCCTTAGTAAAAAGCACATGGCAGACCAGGCGTCATGTTTGGAGGACACTAGGCACAGCTCATCACCAGGCCAATGCCATCCCAACAGTGAAGCATGGTGGTGGCAGCATCATGCTTTGGGGATGTTTTTCAGCGGCAGGTACTGGGAGACTAGTACAGAGACATCCTGGATGAAAAACTGCTCCAGAGCGCTCTTGACCTCAGACTGGGGTGACAGTTCATCTTTCAGTAGGACAACGAACCTAAGCACACAGCCAAGATAGCAAAGGAGTGGCTCCAGGACAACTCCGTGAATGTCCTTGAGTGGCCCAGCCAGAGCCCAGACTTGAATCCGATTGAACATCTCTGAAAAGATCTGAAAATGGCTGTGCACCGATGCTTCCCATCCAACCTGATGGAGCTTGAGAGATGCTGCAAAGAGGAATGAGCGAAACTGGCCAAAGATGGGTGTGCCAAGCTTGTGGCATCATATTCAAAAAGACTTGAGGCTGTCAAAGGTGCATCAACAAAGTATTGAGCAAAGGCTGTGAATACTTATGTACATGTAATTTCTTAATTTTTTATTTTTCATAAATTTGCAAAAATCTCCCAAAAACTTTTTTTACGTTGTCATTATGGGGTATTGTGTGTAGAATTTTGAGGGGAAAAAATATTTTTTCCAGATTGGAATAAGGATGTAACATAACAAAACTGGAAAAAGCGAAGCACTGCAAATGTTTTCCGGATGCACTGTAAAGGGGGGTACTCACGGGAGAGATGTGTGCTGAACGATCTTAACACAGACCGCTCAGCACACATCTCTCACCCCGCTCAGCACAGCGCGATGTGCTGAGCGAGGGGGAAAGCCGACGGGGGGCCGCTCACTTCACACAACGGTGAAGTGAGCGACCCGCTAGATTGAGCCTGCATGCAGCTCAATCTAGCATCGGCGATAGCGATGCGCGGGGCCGCGCATCGCTATCGCTGGAGGGCATACACACGGCAGATCCGTGCTTAAAATCTAAGCAATCTAGCAAGATTGCTTAGATTTTAAGCACGAATCTCTCCGTGTGTACCCCCCTTAAGTAAGCCCCTATTTGCCTGTTCACACCCCATTTTGATACTGCATTTAATTGTTCCCAATAGTAAAGTGTTGCAGATTATGCTGCCGCCATGTAAATATATGCTAATACTAGTAACTAAAACATGTCTTTAATCAAATACTTTCACTTCATTTAAAAAAAAAAAAAATTTGTCTGCTGTATCCTTCATCACTGACACCTGACAGTAAAAATACATACCCGGGAACATAGCTGCAGACGGGTGTAGTACTGCTGACCGGCGGTCAGGAGACCGCCGGTCAGCTTACCGACGCCGGGATCCCGGCGGGGAGGGGCGAGTGCAGCAAGCCCCTTGCGGGCTCGGTCGCCACGGGTTCTATTCCCACTCTATGGGTGTCGTGGACACCCACGAGTGGAAATAGTCCCTGTTGGTCAGCATGCCGACCATCGGGATAGTGAGCCATCGGGCTGGTGGAGTAGGTCATGTGACTGTCGGTCAGCTGACCGGCGGTCACATGAATACCACCCGCTGCAGACATAATGATTTATTATTAGCTACCAATATTAAAGAATATTGGTTGTTTTTAACACCTCTGGCAGGTGCAGTATATGCAGTGGTGCAAGTGGGCGGGTACGGGTGGGTACGGCGTACCCGTAAGAATTTCGCCGTGGGTACGCCGTACCCACACCGACGGGCCGCCGCTCCTCTTCCTTCCCTCCCTCGCTCCACGCCGCACCCGCCGTCCCCGTCGCGCCGATCCGTGAGCCAATCAGAGCTCGCACCCGCGAGCTCTGATTGGCTCACGGATCGGCGCTGAATTAAACTGAGACACCCGCCGGAGACTGAGGGGAACGAGAGGCCAGGCTGCGCCGCTCTCCTTCCCTCACATGACAGACAGGACGGCGACGGCAGCTGTGAGGGGGGCATGTTTACCTGGCACTGGGGGGGGCATGTTAGACCTGGCACTGGGGGGGGGGCATGTTAGACCTGGCACTGGGGGGGGCATGTTAGACCTGGCACTGGGGGCATATCTGGCACAGGGGGGCATATATACCTGGCACTGGGGGGCATGTTATACCTGGCACTGGGGGATATCTGGCACTGGGGGGGCATGTTATACCTGGCACTGGGGGCATATCTGGCACAGGGGGGGTATATATACCTGGCACTGGGGGATATCTGGCACAGGAGGGAATGTATACCTGGCACTGGGGGATATCTGGCACTGGGGGCATATCTGGCACAGGGGGGCATATATACCTGGCACTGGGGGATATCTGGCACAGGGGGGCATATATACCTGGCACTGGGGGATATCTGGCACAGGGGGGCATGTATACCTGGCACTGGGGGATATCTGGCACTGGGGGATATCTGGCACTGGGGGCATATCTGGCACAGGGGGGCATATATACCTGGCACTGGGGGATATCTGGCACAGGGGGGCATGTATACCTGGCACTGGGGGCATATCTGGCACTGTAGGGGCATTTCTGTATCTGGCACGGGGGGCAATGTATATCTGACACAGTGGGGGCATTTGTGTATCTAGCACTGTGGGGCAATGTGTATCTGACACTGTGAGGCAATGTACGGCACTCTGGGGGCATTTCTGTATCTGGCACTGTGGGGCAATGTGTATCTGGCACTGTGGGGCAATGTGTATCTGGCACTGTGGGGCAATGTGTATCTGGCACTCTGGGGACATTTGTGGGGCAATGTGTATCTGGCACTGTGGGGTTATATGTATCTGGCACTGTGGGGCAATGTATATCTGGCACTGTGGGGCAATGTATATCTGGCACTGTGGGGCAACGTGTATCTGGCACTGTGGGGTTATATGTATCTGGCACTGTGGGGCAATGTATATCTGGCACTGTGGGGCAACGTGTATCTGACACTATTGGGGTCATACGTGTATCTGCCCCTCCCCCATATGTGTATCACGCCCCCATTTTCATTGGCCACGCCCCATGTGGCATTTGGCCACACCCATTTTTTTGCGCGCGCGCCTACGGCGCGCGCACACAGTACCCGTAAGACATTTTTTCTACTTGCACCACTGAGTATATGTGATGATTGCAGCTATATATGTGATGAACATTACGTTGGAAGCTATTGCTTTCTAATGCTTGTTTGATATATGGATTACCAGAAGTGCCCTTAGCAGTTTTCAAGGTTATTCTATGGAGATATCACATGGTGGTAATAAATTAACAAACATAATACATAAGTGTCTAGCGAAAGATAACAGCAGACCAATGTAATACCCTTCTAAGTGTCTTAGAATTAATTCTGTTTCATCAGAAGTCATGAGAAGCAAATAAAGAAGGATATTAGTTCATGTGTAGTTTAGAATGCACAAATGGCTCTAGACTATACTGTACTTCCAGAAAGGAATTTAATTTTAATTGGGATTTAAATGCATAATAGCTGGTTTGAGAGATGGGATACCTAATCCTGAGGGAGCAAGCACACAAAATCTAACTAGTGACCAATTGTGGAGAAATATACAAATACAATGAGACATGGGGACTAAAAAATAGCTGGGGAAATATTTCAATGGCCAGTTCTTTCCGTAATAGATAATAGGAGGCTATAGTAGCAAAAAAGAGTTGTATTGACAAGAGTCATGGCAATAAAATGTTTCTGTACAGGTCAGAATCCAGACACTGGAAGTCAGAGGTTGTTTTAGGTAAGTAAGTGGTACACAAGCTTTGTGGTGGATTCATTTCTCAGAGCTACTGTAGCGAGGGCAGACTATTGTGCAGTTGCTTTGTATAATAAATCTTGTAATAATTGCCGACTGCCCCAAGAGGGCACTGCTTGCTTTCTTTCTTTGTGCAACAAATACTAACAAATAGATTAGGTCTTTGGCCCTCATTCCGAGTTGAGCGCTCACTAGCTACTTTTTGCAGCCGTGCAAACGCATAGTCGCCGCCCACCGGGGAGTGTATTTTCACTTTGCAAGTGTGCGATCGCATGTGCAGCTGAGCGGGACGAAAAAGTTTTTTGCAGTTTCAGAGTAGGTCTGAACTTACTCAGCCCTTGCGATCACTTCAGCCTGTCCGGTCCCGGAATTAACGTCAGACGCCCGCCCTGCAAACGCCTGGATACGCCTGCGTTTTCCCTACCACTCCCAGAAAACGGTCAGTTGACACCCATAAACGCCCTCTTTCTGTCAATCTCCTTGCTATAACCCGTGCGATTTGTCGCTAGAAGCATTGCCCAGCAACGATGCTGTTTGTATCCGTACAACGTGCGTGTGCATTGTAGTGCATACACATGCGCAGTAGTAACCTGATCGCTGCGCTGTGAAAATCGGCAGCGTGCGATCAACTCGGAATGACACCCTTTGTGTTCTTGGTTTGCATTTTTTTTCAAAATGTCAGTCTGACAACTTATTGTGCCCCATGTACATATGTATGAGCCTTGTTAAGCTTTTCCCTCTGCATGCATTATGTGACTTAAAGTGGCGAGTTCCAAGTTTTTTACTTATTAAATAACAATATTGTATCTTTCTCTTACGTCCTAGAGGATGCTGGGGACTCCGTAAGGACCATGGGGTATAGACAGGCTCCGCAGTAGACATGGTCACTATAAAGAACTTTAGAATGGGTGTGCACTGGCTCCTCCCTCTATGCCCCTCCTCCAGACCTCAGTTAGATCCTGTGCCCAGAGGAGGTAGGGTGCACTACAGGGGAGCTCCAGAGGGAGTCGGAATGCAGGTCTCCCCCCGCCGTTCGTCCCAGAGTTGCGCCGCCGTCCTCCTCGCAGAGCCGGAAGATAGAAGCCGGGTGACTATAAGAAGAAAAGAAGACTTCAAGGCGGCAGAAGACTTCGGATCTTCACTGAGGTAAGTGCGCAGCGGTAACTCTGCGCGCCATTGCTCCCACACACACTACACACACTAGCAGGCACTGATGGGTGCAGGGCGCAGGGGGGGCAGCAATAAAACCTCTGTTTCTGGCATAGACACTGCGGAGGCAGTAATTCTTTAAACCCCCAGAGCTCTGATTGGCTCACGGGCCGGCGCCACTTACGTGGGCGCTTGCGGGAGACTTGGCTCCAGGCAGGGCAGGTTCCAATATGGCGGCGCAAGCTAGCGGTGCCCATTAAGTGTGGCTCCCTGTTCGGCCGCTTTCTTGGAACGTGCCTGGAGCCGACCCTGCTGGTGAGAGAGCAAAGACAGTGGAGCGCAGTAGACTGTACAATTAGATTTGTTAAACATGCTACAAACGAATTGTCAGAAAAGGACAAGTAATCATGTTTATTTTAAAGCAATACATTCTTAAGTAGAGTTTCTTGCTATTTATTAACAGAAATAGTGCTATTTATTGCCAGAAATAGTGTTGTCTGGGATGTGTTTGATTAGATTTTTTTCTCTGAACAGAAAATATTTGTTAACCACTTATCGCGATGATGTTCTCCACAGGGCAGCAATTAAAACCACAGTGGAGACAAATACTGAGGTGGTGGCTGCAGGAAAGACAGATCTCTCAGGCAGCTCAGCAGCTCTGTTACTACTAATGTGTAGCATGGAATAAAATGTCTGTGTGTTTTAGCTTGCTTGTTTATTGAGACCCTTACAGATAAACAAATGTAGGTACTGTAACTAAAGAGCATATAGGAGAGTATAGTTGGACAAGAGGGCTACAGATTTTTCCCAACCAATTTCTAATGCTTCATGTTTATGTTTATTCATTTATTCTGTTTATTTGCAAATTATTATTTTTGCACCTAACACTAAAACCTTTCACATGCATTTTTTTATATTAAGCAACTGAAATATATAATAAATGCAGTGATAGAAGGGGATTTGGTAGAGCTTGGTCTCATTTATATTTGAAACTTCTAAGACTTAGGACAACATTTACTAAATGGCAGGTTTGCTGTTATTTCAAACTCACTTGTTTATTGAGTTAAGATACAGCATTTACTAAGGGTCAGCTGACACTCTAAATAGAACCTGCCACCGACCTCTGCCGGTTTTTAACCCCTATGCCACTGCCAATCTGTGGAGATTTTGTGGTGGGTTTGAGCTTAGTAAACATGCAGGATGCAAACCCACTGGTAAACCACCAGAAAACCGCCATGATTTCAAACCCACCACTTAGAACAGTAAATGTATTCCTATGAATGCACTATTATGAATAAATGTGTTTCTATGAATGAACTATTATGAATACAAAGCTAATAAAAAATTGTAAGAGTTGTAATATTAACCTTAAGTTACATATTGCTAATCTATACAGGGTGATTCAAAAGTCGCAGTGCACCCTCAGTAGCTGATCTTGCCACAGGCAAGCAGGACTTGCCCATCCGGAGTGCGCCGCACTATGGCAAGATCCGCTACTGTTTAGCAGTCGTCGTCCCCCCGCTGTGTCCCCCGCTGTGAAGGGAACTAGACGCTACCCGTCTAGTTTCCCTTCGTGGAGAGGACCTTTGCTGTGCGGTGCGCAATGACGTTATCGCGCACCACATAGCATTGTGGGACTGGCACAGACGCTAGGGGTCATAATTGACCTCTAGTGTCTATCTATGCTGTGCTATGGGAGAGACGTCATGACGTCTCTCCCATAGATCCGAGGAGAGGAGCGGCGCCGGCGGAGGTCTGCAGCGGTCGGGACTCAGGAGCGGGGATAGTAAGTATTCATTTTTCATTTATTTTTTTGTAAGCGGCACTACTGTACAGGGGGCACAAATGGGGGCACAATTCTACAGGGGGCGTAACTGACCACGCCCCTGTATGAAGCCACGCCCCTATTTTCCATCCGGGGCGCCACAAGGGTTAGAACCGGCCCTGTGCACCCTTGTCAAAGTCGCAGTACACACTTTTGCTTCAAAAACTGTGCTGGAAATGGGAAAACTGACAGATTCAAGATGGCTGATTTCAAGATGGTGCCCATGTTTGGTACATACCCTAAAAGATAGCCCATCTCACCCATACCTTACTGGAGTATTCAGTTTTCCCATTTCCTGCACAGTTTTTTAAACAAGAGGGTGTACTGCAACTTTTGAATCATCCAGAAGCTATGTTACACATATGGGGGGGCACCAATTCTCTTTCTGGCACAGGGCACAAAATGTCTCGTTATGGCTCTGCACTGTAAAGGAAGAGAAAGTAAGAGAGCAGATCCTGTGTGGGGAGAGAATGGTGCATTTGAGGGGGGAGTTTGAATTATGATGGAAGAGAGGGGAGAGTGGAGCCTGTGTGGGGTAGGGGGAGAGGGGCCTTGAATGGGTGGGGGGTGGGGGTTGGAGCTGTGTGGTGAGAGACAGCAAGAGAGGGAACATGTGTGGGGGAGGGGGGTTCACTGGATGCCACAGGTGGGGGGGTTGGAGCTGTGAGGTGAAAGAGCAGGAGAGGGTAACTTGTAGGGGGGTGGGAGCTACAGATATTGAGAGGTTTGAAACTGTGAGGTGAGCGAGAGCAGGAGAGGGAAGCCTGTGTGGGGGAAGGGGTATTGGGGGTGCTGTGGATGGAGAAGTTTGGAGCTGTGAGGTGAGAGAGAAATGAAGAGGGGACCTGTGTGGGGGAGGGTCTAGGGTGTCGCATATGGGGGTGTTTGGAGCTGTGAGAGGAGAGAAAGCAGTAAAGGGAAACCTATGTGGGGGCTTGGGGGTGCAGTGGATCAGGGGGAGTTTGGA
The DNA here is from genome assembly GCF_028390025.1 of Pseudophryne corroboree. Taxonomy (NCBI): domain Eukaryota; kingdom Metazoa; phylum Chordata; class Amphibia; order Anura; family Myobatrachidae; genus Pseudophryne; species Pseudophryne corroboree. The sequence goes on from NC_086451.1 coordinate 298,037,896, forward strand.
GCTGTAAGGGAAGAGGAGGAGAGGGGAGTCTGTGTAGAGGAGGGTGGTGGGGTGGTTGGGCTGCCCCGGATGACGGAGGGGGGGGGGGGGGGGTTTGCACTGTGAGGTTAGAGAGAAGGAAAGAGGAACCTGCAGAGAGAGGTGGGTTTGGGATGCTGCAGATGGGGGGGTAAGAGAGTAGGAAAGGGGAATTGAGGGTGGAGAGTGGAGGAAATAAGAAAGCAAGGAGCAACATGTCAGAGAGGGATAGACCTGATCCTAGTGTAAGCAGCAGGTAGCCATAGGGCCCTGTCAATAGGGCTGCTACAGAGGTTCTCTCAAATCTTCCCGGACCGCTGTGGTTCTGCTGCATGTCTTCTGTCTGACTTGAGGAGCTCTATCTTGCTAAAGAACAGCTTATTCTCGCTGTTTCAGAAGTTCCTCCAAGCTGCAGGCCTCTGACATACCCTGGCAGGCTGCCAGTGCCTGTCAGAAGCAATGCTGAGTGACGTACTACTGGGTGAGGGATGTGGCATTCGTCTGGACAGCACATTTGGCCTCCAGGGAAATTTCCTGCTAACTTTAACAGCTACTCCACCCCTGGTTTTGGGTCTGCTCAAGCACAGTACAAGTTTTGCACATGTGCAGAATGGATCCTGCATTTTTGCTCACACCTCCCCCAAGCCGCAGCACTGTTTAGAGGTGGAGTAGGGGCTTGGTTAGCCTGCATTCCCAGAAACAGGGGTGTGTCACCCCCATTTTCTGGGAGTGCAGCGGTCAGGATCTGCGTCGGAGAACACAGATATCCTGGCTTCACAAGCAGACAGGAGACAGCAACTCTGAGTAAGCTTCGGTTAACTCAGATAGCCGATGCTGGAAACATTGTGATGGTCATGATTGTGAGCCGATGCAATGCAGCACTCTGATCTCCAAAGCAGTCAGGAGGCATATTTTCTCCTTAGACATATTATCTCCTCTATATGGAGTTATATATTATGGATGGTTAGTGTAATAATTAATGGGACAGAAAAGTTAACTTTCTTGTCTAAGGATATGTTCATATAAAGCTGGGGGCAACAATCCCCATAACATGGTTAGCTGAAATAAGGCAAAGCCTCAAGCAAAGCTAATCCTACTGGCCACCTCAAGTACATGTTGTAAGTTGTAACCACACTGAGCTAAAGGATTTGTATTACCAAAAAGATCCAAACTCTGTATTGCCAAAAAGATATTGCACTCAGAAAAAGGTGTTGAAAGCAGAAGTTACTTGTGCAGCTGTGGAAGCACACACACCTGTTCTCTAAGTGAAGCAGCATAAGTGTAACTGCAGACATGCATGTACTATCGCTGAAGCCTGTAATTAGTGCCTTCTCCTTGATGTATAATAAGATTACATCCTATTAGTGGTATAGGAAAGTGATGTGCGCTCCTGGACAGGGTCTGGGAGGTGGCTAGATGTGAACATAAAAAATGCCTTATGGGTGTGCAATGAGCATGCTTCAGGTGTGTCAGTGAAAGCAGCCAGGGCCTAATCAACCAATAGGCTAATCAGGCTGCAGCCTGGAGCGCAGGACCTTGGAGGGGCATGGCGGGTGCGGATGTCACGTGCGTCATGACATCACACGCCGACATCGTACCCGCCTGCGCTCTCAGAACCGATACACAGGCAGCCTGCGCCGTTCACACCAGTGCTCCCAGAGCGTCCTGCCTGCCGCCCGCTGCAGCCTGTAGCCGTTGGGTGTTGGCTGCCCGGTAGGAGAGGATCAGCCGCCCGAGACTCCCCAACCACCAGCATTTTCCACACCCTGCTCTGTAACTCTGCTGCTGCTGCCGGCTGCCACAGCGCCTGTCAGACTGTATAGGCAGTGGTGCCGGCAGCATGAGGCTCCAGTGCACACGCTGATCTAGTCCCCTCCTTCCCCCTCCCAGCAGAGCACGCAGGAGGGGTTTCACTCCATCCGCACGGGATGTCTGCTGACTTTGCTTTCACTTTCTGTTCCTGGCTGCTGGTGAATTATGAAGTGAACTTAGGGGGTCATTCCGACCCGATTGCAAGGACGCCGCTAGCGAGGAAAGCGGTCGCAGCGGCAACTCGCCGTTTTCGGGGAGTGGTGAGTCCAACGCAGGCGTGTCCAGGTGTTTGGAGGGCGGATGTCTGATGTAAATTCCGGGACTTGCATCGCTGGATCGATTGCACAGGGTAAGTAACTCTTACCCTGGTCTTCTTTTACAGGAAACTTTTTTTGCATAGCCGGGCTGCACAAGCGATCGCAGCCCTGCTATTCAGAAATGCACTCCCCCATAGGCGGCATCTAGATGATGCATTTCTCCCTGCACTGTGGTCTCTGAGCATGTAGAGGGGAAGGCCCTCTACATGCTGATAACCGGAACCTGAGTGTGTTCAGGGCAGCCCGACCCTGACATCAGTGAGTTTATCTCTTTGAAAACATTTTTTTCTCCTGTAATGAATGCTCCTGCTGCAAGTGTGTGCTTTCAATTCTTATTGTTCACCAGAGCTATATATTACATGTGTGTGTATGCATGTATAATATATATATATATATATATATATATATATATATATATATGGGGAGTCCCACACTCTCACCCAGCGCAGGTAACGGCTGGGGTGCCAAATCAAAGTCTGATCCAATCACTGGGTCAAACTCATAGTACAGTACAGTGTTTCTCCACATTAACCGTGGAGAAAGATAGCACTCTCCAGACTTGTTATAATATATGCAATAAAGTCATTTATTCACAAAACTTGGTTCCATGTGTATCTTCATGTCACAAGCAGGGTATATAACAAAAAGGCTCACCAACGTTTCGGTCCTAATTTGGACCTTTCTCAAGGTATTAGCCAGTCTCTTAAAGCAAAATCAGGAAAACAGCAGCGTCAGTGTCAACATCAAAAGCAGGAACCGGTATCTGCTTTTGATGTTGACACTGACGCTGCTGTTTTCCTGATTTTGCTTTAAGAGACTGGCTAATACCTTGAGAAAGGTCCAAATTAGGACCGAAACGTTGGTGAGCCTTTTTGTTATATACCCTGCTTGTGACATGAAGATACACATGGAACCAAGTTTTGTGAATAAATGACTTTATTGCATATATTATAACAAGTCTGGAGAGTGCTATCTTTCTCCACGGTTAATGTGGAGAAACACTGTACTATATATATATATATATATACATACACACAGGTGAAACTCAGGAAATTGGAATATTGTGCAAAAGATCATTTATTTCAGTAATTCAACTTATAAGGTGAGTCTAATATATTATATAGACTCATTACATGCAAAGTGAGATATTTCAAGACTTTATCTGTTGTTATCTTGATGATTGTGGCTTAAGGGCCCTACACATTCGGCGATATGCCGCAGAGGTGCCCCATCACCTGGCCCCATAGCAATGCATGCTAATATGGACGAGATTGTCCATATTGGCCTGCATGTATAAGCAACCCGGCACCAACGATGAACGAGCGCGGGGCCGCACATCGTTCATCGTTGGTGCCTACACACTGAAAGAAATGAACGATATCTCGTTCATTAATTAACGAGATCGTTCATATCTTTCATTGATGTCGCCTAATGTGTAGGGCCCATTACAGTTTAAGAAAACCTCAAATCCAAAATCTCAGAAAATTAGAATATTACATAAAATCAATAAAAGAAAGGATTTTAAATACACAAATGTCGGCACTCTGAAAAGTATAATCATGCCTATGTACTCAGTACTTGGTTTGGGCCCCTTTTGCATGAATTACTGCCTCAATGCGGCGTGGCGTGGATTCTATTAGCCTGTGGCACTGCTGAGGTGTTATGGAAGACCAGGATGCTTCAATAGCGGCCTTCATCTCTTCTGCATTATTCGGTCTCATGTCTCTCTTGGCAATGCCCCATAGATTCTCTATGGGGTTCAGGTCAGGCGAGTTTTCTGGCCAATCCAGCACAGTAATCCCACGTTCACTGAACCAGGTTTTGGTGCTTTTTGGTACTTTTGGCAGTGTGGGCAGATGCCAAGTCTTGCTGGAGAATTAAGTCAGCATCTCCATAAAGCTTGTCTGCTGAAGGAAGCATGAAGTGCTCTAAAATGTCCTGGTAGACTGCTGCGTTGATTCTGGACTTAATAAAGCACAGTGGACAAATACCAGCAGATGACATGGCTCCCCAAATCAACACAGACTGTGGAAACTTCACACTGGACTTCAAGCATCTTGGATTGTGTGCCTCTCCATTCTTCCTCCATACTCTGGGACCTTGGTTTCCAAATGATATGCAAAATTTGCTCTCATCAGAAAAGAGGACTCTTTGGACCACTGAGCAACAAACCAGTTCTTTATTTCTTGTCAGGAAAAGGCCATTCAAAAGTGTAGGGGAGCTTCACAAGGAGTGGACTGAGGCTGGAGTTAGTGCATCAAGAGCCACCACACACCACGGATCCTGGACATGGGCTTCAAATGTCATATTTCTCTTGTCAAGCAGCTCCTTAACAACATACAACATCAGAAGCGTCTTACCTGGGCTAAAGAAAAATGAGAATCTATGGGGCATTGCCAAGAGAAAGATGAAAGATATGAGACCGAACAATGCAGAAGAACTGAAGGCCGCTATTGAAGCATCCTGGTCTTCCATAATTCCTCAGCAGTGCCACAGGCTGACAGAATCCATGCCATGCTGCATTGAGGCAGTTCATTCAGTTCATGCAAAAGGGGCCCAAACCAAGTACTGAGTACATATGCATGATTATACTTTTCAGAGGGCCGACATTTGTGTATTTAAAATCCTTTTTTTTTATTGATTTTATGCAATATTCTATTTTTCTGAGATTTTGGATTTGGGGTTTTCTTAAACTGTAAGCCACAATCATCAAAATTATAACAAATAAATGCTTGAAATATCTCACTTTGCATGTAATGAGTCTATACAGGTTGAGTATCCGTTATCCAAAATTCAAAATCCCACATTTTTGGGTCACCTACTGAGATAAATAAAATAACATATATATTATATATTCTGTGTATATATTGATATATTATATAGATATATAATATCTATCTATCTATATATATCTATATATATATATATATATATATATATATATATATGTGTGTCATTATCTCAGTAGGGGACCCAAAAATGTGGGATTTTGAATTTTGGATAAGGGATACTCAACCTGTATAATATATTAGTTTCACCTTTTAAATTGAATTACTGGAATAAATGGACTTTTGCACGGTACTCTTATTTTCTGAGTTTCACCTCTAAATGTATGAACTGGTAGGGGGAAGCATTTATTATGTGTATAAGCGGCAGAGATACGGTGGCCATTTTTATGTGTATTAGCAGCACTGATATTGTGGGCATTATTATGTGTGTAAGCGTCACCGATACTGGCGGTATTATTATATGTATAAGTGACACTGATACTGTGGGCATGTGTATAAGCGGCACAGATATGGTGGATTATTGTGTTTATAAGCAGCACTGATACTGTGGGCATTATGTGTATAAGCGGCACTGATACTGTAGGCATTATTATGTATATAAGCATCAGTGATACTGTGGGCATTATTGTGCGTATAAGCATCACTAATACTGTGGGCATTATTGTGTTTATAAGCGGCACTGATACTGTGGGCATTGTTATGTGTGTAAGCGTCACTGATACTGTGGGCATTATTATGTGTATAAGTGGCACTGATAGTGTGGGCATTATTATGTGTATAAGCATCACTGATACTGTGGACATTATTATGTGTATAAGCGCCACTGATACTGTGGGCATTGTTATGTGTGTAAGCGTCACTGATACTGTGGGCATTATTATGTGTATAAGCATCACTGATACTGTGGACATTATTATGTGTAAGCATCGCTGATATTGTGGGCATTACTGTGTGTATAAGCAGCACTGCTATCTTGGTAATTGTGTATAAAGGGCACTACTGTGTAGCATAATGTGAATATGGGGCAGTACTGTGTGACGTAATATGAAATAGGGGCACTACATGCAGTGTAATGACGATAATTGTGTGCTATTGTGTGGTGTAATTTGAATTGGGGGTACTATTGTGTGGCCATGTCCCTTTCTTGTGACCCCTTTTTTGCAGAACACGGCTTTGGCGCGCACTGTTCCTTTAGATAGTATGGGGATTAGAGCAAAAATATGTAGTGGACCACTTTAAGCCCGGAATAACTGATTGGCAGGTTTGGCATGTTTAAAGATAGTATATAAAAGATAGGTTTTATTTTCATTTATTGTGTCTAAAACTTTCCTATTGCTTAGGTTGTGTCACAACTGAGGGCCTGAGCCGACGGGAGGCAGCCTCAGTTGTAGGGGCTGAGATGTACCGGAACCTGGGAGGTTGTATCAGACCCCTGGACATGTAAGTAACATGAATAATAACTGCCCGAAGGCGTGACCACGACAACTTGGATAAAAGTCAATGATGTTTATTATGACAACTCCGCAACACAGCAGCAGTAAAAGAAAACGTAAAAGTCAGCAAAGAATAAATACAGTTCCTGGGTACTACAGGATGGCAGGAGCCACAGGGTACTGGTAGTGTGAGATAGTTCTTATGATCTTCTAGATGGAAAGTCCTTACCAGGCCCGACTGTAGCAATGGAGATAACCCAGGATTGTGCCAGCTGGTGTTCCAGGAAAAGCTGGGTTGCTGAAGATAAAACAGCTGCTGTGGATACTGGCTGGAACCAGACTGTTGTTAGCACGGAGTGGATACTGGCTGGAACCAGTTAAATAATAAATGAACTTGGGAGCGATGAAATATGAACTGAAATGTAGAACTTGAGAGCGGAGAAATAATAATACCGGTGGAGAGTGGTAAAGTGTAGAAGGGACACCGGCCCTTTAAGGGAAGCTGTACTCTGCTGGAAGCTGAGCTGGAAGCAGGTAATGTTGTAGCTGGAAACAGATGAATCCACAATGGATTGGAGAGTCAGGCTACACCGCAGGTGGAATGCTGGTGCGGGTCTCTATGGTGGAAGTCTTGAGACAGGAGCTGGAACCTGGAAGACAATCACAGGAGAGAGACAAACAGGAACTAGGTTTGACAACCAAAGCACTGACGCCTTCCTTGCTCAGGCACAGTGTATTTATACCTGCAGCAAGGAAGGGATTGGCTAGGCAATTATGCAGATTATCAATACTGAGAACAGATTGGTGGGAATGATCAGCTGACAGAATCCAAGATGGCTGCGCCCATGCAGACACTTGGAGGGAAGTTTGGTTTGTAATCCATGTGGTAATGAAAACAGTAATGGCGGCGCCGGCCACCGGAGACAGGAGGCGCCAGGCTGACAGATGCACATCCAACCACGCGGACACAGCGGAGGCCGCGGCTAACGTAATCGCCACTCAGACACTCTGCATGCAGAAGTTCAGGGACGGCGGCGGAGGCCGCGGGAGACGCCATGCCAGGTGTAATATGGCGTTTACTGTGACAGCGTCCCAGAGTGACAGGAGAGGATACAGGAATGTACACATCAGGATAACAGATGGGATCCGGTCCTGGAGCGCTGAGCCAGCCTTAGGAGGCATCTGATGGGTAAGAAATGGCGTCCAGATACCCGGATCGTGACAGCACCCCCCCCTTTAGGAGTGGCCCCAGGACACTTCTTTGGCTTTTGAGGAAACTTGGAATGGAATCTCCGGACCAAGGCAGGAGCATGGACATCAGAAGCATTGGTCCATGAACGTTCCTCAGGACCATAACCCTTCCAGTCAATAAGATATTGTAGTTGACCGTAACGGTGACGTGAGTCCAGGATCTTGGCCACTTCATACTCAACGCCTCGTTGAGTTTGGACTTTCGGAGTTGGAGGAAGTGAGGAATGAAACCGATTCAAGATCAGCGGTTTCAACAGGGAAACATGGAATGTCCTGGGTATTTTTAAGAAGGGAGGCAACTGGAGTCTGTAAGCAACAGGATTGATGACTTGTTCAATCTTGACTGGACCGATATAGCGAGGTGCAAACTTCATACTGGGAACTCTTAACCTCAAATTCTTCGTGGATAACCATACCCGATCACCCACCTTGAGAGCAGGAACTGCTCGACGCTTCTTATCCGCAAACTTCTTGTACCTGAACGATGCCTTGAGCAGAGCTGATCGTACGCTCTTCCAGATATTGGCAAACTGATGCAAGGTGATATCCACTGCGGGAACAGAAGTTGCTGGAAGCGGTTGGAACTCAGGCACTTTAGGGTGGAATCCAAAGTTAGTGAAGAATGGTGTTGAAGCAGATGAAGAATGATACTGGTTGTTATGACAGAACTCGGCCCAGGGAAGTAATTGAACCCAGTCATCTTGAGAGGAGGACACATAGATGCGGAGGAAGGCCTCCAAGTCCTGATTCACCCTCTCGGTTTGACCATTGGTCTGAGGATGGTAAGCCGTGGAAAACTTTAGCTTGACTTGGAGGACTTGACATAAACTTCGCCAGAATTTGGCTGTGAATTGAACTCCTCGATCTGAGATAATTTCTTCAGGAAGACCGTGGAGTCGGAAGATCTCTTGTATGAATACTTGAGCCAACTTGGAAGCTGACGGAAGACCGGTGAGAGGAATGAAGTGTGCCATCTTGGTGAACCGGTCAACTACCACCCAGATGGTATTGAACTTGTTGCACATGGGTAAGTCTGTAATGAAATCCATCGACAAGTGGGTCCATGGTCGACGGGGAACGGATAGTGGAACCAGTTGCCCCGCAGGCGACTGGCGGGATACTTTATGTTGGGCACACTTTGGGCAAGATGCAATAAACTCCAAGACGTCCTTTTTCAGAGTTGGCCACCAATAGGACCTAGAGATAAACTCCAGGGTTTTTTGGATACCTGTATGTCCGGCAAAACGGGAAGCATGGGCCCAATGCATGAGCTTCTTCCTTAGCATCGGCTTCACAAAACTTTTCCCTGATGGGGGCGTAGAGTCCATCCCTACCGTGGAGAATGCCAACAGATTTATAATAGGATGCTTGTCTGAAGACTCTGACTCATTTTCTTGCTCCCATGAGCGGGAAAGGGCATCGGCCTTGCGATTCTGAGAGCCCGGACAGAACTGGAGTTTAAAGTCGAACCTGGAAAAGAAAAGTGCCCATCTGGCCTGACGAGGGTTGAGACATTGTGCGCCCTTCAGGTATAAAAGGTTCTTGTGGTCTGTAAGTATGGTGATTGAATGAGAAGCTCCCTCCAACAGATACCTCCACTCTTCTAGAGCGAGCTTGATGGCTAGCAACTCCTGGTCACCAATGGCATAGTTGCGCTCAGCTGGGGAGAACTTCCGGGAGAAGAAACTGCAAGGGTGTAAATGGCCATCTTTAGCCCTCTGAGATAACACCGCTCCTACTCCAACGGAGGAGGCATCCACCTCTAAGATGAAAGGAGAGTCGATGTCAGGCTGTTTCAGAACAGGCGCAGAGATGAACCTTTGTTTTAAAAGATGAAATGCTTGCATGGCTTCTTCAGACCACTTGGACGGGTTAGCACCCTTCTTAGTGAAAGCAGTAATAGGCGCCACAATGGTGGAAAAGTCTCGTATAAACTTTCGGTAATAGTTGGCGAACCCTAAGAACCTCTGGACCCCTTTGAGGGTTAAGGGTACCGGCCAATTTTGGATTGCTTGTAGTTTCTCAGGATCCATCTCTAGTCCGGAACCGGACACAATGTACCCTAGAAACGGAATGGACTTGACTTCAAAGACGCATTTTTCTAATTTGCAATAGAGATGATTGACACGGAGACGGGACAGAACCTCTTTAACCCAAAAACGATGTTCCTCTAAATCGTTGGCAAAAATGAGGATATCGTCTAGATAGACCACGACATGACGGTATAGAATGTCTCTGAAGATCTCATTGACAAAATGCTGGAAGACAGCTGGAGCATTGCTCAATCCGAAGGGCATGACGAGGTACTCATAATGTCCATCACGGGTGTTAAAGGCGGTCTTCCACTCGTCACCCTCACGGATCTGGATGAGATTGTATGCACCTCGCAAGTCCAGCTTTGTAAAGATGGTAGCTCCGCTAACTCTGTCAAAGAGCTCAGTAATCAGGGGTAAAGGATAACGGTTCTTGATGGTAATGTCGTTCAAACCTCTGTAGTCGATGCACGGCCGCAGACCACCATCTTTCTTTTTTACAAAAAAGAAGCCTGCGCCGGCTGGAGAAGAAGAAGGTCGAATGAACCCCTTTGCTAGGTTCTCTTTAATATATTCCTCCATAGAATGCGTCTCAGGCAGAGACAACGGATAAGTTCGGCCTCGAGGTGGAACCTTCCCTGGAACGAGATCAATCGGACAGTCCCATTCTCTATGAGGAGGAAGGATATCAGCAGAAGCTTTACTGAACACATCCGTGAAATCTTGATATGGAGGAGGTGGAACATCAGACGACCTGGGGGAGGAAGAACAGACAGGCAATACTTTAAACAAACATGTCTCAGCACAGGAGGAACCCCATGCCAGGATTTGCGTAGTCGTCCAATCAATTGTAGGATTGTGAAGACGGAGCCATGGAAGGCCCAGGACCACAGGATGTGTGGCTCTTGGAATCACTAAAAAAGAAATAAGTTCGGAATGAAGAACTCCCACTCTCAGACGAACTGGTAGAGTCCTTAAAGAAATAACTGCATCAAAAATTTTGCTGCCATCCACGGCAGTTAAAGAAATGGACGAAGGAAGTCTCTCGGTGGGTAGGGACCACCGTTTAACATAGGCTTCGGTAATAAAGTTCCCAGCTGCTCCGGAATCAAGGAGGGCAATGACGTTCCGATAACGTTGAGCAACTTGAAGCGAGACTGGGAGATTACAATCTTGAGGAGATGGAGAGGAGATCATTACTCCTAGCCGGCCCTCTCCTTGGCGAGCTAGGATTTGGAGTTTCCCGGACGTTTGGGACAGGCATTAATGGTGTGAGACGGAGCTGCACAATAGAGACAGAGAAACTCGGAGAGACGTCTTCGGCGCTCAGCAGGAGTTAAACGGGAACGGCCAAGTTGCATGGGCTCATCTTTAGATGGTGACAGTTGACGAGGAGGAGGAGCAGAAGATTTTGGAGCAGATGATCTTCCACGCTCAGTTGCTCTCTCTCTGAAACGTAAATCAACTTTCGTGCAGAGTGAGATTAGCTCATCTAACTTAGAAGGTAAGTCTCTGGTAGCTAACTCATCTTTAATATGCTCAGATAAGCCATGCCAGAATGCAGCATACAGGGCCTCGTCGTTCCATGCCAGTTCGGATGCCAGGATCTGGAACTGTATCAGATATTGTCCTACAGTACGTGACCCCTGGCGTAAACGGAGAATCTCGGATGAAGCTGAGGTTACCCGGCCTGGCTCGTCGAAGATGCGCCTGAATGTTGACACGAAGGCAGTGTAGGAAGATAGCAGGGTGTCGGACCTCTCCCATAACGGTGATGCCCAATCAAGGGCTGAGCCACTGAGAAGAGAAATAATGTAGGCAATTTTTGTACGGTCACTGGGAAAATTGCCAGGTTGTAGCTCAAACTGAATCTCACACTGGTTGAGAAATCCCCTGCAGAATCTTGGAGATCCGTCAAATTTTGCTGGCGTTGGAAGATGAAGACGTGGAGCAGAAATGGGTAAGGTGGGTGGGGTTATAGCTGGAGTCACTGTGGTTGACGCACCAGACGCGCCTGATCCACGGAGAGTTGTCTGAATCCCATCCAGCCGAGTAGAGAGATCCTGGAGACAGCGAATGATGTGGCCCTGTGCAGCCTCCTGATGTTCTAGTCGGGCTGCCAGTTCTTGCATCGGCCTGGCCGCTTGATCCTGGTCTCCGGCTGGATTCATTAGGTCAGTGCTTACTGTCACAACTGAGGGCCTGAGCCGACGGGAGGCAGCCTCAGTTGTAGGGGCTGAGATGTACCGGAACCTGGGAGGTTGTATCAGACCCCTGGACATGTAAGTAACATGAATAATAACTGCCCGAAGGCGTGACCACGACAACTTGGATAAAAGTCAATGATGTTTATTATGACAACTCCGCAACACAGCAGCAGTAAAAGAAAACGTAAAAGTCAGCAAAGAATAAATACAGTTCCTGGGTACTACAGGATGGCAGGAGCCACAGGGCACTGGTAGTGTGAGATAGTTCTTATGATCTTCTAGATGGAAAGTCCTTACCAGGCCCGACTGTAGCAATGGAGATAACCCAGGATTGTGCCAGCTGGTGTTCCAGGAAAAGCTGGGTTGCTGAAGATAAAACAGCTGCTGTGGATACTGGCTGGAACCAGACTGTTGTTAGCACGGAGTGGATACTGGCTGGAACCAGTTAAATAATAAATGAACTTGGGAGCGATGAAATATGAACTGAAATGTAGAACTTGAGAGCGGAGAAATAATAATACCGGTGGAGAGTGGTAAAGTGTAGAAGGGACACCGGCCCTTTAAGGGAAGCTGTACTCTGCTGGAAGCTGAGCTGGAAGCAGGTAATGTTGTAGCTGGAAACAGATGAATCCACAATGGATTGGAGAGTCAGGCTACACCGCAGGTGGAATGCTGGTGCGGGTCTCTATGGTGGAAGTCTTGAGACAGGAGCTGGAACCTGGAAGACAATCACAGGAGAGAGACAAACAGGAACTAGGTTTGACAACCAAAGCACTGACGCCTTCCTTGCTCAGGCACAGTGTATTTATACCTGCAGCAAGGAAGGGATTGGCTAGGCAATTATGCAGATTATCAATACTGAGAACAGATTGGTGGGAATGATCAGCTGACAGAATCCAAGATGGCTGCGCCCATGCAGACACTTGGAGGGAAGTTTGGTTTGTAATCCATGTGGTAATGAAAACAGTAATGGCGGCGCCGGCCACCGGAGACAGGAGGCGCCAGGCTGACAGATGCACATCCAACCACGCGGACACAGCGGAGGCCGCGGCTGACGTAATCGCCACTCAGACACTCTGCATGCAGAAGTTCAGGGACGGCGGCGGAGGCCGCGGGAGACGCCATGCCAGGTGTAATATGGCGTTTACTGTGACAGCGTCCCAGAGTGACAGGAGAGGATACAGGAATGTACACATCAGGATAACAGATGGGATCCGGTCCTGGAGCGCTGAGCCAGCCTTAGGAGGCATCTGATGGGTAAGAAATGGCGTCCAGATACCCGGATCGTGACAGGTTGGAGGGGGCGCCCACTTCTGTATTAGACTGGGGCGGATGGAACCCTTAATCAGGCCCTGAAAGCAGCCATACGTGGCTAGAGTCAGGCAGTCAAAATGCACCTGCCATAGGGCTGGTTGGGCTGGCGCAAGTTTTGATGGTGCGAACAACAGTGCAGTGCGCTGATGAATGCATCTGAAGAATCACTGGTGGTATTAGAAAATGCGGAGACACAGAAAGTGAGTGTCTCAGTCCTTGCACAGTTAGGCACACGCGTGTAGACAGGGGAAGACCTGAAAGCCTGATACTAGTATTTGCTAGAGATGAGCGGGTTTGGTTCCTCGGGATCCGAACCCCCCCGAACTTCACCCATTTTACACGGTTCCGAGGCAGCCTCGGATCTTCCCGCCTTGCTCGGTTAACCCGAGCGCGCCCGAACGTCATCATCCCACTGTCGGATTCTCGTGAAATTCGTATTCTATATAAGGAGCCGTGCATTGCCGCCATTTTCACTCGTGCTTTGGAGATGATAGCGAGAGGACGTGGCTGCGTTCTCTCAGATTCTGAGTTCAGTGTGCTGCAAATGTCTGTGCTCAGTGTGCTGCAAATATCTGTTGCCAGTGTGCTGCAAATATCTGTGCTCAGTATGCTGAAAATATCTACGTTCTCTGCCTGAAAACGCTCCAAATCTGTGCTCAGTGTGCTGCAAATATCTGTGCTCAGTGTGCTGAAAATATCTACGTTCTCTGCCTGAAAAACGCTCCATATCTGTGCTGCATTGTAGTATATAGTAGGAGGACAGTGCAGAATTTTGCTGTGACCACCAGTATATTGATAAAGCTAAATATTTATCGTGTATATAACCCTTTATGAGGTCTAAGAACAATGTACGCTATCTACGTAAGAAGTACCGTAAGGGTACGCAAGTTGCGTATCGATCGCTTAGCCGTGATCGAGACGCTCAGGCGTCACGTTCACTCACGGCCAAGTGATAGCAGGCAGGCAGACTATTGGCTGTTGACTTATCGTAATGATTCGCTATAGCGTAGCAGCGCTCGGGACCACGAGGAGATCACCAGTGATGCAGACGCTCACAACGTTAAACCTTTATATCTATACCTTTAGCAATGAAATACACAGCAAACCTTAATGTAGAGACAAAGTGTAAGTGCAACCTTGTGTAACCTGATTAACTACAAAGCTGCTTGAGTGTCACCAATGCTCAGGGAGTACTTAACACTATAAAGAATACACAGATACCTGGGCTTAGGGTCCGAAACCTATTATGTGTATTATGACTATTATACTTGCAAAAGGAATCACAGTACAAAGCATACACTACAATATAACATAAACCAACTAACCAGATAACTACACGGGAAATACAATACAATACAATTCTAATCAAGGAAAAATACGAGAGAAAGAGAAGAGAGGGAGAGAGAGAAATGGCTCACAGTAAGACAATATGATTACGGAGAGAACTTACGCACAAGGGGAACGATCGCATGCGCCTCGATATCCAGCTCCCGATTATCAGCAATGAGAACCGTTGAAGAGAGTGAAGTTGGATATGGTCGGCCTGCTATTTATGCCCCACACACAATACAATTCAATGGTCCCTACAATCTCATTGTTCATTGGACACAGGAATTCGGCTTCGTATTGTAACAAAAGGTCATAGGTTGATTCATACAGGTGGGCTGTGACTATTTCCAACTGCTCAGGTGGGAGGGAAACTGGGTTTCCCGCCGCATGGGTAATAAAGTGCAAATAAAGTAAATGTTCATAAACTTCTTATGTCCATAACTATTCGCACGAGCGATTGATCTGCTTCAAACCAACACCGGAATATTTCTAATTAAATATTCTTCCGATGGATACTAAACACCACTGTATTACTCCTATCTGACCCTTCGTATCAAACAAAGAGGGATTCCTCTGTTCATAAACATTCTATATTAACCAAACTTTCAGAATCTATCAAAGGGACCATGATCTACAAAATACATTATTAGTGAAAATATGTAATGATTGAGTCGCACGCTACAACCACATAAACTCTACCGTAAATACGCATACCGTGCACCAGCGGGTGCACGCAACAGCGGGTATGCGCCTTCACGGGAGAGCGCACGCATGCGCAGCGCGGACCAGTGTGAGGTGCAAATATGGCAGTGTGTATAGAGATATTTTTCTGACTTTGACAGTCCACCCTTTGGCAGTCAATAATAACTGCCACTTCCTGAAAACATTTCAAAAGGAGAAAAATATATGTCAGGGGTTAATTCATTTCCATGGTTGGGTAAGGGAGGAGAGAGGAGTAGGTGGGAAGAGGGTATGACCTAGTGAGATAGCAGAAGCATGTGTGTATGAGTCCATGTTTGGGGGGTCATGTATCATCGTGCCGTACGTGTTGTAAATCAAGCTTCGAGGTATTGCGAAGTATACATTTGAATTCCTTCTTATCCCGTGGTACAGGTCTGTGGATGGGCTGTCAAACTTTACCGAGCTCTTTTCGGATTTTGAACAAAATGGGGAGCACATTTTAGTTGATGATACATGAATGGGGGAATATGTGATTGCTGATATCTGTGCCTGTATTCCCTATACTATGTGTGTCATTACCTGGGGTTGTAGAAATGAAGAAAAGACATAATTACGGTAAATGCGGTGGTATTCTATGTCAGGTTAATGTACATCTGTCGGTTGAAGTTTTGTTCGGTATCAGTTGAAAGTCGTCTTCTTTGCGCTGTTTTGCTCATTAAGCGTGAGCAATAAGCTTTGTCAATGCCATTAGATTTACAAAAAATGTTGAACTAGCGTAATTTTAAGAATTCTAGGGAAACTGGGGATCCATGGCAAAGTTCATCAAGTGTCCATATCTCAAGTGGTCAAAACTTCTTCTTTGGTCTATCCGTTGTCTGTATAGCGTCTCATCAACTTCCTCGTCCAAGGGGGTCTTGTTATCTTGGAGAAAAACCAGAAAAACAGGTGAAAGAAACGGACTGTAGAAATCGCATTTTCATCACATCATTGTTTCTATCGTTGGGTCGTAAATCAAATCCAGGTTAATTACAGTTTCCTCACTCCTCAAACTCATCACTCTGGTACTTTGTTTGCACCTCATTAAAGCCTGCCCGCATCTAAATATCAATCCAATCGATATAACGACACCTAAGATACATAGTAGAAACTTCCCAACATCCATTATGACTCCTTGAGCCCAGTCTCCTAAACCAGAGAACCAATTTCGCGGGTTCAACCATGACACCCAACCAGTCAGCTCATTACCTACAGCAGCAAGAGTGAGATTGTGTTTTCGGCGAAATTCCCACTTTAATTGGAGAATATCGTCCATCTTTTGGTCTATGACCTCTACCGGATCCTCGGTGCTATTTGTGATATACGTGCAACACTTCACGCCGTACTGTGTTGCCAATGTAACACAATATCCGCCTGTCACTGCTGTGAGGTAATTAAGAACCATTCTATGCTGTACCAGTTCTGTTTTATAAGCCTGAAGTTCTCTTCCAGTGTATCTAAACGTGTCATCATACATTTCAGTGATATTATCTAACAAATTGGCGAGTGCGGAAATGTATCTATAATTCATCACTCCTCGAGCGGTGCGAGTGAAATCTAACGCCACCAGAACCTGAATCCCGGTGGATTCATGGATCAGATCAGAGGCCGGATGCTCTAACCTTTCTGACAGTTGTCTTTTAACGAGGTGCTCGTAATGAGTGTGAGTATAAGGAGCTTGGGCACAACGGTGTATGTCTTTCATTTTATCATGAGTTACAGTCATTACTTCAGGCAATACTCTTCCAATATAACACAATCCTTCAGAGTTTGGGGCAAGCCACTTGTACGCCTTTCTCCCGCATATGAAATATGCATCATCGGGGAGAACATATGGGACGGAGAAAGACATTACCATATTACACACCTTCCAGGTGAAATCTCCTAGCCCTAATTCTTCCATCTGCTTAATGCACGTATCAGGTTGTACGATATGTGCACAGTATCCTGGTGATACTTCTCCAACTCTAGTAATCCTATTTCCTAAGGTGTATCTATACCGGAAAGATTTTCCTCTACTGGCTATGTGGCGTACAAGCTCTGTATCTGTAGGCATTCTATCTGCTCTATGTTAAAAGGTCATGGTGTGGTTACTCCATGATACTTCCCAATTTCCCGGCTTTCTGGGATTGGAGATGTTAAAACATAATAGGGACCTATCCACGTGGTATTGGTGGAGCTTCAAACTAGGAGGGCTGGAGATATTAAACCTCCGGTCCACCGGTCTCCCACCATTTAACTCAAGTACCTCCCCTATCGTTAAAGGAAATGGTACTAGCCCTGATTTGCTATGACCCTGAGGTACTTGAGAGCATACCCAACAATCTGTTTTGTTTAATACATTACCCACTAAGGAGTGATAATCACTCAATGGATGCCGGTCCATATGGATATTAAAACTGGATTGGCATTTCTTAATGCACCCATCTTCAATGACCTACAGATACAGTTTTCTTCAGCTAACAATCCGTCACAATTTCTTCTATGGTCAATGCTATCGGATCGTTTTCTGATACTCGCCTTTGCTTGTTGGTTAGGTTGATCTTGGGAAACTACGCCTCCATCTTTATCATCAGAACTCATTCCAGAACCTCTATCGACCTCCATGGTACTCTCGCCGGAACAGACTGCTCTGGTCAACATCATGGTCAACAGGAAAATCCGGATCACAGTCTCTTGGGGCAAGTCCATCTTTGAGGAGGAGACGAAGAAGAATAAGAAGGAGGAAAAATACATTTGAGGGAGAGGGGATGGGAAGTGGAGAAAAACAATAAAAGGGAGTGGGGAGTCGACAACAGCTCTCGGTCTTCAAGGCTCAGGTGCCGCCTCAGTCCTCCTGGAACAGACACTCCAGTGATACAACCTCTACCGTCTGTTCCTTATCACGGGACTTCTCTGGATCAGCAACCTTCTTGCAGTGGGATGAATGGACCCAAGTCTCTCTCTCAGCAACATTCAATGCTGTAGTGCTAGTCAATAAGACCTGGTATGGTCCTTCCCATCTGTCAATAAGGCAACCTGAGCGTAGAAAATTTCGTATCATTACATAATCCCCAGGTTCAATGTCATGACAATTACTATCAGGTAGATCAGGAATCACCAACTTTAGATTATCATTTTGATTCCTTAACTGTTTACTCATGTTAATCAAGTACTTTACAGTTACTTCATTGTTACATTTCAAATCATCCTGAGGGTTAATCATGACATGCGGTTGTCGACCAAATAAGATTTCAAAGGGGGACAGATTAAGAGGGGACCTGGGAGTGGTTCTGATACTGTACAATACAATGGGTAAAGCTTCTGGCCATGTCAATCCTGTCTCTGCCATCACTTTACTCAATTTATTTTTAATAGTGCTGTTCACTCTTTCGACCTTCGCACTCGCCTGTGGACGGTACGGAGTGTGCAGCTTGCTATCAATTCCCATCAACTTACACATTCCTTGAAAGACATCACCTGTAAAATGGGTACCCCTATCACTTTCGATTATTCTAGGGATACCATATCTACATACAAATTCCTGCACAATTTTCTTAGCTGTAAACATAGCGGTATTTGTAGCTGCAGGAAATGCTTCGACCCAATTTGAGAAAACATCTATACAGACAAGTACATATTTCAAATTCCGACAAGGGGGTAATTGAATGAAGTCAATTTGTATTACCTGGAAAGGGCCGCCGGCAGGTGGGATATGGGATGGTTCTGTAGGTATTGCCTTTCCAATATTCTTTCTCAGACAGGTAAGGCATGACATTGCTCTTTTACTCGCATGAGAGGAGAATCCTGGGGCGCACCAATAGGCTCTTACCAATTTGCACATTCCCTCCTTGCCTAGATGAGTCAGCCCGTGAGCTGCTTCAGCCAGACATGGAAGATATGCTCTGGGGGCCACTGGTTTACCATGTCCATCCGTCCAGAGTCCTGAGGACTCTTGGCCACATCCCTTTGCCTTCCAGACTGCCTTTTCCTGTGTGGAACACAAATTTTGCGTTTTACACAACTTCTGTGTGTTGATGGTATTGAATACCATCAGTTGTGTGGTGTCTGTCTGTATGGGGGTAGCAGCTGCTAACTTAGCAGCTTCGTCTGCTCGGCTGTTATCAAGTGATACCGGGTCTTGGCTATATGTGTGTGCTTTACATTTGATAACAGCCACTCTGTCGGGTTCCTGTATCGCTGTTAGAAGCCTTTTTATGTGAGCTGCATGCGCTACCGGTGTACCAGCTGCCGTCATGAAATTTCTGAGGCGCCATAGGGCTCCGAAATCATGGACTACCCCGAATGCGTATCTAGAATCGGTGTAGATATTGGCTGACTTACCCTTAGCCAATTCACATGCTCTGGTTAGGGCGACCAGTTCAGCAACCTGGGCTGAGTGAGGTGGGCCTAGCGGTTCCGCTTCTATGGTGTCTTGGTCATCTACGACTGCGTATCCAGTACACAAGTCTCCCGAGTCTGACTGTCTGTGACAACTACCGTCCGTGTAGAACGTGAGTTCTGCATCTTCCAGTGGGTTGTCACTGATGTCAGGCCTTGCGGTAAAATTTTGGGTCAAATATTCCATACAATCATGTGTATCTTCCTTTGTATTAAATCCTCCTTCCCCAGCACTCTCACCTTCCACCCTTTGTGCCTGACCAGGCACACCTGGGAGATATGTTGCAGGATTTAATGCACTGCATCTCCTTATGGTGATGTTTACGGGGGCCATTAGTGCTAATTCCCATCTTGTAAACCTCGCTGATGAGACGTGTCTGGTTTGGGCAGAATTCAATAAGGCTGATACCGCATGTGGCGTATGGATTGTGAGGTTGTGGCCTAGCACGACATCTTCGCTTTTTGTCACTAGCAATGCTATCGCAGCAACGCTTCGCAAGCATGTGGGGAGGGATCGCGCTACCGTATCTAGCTGAGCGCTGTAGTATGCAACTGGCCTGCTGGCATCACCGTGTTTTTGGGTTAGTACGCCTGCCGCGCAACCAGCACTTTCTGTTCCGTATAGTTCAAAGGGTTTCCCATAGTCTGGCATACCTAGTGCTGGTGCCTGCGTTAGGCACTGTTTGAGTCTCTCAAATGCTGTTTCGGACTCGTCTGTATGCGAAATCCTATCAGGTTTGTTCGAGGAGACCATTTCCTGCAAAGGTAACGCTAAAATGGAAAACCCTGGGATCCAATTACGGCAATACCCACACATTCCTAAAAACGTTCTGATCTGTTGCTGGGTTTGTGGCAGGGTCATGTCTCTAATTGCTTGGATTCTATCAGCGGTCAGGTGTCTCAGTCCTTGTGTTAGACAGTGTCCCAAATATTTTACCTTAGTTTGGCATAATTGCAACTTGTCTTTGGACACCTTGTGTCCGGTGTCTGAAAGATGAAACAGGAGCTGTTTCGTATCCTTCAGAGATGCTTCCAGTGAATCTGAACACAGTAATAAATCGTCCACATACTGTATCAATACTGATCCACTGTCTGGTTGGAAAGACTGTAAACAATCATGCAAAGCCTGAGAAAATATACTTGGACTATCTATGAAACCTTGGGGCAATCGAGTCCACGTGTATTGGACTCCTCTGTATGTGAATGCAAACAAATATTGGCTGTCAGGGTGCAGAGGTACCGAAAAGAAAGCGGAGCAGAGGTCAATAACAGTGAAAAATTTGGCAGTGGGAGGGATTTGCATTAGGATGACAGCTGGATTTGGCACTACGGGGAACTGACTCTCAACTATTTTGTTAATCCCCCTTAGATCCTGCACTAGCCTGTAACCCCTCCCCCCACTCTTCTTAACAGGGAAGATGGGACTATTGGCAGTGCTGGACGTTCTTACCAGAATGCCCTGTTGTAGCAAGCGCTCTATTACTGGGTAAACTCCTAACTCCACCTCTGGCTTCAGAGGATACTGTGGGATTTTTGGAGCTATCCTACCATCTTTTACTCGTACAACTACTGGAGCTACGTTTGCCATTAATCCAGTGTCCTGTCCGTCTTTTGTCCAAAGTGACTCTGGTATCTGAGATGTCATCTCTTCTACTTGGGATGGATTCCTATTTGTCATAATGGTATGTGACATTAATTTTGATGGGGAGTCTAACATGTCTCGCACTTCCTGAGCGTGTTTCTCAGGTATGTCCAAGAATACACCTTCAGGAGTACAATAAATGACGCACCCCATTTTACACAGTAAGTCTCTTCCCAGGAGATTGGTTGGTGCCGATGCAGCCAGCAAAAAGGAATGCTTGGTATGCAAAGGCCCTATTGTAATCTCGGCTGGTTTGCTAACAGGGTAGTGCTGGACTACTCCTGTTACTCCCATGGCTGGAATTGTCCTACCAGTGGTCCTCATGCCCACTGTCGAATTTATCACTGACTTGGCCGCCCCTGTGTCTACAAGAAAGTTCAAAGTTTTACCAGCTACATTAATTGCGACCTCGGGTTCACTTTCAAGGTTGGCAATCAATTTCACTGGCTGCAGATTACAGGTATGGCCACACCCCTATTGGGTATGGTGACCTCCCTGAATCCCGCTGGCAGCAACTATTTGTGAGGGAGATAGTTGGGAACTACCAGAGGCATGCCAGTCTCTGTTTGGGGGATATCTTTTTGTTTCCCCTGTATGTGGCTCATAACTCCGTTTCTGCGGACCTTGCTCCCAATGTCGTGTGTCGTGTCGTTGTCTAGGGGGTTGGTATGATCTTTGCGAATTTTTCGCTCTACAGTCTCGTGCATAGTGCCCCTGTCTTTGACAAGAATAACATGTTATCATAGTTGACTTACCCACAGGGTTGGATGGTACATACGCAGGCTGCTTTGTGGTCAGAGCCTGTATACTTACTGACATTAGCTTATCACTCTGCGACTCCCTGTGTCTGGTGATGTTTCGGTCGTGATCAATAGCAGCCTCTCTCAAAGTGGACACTGACAGACCTCGCCAACATGGTTGCGTGGTCTGTACCCTTGCCTTTAATGTTTCCTTCAAACCATCCATTAGTACAGATACTGCTACTTCTCGATGGTTTGGATTTGTCCTAATGTCCTCTATACCAGTGTACTTTGCCATTTCTAATAGTGCCCGGTGGAAATATTCTGCAGCTGTTTCTGACTCTTTTTGTTTAATGGAAAATATTTTGTTCCATTTAACAACTGCTGGGAAATGCTCCTTTAACTGTAAGTTTATCCTTCTTACGTTATCTTTGTTATACACATCTGTAAGAGGTACATCCAGATCTAGTCCACAATCAGCTAAAACTTGAGCTGAGTCGACATTGGAGGGTAAACAAGCTTTTAGCAATATCTGCCAATCTTTATTATTGGGCTCTAAAGTGTTTCCTAAGTCTGTGATGTATTTTTGGCTGGCAACTAAATCTTTTCTAGGGTCAGGGAATTCAGACACTATGGTCCTTAATTCCATTCGGGAAAATGGGCTGTACATGGCAATGTTCCTTATGGGAGTGGCTCCTGATACATCTGTTTTCCCATTGGGAACTGCTATTACCCTAACAGGAGTAATTCTAACAACCTCATTCTGTGTAGATTCTACAGCTTGTGGTGAAATAGTCTCAGCATAATGCATGGTGCCGTACTTACCAGTTGATACGACCTCACCTATCCCTCCGCTAGGGGCCTTTACTAATCTCGTGGGTGTTGCTGTGCCTACTGTGGTCTCTGCTATGGTGGCTGCTAGAGAGAGCGCTGAAATCGTTGTCGCTTCGTCCTCTTGATCACACTCCTGAGGAAAGTTCAAAACAGGGTACAACTTGCACGGGTTAATACTTGCATGGGTTAATGGGTTAACATTATCATTAACATTTACACAGTTACTAAGTGATTTTGTGTTACCCCTTAGTGCGTCTTTCTCCGTAATCAACTTCTCTCCTGATATATATGGTGGCGGCGGGGCCGTGGCAATCAGTTTTCTGTTAGAGCCAGATCCCGCCGCCTGAGCCAAACCTCTCTGTATCTCACCTTCCTGTTGCCACAACTGTAAATAATCATAATGCTGAACTCGTCTCTTTGTTGATTTTATGAGACATATCCTCCTCCTTAAATTTTGTAACACCTCTGGGCTGAAGCTCCCTATTCTTGGGAATTTCTCCCGGTCTTGTACCGTCATTCTCTCCCATTCATCACATAAAACCTCTGTGTGACTTCCATATTTCTCACACATGATATACCTGGCCGACCCAATTGGTCGGACCACTGAATCAACCCGAACCGAGGTTGATCGCCCCCTACCTGAACAACTGGCCCCCATAACTCTGCAGGCGTTGCTTGCTCTACCTCTGATCTCTATATCAAGGTCTTCAGCGAACCCTTACAGAAAACCAGATTGTTCACAATAGGCTGACGGTGGCGGTTTACCGAGTACCCCACTCACTCGCCCACGCCGACCAATGCGACCTGATCACACCGATATGGTGCTGGCGCACTCGACCCAGGGCACCTATAAAAACCGTTGTTTACTGGAACATGCGAGGGTTATCCGCAGAACACTTACTCTTTCCAGTAAAGGTGAGGTTTGTCAGATAGTTCCTGAGTGACCAGCGAACTTCCCTTCTTGAAAAATAAAAAATTACACAAATCACGTCAGAATGTACAAATAGCGTTTGTGACCCCTTTACTCTAATGGTACTAGGTCAGATTACTAACTACTGTACACAATTACGTGCGGTCCAGTCGTTCAGTACTCAAACAACTAAGCTTGTGTACGGAAAGACCAATGGAATCGAAACTTACGACTGCGAATTCCTTCAGCCAGAGCTTGTACGGCCTATATGGGTCTTGCACCAACCCTTCTCTTGGTGTTGTGCCTCTGAACTGTATAGCGGACTTCCCTGTTTACTGTACCTGGACCTGTTGGTCTACTATGACCTCCTGGTCTTGTTCTGTACGACCTCCTGGTCTGACCTCCTGGTCTTGTTCTATACTGGTCCGCTATACTCTAATGCTCAAATATTATGTTTAACCAAGGATGCCTCCCTAGCCACCGTGCACGTCACTTACACGCGTGTACCTCACGAGTACTCGACTTTTCTTGTGGTTCAACCTTTAAGTTATATAAACTTATGTAATACAAAAACACTCACTCATCACATGTACACTTTTGCTTCTATTTCTATTTCTGCGCAGAAATTTTTCTTTAGCCCAGCTGTGTTACCAATTAGGAGCAGGATCTGTTAATTTAAATTTTGGATTTCCAAAAATAGACTTGCGTTATTTATCGCCTGTGGCGCTATTTACCGCTTTGCGTTACTTACCGCGTTGCGTTAAAAATCAACTTATCGTGACTTGAGCTACGTGGGCGTAACCGGACGCTCCGTTGCGTAATGTACGCTGCGTGCGTCTGCCTTTGGATTGCGTACACAAGTCTTTTGTTAGGGACACGTGTACGCAAAGCAAAGATCCACCGTAACACAATTTATATTTTTATCAATGTAGATGATCCCTGGTCATCTACCACACAACACACTGACTTCGCCTTATCTCCCAGGCAAAACTGTGTGTTTGTCTATCTTTTAACTATATTACCTTTACTCTTAAACTATGAAATAACGGCAAATCTTTTTTTAGCACTTCTATCGACTATAAAACTGGCAGACAGGAGAGTGATATACGAAAATGAAAAAGAAAAAGAAATGCAGATATATATGTGTGCGTGCGTGTGTACGCAAGACAGAAAAATAAACAGTTTTAAAAGACACTAGCGTTTTGTTCTTACCTCCGGTTCCCGGATTCCTTCAGCACTCTTTTATCTAAGCGAAGCAGACGCTTATCCCGTCAGCACTACGAGACAACCTCCCGCCCTTTGCTGAGGGATAATGTCTGCTGATCTACCTAGTGCAGATATGTGAAGGACAGGACGAGCCGCCAATTGATAAAGCTAAATATTTATCGTGTATATAACCCTTTATGAGGTCTAAGAACAATGTACGCTATCTACGTAAGAAGTACCGTAAGGGTACGCAAGTTGCGTATCGATCGCTTAGCCGTGATCGAGACGCTCAGACGTCACGTTCACTCACGGCCAAGTGATAGCAGGCAGGCAGACTATTGGCTGTTGACTTATCGTAATGATTCGCTATAGCGTAGCAGCGCTCGGGACCACGAGGAGATCACCAGTGATGCAGACGCTCACAACGTTAAACCTTTATATCTATACCTTTAGCAATGAAATACACAGCAAACCTTAATGTAGAGACAAAGTGTAAGTGCAACCTTGTGTAACCTGATTAACTACAAAGCTGCTTGAGTGTCACCAATGCTCAGGGAGTACTTAACACTATAAAGAATACACAGATACCTGGGCTTAGGGTCCGAAACCTATTATGTGTATTATGACTATTATACTTGCAAAAGGAATCACAGTACAAAGCATACACTACAATATAACATAAACCAACTAACCAGATAACTACACGGGAAATACAATACAATACAATTCTAATCAAGGAAAAATACGAGAGAAAGAGAAGAGAGGGAGAGAGAGAAATGGCTCACAGTAAGACAATATGATTACGGAGAGAACTTACGCACAAGGGGAACGATCGCATGCGCCTCGATATCCAGCTCCCGATTATCAGCAATGAGAACCGTTGAAGAGAGTGAAGTTGGATATGGTCGGCCTGCTATTTATGCCCCACACACAATACAATTCAATGGTCCCTACAATCTCATTGTTCATTGGACACAGGAATTCGGCTTCGTATTGTAACAAAAGGTCATAGGTTGATTCATACAGGTGGGCTGTGACTATTTCCAACTGCTCAGGTGGGAGGGAAACTGGGTTTCCCGCCGCATGGGTAATAAAGTGCAAATAAAGTAAATGTTCATAAACTTCTTATGTCCATAACTATTCGCACGAGCGATTGATCTGCTTCAAACCAACACCGGAATATTTCTAATTAAATATTCTTCCGATGGATACTAAACACCACTGTATTACTCCTATCTGACCCTTCGTATCAAACAAAGAGGGATTCCTCTGTTCATAAACATTCTATATTAACCAAACTTTCAGAATCTATCAAAGGGACCATGATCTACAAAATACATTATTAGTGAAAATATGTAATGATTGAGTCGCACGCTACAACCACATAAACTCTACCGTAAATACGCATACCGTGCACCAGCGGGTGCACGCAACAGCGGGTATGCGCCTTCACGGGAGAGCGCACGCATGCGCAGCGCGGACCAGTGTGAGGTGCAAATATGGCAGTGTGTATAGAGATATTTTTCTGACTTTGACAATATATATAGCAGTACGGTACAGTAGTCCATTGCTCTACCTCTGTGTCGTCAAGTATACTATGCATCCATAACTGTGCTGCATTGTAGTTGTGCACAGTATATAGTAGGAGGACAGTGCAGAATTTTGCTGACCACCAGTATATATATAGCAGTACGGTACAGTAGTCCATTGCTCTACCTCTGTGTCGTCAAGTATACTATGCATCCATACCTGTGCTGCATTTTAGTTGTGCGCAGTATATAGTAGGAGGACAGTGCAGAATTTTGCTGACCACCAGTATATATATATAGCAGTACGGTACAGTAGTCCACTGCTCTACCTCTGTGTCATCAAGTATACTATGCATCCATACCTGTGCTGCATTTTAGTTGTGCGCAGTATATAGTAGGAGGACAGTGCAGAATTTTGCTGACCACCAGTATAACTAGAGCAGTGCGGTACAGTAGTCCACTGCTCTACCTCTGTGTCGTCAAGTATACTATCCATATCTATGCTGCATTGTAGTTGTGCGCAGTATATAGTAGGAGGACAGTGCAGAATTTTGCTGACCACCAGTATATATATAGCAGTACGGTACAGTAGTCCATTGCTCTACCTCTGTGTCATCAAGTATACTATGCATCCATATCTGTGCTGCATTTTAGTTGTGCGCAGTATATAGTAGGAGGACAGTGCGGAATTTTGCTGACCACCAGTATATATATAGCAGTACGGTACAGTAGTCCACTGCTCTACCTCTGTGTCGTCAAGTATACTATCCATATCTGTGCTGCATTGTAGTTGTGTGCAGTATGTAGTAGGAGGATAGTGCAGAATTTTGCTGACCACCAGTATATATGTAGCAGTACAGAACAGTAGTCCATTGCTCTACCTCTGTGTTGTCAAGTATACTATGCATCCATACCTGTGCTGCATTTTAGTTGTGTGCAGTATATAGTAGGAGGACAGTGCAGAATTTTGCTGACCACCAGTATATATATAGCAGTACGGTACAGTAGTCCACTGCTCTACCTCTGTGTCGTCAAGTATACTATGCATCCATACCTGTGCTGCATTTTAGTTGTGCGCAGTATATAGTAGGACAGTGCAGAATTTTGCTGACCACCAGTATATATATAGCAGTATGGTACAGTAGTCCATTGCTCTACCTCTGTGTCGTCAAGTATACTATCCATATCTGTGCTGCATTGTAGTTGTGCACAGTATATAGTAGGAGGACAGTGCAGAATTTTGCTGACCACCAGTATATATATAGCAGTACAGTACAGTAGTCCATTGCTCTACCTCTGTGTCGTCAAGTAAACTATGCATCCATACCTGTGCTGCATTTTAGTTGTGCACAGTATATAGTAGGAGGACAGTGCAGAATTTTGCTGACCACCAGTATATATATAGCAGTACGATACAGTAGTCCATTGCTCTACCTCTGTGTCGTCAAGTATACTATACATCCATACCTGTGCTGCATTTTAGTTGTGCGCAGTATATAGTAGGAGGACAGTGCAGAATTTTGCTGACCACCAGTATATATATAGCATTACGGTACAGTAGTCCATTGCTCTACCTCTGTGTCGTCAAGTATACTATCCACATCTGTGCTGCACTGTAGTTTTGCGCAGTATATAGTAGAGGGAAAGTGCAGAATTTTGCTGACCACCAGTATATATATAGCAGTACGGTACAGTAGTCCATTGATATACCTCTGTGTCGTCAAGTTTACTATGCATCCATACCTGAGCTGCATTTTAGTTGTGCGCAGTATATAGTAGGAGGACAGTGCAGATTTTTGCTGACCACCAGTATATATATATAGCAGTACGGTACAGTAGACGATTGCTCAACCCCTGTGTCGTCAAGTATACTATCCATATCTGTGCTGCATTGTAGTTGTGCACAGTATATAGTAGGAGGACAGTGCAGAATTCTGCTGACCACCAATATATATATATATATATATATATATATAGCAGTACGGTACAGTAGTCCATTGCTCTACCTCTGTGTCGTCAAGTATACTATGCATCCATACCTGTGCTGCATTTTAGTTGTGTGCAGTATATAGTAGGAGGACAGTGCAGAATTTTGCTGACCACCAGTATATATATAGCAGTACGGTACAGTAGTCCACTGCTCTACCTCTGTGTCGTCAAGTATACTATCCATATCTGTGCTGCATTGTAGTTGTGCGCAGTATATAGTGGAAGGACAGTGCAGAATTTTGCTGACCACCAGTATATATATAGTAGTACGGTACAGTAGTCCATTGCTCTACCTCTGTGTCATCAAGTAAACTATGCATCCATACCTGTGCTGCATTTTAGTTGTGCGCAGTATATAGTAGGAGGACAGTGCATAATTTTGCTGACCACCAGTATATATATATAGCTGTACGGTACAGTAGTCCACTGCTCTACCTCTGTGTCGTCAAGTATACTATACATCCATACCTGTGCTGCATTTTAGTTGTGCGCAGTATATAGAAGGAGGACAGTGCAGAATTTTGCTGACCACCAGTATATATATAGCAGTATGGTACAGTAGTCCATTGCTCTACCTCTGTGTCGTCAAGTATACTATCCATATCTGTGCTGCATTGTAGTTGTGCGCAGTATATAGGAGGAAGGTACTGAATTTTGCTGACCACCAGTATATATATATAGCAGTACGGTACAGTAGTCCATTGCTCTACCTCTGTGTCGTCAAGTATACTATGCATCCATACCTGTGCTGCATTTTAGTTGTGTGCAGTATATAGTAGGAGGACAGTGCAGAATTTTGCTGACCACCAGTATATATATAGCAGTACGGAACAGTAGTCCATTGCTCTACCTCTGTGTCATCAAGTATACTATCCATATCTGTGCTGCATTGTAGTTGTGCACAGTATATAGTAGGAGTACAGTGCAGAATTTTGCTGACCACCAGTGTATATATATATATATATATATATATCAGTACGGTACAGTAGTCCTTTGCTCTACCTCTGTGTTGTCAAGTATACTATGCATCCATACCTGTGCTGCATTTTGGTTGTGTGCAGTATATAGTAGGAGGACAGTGCAGAATTTTGCTGACCACCAGTATATATATAGCAGTACGGTACAGTAGTCCACTGCTCTACCTCTGTGTCGTCAAGTATACTATCCATATCTGTGCTGCATTGTAGTTGTGCGCAGTATATAGTAGGAGGACAGTGCAGAATTTTGCTGACCACCAGTATATATATAGCAGTACGGTACAGTAGTCCACTGCTCTACCTCTGTGTCGTCAAGTATACTATGCATCCATACCTGTGCTGCATTTTAGTTGTGCGCAGTATATAGTAGGAGGACAGTGCAGAATTTTGCTGACCATCAGTATATATATAGCAGTACGGTACAGTAGTCCATTGCTCTACCTCTGTGACGTCAAGTAAACTATGCATCCATACCTGTGCTGCATTTTAGTTGTGCGCAGTATATAGTAGGAGGACAGTGCAGAATTTTGCTGACCACCAGTATATATATAGCAGTACGGTACAGTAGTCCATTGCTCTACCTCTGTGTCGTCAAGTATACTATGCATCCATACCTGTGCTGCATTTTAGTTGTGCGCAGTATATAGTAGGAGGACAGTGCAGAATTTTGCTGACCACCAGTAAAAATATAGCAGTACGGTACAGTAGTCCACTGCTCTACCTCTGTGTCGTCAAGTATACTATGCATCCATACCTGTGCTGCATTTTAGTTGTGCGCAGTATATAGTAGGAGGACAGTGCAGAATTTTGCTGACCACCAGTATATATATAGCAGTACGGTACAGTAGTCCATTGCTCTACCTCTGTGTCGTCAAGTATACTATGCATCCATACCTGTGCTGCATTTTAGTTGTGTGCAGTATATAGTAGGAGGACAGTGCAGAATTTTGCTGACCACCAGTATATATATAGCAGTACGGTACAGTAGTCCACTGCTCTACCTCTGTGTCGTCAAGTATACTATCCATATCTGTGCTGCATTGTAGTTGTGCGCAGTATATAGTAGGAGGACAGTACAGAATTTTGCTGACCACCAGTATATATATAGCAGTATGGTACAGTAGTCCATTGCTCTACCTCTGTGTCGTCAAGTATACTATGCATCCATACCTGTGCTGCATTTTAGTTGTGCGCAGTATATAGTAGGAGAACAGTGCAGAATTTTGCTGACCACCAGTATATATATAGCAGTATGGCACAGTAGTCCATTGCTTTACCTCTGTGTCGTCAAGTATACTATGCATCCATACCTGTGCTGCATTTTAGTTGTGCGCAGTATATGGTAGGAGGACAGTGCATAATTTTGCTGACCACCAGTATATATACAGCAGTACGGTACAGTAGTCCATTGCTCTACCTCTGTGTCGTCAAGTATACTATGCATCCATACCTGTGCTGCATTGTAGTTGTGCGCAGTATAAAGTAGGAGGACAGTGCAGAATTTTGCTGACCACCAGTATATATATAGCAGTACGGTACAGTAGTCCATTGCTCTACCTCTGTGTCGTCAAGTATACTATCCATATCTGTGCTGCATTGTAGTTGTGCGCAGTATATAGTAGGATGACAGTACAGAATTTTGCTGACCACCAGTATATATATAGCAGTATGGTACAGTAGTCCATTGCTCTACCTCTGTGTCGTCAAGTATACTATTCATCCATACCTGTGCTGCATTGTAATTGTGTGCAGTAAATAGTAGGAGGACAGTGCAGAATTTTGCTGACCACCAGTATATATATAGCAGTATGGTACAGTAGTCCATTGCTCTACTTCTTTGTTGTCAAGTATACTATGCATCCATACCTGTGCTGGATTTTAGGTGTGCGCAGTATATAGTAGGAGGACAGTGCAAATTTTGCTGACCACCAGTATATATATAGCAGTACGGTACAGTAGTACATTGCTCTACCTCTGTGTCGTCAAGTATATTATGCATCCATACCTGTGCTGCATTTTAGTTGTGCGCAGCATATAGTAGGAGGACAGTGCAGAATTTTGCTGACCACCAGTATATATAGCAGTACGGTACAGTAGTCCATTGCTCTACCTCTGTGTCGTCAAGTATACTATGCATCCATACCTGTGCTGCATTTTAGTTGTGCGCAGCATATAGTAGGAGGACAGTGCAGAATTTTGCTGACCACCAGTATATATAGCAGTACGGTACAGTAGTCCATTGCTCTACCTCTGTGTCGTCAAGTATACTATGCATCCATACCTGTGCTGCATTTTAGTTGTGCGCAGTATATAGTAGGAGGACAGTGCAGAATTTTGCTGACCACCAGTATATATAGCAGTACGGTACAGTAGTCCATTGCTCTACCTCTGTGTCGTCAAGTATACTATGCATCCATACCTGTGCTGCACTTTAGTTGTGCGCAGTATATAGTAGGAGGACAGTGCAGAATTTTGCTGACCACCAGTATATATATAGCAGTACGGTACAGTAGTCCATTGCTCTACCTCTGTGTCGTCAAGTATACTATGCATCCATACCTGTGCAGCATTTTAGTTGTGCGCAGTATATAGCAGGAGGACAGTGCAGAATTTTGCTGACCACCAGTATATATATAGCAGTACGGTACAGTAGTCCATTGCTCTACCTCTGTGTCGTCAAGTATACTATGCATCCATACCTGTGCTGCATTTTAGTTGTGCGCAGTATATAGTAGGAGGACAGTGCAGAATTTTGCTGACCACCAGTATATAAAGCAGTACGGTACAGTAGTCCATTGCTCTACCTCTGTGTCGTCAAGTATACTATGCATCCATACCTGTGCTGCATTTTAGTTGTGCGCAGTATATAGTAGGAGGACAGTGCAGAATTTTGCTGACCACCAGCATATATATAGCAGTACGGTACAGTAGTCCATTGCTCTACCTCTGTGTCGTCAAGTATACTATGCATCCATACCTGTGCAGCATTTTAGTTGTGCGCAGTATATAGCATGAGGACAGTGCAGAATTTTGCTGACCACCAGTATATATATAGCAGTACGGTACAGTAGTCCATTGCTCTACCTCTGTGTCGTCAAGTATACTATGCATCCATACCTGTGCTGCATTTTAGTTGTGCGCAGTATATAGTAGGAGGACAGTGCAGAATTTTGCTGACCACCAGTATATATAGCAGTACGGTACAGTAGTCCATTGCTCTACCTCTGTGTCGTCAAGTATACTATGCATCCATACCTGTGCTGCATTTTAGTTGTGTGCAGTATATAGTAGGAGGACAGTGCAGAATTTTGCTGACCACCAGTATATATATATACCATCACGGTACAGTAGTCCACTGCTCTACCTCTGTGTCGTCAAGTATACTATCCATATCTGTGCTGCATTGTAGTTGTGCGCAGTATATACTATGAGGACAGTGCAGAATTTTGCTGACCACCAGTATATATATATAGCAGTATGGTACAGTAGTCCATTACTCTACTTCTTTGTTGTCAAGTATACTATGCATCCATACCTGTGCTGGATTTTAGGTGTGCGCAGTATATAGTAGGAGGACAGTGCAAATTTTGCTGACCACCAGTATATATATAGCAGTACGGTACAGTAGTCCATTGCTCTACCTCTGTGTCGTCAAGTATATTATGCATCCATACCTGTGCTGCATTTTAGTTGTGCGCAGTATATAGTAGGAGGACAGTGCAGAATTTTGCTGACCACGAGTATATATTTAGCAGTACGGTACAGTAGTCCATTGCTCTACCTCTGTGTCGTCAAGTATACTATGCATCCATACCTGTGCTGCATTTTAGTTGTGCGCAGTATATAGTAGGAGGACAGTGCAGAATTTTGCTGACCACCAGTAAAAATATAGCAGTACGGTACAGTAGTCCACTGCTCTACCTCTGTGTCGTCAAGTATACTATGCATCCATACCTGTGCTGCATTTTAGTTGTGCGCAGTATATAGTAGGAGGACAGTGCAGAATTTTGCTGACCACCAGTATATATATAGAAGTACGGTACAGTAGTCCATTGCTCTACCTCTGTGTCGTCAAGTATACTATGCATCCTTACCTGTGCTGCATTTTAGTTGTGCGCAGTATATAGTAGGAGGACAGTGCAGAATTTTGCTGACCACCAGTATATATATATAGCAGTACGGTACAGTAGTCCACTGCTCTACCTCTGTGTCGTCAAGTATACTATCCATATCTGTGCTGCATTGTAGTTGTGCGCAGTATATAGTAGGAGGACAGTACAGAATTTTGCTGACCACCAGTATATATATAGCAGTATGGTACAGTAGTCCATTGCTCTACCTCTGTGTCGTCAAGTATACTATGCATCCATACCTGTGCTGCATTTTAGTTGTGCGCAGTATATAGTAGGAGAACAGTGCAGAATTTTGCTGACCACCAGTATATATATAGCAGTATGGTACAGTAGTCCATTGCTCTACCTCTGTGTCATCAAGTATACTATGCATCCATACCTGTGCTGCATTTTAGTTGTGCGCAGTATATGGTAGGAGGACAGTGCATAATTTTGCTGACCACCGGTATATATACAGCAGTACGGTACAGTAGTCCATTGCTCTACCTCTGTGTCGTCAAGTATACTATGCATCCATACCTGTGCTGCATTGTAGTTGTGCGCAGTATATAGTAGGAGGACAGTGCAGAATTTTGCTGACCACCAGTATATATATAGCAGTACGGTACAGTAGTCCATTGCTCTACCTCTGTGTCGTCAAGTATACTATCCATATCTGTGCTGCATTGTAGTTGTGCGCAGTATATAGTAGGAGGACAGTACAGAATTTTGCTGAACACCAGTATATATATAGCAGTATGGTACAGTAGTCCATTGCTCTACCTCTGTGTCGTCAAGTATACTATTTATCCATACCTGTGCTGCATTGTAATTGTGTGCAGTAAATAGTAGGAGGACAGTGCAGAATTTTGCTGACCACCAGTATATATATAGCAGTATGGTACAGTAGTCCATTGCTCTACTTCTTTGTTGTCAAGTATACTATGCATCCATACCTGTGCTGGATTTTAGGTGTGCGCAGTATATAGTAGGAGGACAGTGCAAATTTTGCTGACCACCAGTATATATATAGCAGTACGGTACAGTAGTACATTGCTCTACCTCTGTGTCGTCAAGTATACTATGCATCCATACCTGTGCTGCATTTTAGTTGTGCGCAGTATATAGTAGGAGGACAGTGCAGAATTTTGCTGACCACCAGTATATATATAGAAGTACGGTACAGTAGTCCATTGCTCTACCTCTGTGTCGTCAAGTATACTATGCATCCATACCTGTGCTGCATTTTAGTTGTGCGCAGTATATAGTAGGAGGACAGTGCAGAATTTTGCTGACCACCAGTATATATATAGCAGTACGGTACAGTAGTCCACTGCTCTACCTCTGTGTCGTCAAGTATACTATGCATCCATACCTGTGCTGCATTTTAGTTGTGCGCAGTATATAGTAGGAGGACAGTGCAGAATTTTGCTGACCACCAGTATATATATAGAAGTACGGTACAGTAGTCCATTGCTCTACCTCTGTGTCGTCAAGTATACTATGCATCCATACCTGTGCTGCATTTTAGTTGTGCGCAGTATATAGTAGGAGGACAGTGCAGAATTTTGCTGACCACCAGTATATATATAGCAGTACGGTACAGTAGTCCACTGCTCTACCTCTGTGTCGTCAAGTATACTATCCATATCTGTGCTGCATTGTAGTTGTGCGCAGTATATAGTAGGAGGACAGTACAGAATTTTGCTGACCACCAGTATATATATAGCAGTATGGTACAGTAGTCCATTGCTCTACCTCTGTGTCGTCAAGTATACTATGCATCCATACCTGTGCTGCATTTTAGTTGTGCGCAGTATATAGTAGGAGAACAGTGCAGAATTTTGCTGACCACCAGTATATATATAGCAGTATGGTAAGGTAGTCCATTGCTCTACCTCTCTGTCGTCAAGTATACTATGCATCCATACCTGTGCTGCATTTTAGTTGTGCGCAGTATATGGTAGGAGGACAGTGCATAATTTTGCTGACCACCAGTATATATACAGCAGTACGGTACAGTAGTCCATTGCTCTACCTCTGTGTCGTCAAGTATACTATGCATCCATACCTGTGCTGCATTGTAGTTGTGCGCAGTATATAGTAGGAGGACAGTGCAGAATTTTGCTGACCACCAGTATATATATAGCAGTACGGTACAGTAGTCCATTGCTCTACCTCTGTGTCGTCAAGTATACTATCCATATCTGTGCTGCATTGTAGTTGTGCGCAGTATATAGTAGGAGGACAGTACAGAATTTTGCTGACCACCAGTATATATATAGCAGTATGGTACAGTAGTCCATTGCTCTACCTCTGTGTCGTCAAGTATACTATTCATCCATACCTGTGCTGCATTGTAATTGTGTGCAGTAAATAGTAGGAGGACAGTGCAGAATTTTGCTGACCACCAGTATATATATAGCAGTATGGTACAGTAGTCCATTGCTCTACTTCTTTGTTGTCAAGTATATTATGCATCCATACCTGTGCTGCATTTTAGTTGTGCGCAGCATATAGTAGGAGGACAGTGCATAATTTTGCTGACCACCAGTATATATACAGCAGTACGGTACAGTAGTCCATTGCTCTACCTCTGTGTCGTCAAGTATACTATGCATCCATACCTGTGCTGCATTTTAGTTGTGCGCAGTATATAGTAGGAGGACAGTGCAGAATTTTGCTGACCACCAGTATATATAGCAGTACGGTACAGTAGTCCATTGCTCTACCTCTGTGTCGTCAAGTATACTATGCATCCATACCTGTGCTGCATTTTAGTTGTGCGCAGTATATAGTAGGAGGACAGTGCAGAATTTTGCTGACCACCAGCATATATATAGCAGTACGGTACAGTAGTCCATTGCTCTACCTCTGTGTCGTCAAGTATACTATGCATCCATACCTGTGCAGCATTTTAGTTGTGCGCAGTATATAGCAGGAGGACAGTGCAGAATTTTGCTGACCACCAGTATATATATAGCAGTACGGTACAGTAGTCCATTGCTCTACCTCTGTGTCGTCAAGTATACTATGCATCCATACCTGTGCTGCATTTTAGTTGTGCGCAGTATATAGTAGGAGGACAGTGCAGAATTTTGCTGACCACCAGTATATATAGCAGTACGGTACAGTAGTCCATTGCTCTACCTCTGTGTCGTCAAGTATACTATGCATCCATACCTGTGCTGCATTTTAGTTGTGCGCAGTATATAGTAGGAGGACAGTGCAGAATTTTGCTGACCACCAGTATATATATATATATATACCATCACGGTACAGTAGTCCACTGCTCTACCTCTGTGTCGTCAAGTATACTATCCATATCTGTGCTGCATTGTAGTTGTGCGCAGTATATACTATGAGGACAGTGCAGAATTTTGCTGACCACCAGTATATATATATAGCAGTATGGTACAGTAGTCCATTGCTCTACTTCTTTGTTGTCAAGTATACTATGCATCCATACCTGTGCTGGATTTTAGGTGTGCGCAGTATATAGTAGGAGGACAGTGCAAATTTTGCTGACCACCAGTATATATATAGCAGTACGGTACAGTAGTCCATTGCTCTACCTCTGTGTCGTCAAGTATATTATGCATCCATACCTGTGCTGCATTTTAGTTGTGCGCAGTATATAGTAGGAGGACAGTGCAGAATTTTGCTGACCACGAGTATATATTTAGCAGTACGGTACAGTAGTCCATTGCTCTACCTCTGTGTCGTCAAGTATACTATGCATCCATACCTGTGCTGCATTTTAGTTGTGCGCAGTATATAGTAGGAGGACAGTGCAG
This sequence comes from Pseudophryne corroboree, assembly GCF_028390025.1. Classification (NCBI taxonomy): domain Eukaryota; kingdom Metazoa; phylum Chordata; class Amphibia; order Anura; family Myobatrachidae; genus Pseudophryne; species Pseudophryne corroboree. The sequence goes on from NC_086451.1 coordinate 298,075,232, forward strand.
AATTTTGCTGACCACCAGTAAAAATATAGCAGTACGGTACAGTAGTCCACTGCTCTACCTCTGTGTCGTCAAGTATACTATGCATCCATACCTGTGCTGCATTTTAGTTGTGCGCAGTATATAGTAGGAGGACAGTGCAGAATTTTGCTGACCACCAGTATATATATAGAAGTACGGTACAGTAGTCCATTGCTCTACCTCTGTGTCGTCAAGTATACTATGCATCCATACCTGTGCTGCATTTTAGTTGTGCGCAGTATATAGTAGGAGGACAGTGCAGAATTTTGCTGACCACCAGTATATATATAGCAGTACGGTACAGTAGTCCACTGCTCTACCTCTGTGTCGTCAAGTATACTATCCATATCTGTGCTGCATTGTAGTTGTGCGCAGTATATAGTAGGAGGACAGTACAGAATTTTGCTGACCACCAGTATATATATAGCAGTATGGTACAGTAGTCCATTGCTCTACCTCTGTGTCGTCAAGTATACTATGCATCCATACCTGTGCTGCATTTTAGTTGTGCGCAGTATATAGTAGGAGAACAGTGCAGAATTTTGCTGACCACCAGTATATATATAGCAGTATGGTACAGTTGTCCATTGCTCTACCTCTGTGTCGTCAAGTATACTATGCATCCATACCTGTGCTGCATTTTAGTTGTGCGCAGTATATGGTAGGAGGACAGTGCATAATTTTGCTGACCACCGGTATATATACAGCAGTACGGTACAGTAGTCCATTGCTCTACCTCTGTGTCGTCAAGTATACTATGCATCCATACCTGTGCTGCATTGTAGTTGTGCGCAGTATATAGTAGGAGGACAGTGCAGAATTTTGCTGACCACCAGTATATATATAGCAGTACGGTACAGTAGTCCATTGCTCTACCTCTGTGTCGTCAAGTATACTATCCATATCTGTGCTGCATTGTAGTTGTGCGCAGTATATAGTAGGAGGACAGTACAGAATTTTGCTGACCACCAGTATATATATAGCAGTATGGTACAGTAGTCCATTGCTCGACCTCTGTGTCGTCAAGTATACTATTTATCCATACCTGTGCTGCATTGTAATTGTGTGCAGTAAATAGTAGGAGGACAGTGCAGAATTTTGCTGACCACCAGTATATATATAGCAGTATGGTACAGTAGTCCATTGCTCTACTTCTTTGTTGTCAAGTATACTATGCATCCATACCTGTGCTGGATTTTAGGTGTGCGCAGTATATAGTAGGAGGACAGTGCAAATTTTGCTGACCACCAGTATATATATAGCAGTACGGTACAGTAGTACATTGCTCTACCTCTGTGTCGTCAAGTATATTATGCATCCATACCTGTGCTGCATTTTAGTTGTGCGCAGCATATAGTAGGAGGACAGTGCAGAATTTTGATGACCACCAGTATATATATAGCAGTACGGTACAGTAGTACATTGCTCTACCTCTGTGTCGTCAAGTATACTATGCATCCATACCTGTGCTGCATTTTAGTTGTGCGCAGTATATAGTAGGAGGACAGTGCAGAATTTTGCTGACCACCAGTAAAAATATAGCAGTACGGTACAGTAGTCCACTGCTCTACCTCTGTGTCGTCAAGTATACTATGCATCCATACCTGTGCTGCATTTTAGTTGTGCGCAGTATATAGTAGGAGGACAGTGCAGAATTTTGCTGACCACCAGTATATATATAGAAGTACGGTACAGTAGTCCATTGCTCTACCTCTGTGTCGTCAAGTATACTATGCATCCATACCTGTGCTGCATTTTAGTTGTGCGCAGTATATAGTAGGAGGACAGTGCAGAATTTTGCTGACCACCAGTATATATATAGCAGTACGGTACAGTAGTCCACTGCTCTACCTCTGTGTCGCCAAGTATACTATCCATATCTGTGCTGCATTGTAGTTGTGCGCAGTATATAGTAGGAGGACAGTACAGAATTTTGCTGACCACCAGTATATATATAGCAGTATGGTACAGTAGTCCATTGCTCTACCTCTGTGTCGTCAAGTATACTATGCATCCATACCTGTGCTGCATTTTAGTTGTGCGCAGTATATAGTAGGAGAACAGTGCAGAATTTTGCTGACCACCAGTATATATATAGCAGTATGGTACAGTAGTCCATTGCTCTACCTCTCTGTCGTCAAGTATACTATGCATCCATACCTGTGCTGCATTTTAGTTGTGCGCAGTATATGGTAGGAGGACAGTGCATAATTTTGCTGACCACCAGTATATATACAGCAGTACGGTACAGTAGTCCATTGCTCTACCTCTGTGTCGTCAAGTATACTATGCATCCATACCTGTGCTGCATTGTAGTTGTGTGCAGTATATAGTAGGAGGACAGTGCAGAATTTTGCTGACCACCAGTATATATATAGCAGTACGGTACAGTAGTCCATTGCTCTACCTCTGTGTCGTCAAGTATACTATCCATATCTGTGCTGCATTGTAGTTGTGCGCAGTATATAGTAGGAGGACAGTACAGAATTTTGCTGACCACCAGTATATATATAGCAGTATGGTACAGTATTCCATTGCTCTACCTCTGTGTCGTCAAGTATACTATTCATCCATACCTGTGCTGCATTGTAATTGTGTGCAGTAAATAGTAGGAGGACAGTGCATAATTTTGCTGACCACCAGTATATATACAGCAGTACGGTACAGTAGTCCATTGCTCTACCTCTGTGTCGTCAAGTATACTATGCATCCATACCTGTGCTGCATTTTAGTTGTGCGCAGTATATAGTAGGAGGACAGTGCAGAATTTTGCTGACCACCAGTATATATAGCAGTACGGTACAGTAGTCCATTGCTCTACCTCTGTGTCGTCAAGTATACTATGCATCCATACCTGTGCTGCATTTTAGTTGTGCGCAGTATATAGTAGGAGGACAGTGCAGAATTTTGCTGACCACCAGCATATATATAGCAGTACGGTACAGTAGTCCATTGCTCTACCTCTGTGTCGTCAAGTATACTATGCATCCATACCTGTGCAGCATTTTAGTTGTGCGCAGTATATAGCAGGAGGACAGTGCAGAATTTTGCTGACCACCAGTATATATATAGCAGTACGGTACAGTAGTCCATTGCTCTACCTCTGTGTCGTCAAGTATACTATGCATCCATACCTGTGCTGCATTTTAGTTGTGCGCAGTATATAGTAGGAGGACAGTGCAGAATTTTGCTGACCACCAGTATATATAGCAGTACGGTACAGTAGTCCATTGCTCTACCTCTGTGTCGTCAAGTATACTATGCATCCATACCTGTGCTGCATTTTAGTTGTGCGCAGTATATAGTAGGAGGACAGTGCAGAATTTTGCTGACCACCAGTATATATATATATATACCATCACGGTACAGTAGTCCACTGCTCTACCTCTGTGTCGTCAAGTATACTATCCATATCTGTGCTGCATTGTAGTTGTGCGCAGTATATACTATGAGGACAGTGCAGAATTTTGCTGACCACCAGTATATATATATAGCAGTATGGTACAGTAGTCCATTGCTCTACTTCTTTGTTGTCAAGTATACTATGCATCCATACCTGTGCTGGATTTTAGGTGTGCGCAGTATATAGTAGGAGGACAGTGCAAATTTTGCTGACCACCAGTATATATATAGCAGTACGGTACAGTAGTCCATTGCTCTACCTCTGTGTCGTCAAGTATATTATGCATCCATACCTGTGCTGCATTTTAGTTGTGCGCAGTATATAGTAGGAGGACAGTGCAGAATTTTGCTGACCACGAGTATATATTTAGCAGTACGGTACAGTAGTCCATTGCTCTACCTCTGTGTCGTCAAGTATACTATGCATCCATACCTGTGCTGCATTTTAGTTGTGCGCAGTATATAGTAGGAGGACAGTGCAGAATTTTGCTGACCACCAGTAAAAATATAGCAGTACGGTACAGTAGTCCACTGCTCTACCTCTGTGTCGTCAAGTATACTATGCATCCATACCTGTGCTGCATTTTAGTTGTGCGCAGTATATAGTAGGAGGACAGTGCAGAATTTTGCTGACCACCAGTATATATATAGAAGTACGGTACAGTAGTCCATTGCTCTACCTCTGTGTCGTCAAGTATACTATGCATCCATACCTGTGCTGCATTTTAGTTGTGCGCAGTATATAGTAGGAGGACAGTGCAGAATTTTGCTGACCACCAGTATATATATAGCAGTACGGTACAGTAGTCCACTGCTCTACCTCTGTGTTGTCAAGTATACTATCCATATCTGTGCTGCATTGTAGTTGTGCGCAGTATATAGTAGGAGGACAGTACAGAATTTTGCTGACCACCAGTATATATATAGCAGTATGGTACAGTAGTCCATTGCTCTACCTCTGTGTCGTCAAGTATACTATGCATCCATACCTGTGCTGCATTTTAGTTGTGCGCAGTATATAGTAGGAGAACAGTGCAGAATTTTGCTGACCACCAGTATATATATAGCAGTATGGTACAGTAGTCCATTGCTCTACCTCTGTGTCGTCAAGTATACTATGCATCCATACCTGTGCTGCATTTTAGTTGTGCGCAGTATATGGTAGGAGGACAGTGCATAATTTTGCTGACCACCGGTATATATACAGCAGTACGGTACAGTAGTCCATTGCTCTACCTCTGTGTCGTCAAGTATACTATGCATCCATACCTGTGCTGCATTGTAGTTGTGCGCAGTATATAGTAGGAGGACAGTGCAGAATTTTGCTGACCACCAGTATATATATAGCAGTACGGTACAGTAGTCCATTGCTCTACCTCTGTGTCGTCAAGTATACTATCCATATCTGTGCTGCATTGTAGTTGTGCGCAGTATATAGTAGGAGGACAGTACAGAATTTTGCTGACCACCAGTATATATATAGCAGTATGGTACAGTAGTCCATTGCTCTACCTCTGTGTCGTCAAGTATACTATTTATCCATGCCTGTGCTGCATTGTAATTGTGTGCAGTAAATAGTAGGAGGACAGTGCAGAATTTTGCTGACCACCAGTATATATATAGCAGTATGGTACAGTAGTCCATTGCTCTACTTCTTTGTTGTCAAGTATACTATGCATCCATACCTGTGCTGGATTTTAGGTGTGCGCAGTATATAGTAGGAGGACAGTGCAAATTTTGCTGACCACCAGTATATATATAGCAGTACGGTACAGTAGTACATTGCTCTACCTCTGTGTCGTCAAGTATATTATGCATCCATACCTGTGCTGCATTTTAGTTGTGCGCAGCATATAGTAGGAGGACAGTGCAGAATTTTGATGACCACCAGTATATATATAGCAGTACGGTACAGTAGTACATTGCTCTACCTCTGTGTCGTCAAGTATACTATGCATCCATACCTGTGCTGCATTTTAGTTGTGCGCAGTATATAGTAGGAGGACAGTGCAGAATTTTGCTGACCACCAGTAAAAATATAGCAGTACGGTACAGTAGTCCACTGCTCTACCTCTGTGTCGTCAAGTATACTATGCATCCATACCTGTGCTGCATTTTAGTTGTGCGCAGTATATAGTAGGAGGACAGTGCAGAATTTTGCTGACCACCAGTATATATATAGAAGTACGGTACAGTAGTCCATTGCTCTACCTCTGTGTCGTCAAGTATACTATGCATCCATACCTGTGCTGCATTTTAGTTGTGCGCAGTATATAGTAGGAGGACAGTGCAGAATTTTGCTGACCACCAGTATATATATAGCAGTACGGTACAGTAGTCCACTGCTCTACCTCTGTGTCGTCAAGTATACTATCCATATCTGTGCTGCATTGTAGTTGTGCGCAGTATATAGTAGGAGGACAGTACAGAATTTTGCTGACCACCAGTATATATATAGCAGTATGGTACAGTAGTCCATTGCTCTACCTCTGTGTCGTCAAGTATACTATGCATCCATACCTGTGCTGCATTTTAGTTGTGCGCAGTATATAGTAGGAGAACAGTGCAGAATTTTGCTGACCACCAGTATATATATAGCAGTATGGTACAGTAGTCCATTGCTCTACCTCTCTGTCGTCAAGTATACTATGCATCCATACCTGTGCTGCATTTTAGTTGTGCGCAGTATATGGTAGGAGGACAGTGCATAATTTTGCTGACCACCAGTATATATACAGCAGTACGGTACAGTAGTCCATTGCTCTACCTCTGTGTCGTCAAGTATACTATGCATCCATACCTGTGCTGCATTGTAGTTGTGCGCAGTATATAGTAGGAGGACAGTGCAGAATTTTGCTGACCACCAGTATATATATAGCAGTACGGTACAGTAGTCCATTGCTCTACCTCTGTGTCGTCAAGTATACTATCCATATCTGTGCTGCATTGTAGTTGTGCGCAGTATATAGTAGGAGGACAGTACAGAATTTTGCTGACCACCAGTATATATATAGCAGTATGGTACAGTATTCCATTGCTCTACCTCTGTGTCGTCAAGTATACTATTCATCCATACCTGTGCTGCATTGTAATTGTGTGCAGTAAATAGTAGGAGGACAGTGCAGAATTTTGCTGACCACCAGTATATATATAGCAGTATGGTACAGTAGTCCATTGCTCTACTTCTTTGTTGTCAAGTATATTATGCATCCATACCTGTGCTGCATTTTAGTTGTGCGCAGCATATAGTAGGAGGACAGTGCAGAATTTTGCTGACCACCAGTATATATATAGCAGTACGGTACAGTAGTCCATTGCTCTACCTCTGTGTCGTCAAGTATACTATGCATCCATACCTGTGCTGCATTTTAGTTGTGTGCAGTATATAGTAGGAGGACAGTATGGATGCATAGTATACTTGACGACACAGAGGTAGAGCAATGGACTACTGTACCGTACTTCTATATATATACTGGTGGTCAGCAAAATTCTGCACTGTCCTCCTACTATATACTGCGCACAACTAAAATGCAGCACAGGTATGGATGCATAGTATACTTGACGACACAGAGGTAGAGCAGTGGACTACTGTACCGTACTGCTATATTTTTACTGGTGGTCAGCAAAATTCTGCACTGTCCTCCTACTATATACTGCGCACAACTAAAATGCAGCACAGGTATGGATGCATAGTATACTTGACGACACAGAGGTAGAGCAATGTACTACTGTACCGTACTGCTATATATATACTGGTGGTCATCAAAATTCTGCACTGTCCTCCTACTATATGCTGCGCACAACTAAAATGCAGCACAGGTATGGATGCATAATATACTTGACGACACAGAGGTAGAGCAATGTACTACTGTACCGTACTGCTATATATATACAGGTGGTCAGCAAAATTTGCACTGTCCTCCTACTATATACTGCGCACACCTAAAATCCAGCACAGGTATGGATGCATAGTATACTTGACAACAAAGAAGTAGAGCAATGGACTACTGTACCATACTGCTATATATATACTGGTGGTCAGCAAAATTCTGCACTGTCCTCCTACTATTTACTGCACACAATTACAATGCAGCACAGGTATGGATAAATAGTATACTTGACGACACAGAGGTAGAGCAATGGACTACTTACCATACTGCTATATATATACTGGTGGTCAGCAAAATTCTGTACTGTCCTCCTACTATATACTGCGCACAACTACAATGCAGCACAGATATGGATAGTATACTTGACGACACAGAGGTAGAGCAATGGACTACTGTACCGTACTGCTATATATATACTGGTGGTCAGCAAAATTCTGCACTGTCCTCCTACTATATACTGCGCACAACTACAATGCAGCACAGGTATGGATGCATAGTATACTTGACGACACAGAGGTAGAGCAATGGACTACTGTACCGTACTGCTGTATATATACCGGTGGTCAGCAAAATTATGCACTGTCCTCCTACCATATACTGCGCACAACTAAAATGCAGCACAGGTATGGATGCATAGTATACTTGACGACACAGAGGTAGAGCAATGGACTACTGTACCATACTGCTATATATATACTGGTGGTCAGCAAAATTCTGCACTGTTCTCCTACTATATACTGCGCACAACTAAAATGCAGCACAGGTATGGATGCATAGTATACTTGACGACACAGAGGTAGAGCAATGGACTACTGTACCATACTGCTATATATATACTGGTGGTCAGCAAAATTCTGTACTGTCCTCCTACTATATACTGCGCACAACTACAATGCAGCACAGATATGGATAGTATACTTGACGACACAGAGGTAGAGCAGTGGACTACTGTACCGTACTGCTATATATATACTGGTGGTCAGCAAAATTCTGCACTGTCCTCCTACTATATACTGCGCACAACTAAAATGCAGCACAGGTATGGATGCATAGTATACTTGACGACACAGAGGTAGAGCAATGGACTACTGTACCGTACTTCTATATATATACTGGTGGTCAGCAAAATTCTGCACTGTCCTCCTACTATATACTGCGCACAACTAAAATGCAGCACAGGTATGGATGCATAGTATACTTGACGACACAGAGGTAGAGCAGTGGACTACTGTACCGTACTGCTATATTTTTACTGGTGGTCAGCAAAATTCTGCACTGTCCTCCTACTATATACTGCGCACAACTAAAATGCAGCACAGGTATGGATGCATAGTATACTTGACGACACAGAGGTAGAGCAATGGACTACTGTACCGTACTGCTAAATATATACTCGTGGTCAGCAAAATTCTGCACTGTCCTCCTACTATATACTGCGCACAACTAAAATGCAGCACAGGTATGGATGCATAATATACTTGACGACACAGAGGTAGAGCAATGGACTACTGTACCGTACTGCTATATATATACTGGTGGTCAGCAAAATTTGCACTGTCCTCCTACTATATACTGCGCACACCTAAAATCCAGCACAGGTATGGATGCATAGTATACTTGACAACAAATAAGTAGAGCAATGGACTACTGTACCATACTGCTATATATATATATATATACTGGTGGTCAGCAAAATTCTGCACTGTCCTCATAGTATATACTGCGCACAACTACAATGCAGCACAGATATGGATAGTATACTTGACGACACAGAGGTAGAGCAGTGGACTACTGTACCGTGATGGTATATATACATACTGGTGGTCAGCAAAATTCTGCACTGTCCTCCTACTATATACTGCGCACAACTAAAATGCAGCACAGGTATGGATGCATAGTATACTTGACGACACAGAGGTAGAGCAATGGACTACTGTACCGTACTGCTATATATACTGGTGGTCAGCAAAATTCTGCACTGTCCTCCTACTATATACTGCGCACAACTAAAATGCAGCACAGGTATGGATGCATAGTATACTTGACGACACAGAGGTAGAGCAATGGACTACTGTACCGTACTGCTATATATATACTGGTGGTCAGCAAAATTCTGC